>NW_027596159.1:37500-784996 GCF_964194155.1 Cetorhinus maximus
TATAAGGTTCAGCGTCAAATTTTATTGATAGCGCTCCTGAGAAGCAGCTTGAGACATTTTATTGCGTCTGTAGTAAAGGCGCTATATAAATGCAAGTAGTTAGGAGCTTTCTGGGTAGATGCAGAAATGAGTGTATTTTGAGATCTGCGGGTAACTAACTGCAGCCCCACATCCACACACCTCCAAAGATGAATTGGGCTGATTGATGTGATTCTCACAGTCATGAAACAAGTTTATCTCTCCTGAAATTTGTATGAGTTTCTTTTGTTATGTTAATGTCACAAGGAAGCTTTCCAAAGCACTTGTACATGAGCCGGGGTCAGCCAGGATCTTTTCAATGTTCCCTCCAGGGAACAGTTGTCTTTCAAACTACAATGCATCTCAGATATCTGTCAATTTACCCAACCTAATGCACTGACATTACCGACTTTATCTCCTTTCCAGTCTCTTTCAAAATGCTTTCTTTAAGAAAAATATCATGTAAATAATTATTCTATCGTTAACTAACCAAGTGAAACAATTGCCTCAAGACCCTGAAACTCGGCGTATTAATTAATATCTGATAGTGGATTTTAAACCCTGCCTTTTGTCTGAGTTTTCTTTGAGAACATACTGCTGAGTTTCTCTTAAACTTTTCCAGTGACAGACATTTGGAGTTGAGTTTGAGTTAGTAAATTCACATGGAAACTCTTGATCTATCATATTATGGGATGCACCAAATTGTCTCTGTCTAAAGGCATCGAAACAAGTGTCAACTCCACTGGAAGCAGGAGTTTCACCAATCAGATTAAATGGGGGATACAAAGCCATTGATTTTAATTATACTGTAAACACATCTACTGGAATGCCAGTTAGAAATATCTTCTGTTGATCTTATAATTCACTTTGCAAACTGCAGCCATGCCAAACTCTGAAGCCGGCTTGTGCAAAGAATTGAACTCTTGACCCCCTTTGCTGATGCAAACTAGTCCAGGAGACCACTCCTGCCCAGTTTAATGTCACAAACTACTAGGTGAGGTGATCTCTGCCCCAGACAGAAACAGGCCCAGCTCTCTCTCTAACTGGTGAATTAGTGTCCACCAGCCCATCAGGCAAAAGGTCTGGTCTTTCAGGTCAGGGTGAATGGACCTTGAAAACAAGAGACTGGCCTCTTCATGGACCAACTGAGCACTTCCAGAGGCACAGAGCTGCAAATTCATTACCAGCTCCCCCCTGGGCCCGGAGACCCCCACTCAGGAGCAGGTCATTATTGAATCAACAACAACAGAGACTTCAGTTCATGTGGAGAGACTGGAGAAGCTGGGATTGTTCTCCTTGGAGCAGAGAAAGTTACGGGGAGATTTAACAGAGGCGTTCAAAATCATGGGGGGGGCGGTTTTGATAGAGCAAATAAGGAGAAACTGTTTCCTGTGGAGAGGGTTTATAATCAGAGGGCACAGATTGAAGTTAATGGGTACAAGAAGAAACATGAAGAAACATTTCCTTACACAGCGAGTTGTTGTGATCTGGAAGGCGCTGCCTGAAAGAGCGGTGGGAGCAGATTCAATAGGAACTTTCAAAAGGGAATTGGATAAATACTTGGGGAAGAATTTGCAGGGCTGTGGGGAAAAGAGCAGGGGGAATGGGAGTAATTGGATAACTCTTTCAAAGAGCCAGCAGAGGCCATGGGGCCGAATGGCCTCCTTCTGTGCTGTAAGGTTCTATGATTCCTGACCTGAAGCCACTGACTGTGAACATCACCTGTTTGCTGTTGTTGGAGGTATTTACATGCCTGCTCTCAATTCTTGTTGCTTTTGTTATTAATTCCATGAGCATCACTATGGAAACCAAAATATTTCAACATTTGTACAGGCATAACATGTGCGATTAATTTCTTATTCAGTATCCAGATGAAAGTGCCGGCGGTGATTAACACGGCTACAGTTTCCAGGACAAATGAAAGATTAAAAAATATTCTAAATAGCAACATTTAATTGACACTACAGATAGACTCACTATAATAATGATTTCTTCCTAAGTTCCCTTGTTTAATAAGAGCACAGCAAATGCTCCTCTGTACACACAGCAGCTGCCTTGTTAAACTCTAGCTGCAAGGTTTACCGGAATTAAAAGGGGATCTCTGACAGAAGCATGAGAAACTTTGGGGTGCGTCTTGACATTATGTGATTGTGTAAAACTATTAATTCAAATCAATGGAAATATAAATGGGGTGAGACGAGCCTGGGGAGGGATTGAGTGGGTGAATGGGGAGAGTTGAGACTGCGGAGAGTTGATAAAAGCAAAACACTGCGGATGCTGGAAAACAGAAAATGCTGGAAAAGCTCAGCAGGTCTGACAACCTCTGTGGAGAGAGAAACAGAGTTAACGTTCCGAGTCTGTGTGAACCTTCTTCAGAGCTAAAGAGAAGTAGAGATGCGATGAAATTTATCCTGTTTAAGAGGGGGTGGAGCAGGTGAAGCAAGGTAGAGGGTCAGGGGTAGGTGGGAGTTAAGGAGAGCTGAGACTGGGGATAGGCAGTAATGGGGGGACAGGGTCCATAGATTTCCTTAGGAGTTCCGCTACTTTGGTTAAGAGGTCTACATGGAACAGCTGTCAGAGATATAACAGTGAAACAGGAGGCAATTCACCCTCTCAGCTGCTCCAGCAACTCCTAAGCAGACAGGTCCAGTCCGGTAACCTCAGTCACAAGACAATAAGCAACGATGACACATGGGGCTTGATTTACACAGTGCTAACTGATACCTGTGTCTTTCAGGGAAATGTTGGCAATCTGCAAGAATTCTCTGTCCTTAACTTCAGAGGGAAATTGGCTCAGTTTTCATTTTCACTCTGAAATATTTGGAGAATCATGGGATTTAATTTTAACCCAATCCACTCCATGGGAATCTGACAGGATTGGATCAATCGCCTGTTTGTCTGCTTCTGTTCCCCCCACACCGCAACACACACATCCCCTTCTTTCTGCTCAAAATCAGGTAGTTACCCCAATCCACTCTTTTACCCATCAGTGGGTGGGGCGGGGGTGGGAGGTGTGGGGAATGGGGCAATTAAGTTAAAATTGGTACCTTCTGTTTGCAATGGGACCACAATTTTGGAAGGAAAAAAAATGCTGAAAGTTTCACAAGTTCTCTACAGGTCAAGTGTTACTGATTTTGCACCTCCCACAAACACTAGTGAATTCAGTGTTATAGATCCTGTTAATTCCCCAATACCTGAAGTTGCTCTTGCAGCAGAATTTAGTTTTCTGGTTTAGGATTTACCTGTCTCTGTGTACAGTGTATCTGAATTACCCTCTTGGTCCAGAAGGTGCACACAGAAATGAATAACAGGGAACATTGCAGCTAACCTTCGGAGCTGTTGTATCTGAGTCACACATGTCAGGGAAGGTCTGTCTCTGCCTGCTTGCCCATTCATTTCTGTTCTCCCTATCCTGCATGTGGAACTGAAATCTTTAACTCAATCCCTGCTACCAGTTATCCCTGGATATATTCCACCTCTCATTGTCTGCTGAGGTGTTAACATTGTGCCATATACATACTCTGCAGCTCCCGAAGCAAATATCCTTTCTACAATTGTGTTTCAGTGAAAATCTGTAGCAGGAAGACGCAAATAAAATCCAATCATAATCTTCTACAGCACCTTACAAACCCACAACCCAGAAGGACAAGGGCAGCAGATAGATGGGAACACCACCACCTGGAGGTTCCCCTCCAAGCCACTCACCATCCTGACTTGGAAATATATCGGCCGTTCCTTCACTGTCGCTGGGTCAAAATCCTGGAACTCCCTCCCTAACAGCACTGTGGGTGTACCTACACCACAAGGACTGCAGCGGTTCAAGAAGGCAGCTCACCACCACCTTCTCAAGGGCAATCATATGGATATCAAACACAGGCATTGCTAGCGATACCCACATCCCAAAAATGAATTTAAAAAACCTTCACAGCAATTATTTATAAGTGAAATTTAAATTTGAAAATCACCCAAGCCACCTTTATGCTTCCAGTGAGTCTCATGTTAATGGGAGTGGAGTTGGGTGGGAAAGTTGTGACTGTGATGCAGTGCCTCTCTGTTTGTCCAGGAGCATCTTTTGTAGCCTGCCTCCTGTATTACACATTGTGAGGAGATGAGAGGAGATGAGAGGAGATCTAATTGAGGTATCTATGATGCTAAAGGGGATAGACAAAGTAGACGTGGAGCGGATGTTTCCCCTTGTGGGGCATTCTAGAACGAGAGGCCATAGTTTTAGGCTAAGGGGCGGTAGATTTAAATCAGAAATGAGGAGGAATTAATCTTCTCAAAGGGTCATGAATCTGTGGAATTCACTACCTCAGAGTGCAGTGGATGCCGGGACGCTGAATAAATTTAAGGAGGAGATAGACAGATTTTTAATTAGTAATGGGTTGAAAGGTTATGGGGAGAGGGGGGGAAATTGGAGTTGAGGCCGAAATGAGATCAGCCATGATCGTATTGAATGGCGGGGCAGGCTCGAGGGGCTGAATTACCTACTCCTGCTCCTAATGCTTATGTTCTTATTACAATGACTTTCAACAGTGACCATGTGATCACAGTGCCTCCTGTGTAGGGCAGCAGCACTTTATATTTTAATGGTAATCACATAGGAACCAACAAAAAGTAAGAGAACGGAACTGGTGCCCGCCTCCTGTTCCACACTCAGGAATGGTGTGCCATGGTTGAAATTCTGCCCACTGTCTGCAGTCTTAATCTTCTACTTAAGGAAGGATAGACTGGCATTGGAGGCAGTACAGTGAAGGTTCACTCGATTGGTCCCTGGAGAGGGTTATCCTACGATGAGAGGCTGAGTAAATTGGGTCAATATTCTCTGGACATTAGTAAAATAAGAGGTAATCCCAGTGAAACATACAAGATTGTGAAGGGGTTTGACAGGGTGGATGCTGAGAGATTGTTTCCACTGGTCGGGGAATCTAAAACACGGGGGCTCAGTCTTAGGATAAGGGACCGATCAATTAGGACTGAGATGAGGAGAAATTTCTTCACTCAGAGGGTTGTGAATCTTTGGAATTCTCTATCCCAGAGGATTGTGGATAATCCATCGATGAATATATTTAAGGCTGAGAGAGACAGATTTTTGTTCTCTTGGGGAATTAAGGGATATGGGGGGTGGGCGGGAAAATGGAGTTGAAGCCCAAGATCAGCCATGATCGTATTGAATGGTGGAGAAGGCTCGATGGGCCGTGTGGTCGACTCCTGCCCCTATTTCTAGTGTTTTTGTGTCAAAAAGGCAACTAATTCTCAACACTAAAGCTCGCAGGTGAACAATGGCCACTTGGGTGAGATGGTGGAGTGGGTCCAGCTCCCTGTGGAATTATCCCCAGGGGGAAGCCTGAAGAGGAGCATTGAAGGGAAAGAAGATGTAAATCCTAAAATCTGGCGATCATACAGTTGAGTCAATCCAGGATTAATTCATATTCTGAAATCACAGTAAATCTGGGGATAATTTACAGTGCTTGCTTTTAGTATTGACACTGAATAAAACCTAATTATTGCACTGCAATTTCAATAGAATCCCATTACAATTGTGACTAGTTCCAAAGACGCCACACAGCACAATGTGAGTCAACAGCTGATTGTGAAGATGGTTCTGTGGGGGAACAATTGCCCATGTGGGAGGTTCAGTCGCAACTCATTCCTTTCAGCCCCCAACAAGAGGCCATTGTCGATTCTGGGTGAGTGTGTGTGGCATCGTGAGCTGAAGAGACAAACCCAACACCTACCTGAACCTCCCAGTGGTCAGTTCAATTCATTAACAGTGAAAATTAGGAAGGTAAAGATGAAAAGAGTATTCCTGGTTTTTAATAATAACTTGTTGAATTTAAGGTGGGTACTTTTATCCCCTGAATAGGGAGAGGGCAAAGAAGAGGGATTAGAGAGAATAAATCCAGTGGGAGAACTAGTAGCATCATAGGCACAATGGGCCGAATGGCCACTTTCTGCGCTAGGTATAGGCTAGAAGAAAGGGCAGAGCCCCATCTCTTATCAGCTCTCAGAAACTTGGCATTTAGAAGTTTTGTAATACAGAAGAAAAATATCCGCTGTAAACAGCAACGAAAATCAAGTTGGTGTTCGCAAAAATTGAAGCGATTGAATTGTGAGGAAAGTTGTGACGTGGGCTGGTGAATTTTTGGGAATAGGAGATGGAGAATAAAGATAAAGGGAACGAGGTGTTGGAGGCTGTGAAAGGGCAGAGAATCAGAGGATTGCAAGGATCCCTCAAACATACTGTAGCAGGTTTGATTTTAAAGCTACCTGTGGCATAGTGAATCCTTCAGCCAGACAATGAATTTACTCTGTGCTGTGAGTATAAGTAATCAGAGGTGGTAATGGGGCATATTCATAGAATCATCAAATATACAGCAAAGAAAGTGGCCATTTGGCCCATTGAGTATGTGCCAGGTCTTTCAGACAGCAGCCCAGTTAATCCCACTCGCCCACTCTTTTCTCATTTGCTTTTCTGGTGAAAGGTCATTGAACTGAAACATTATTAACTCTGTTTTTCTCTCTCCACACATGCTGCCTGACTGGTATTTTCTGTTTTTATTTCAGATTTCCAGCATCTGCAGTGTTTTGCTTTTGTATTTTTGCCTCAGTAAAGCCCTGCACTCTCTCCAAAGCCTTCACATTGTTCCTAGAATTTACCTGAACACTCGAGCTGGGCCACAACTAATGTTTTCTATAGATTTTGCAGGACCTCCTGTCATTTGTACCCTATGCCTCTATTGAGAAAGTTCAGGATTGCATATGCTTTATTTACAGCTTTGTTAACCTATCTACTACCTTCAAAGATTTGTCTCTAAGTTCTTGCACCACTTTAAACTTGTACCGTTTAGTGTTTCTCCTTATTCTTCCTACCAATATGTGTCACCTCACCCGTCTCAGGGTTGGAACACGGGCTGAATTTAATCTGCCTCATGTCATTTCAGCAGCCTGCTTGCGTCCTCTTGAAATCTGTTCGTATCTTCCTCAGTGTTTACTTCACTTGCAAGATTTGTGTCATCTGTACATTGTGAAATTGTACCCCAAGTCCAGGCCATTAATAAATATCATCCCAACATTGGAAGGAAAACTAAGAGCTTCTGTTGGCACATTGTTTCCAACAACCCAATTTGAGTTGAAAATAAATCATTGGTGTTTATAGAGACAAAACTTGTCAAGACGCCGGAGTTTTGTTGGTTGGTGAAAATTGCAGTGCTGATTCAGACTGACAAGTCACGCGATCGAAGGGATGAAAATAATTCAGTTTTGGAGAATTAAAAGTTGATTAATTGCATTGCAGAATTTCTTGAACTTGTTGAGAAAGAGTCTGATTCCGAGATCATTTAATTCAAGGATTTTGGTTTCTTTTTAGGAGTAAATTTCCACTTTCCTGAGTTACACATAGTTCATATCGTAATCAAAATCTGTAAAAGTCTGTTTGAAAATGCTCCCCACTTTAAACACACGTGTCCTTGCTCCTGAGGTTGGTTATAATCTGTGACAGACACAGGAAGCATCGTCTGAGTGTCCAGAGTAGAATCACCAAAACCTTCAGTAGTCAGGAGGTGAAGCTGAAAACATGCAGTGCAGCAGCTTTTTAGAAACCATTTTGTTGGGCTATTGGTATCTGATTGAGTCACTCCAGTTAGCAGGTTGTAAATGACAGAGTTTTGAAATGTAGTTTTGCTGTGAGATACATCAGCCAGGGGACATATGGGTATCTGAAACATGGCAATTGTTCAGGCTAGGCAGGAAAGCTGAGTTTCCATAGAGACATGGAATAAATGCTCAATGCATCCTAATTGGTATGTCTCTCCAGATCAGCTCATTGTGCTCTCACTAATGATGGGTTGTGTCTGTGACGAGGACAGTGTGCTGGCGATACTCACTGCCTGGGTACTCCTCTTGGGCACACGCAGTTACTCAAGAGCCCAATCAACATCCAGCGCTTGCTGGATAGGAGTGAGTGCTCGGCACCATATGGGTGCAGGCTGTGGCTTGGTGTCACATACATACGCCTGCCATTAAGCTCAAGCTTTCTGCTTTGTACACCCTGGCAGGCTGCCAGATCAGCCCACCTGCTGGAGAAGTGTGACAAAGCCGGCCTCAGAAGTGGTTGGAGAGCTGTGTGCACAGAAATCCATTCACAGATGGGACACAGTCACAAACACAGCTGCATCAGGCTCACCCAGATACAAAAACAGAGCTCAGTCCCTCCAAGTCCTCCCTCTTAATAAACCACCAGACCATTTATAGAGGACACACTTCTTATTCACAGTAAATCTAACCTAATAGTGAACTCACAAAGCATTATTGGCGAAATCTATGCTCCCCCCCAGCCTGATCCCTTGCTAGGGCACTTCACAGGAGTCATGTTGGTGAGGGGCTGGAGTCACAGGTAGGCTGGAACCAGGTAGGGATGGCAAGTTTCCTGCCCTCGAATGCATTTGTGAACAGTTGAGTTTTCATGACAATCTAACCAGTGTTTTATTTGCAAATTTATTTTTTTAAACTGAATTCAAATTCTCTAACTTGTTGTGATAACATTTGAACCCCTGCTCTCTGGGTTAGTTCAGTAACATGACCACGAGAGTTTACTACCTCAAAGTACACAAGGGTTTCTCATTAGACTTACAGATAAATATTTCATTAACGCTAGAGAGATATCTGTAATTAATTAACCTTCCAGAAGTCCATTATGCTCAGATCAATTTCAATTGACTTGTATTCAACATATTTTACTGGAAGATAAATTCTGAGTGTGTTTATAAGACGCTTCCCGATAGTCAGCATCAAGATTGTTCCTTTATAACTCCTTCAGGTTGTCTCCATAGGGGTGAGATTAAAATGGAGTAGAGATAGTTTAGGTTAATGGTTCCACATTAGCATTGTGTTATCATGGCAATGGTGACTCTGATATATCTGTGAATGATGACAAGAGCACAGAGGTTACGCAGGCCTGAATTCAATGGCAGCCATCTTCCTTAAAGGCATCACAAATTTCATTTGGAGTGATTAGATTCACATTCATCTTCACTAATTGAGTCCCTGTCTGAGCAAATAGAGTCTCAGCTTGTTCCAATGTAGCACTCAGGTCTCTGTGGATACAGGGCCACTCAAGAGACTTCAGCACATAATCCTGGCTGACACTTCCAGTTCTGTACTGAGGGAGCACACGCCATTGGATGATCAGTATAGAGGTCAGCACCGTCGGAGGGACTGTACTGAGAGAGTGCCGCACTGTCAGAGGGTCAGTACTGAGGGAGTGCTGCACTGTCGGAGGGTCAGTACTGAGGGAGTGCCGCACTGTCAGAGGGTCAGTACTGAGGGAGTGCTGCACTGTTGCAGGGTCAGTACTGAGGGAGTGCCGCACTGTCAGAGGGTCAGTACTGAGGGAGTGCTGCACTGTCAGAGGGTCAGTACTGAGGGAGTGCTGCACTGTCAGAGGGTCAGTACTGAGGGAGTGCTGCACTGTCAGAGGGACTGTACTGAGCGAGTGCCGCACTGTGAGAGGGTCAGTACTGAGGGAGCACTGCACTGTCGGAGGGTCAGTACTGAGGGAGCGTTGCACTGTCGGAGGGTCAGTACTGAGGGAGCGTTGCACTGTCAGAGGGTCAGTACTGAGGGAGCGTTGCACTGTCAGAGGGTCAGTACTGAGGGAGTGCTGCACTGTCTGGCAAACAACTCTCACGATTTAGAACTATTTGGAATTATTTATGAGAGAATATGTACGGTTATACCTACTATTTGTTTGTCTGAAGAAGTTCTTAAAGTTAAATTCATGTTTCTCTCTGAATCAAGCTCTTCATTTGTGACAAGTTGAGAATTCTCTTGTGCTCCAAGCTGAAGCTGGTTGGATGATGTCAGTGTGATGTCAGTGTGATGTCAGCCTTTTGTAAAAGGGAGACACGAGGATAAGGAGATCGGGACAAAACATCTCCGGTGACGTATTGAGAACTAAATGATTTTAAAGGTACTCTCATCAATAACACAACTATGAACAAGATCTGTGTGCAACATGTCTTGTTATTTGGAACTGGAGAGAAATCGAGAAGGGAATCGCCCTGATTTGTGATGTTATGTGAGATTATGCAACAATGTGTTTACGTTCCTTGTGCAATTATTTTGTCATAAACTTGAAAAAGATTTGACAAATAATTCAATGTGCAATCGATGGCCCATTAAGAATGAAATATAATCATGATAATACTTTGCTCCATATTTTGTCAAGTATATTCTTTTAAATGATGAGGGTTGATAATTTAATCAAGGTAATGGGTAAGGAAAGACAGGCTGATGTGTAACCACGTTACAAAAAGCCTCGTCAATCCTAGAGTATAGAACTGATTCCCTCATTCCCAGCCTGCGCTAATTCAGTCCTTTTGTCCTGTCTGCTTCAGTAACTTCTTATACGATGGGTCTGTGATGGAATCAGGAATGTTCACTGCTCAAACACAGAAAACGTCAACCAACCAGAGGGAAATAAGCAAAAAACCATTACTCTGAACTGATATCACTGGCAGGAACTCTCTCCCGCTTGGTTTGTGCCAAGGATTGGTGGGTGGTGATTCCTGATCACAGGTCAGGCAACACGTGTGCACAATCAGCCTCCACACTCAATCAGAATTGTCCGACACCATTATTTTTTCACGTGTGATTTCAGATATTAAGGTGTTCTGTGCTGAATTAAATTTCAGTGTGTTGTCACTGACTGTCAGTCAAATTAAAGCCCCTGTACCAAGGACTTTGAGATGTTCCTGCGACTAAATTGTTGCAAAGGTTTATTGCAAATCACTGTCAAAATCAGATGCTTTCCTCTGAACTTGAATGTTTATACCCTTCCTTCGTTCAGTTTCCACCATAGTCCAGTGTCAACTGTAGAAGCCCAGTGTCAAATCTAGCGCAGTGTAAGTTGACATGCATTTGTCAGCACTCTTGTCTCTGAGTCAAAGGGTCAGGGTTCAGGTCACATTCCATTGATTTCAGCACAGAAACCAGGCTGATGCTCACAGTGTAGTACTGAGGGAGTGCTGCACTGTCAGAGGGTCAGTACTGAGGGAGTGCTGCACTGTCGGAGGGTCAGTACTGAGGGAGTGCTGCACTGTCAGAGGGTCAGTACTGAGGGAGTGCTGCACTGTCAGAGGGTCAGTACTGAGGGAGCACTGCACTGTCAGAGGGTCAGTACTGAGGGAGAACTGCACTGTCAGAGGGTCAGTACTGAGGGAGTGCTGCACTGTCAGAGGGTCAGTACTGAGGGAGTGCTGCACTGTCGGAGGGTCAGTACTGAGGGAGTGCTGCACTGTCAGAGGATCAGTACTGAGGGAGCGCTGCACTGTCAGAGGGTCAGTACTGAGCGAGTGCTGCACTGTCAGAGGGTCAGTACTGAGGGAGTGCTGCACTGTCAGAGGGTCAGTACTGAGGGAGTGCTGCACTGTCAGAGGGTCAGTACTGAAGGAGTGCTGCACTGTCAGAGGATCAGTACTGAGGGAGCGCTGCACTGTCAGAGGGTGAGTACTGAGGGAGTGCTGCACTGTCGGAGGGTCAGTACTGAGGGAGTGCTGCACTGTCGGAGGGTCGGTACTGAGGGAGTGCTGCACTGTCAGAGGGTCAGTACTGAGCGAGTGCCGCACTGTCAGAGGGTCAGTACTGAGGGTGTGCTGCACTGTCAGAGGATCAGTACTGAGGGAGTGCTGCACTGTCGGAGGGTCGGTACTGAGGGAGTGCTGCACTGTCAGAGGGTCAGTACTGAGGGAGCACTGCACTGTCAGAGGGTCAGTACTGAGGGAGTGCTGCACTGTCAGAGGGTCAGTACTGAGGGAGTGCTGCACTGTCGGAGGGTCAGTACTGAGGGAGCACTGCACTCTCAGAGGGTCAGTACTGAGGGAGTGCTGCACTGTCAGAGGGTCAGTACTGAGGGAGTGCTGCACTGTCGGAGGGTCAGTACTGAAGGAGTGCTGCACTGTCAGAGGATCAGTACTGAGGGAGCGCTGCACTGTCAGAGGGTCAGTACTGAGCGAGTGCTGCACTGTCAGAGGGTCAGTACTGAGGGAGTGCTGCACTGTCAGAGGGTCAGTACTGAGGGAGTGCTGCACTGTCAGAGGGTCAGTACTGAAGGAGTGCTGCACTGTCAGAGGATCAGTACTGAGGGAGCGCTGCACTGTCAGAGGGTGAGTACTGAGGGAGTGCTGCACTGTCGGAGGGTCAGTACTGAGGGAGTGCTGCACTGTCGGAGGGTCGGTACTGAGGGAGTGCTGCACTGTCAGAGGGTCAGTACTGAGCGAGTGCCGCACTGTCAGAGGGTCAGTACTGAGGGTGTGCTGCACTGTCAGAGGATCAGTACTGAGGGAGTGCTGCACTGTCGGAGGGTCGGTACTGAGGGAGTGCTGCACTGTCAGAGGGTCAGTACTGAGGGAGTGCCGCACTGTCAGAGGGTCAGTACTGAGGGTGTGCTGCACTGTCAGAGGATCAGTACTGAGGGAGTGCTGCACTGTTGGAGGGTCGGTACTGAGGGAGTGCTGCACTGTCAGAGTGTCAGTACTGAGGGAGCGCTGCACTGTCGGAGGGTCAGTACTGAGGGTGTGCTGCACTGTCAGAGGGTCAGTACTGAGGGAGTGCTGCACTGTTGGAGGGTCGGTACTGAGGGAGTGCTGCACTGTCGGAGGGTCAGTACTGAGGGAGTGCTGCACTGTTGGAGGATCAGTACTGAGGGAGAGCTGCACTGTCGGAGGGTCAGTACTGAGGGAGTGCCGCACTGTCAGAGGGTCAGTACTGAGGGAGTGCTGCACTGTCGGAGGGTCAGTACTGAGGGAGTGCCGCACTGTCAGAGGGTCAGTACTGAGGGAGTGCCGCACTGTCAGAGGGTCAGTACTGAGGGAGTGCTGCACTGTTGGAGTTAGGTGGACATGAGGACATTGGACGGAATCATCCCAGATTTGCACTAAGTGCGGTAGCGGGTGGGAAAAAGGATGTTTTCCCTGCCGGCTGCATTAGCAGTTTATCGCGCCTTATCTCCGCCTTCCTGGTGTGTCCGGCCTCATTAATAATACGTTCACAGGTAACACTCTGGATCAGTGGTGGGCTGGCTGGGGTTTGCCCACCATGTCGTGGACCTGATGCTTCCTCGCTCCGGGCACCATATTCATAACACCCCAGAGCGCAGCCAACTTCATGTCTCCAGAGCAGGGCTGCTCCAGGTAACAGGTGGCCCTGAAAGAAAACATGGCTGCAGCCCCCAAATTTAGTGACGCCTCTTGGGGCACCTTCTGGACACAGCGAAGGTTGCTGCGATGTCCTCTACCCCCGCTCTGGCTGCAGGAGGTTCACCAGAGTCACCAATCCAGCCTGGGAGGCAATGGCAGTGGTGGTCAGAACCACTGGAGCACAGAGGAGGTCAGCCATCCAGTGCAGGAAGAGGGTGGATGGTCTCCTCTGTTCCGCCAGGGTAAATCAACCACCTCGTCACTCTCAACTCTCACACTCACAAACCCGTCACACATCCACAGGGATCTCACACCTCAAGGGACAACACCACTAACTCTCACACACACCCTCACATCTCCATCAGGCTCATACCCTCCGGAGCTCGTGTCCTCATCCTGTCCATGGCCCCGCTCACCACACAAACATTCCACTCAGTGCCATGTGTCCCGCTCACACTCTCTCCATCTGTTTCCATGCAGGAGAAGCTGGCTCACAACGGCAGGGAGAGGTTCCAGACCAGGGGATAGAGTGACCCCACATTAGGCCCCTCACTCACTGTGAGGAGTGGCCATCGCGCTGACTGGTGAGGGTGTGGACCCTGCCTGTGGTGACGGTGAGGCAGTGAATACCCTTGTGAGGATCCTGCATCACATCATCCCTCTCTCAACACAACTGTGAGTGTCTCTCTCTCCTGCTTTTGACTCTGCTGCCATGCACTCATTATCTCTACTTTGGTTCACAGGGAGCTCTGCCAAGCGACTGACACCCCCAGCCAGCCAGTCCCTCAGCTCCATCCAGGGCATCGTCAATGGACACCTCCTTCATTGTAGAGCTGGAAATAAGCAGCCTGGAAGACCCGTCACAGCGCCTACCCACACCCTGCACCAGCACAGACACACACACCTCGGTGGGACCTAGATCCAGAGCAGGCTCGGGTTCACAATCTGGTGGTCACTGCACAGACACGTGTCCGCAGCAGGAGGAGGCAGGTTCAGCTGAGCTCCCCGGCACTCGGAGGGCTGCTGGGTAAGAGGCGTCTGTGAGGTCCAAGTCAGATGACGAGTCTCTGGATTCGGCCTTTCCAACTCATTGTGGAGAGTCAGCAGAAGGTGGGGGAACATCACGCAGAGCTGTTGGAGGCCCTCAGCAGAGTCGGAGGAGTGCGACCGCCTGCTCTCTGATGAAGTGGTGCCCACATGTGCCCGTATGGAGGTCTCCATGGGGAGGATGGCAGACGCCATGGAGACCCTGGTCCAGCAGAACGTGGAGATGTGTGCAGACCTGCCCTCCATCACGGGAGCCATGGGTGAGTTCCTGCAGTGGCAACGCGAGAGGGAAACAGGCACCTCGACATCCCTCCAGGTGCTCCTTCCCCTCAAGGAGTCAGGCCGGGGCCCTCTGGCACCCGAAGGGAGGAGGAGCGGCAGCTGGATCATCCACTCAGGAAACTCAGAGGTTGTCCTCTCTCTCCGAGCCCCCTTTGCCTGTTACTCCCTCAACCTCAACCTCTGTCACCACAGAGGGAGCAGCTGGCCCACAGAAACATAGACAATGGAAGCAGGAGTGGGTCATTCAGCCCTTCGAGCTCGCTCCGTCATTCAATATGATCATAGCTGATCCTCTATCTCAACGCCGTACTCCTGCTCTCTCCCAAACCCCTTGACGCCTTTAGAGTCTAGAAATCTATCTGTTTCCTTCTTAAATACATTCAGTGACTTGGCCTCCACAGCCTCTGTGGTAGAGAATTTCTCGCTATGGACTCAAAACGTTAACTCTGTTTTTCTCTCCACAGACGCTGTTAGACCTGCTGAGTTTTTCCAGTATTTTCTGTTTTTGTTAGAGAGTTTCACAGGTTCACCACCCCTCTGAGTGAAGAAGTTTCTCCTCATCTCAGTCCTAAATGGCCTACCCCGTATCCTGAGATTGTGACCCCTTGTCCTGGAGATCCCCTCTCATTTTTCTAAACTCCAGTGAATACAAGCCTGGTTGGCCCTATGGTAAAGTGGAGAGCTATGTACCTTTAAGAGAATGCTGTTAGTTGACCATGTAACTGTATTGACCAATCGCTACAGAGCTTGGGTAACTGGAAGTCTAGAACTGGAGGTGATTGAAGATGCACACATGGTGTTCGTTCTCAGTTCCAATAAACTACCAGTGTTTGTTCAGTGAATCGGTCTCTCTGCCTGTATTGTTCCAAGCACCGACTGTGTTAATATCAAGGGCGCAGTTAGCGTTCGCCAGACAAAGCAAACCTGATAACCGAAAACAAAAAACTGGTGATGAGGATAAACCAGATCAATTGACGGTAATGAAGAAAGCTGCAGTAAGCCAGTTATGTTACTTCGCCACTACCTTGAAGCTGTTTGAAAGTGCAGTCTCCTTAATCATCGAGAACGCAGCAGATTGGGCACCTTGAACTGTTCGACCCCGTTTCCGATGACTGGTCTCATTACATCGACCGCCCAGTGTTCTTCTTTATCACTAACAACATTGCGGGGAGGACAAGAGGGAGATTCTTTTGTCTGCATGTGGGAGCAAAACGTATGGGCTGACCCACAGCCTCGCGTCACCTAACACCCCCAGTAGGAAAACTTTGGACAAGTTAGTAAATATTGTTTAAAAAAAAAACAACCTGAAGCCAAAGTCCTCAGTCACTATTCAGCGTTTTAAATTCAATTCGAGGAACAGGTTTCCAGGAGAGACAATCGCTGGCTGTGTAGCTGCTTTAAAGGAATTAATGGAATATTGTGAGTTTGGAACTTCAGTTAATGACACGTTGAGAGACTGGTTGATATGTGGAATTGGGGACGATGCTATTCAAAAGCGGTGGCTATGTGAAACTAACCTAGTCTTCAGTAAGGCATTAGAATTGGCAACAGCCATGGAGAGGCTGTTAGAGACTTGGAGGCAATAAAAGACACACAAAATGGCGCCGTCCATCTTGTAGGGTGGGAAGGGTCAGTAACAAAAGGTGCGAAAATGTTGGACTCCGCAGAAAGGCGGGAAACACCCACTATGTACAGACCATTGAAGAACAACAATGCTACAGTGAAAACCCATGACATTAATGAGAGAAATGCCTCCGGGCAGCCTGCACGCCATCGACAGTTCAGAAATATCGAATGCTTCTTCTGTCACTGCAATGGTCACAGAATGTGCAGCAGTGTCCAGCTCGCCTGAGACAGCATTTTAAAAACAATGGTAGAAATCACAAAATCTGTCTCTTTGAAGAACCAGAGGAAGCAGAAGCTAAACATCTATTCATCACACAACCTGAAAGTGGGTAGAACTGAGCCAATCCAGGTTGTCAGTAAAGCCAACAAACAACCCATCAAGGTGGAGGTTGATACTGGGGCATCAGTGTCTGCCATAGGAGAACATACGTTCAGAGGAATCCATCCTTTAAGCCCAGTCCCTTATGCTTTATGGGCCAAGGTTGAGATCGAGCTAAACCGGCTGGAAAAGTGGGCTATCTTGCAACCTGTGCAATTTTCTGAGTGGGTGACACCCATAGTACTCGTACTGAAGCCAGACCAAAGTGTTTGCTTATGCGGTAGCTGTAAATTAACTGTGAACAGAGTGGCCAAACTTGATAGACACCCAATACCGAAGATTAACAAATTATGTTCGAAATTGGCAGGAGGCATCACACATTCCAAACTCGACATGAGCCACACCTACCAGCAGGTGGAGCTGGAAGGCAGCTCGAGGGAGTTCATGACCATCAATACACATTGAGGATTGTATCAATATACTCGACTACCCTTTGGGGTCTCATCGGCGTGTACTGTTTTCCAGCCTACCATGGAAAATCTGCTTCAGGGACTGCCCCATGTTGCTGTTTATCTGGATGATGTCTCAGTCACTGGGCGAACTGACGAAGAACACTTAGCGAATTTGGAGGAGGTGCTGAAATGTTTCTCACAAGCGGGGCTATGCTTGAAGTGAGAGAAATGTATTTTCCAAGCCAAAGAGGTAGTTTAATTGGGCCACAAGATCGACTCACAGGGCCTGCATCCTGTGGAAGAAAATGTCAAGGCTATTCGCGAGGCACCTGCACCAAGAAACACTACAGAACTAAACTGAACTGCTCTGAACTACAGAACTGCTCTGGAGAAGAGTCATACGGACTCGAAACATTAACTCTGTCTTTCTCACCACAGATGCTGTCAGACCTGCTGAGATCTTCCAGGGTTTTTTGTTTTTTGTTTACTACAGAACTAATGGCCTTCTTGGCCATGATAAACTACTCTGGGCGATTTCTCCCAAATCTATAACCACTCTGACTCCGTTATACACATTGCTTAAGAAAAACCATAAATGGATTTGGCAATCTCTGCACCAGGATGTGTTTCTGAAGGTAAAGCAATTGTTAAGATTCAGCCCTACTGGCCCACTTTGACCCAAAGAAAGAATTGATTTTAAGTTGTGACACATCCCCTTATGGAGCAGGGGCTGGACTGTCACATCGGATGGCAGTTGGCTGTGAATGACCCATTGGTTATACATCTCGCACACTCAGTGGTGCTGGGATTATTTGGGGAGGATAAAGTGATTACCCGACCCCGCCATCCCATCTCCCTGCACCCAGAGGTAGGCACTGATATTGGCTGCTTACGAATACGCTTTTATTCACCGATCGGGAAGCCAGATCACACGTACTGACTCACTGAGCCTCCTCCCCCTGCCAGATAACAACATGAAGGTTCCAATTCCCCAGCAGCTTATCCCAGTTTTAAATTTTTTGGATTCCTCCCCTGTCCAGGCCAAACAAATCCGTGAGTGGATAAGCCGAGATCCACTTTTATCTCACATCCGGGAGCAGGTCTTCAATGGATGGTCAGGAGAGCCAAAGTCCGATGACATGAAGCCCTATTTCGGTTGCAGGTATGAGCTCACCTGCCATATTACTGTGGGGAGCCAGGGATACTGTGCCCCCGAGAGGGGGAAGGCCATTACTGACCGAGTTACATAGCACTCACTTATTTGGCTCCTTTACTGCTTGCTGCACCTTCATGCTTGCTTTCAGTGACTGGTGTACAAGGACACCCAGGCTGTCCCCACCCCTGCTGCAGATGTCAGGGTAGCACCTGGAGGAAGTGGTCGGCCCAGAAAAGTTAAGAAATTCTGATCACAAATAGTTGCACAGGGTGAACACAGTTTGTCATTTTATGATCTGAAAATATATCCACTTCCAGTGAATAATGTGTAATGGTGTCTTTCAGCTTCATTTGCAGGCTTTGTGAGTCTTGGCCCCCGTGTCCCCCACCAATGACAGTTCAGCTGGACACAGCCAGACCATGAGTGATTCTGGAGGGGGAAATGTGTGTGTGTGTGGGGCAGGGCATTTCGGAGCCTCGTGTGAGCCTCTCCCACACACACGGAGCTTTTCCCCCATCACCCAGCTCACTGTCCTGTGCATTCTGAACGCTGCCCACTGGGATTCGCTTTCTGTTGTCCATCTGAGCTGCATCTCCACCCAGCCACTGGCCGCACTCCCTGCAGCACCTGTGCCCGTCCAACACGAGACTCTGCTCACTTCCGATTTGACAAAACACGGTGGTGGTAAAGTTCTTGCTAAGCTTTCCCGTCCTTTCCCCTCCCCCAGTCACCAGTATCCTTTTCCCCATCACTGTGGAACCCCCCCGCTGTCCGGTGTCAGCTCCCACCTCCCCACCGTCTCCTACCAGCCACAACCCTTGTCGCTCCAGGATGTCCGGGTGAAATGCACATTCCCTTCAGTCCTGAAAATCCCAGCACATCCACATTGAAGTCCCTGACCTCCACCTTCTCACCCCCAGGCCCTGTATCAGCCTCCGGGTCCCCACCAACCACCCTCGCTGTCCCATTTATCGCTACCTCCCACACTACCGCCTCCCTCTGTCCCCTCTAACACTAACCATTCCCTCCTACCACATTCACCCTCATTTCACTCACCAGGAGTCAGTCATTGACTCCACAGACCCCTCCCTTGCACATTCACCTGCACATCGCACCCCATCCCAACCCCCGCTTACTCCCTCCTCCACCCTGGACACCTTCCTCCCTCCAAACGCCCTCCCTTACACCTTCCTCCCCATTTACACCTAACTTCCTACCTTCCCACTTGCAGCATTCTCCCTGTTACACTCTCCTCCCCCACCGAGCTCCCTCCTCCCCCCACCCCAGACATCGACCTTCCCCCTCCCAACCTTAGCCCAATCGACACCATTGTCACTCACCCCCCGACACCTTTGTCACTCACCCCCCGACACCATCGACCCACCCTCCCAACCTCACCCCCACGCTCCCCTCCCCCCCCCCACTCCGGTGCACCCTCCTCTACCAGTGAAACCCAGACCTTTCTCTCCCCACCCCTCCCCCCGGTACACTTCCCTCCCACTCACCTCCCTCTTCCCCCCCTCCCCCTCTCCCCCAGCAGCCCATGGCCAAGACTGTGATCCCCAAAGCAGCCCCGGGACATCAGTGCTCACCTCCCACCCTGAGTGAGCTGCAGAGCCGTGTCCATGAGCATCCACCCAGCCTGCGGTACAGGTCATTCTCCAGCGTCCGGTAGCTGCTGGGCTCCAGCATCCTCTCCTCCTCTAGTGTCCGCGACATGAGCAAGGCCCTAATGGTGAGTCCCAACATCTGCACGTCCCATCTGTCCAGCTGTGTCCTGGGCTGCTGTGTTTACCCGCTGGCATACCGGTAAATTGGCGTGAGGGGTGAGGGGGTGTGGGGGGCGATTCCAGTCGGGCCTTACTTTGCACCTTTGCATCCATTCTGGGGACACAGACCAGGTCCAGGCCCGGCTCCATCGGGACTCGCACTCCGCCAGGGTGAGGCCCATCGGATCATCCCCCGGTCATTTCACACCAGTGCAAAACCAATTTCTGCCCCTTGTGCTGACTTCCTGCCCCCTCCCCCCTCCCCACCCCCACCCCGTGTCCAGCCTCCGCCCCACCCCCCCCCGTGTCCAGCACCCCCCCCGTGTCCAGCCGCCCCCCGTGTCCAGCCCTGGCGTGGTGTTTGTCCGCGGTGCTCCGGTGAAGTTGTGCAGGGTTTCTGAGAAAGGGAAGGTTGTGGAGGAGGGTGAATGTGGCCCGGGCCGCGGGAAACTGACCCTCCCAGACTCTCGCTGACGAGGGTTATATTTTGGAGGATGAGTTTAATTCTGGGGAGGCGGCTTTTTAATTAGCCTGCACGAGATGCTAATGATCGCAAATGGTTCCCGACATTGTCCGTTGGGAAACTCGAGCCACCTCTAACCTGCCGTCAAAGTCGGGAGAATAAAATTCCAAACTGATTTTCTGCCGACGGGGAACTGACGCCAAATGACATGACCCCATCCGCCAGGATTCCCAGCGCTGGTGGGCGCGGAATATTCTGCCCAGATTATCGGATGTTTCCCAGTGCAGGGTAATTGTCCATCGGAAGTTTAAACTTCCCGGGCAATTCCCCTGCAGACCTTGCTTAGGGACTTCCGGGGAGGGGCCCCAACTGGGGTAAGACCCCCCCCTCTCCTCTCCTCTCCTCCCCTCCACACGGGGGAATGGAAGCTGTGGGCCAAATAAATCAGGGAAGTAAGGAAATTGTAGGGAATGTAAAAGGGGAGATGGTGATGTCGTGGTAACATCACTAGGTTAGAAATCCCAAAATCTTGGCTGATCCTCTGGGGACATGGGTTCAAATCCCACAGCAGCAGCTGGTGGTGGAAGTTAAGTTCAATTAATGAATCTGCAATTGAAAACTAGTCTCAGTGATGGTGGCCATGAAATGATTGTTGTAAAAACCTGTCTGGGTCACTAATGCCCTTTAGGGAAGGAAATCTGCCGTCCTTACCTGGTCTGGCCTACATGTGACTCCAGACCCACAGCCATGTGGCTGACTCTTAGCTGCCCTCTGAAATGGCCTTGCAAGTCACTCAGTTCAAGGACAATTAGGGAGGGGCAACAATTCCTGGCCTTGCCAGTGATGCCCACATCCCATGAAAGAATAGGTTTAAAAAAAATAAGATCTTGCAACAATTTCAGGGTGAGCTGGGTGCAGGATGGTGAAGCTGAGGGTGGATTAGGCTGGGGTGGCTATGGGGTTGTAAGGGTGGGTGAGGGCGTGCTGCCAATATATGTTTCCTGAAATGTAATAATTTTTAACAGCTGTGAATATTGAGTAGAATATAACGACAGGCTTGTAAGAAACAAAATAATTAAGCGGGTTAGTAATCAGGTTAGACTCTGCCTAACATTTGCCTTTTGGATAATTGGTGCTGTTTTTATAGCTGTTCCTCACAGAGTACAAATCTTTGCTGTTACAGCCAGACAGCATCATTGTCAGGCCGATAGTTATCATTCAGTTTGCCAATTTATGAATGTTGATATTCCTGCCTGCAGAGCAGTACATAAAAAGCAGAAAGCTAATTTGTTATGTGGAATTGGCGGTGCTTTCAAGTAATCTAGAATTACTTTTAAGGGAAATTGTGGCAGTTTATAAAGTGTAATTATGGGGCTTTATGTGCACTTTGCAGCTTCTCAGTGAGGAACCCAAGGAGTGAAGTGCCCGCATTTTCCATAGAAAATAAATATTATTTCAAAAATAAACTTCATTCTTAGTGTTTATTCCCAATTTCTGGGATGAGCACAGATTGTTGCGATGCTAGAAGCGAGATTGGGAGAATCAGGCTGGTGTGATAATGACAGATTGTTTGACAGAGAATTATAATGTGGTGAGAGAGCAGGGGTCAGAGGGCAGCTTTCTCATGAATTCATTTAACAGAAGCAGAAGCACAACTTCTGTTTGAATAGTGCTTTTCTTAATCAATTACAAATCAATAAAAGTTTATTTAGCACTGACAGTGCAGCCCCATGTCACACACATTTCCATAGACGCGTTTGGACAAACACTGTAGAGGTTAAAAAAAATTACAGAAAGAAATTGGTGAGTTTAGAATCCTTTAGCCTTGGGTTTGATGTTTATGCCTGAGGGGCAAGTGATTTTTTTAAACTATGTTTAAGTTTTTTAACGCTTCAACAATAACTTACATTTAAATAGCATCTTTAACATAGTTAAAATATCCTAAGGTGCTTCACAAGAGCGTGTGAGACACAAATTAATACCAAGTCAAAGAAGGGTTAGGATAGATGGCCACACATTTGGTCAAAGACGTAGGTTTAAAGAAGCATTTTAAAGGTGAAGAGGCTGTGAGAGATGTTTAGGGAATTCCAGAATTTAGGGCCCAGGCAACCGAAGACACAGCCACCAAAAGTGGGGTGAGGAAAATCGGGAATGGGCAGGAGGCCAAAACTGTAGAACTGAGGAGATGTTGGAGGGTTACAGGGTTGGAGAAGATTGCAGAGAGAGGGAGGGGTGAGGCTATGGAGCATTTGAAAACAAGATAAGAATTTTAAAATTCGGAACTTCTGTATGTTCTTAAGTTTAACCCTCCAGGCTGGGCCTTGGAAACAAAGAGATCTCTCTTAGACTTCCCATCTCACACTGCTGTGAGGAGCGTGAGTGTCCAGGGAAGAGGCACTGTCAGCCCTTGCCCAGTAACCCCAACACCTTCTGTTCACAGCCAAGCCAGGCTGCATATGCCTGTGGGCCAAAAGAACTAAACATGCCCAAGACAGAGATTCCAGACACACTCTGAGGAAACAGTATGGGTTCGTGCGAAGGATCACCTATGCTTCAAGATAACACTGGATGTCTCATAGTCTCAGTTAGGCACTGGAACCAAAAATACTAGGTTTCCCAAGGGTGGATATTTCAATGACCACAAGAAGAACTGATTGGAGTAATATTTTTAATTAGCTTTTGGGATGTGGGTGTCACTGGCAAGGCTGGCATTTACTGCCCATCCCTAATTGCCCTGGGAGGGTGATGGTGGGTGGGCTGTCTTCCTGAACCATTGGTAGCAGTTTTAACTGCCCAAATATTAACTGGGATAGTTTTAGTGTGCAAGTTAGGGAGAGAGCAAAATTCTTAAGTTGCACCCAGGAGAACTATTTTGGCCGGTACATAGAAAGCTCAACAAGGGAGGGGGCAGTTCTGGACCTAATATTTGGAAATGAACCCAGGCAGGTGGAAGGCGTATCAGTAGGGGAGCATTTTGGAGATAGTGACCATAACTCAGTGAGGTTTAGGATAGTTATGGAAAAGGATAAGGTTGGGCTGGGAATAAAAGTTCTAAACTGGGGAAAGACTAATTTTACTAAGATGAGATACGATTTGGCCCAAGTGGAGTGGGAGCAGCTACTTGCAGATAAAACTGTGTCAGAGCAGTGGGAGGCATTCAAGGAGGAAATAGCGAGAGTACAGGGCAAATATGTTCCCGTAAAGACAAAGGTTGCTGGGGTGGGGGGGGAGGTTGGGACCAAGTCCGGAGAACCCTCGGTGTCAAGGGACATAAAGGTTAGGATTAAGAAAAAAGGAGAAGCTTATGACAGATACTGAGAGCTCAATACAGCAGAGTCCCTAGAGGAGTGTAAAAAGCGTAGGGGGGGATCTTAAAAAGGAAATTAGGAAAGCTAAGAGAGTGCATGAGAAAACATTGGTGGGTAGAATAAAGGAAAACCCAAAGGTTTTTTTTTAAGTATATAAAGAGCAGGAGAATAACTAGGGAAAGAGTAGGACCAATTAGGGACCATAGAGATAATCTGTGTGTGGACCCAGAAGATGTCCTCAATGAATACTTTGCGTCGGTCTTCACAATGGAAAAGGACAATACAGGTAAAGACATCAGGGTGGAGGACTCTGAAATATTAGAGGAAATTAACATAGAGAGAGAGGAGGCACTAGTGGGTTTAGTGGCCTTAAAAGTGGATAAATTCACAGGCCCTGATGAGATGTATCCCAGGCTGTTGAGGGAGGCAAGGGAAGAGATATCAGGGGCCCTGGCAGTAATTTTCAAATCCTCTCTGGCCAAGGTGAGGTGCCAGAGGACTGGAGGACTGCTAACGTTGTCCCATTATTTAAAAAAAGGAGGAATAGACCAGGAAATTACAGGCCAGTCAGTCTAACCTTGGTGGTGGGGAGGTTACTCGAAAGAATTCTGAGGGACAGAATATATCTGCACATGGAGAGACACGGATTAGTCAGGGATAGTCAGCATGGATTTGTTAAGGGAATGTCGTGTTTGACAAATTTGATCAAATTTTTTGAGGAGGTAACCAGGAATGTTGATGAGGGTAATGCATTTGATGTGGTCTACATGGACCTTAGCAAGGCTGTTGATAAGGTCCCTCATGGCAGACTGGTCAAGAAAGTAAGAGCCCATGGAATCCAAGGCAAAGTGGCACATTGGATCCAAAATTGGCTGAGAGGCAGGAAGCAGAGGGTGATGGTAGAGGGATGTTTCTGTGACTGGAAGTCTATTTCCTGTGGGGTTCCGCAGGGCTCAGTGCTGGGGCCCTTGCTGTTTGTGGTGTACAAAAATGATTTGGACTTAAATGTAGGGGGTATGATCAAGAAGTTTGCGGATGACACAAAAATTGGTAGGATTGTAAATAATGAGGAGGATAGCCATAAAATGCAGTAGGGTATCAATGGACTGGTCAGGTGGGCAGAGCAGTGGTAAATGGAATTCAACCCGGGAAAGTGTGAGGTAATACACTTGGGGAGGGCTAACAAGGCAAGGGATTACACTATGAATGGAAGGACCCTGGAAAGTACTGAAGATCAGAGGGACCTTGGTGTGCAAACACACAGGTTCCTAAAGGTAGCAGGGCAGGTAGATAAGGTGGTTAAGAAGGCATATGGAATACTTGCCTTTATTAGCCGAGGCATAGAATACAAGAACAGGGAGGTTACGCTGGAACTGTATAAAATGCTGGTTAGGCCACATCTGGAGTACTGCCTACAGTCCTGTTCACCACATTATAGGAAGGATGTGATTGCACTGGAGAGGGTGCAGAGGAGATTTACCAGGATGCTGCCTGGGCTGGAGGGTCTGAGCTATGAGGAAAGATTGGATAGGCTGGGGTTGTTTTCCTTGGAGCAGTGAAGGTTGAGAGCGGACCTGATAGAGGTGTATAAGATTAGGAGGGGGATAGATAGGGTGGATAGGAAGGCACTTTTTCTATTAGTAGAGGGGTCAATAACCAGGGGGCACAGATTTAAGGTAAGAGGTAGAAGGCTAAGAGGGGAGTTGAGGAGAAACTTTTTCACCCAGAGGGTGGTGGGAGTCTGGAACTCACTGCCTGAAAGGGTGGTTGAGTCAGAAACTCTCGTAACATTTAAGAAGTATTTAGATATTCACTTGCATTGCCATAGCCTCCAGGGCTTTGGGCCAAGCGCTGGAAAATGGGATTAGTGTAGTCAGATCTTTGTTTAGCGGCATGGACACGATGGGCGGAATGGCCTCCTTCTGTGCTGTAAACGTCTATGTGTATACGAGTTTAGGTACTGCTGAGTTGGCTTCCTGGGCCGCTTCAGAGGATAGTTAAAAGGCAACCATGTGGGTGTGGGACTGGAGTCAGTATAGGCCCAGTTTGGGTAAG
This sequence comes from Cetorhinus maximus, assembly GCF_964194155.1. Taxonomy (NCBI): domain Eukaryota; kingdom Metazoa; phylum Chordata; class Chondrichthyes; order Lamniformes; family Cetorhinidae; genus Cetorhinus; species Cetorhinus maximus. Next base: position 63,192 of record NW_027596159.1, read on the forward strand.
GACATCAACTGCGCTTTCCTAAAGGCTTCAGTGAACCTGTTGAGTTTTTACAGCAACCTGACAGCCTCAAGGGCCACTTTTACTGCTTCTGGCTTTTTATTTCTAAGTGTTTGTTTTAAACTGAATGCATATTCTGAAGCTGCTCCTGGTGGGATTTAGAATTCCCATTCCTTGGATTCTGATCCATTAACATGGCCAGTCCACTACGCTACCCACATCACTATCGTACAAGTTAAAGGTGTAAAATTATTAAAGTTTTCTGATTTCTATACTTAAACAGGCAGCATAAATTTGTATTATAAATATTAAAATGTTAATTAGTTCCAATAAGATCACAAAGCCTTTAAAAACCTTACTGGAGTCTGCAGTTGGGACAGTTTCAGTGAGTGCGCTGCAGTTTGTGGTGTGTGGGATGTATTCCATTCACATGGGGAGAAGTGCTTTGCGATATGTTAATGTGTGTCTGTCGATGGGGGAGAATTTGCTTACTTTCCTTGGCGACTGTGGTGCAGTATTGTCATGGTAATTTCTGAAGGCTCAGTTTTTAAAAGTTAGGAATATATATATTGTAGGAATCATGTTTTTGTTCAGGAGACACTCAGGGAAATTGAACGTTCAGAGGTTAACATCATCAGCTACTGCCAGTTGTTAAAAGCTCCATTACAATTCTCAGTGTCCTTAAAGGATTCTATCTTGTGGATGGTGCTTTTTCCTAAATGTATCAGCAACACATAATGAGTCACTTAAGCAACAATGGCCAGACTTCATTTTGTAAATAAGATATGTTCAAAATGCTATAATATGAGTTATAAGTATGAAATCGCACCTATTATGGCTTTCAGATTTCCATATTAAAAAAAGCTGCTTATTATTTTAACCCTGTCAGACAATGACTAATATAAATGTATTTAACACTTCAGACAGAAGTTTTATATCTCCCGTGACCTGTATTGTTAACAACAATAACCTGCATTTATATAGCATCTTTGAACCTCCCAAGACGCTTCTTAGGAGAGCTAATAAACAAAACTTAACACTGCACTAAAAAGGAGATATTAGGACGGTCAAAGAGGTAGATTTTAAAGAGTGTAGAAGGGGAGGCGATGATACATAGGTGGTGAGGTTGGGGAATTCCAGAGATTAGGGCCTAGGTACTGAAGGCACGGCCACCAATGGTGGAGTGATTAAAACTGGAGAAGCTCAAGAGGCCAGAATTAGAGGAGCGCAGAGATCGTGGAGGGTCGTAGGGCTGGAAGGGTTGTAAGGGTTGTAGAGACAGGAGCAAGGCCATGGTGGAATTTAAACTCAAGGATGACAATTTTAAAATCAAGATATTATCCAACTCTCTCATGACATTCTTCATGAGTTTAAAAAATTCCCATTTTTATTCTTGCTGTTTCCGTTTTTATTATAAGACGACAACTTGTTATCTTTGAGAAACCATTTGGGTTACCCTATTTTAGCTACATCTATTTTGGACTAGACTCCAAGTAACAAAACACTCCCAACAACCCTGAGCATCATGGTTACAGGAATCTCAGATTTGAAACAAATCATGTAATTAATTTGTTTCCCAGTGATCAGATGCTCCACAGATCCTATGAATTATTATTTTAATTCACACATAGGATGTGGGTGTTACTGGCTAGGCCAGCATTTATTGTCCATCCATAATTGCCCTTGTTCAGGGTCAACCACATTGCTGTAGGTCTGGAATCATGTGTAGGCCAGACCAGGTGAGGACAACAGATTTCCTTCCCCAATGGGCATTAGTAAACCAGATGGGTTTTTATGACGACCGGCAATGGTTTCATGGTCATCATCAGACTTTTAATTCCAGATTTTTATTGAATTCAAATCATCTGCCGTGGTGGGATTCGAACCCTGGTCCCCAGAGCATTACCCCGAGTGTCTGGAATACTAGTCCAGTGACAATACCACTATGCCACCACATCCCCTGTTTTTGGGATTGATACAGGGATTAATTGCAGGAAAACTAACAAAGCAACGTGAAAAGGTGGAGGAGAGGAAAAGCCAGCCCTAGTGCCTCAGGACCATTGTACTCCACAACACACATCCTATTTTCTATAAAATGTTTCTCCAGGCACTTATCCAACTCTGGACTGAATTTGCTGGCAGAATAAGCCCTGGACTGTCCATTCCACACACTCTGTGGAATATAATTACATCTGAAATGTCTTTAATCCTGGAATTGCTGGTTTGTGTATCTATGATGAGCATTTGGCCCTGTTGAGCCACCATGGATCAAAAATCGGCCAATAGGAGGTGATTTGAGAGATTGTGGTGCATGATGATCATGAACCTTAACTGTAATGTAAAAGAATCTAACAGTACAAACCACCTTGTATGTGAAGATTTGAATGTGAACCAGCAGAACCACTTGTACAGAGGGAAGAAAATGGCTTTAGCTACAAAAGCTGAATTCAAATTAGAACTGAAATTAAATCATACCAGGTGATTTCATCTCCTTGACTTTGCCCATTGAAAAATGATCAATGAAAGGACAGACTTGATGATAGGTAAGAATCAGAGTATCTATTAAACCCGTTCTAACAACATTCTCATGATTGAATTATTGGGAGTGTCAACTTTTGGATTTCTTTATCCATTTTAGCATTGAAAGGAACACTAGGTTTCAGTAATTTTAAAATGTCCTGTTATGTTAAAAATCTTGCTTTAATTTTGGGTTAATTTAGCACAGTTGGCTGGTGTGGATCAGGTTTCAGGCATGGCAACCTGACATTATGTCCGAGAGGCTGCAGGGATGATTTGAAACTCCGGGGACCATTCACACCCATTGATTGCTCAATTGGCCGGAACAATTGCTGAGCTGGATTGTGCTCAGGGATTCATCATATGCTCATGCTTGCTTTGGACCTTTAAAACATGAAGAGAAATACAGGCACCAAAGAGTTAAAAAAGGAAGACTTGCAATTTATGTACAATTCACAACCATTGAATGTCCCAAAGCACTTCCCAGCCAGTGAGACACTGTTTTTACTACACTGTAAAGTCTAGTCACTGTTGTAATGTAGCCTCCAAAGTGTGCACAGCAAGCTCCCACAAATATTAAAGGGATGATGACCAGATAAGATATGTTTGTGATGTAATTTTTGGCCAGGCCAATGGTGGGTGGGGGGAGCAGGGTGGGTAAGGGTGGGAAATCTCTGCTCTTCTTCAAAATAATGGCCATGAAATCTTTTATAGAATTATATAATGATTACAACATAGAGGAGACCATCTGATCCATCGTGTCTGTGCTGGTTCCCTTCAAGAACGACACAGCTAGTCCCTCACTCTACTCTTTCCCCATTGCCTTCAGTTTTCTCTTCAGATAATGATCCAATTCCCTTTTGAAGGTTCCGATTGAATCTGCCTCCCCCACACTCTCGGGCAGTGCATTCCAAATCCTAACCACTCGCTGCATAAAAAAGCTTTTCCTCATGTTGCCTTTTTGCCATTCACCTTAAACTGGTGCTCTCTGGTTCTCAGTCCCTCCTCCAATCAGAGTGATTTCTCCCTATCCACTCTATTCAGGCCCCTCATGATTTCGAACCTCCATCAAATCACCTCGCAACCTCCTTTTTTCCAAGCAGAACAGCTCCAGCTTCTCCAGTCGCCGTCCTTAGCGGGCAGACGGGGTGTCAGATTAACGTCTCATCTGGAAAACAATGGGCAGAACATTACTGGGGCGGTGGGTGGCTTGCAAACCCCCCCCAGAAGCAAAGGTGAGATGGAGCTGACCCGCTTTGTCCCAGCTCGTGCTGCAGCCATCGCTACAGAGCCTGGCAGTGGGACTTCCACCCCTCGCTGGGGAGAGAGTCCCACCCTTGGAAGCTGCCAGCCAATCTGATTGGCCGACAGCTCCACCAGTCCTGGCAGCACCAAGAACCTATTGGTGGGCGCTGCTCAGATTGCAGCCAGGAAGAAGAAAAAGACCTGGTATGGACCCCAGAGACAGTTAAGTCTGGGATCCTGGGCAGGGAGTGTTTGGGCAGGTTAGAGAGGTGGGTGGGAGGGTGGTGGGGGCGGTGTGTTTAAGGCAGAAGGTGGATAGGAAGGAAGGGTGGGCTTCTATCTTAGGGGGAGTGCCCCCCCCCCAGTTCGAAAAGGGTAGCCCCTGAAGATTGAACCTCCCCTTTCCTTCCCATCCTTTGAAGAATTAAAAAAAAATGGTGTGGGCAGCGTAATATCAGCGTCAATTCGCTTGATTACAAGTCCAATTAACCCTTTATTATCTATTTAATTACAGTGAGTGGGCTGCCACCCATTCCTGTTTTCTGGAGGTGAGCAGGAATGTGATGGGGTACACACCCAACTTAGTCTACGTTGAAAACTCACCTGGCGAGGGCACATAAAACGCAGCCCAACATCTCTGACAGCGCAGCCTCATTGACCTGGTCAATATTCATCCCTAAACTGACATCACTAAAATAACTTGCCTGGTTACTTATCTGGTTTTGACATTATTAAGCATATATTGTTTGTCATCCTGGTCATCAAATCATCAGCGATTTCAAAATAATTGTCAACGTCAGTTGGTTCCTGAAATGTGACAAGTCTTTATATAATGCAGCAGCTCAGTCTTTCCTTTTGGGATGCAATGTTATAATAAAACTCATGTTTCTAAAAGCTGCTAAGAAGTGAGTTGCAGGCTGAGGGGTGAGTATAATGGCTGCCAGTAGAGCCCTTATTCAAAAACAGGAGGCAAAAGCTGTCCCCTTTATTCCATCTCAATTGCTGATGGGGTATCCCTCTCCCTCTCCTGGGCAGGAAATTTACTGGGATTGTGCTATCCAAGCGGAAGCACTCCGGATTGAGACTGTCCTGGCCACCAGCCAGACAGGGAATGGGCTTTGGATAGGGCGAGTGGATTTCACTCTCTATAATCCTGGCACCCTGTCCTTTCCCTTTTGGGGACAGTAGAATTTAACAACTCTGATCTCGGCTGCACCTCGGTGGATTGCTTGAGAAGGAATGCCTGATTTGGCCTGTGTGGCCTGATTTGAATCAGGGGATCTCAATGGGTTTAGAAAACAAGCCAGAATCCAACAAGGCGCACGTTGTAGACAAAGTGATGCTGTTGACTCAACCAATTCTTTGTTATTTTGGTGGGCGGGGAAGAGCAGCGAGAAATCATTTCTTCACTCTCCAAAAGTACAATGGAACAAAGCATTTCCCAACTCTTTAATGCTGCTATGCAGGTCTCAGTATAAATACCAAATATATTCAGAGTAGTGGCTAAATGCTGCTGATGCTCCACAGATTAGTCTTTGAAAAGCTGTAAATCATTAGTTTGTGGGTTGCAACAATAAAGAGGAGTAGACCCGGTTAAGATAAGGAGCTGAAAAACAAGACTCAGTATCATGTGACCATGGGGAGCAAAGCTCCCACACATGATGACATCATTTTAACTGACTCCAGGCTCAGAAATTGGAATCTGCTGCACGATCCAATATGCAAAGACCGAGATCCACCTGCTGAGATCAATCGCACTGAGGCTGAGATCCAGCTGCTTATATCGATCATGCTGAGACTGAGATCCATCGCACTGAGACTGAGATCCAGCTGCTTATATCGATCATGCTGAGACTGAGATCCATCGCACTGAGACTGAGATCCAGCTGCTTATATCCATCATGCTGAGACTGAGATCCATCATGCTGAGACTGAGATCCATCGCGCTGAGACTGAGATCCATCACACTGAGCCTGAGATCCAACGCACTGAGACTGAGATCCATCATGCTGAGACTGAGATCTATCATGCTGAGACTGAGATCCATCAGCTCATATCCATCATGCTGAGACTGAGATCCATCGCACTGAGACTGAGATCCATTATGCTGAGACTGAGATTAATCGCAATGAGACTGAGATCCATCGTGCTGAGACTGTGGTCCATCGCACTGAGACTGTGGTCCATCGCACTGACACTGAGATCCATCGTGCTGAGACTGAGATCCATTGCACTGTGGCTGAGATCCATCATACTGAGACTGAGATCCACCTGCTCAGATCCATCATGCTGAGACTGAGATCCATCGTGCTGAGACTGAGATCCATTGCACTGTGGCTGAGATCCATCATACTGAGACTGAGATCCACCTGCTCAGATCCATCATGCTGAGACTGAGATCCATCATGCTGAGACTGAGATCCACATGCTCAGATCCATCATGCTGAGACTGAGATCCATCATGCTGAGACTGAGATCCACATGCTCAGATCCATCATGCTCAGACTGAGATCCAATTGCTATGATCCATCATGCTGAGACTGAGATCTATTGCACTGAGGCTGAGATCCATCATGCTGAGACTGAGATCCACCTGCTCAAATACATCATGCTGAGACTGAGATCCATTGCACTGAGGCTGAGATTCCTCATGCTGAGACTGAGATCCATCATGCTGAGACTGAGATCCACCTGCTCAGATCCATCATGCTGAGACTGAGATCCCTCCTGCTGAGACTGAGATCCATAGCACTGAGACTGAGATCCATCATGCTGGGAGTGAGATGCATAGCACTGAGACTGAGATCCATCGCACTGAGACTGAGATCCATCGCACTGAGACTGAGATCCATCGTGCTGAGACTGAGATCTATCGCACTGAGACTGAGATCCATCATGCTGAGACTGAGATCCATCGTGCTGACTCTGAGATCCATCGCACTGAGACTGAGATCCATCATGCTGAGACTGAGATCCACCTACTCAGATCCATCATGCTCAGACTGAGATCCACTTGCTCAGATCCATCATTCTGAGACTGAGATCCATTGCACTGAGGCTGAGATCCATCATGCTGAGACTGAGATACACCTGCTCAGATCCATCATGCTGAGACTGAAACTCATTGCACTGAGTCTGAGATCCATCATGCTGAGACTGAGATTCATCACTCTGAGACTGAGATCCACTTGCTCAGATCCATCATGCTGAGACTGAGATCCATTGCACTGAGGCTGGGATCCATCACGCTGAGACTGAGATCCACCTGCTCAGATCCATCATGCTGAGACTGAGATCCATTGCACTGAGGCTGAGATCCATCATTCTGAGACTGAGATCCACTTGCTCAGATCCATCATGCAGAGACTGAGATCCATCATGCTGAGACTGAGATCCACCTGCTCAGATCCATCATGCTGAGACTGAGATCCATCATGCTGAGACTGAGATCCATCGTTCTGAGACTGAGATCCATCGCATTGAGACTGAGATCCATCATATTGAGACTGAGATCCATCGCACTGAGACTGAGATCCATCGCACTGAGACTGAGATCCATCGCACTGAGACTGAGATCCATCGCACTGAGACTGAGATCCATCATGCTGAGACTGAGATCCATCATGCTGAGACTGAGATCCATCACACTGAGACTGAGATCCATCGTGCTGAGCCTGAGATCCAGCGTGCTGATACTGAGATCCATCGTGCTGACACTGAGATCCATCGTGCTGAGACTAAGATCCATCGTGCTGAGACTGAGATCCATCACGCTGTGACTGAGATCCATCATGCTGAGACTGAGATCCATCATGCTGAGACTGAGATCCATCATGTTGAAACTGCTATCCATCATGCTGAGACAGAGATCCATTGCACTGAGGCTGAGATACATCATGCTGAGACTGAGATCCACCTGCTCAGATCCATCTTGCCGAGACTGAGATCCATCGTGCTGAGACCGAGATGCATCGTGCTGAGACTGAGATCCATTGCACTGAGGCTGAGATCCATCCTACTGAGACTGAGATCGACCTGCTCAGATCCATCGTGCTGAGTCTAAGATCCATCATGCTGAGACTGAGATCCATCATGTTGAGATTGAGATCTATCATGCTGAGACTGAGATCCACCTACTCTGATCCATCATGCTGAGACTGAGATCCATCATGCTGAGACTGAGATCCATCACACTGAGACTGAGATCCATCGTGCTGAGCCTGAGATCCAGCGTGCTGATACTGAGATCCATCGTGCTGACACTGAGATCCATCGTGCTGAGACTAAGATCCATCGTGCTGAGACTGAGATCCATCATGCTGTGACTGAGATCCATCATGCTGAGACTGAGATCCATCATGCTGAGACTGAGATCCATCATGTAGAAACTGCTATCCATCATGCTGAGACAGAGATCCATTGCACTGAGGCTGAGATACATCATGCTGAGACTGAGATCCACCTGCTCAGATCCATCTTGCCGAGACTGAGATCCATCATGCTGAGACCGAGATGCATCGTGCTGAGACTGAGATCCATTGCACTGAGGCTGAGATCCATCCTACTGAGACTGAGATCGACCTGCTCAGATCCATCGTGCTGAGTCTAAGATCCATCATGCTGAGACTGAGATCCATCATGTTGAGATTGAGATCTATCATGCTGAGACTGAGATCCACCTACTCTGATCCATCATGCTCAGACTGAGATCCACTTGCTCAGATCCATCATGCTGAGACTGAGATCCATTGCATTGAGGCTGAGATCCATCATGCTGAGACAGAGATACACCTGCTCAGATCCATCATGCTGAGACTGAGATCCATTGCAGTGAGGCTGAGATCCATCATTCTGAGACTGAGATCCACCTGCTCATATCGATAATGCTGAGACTGAGATCCATCATGCCGAGACTGAGATCCACCTGCTCATATCCATCATGCTGAGAGTGAGATCCATAGCACTGAGACTGAGATCCATCGTTCTGAGACTGAGATCCATCGCACTGAGACTGAGATCCATCATATTGAGACTGAGATCCATCGCACTGAGACTGAGATCCATCACACTGAGACTGAGATCCAATGCACTGAGACTGAGATCCAATGCACTGAGACTGAGATCCATCGCACTGAGACTGAGATCCATCGCACTGAGACTGAGATCCATCGCACTGAGACTGAGATCCATCGCACTGAGACTGAGATCCATCGCACTGAGACTGAGATCCATCATGCTGAGACTGAGATCCATCATGCTGAGACTGAGATCCATCGTGCTGAGCCTGAGATCCAGCGTGCTGATACTGAGATCCATCGTGCTGACACTGAGATCCATCGTGCTGAGACTAAGATCCATCGTGCTGAGACTGAGATCCATCACGCTGTGACTGAGATCCATCATGCTGAGACTGAGATCCATCATGCTGAGACTGAGATCCATCATGTTGAAACTGCTATCCATCATGCTGAGACAGAGATCCATTGCACTGAGGCTGAGATACATCATGCTGAGACTGAGATCCACCTGCTCAGATCCATCTTGCCGAGACTGAGATCCATCGTGCTGAGACCGAGATGCATCATGCTGAGACTGAGATCCATTGCACTGAGGCTGAGATCCATCCTACTGAGACTGAGATCGACCTGCTCAGATCCATCGTGCTGAGTCTAAGATCCATCATGCTGAGACTGAGATCCATCATGTTGAGATTGAGATCTATCATGCTGAGACTGAGATCCACCTACTCTGATCCATCATGCTGAGACTGAGATCCATCATGCTGAGACTGAGATCCATCACACTGAGACTGAGATCCATCGTGCTGAGCCTGAGATCCAGCGTGCTGATACTGAGATCCATCGTGCTGACACTGAGATCCATCGTGCTGAGACTAAGATCCATCGTGCTGAGACTGAGATCCATCATGCTGTGACTGAGATCCATCATGCTGAGACTGAGATCCATCATGCTGAGACTGAGATCCATCATCTGAGACTGAGATCCATCGTGCTGAGACTGAGATTCATTGCAATGAGACTGAGATCCATCGTGCTGAGACTGAGATCCATCGTGCTGAGACTGAGATCCATCGTGCTCAGACTGAGATCCTTCGTGCTGAGACTGAGATTCATTGCGCTGAGACTGAGATCAATCGTGCTGAGACTGAGATCCATCGTGCTGAGACTGAGATCCATCGTGCTGAGACTGAGATCCATCATGCTGAGACTGAGATCCATCGTGCTGAGACTGAGATCCATCGTACTGACACTGAGATCCATCATGCTGAGACTGAGATCCATAGCACTGAGACTGAGATCCATAGCACATAGACTGAGATCCATCGCACTGAGACTGAGATCCATTGCACTGAGACTGAATTCCATCATGCTGAGACTGAGATCCATCATGTTGAAACTGAGATCCTTGATGCTGAGACTGAGATCCATCTCGTTGAAACTGAGATCCATCATGCTGAGACTGAGATCCACCTGCTCAGGTCCATCATGCCGAGACTGAGATCCATTGCATTGAGACTGAGATCCATCGTGATGAGACTGAGATCCATCGTGCTGAGACTGAGATCCATTGCACTGAGGCTGAGATCCATCATACTGAGACTGAGATCCACCTGCTCAGATCCATCATGCTGAGACTGAGATCGACCTGCTCAGATCCATCATGCTGAGACTGAGATCCATTGCACTGAGACTGAGATCCATCGCACTGAGACTGAGATCCGTCATGCTAAGACTGAGATCCACCTGCTCAGATCCATTTTGCCGAGACTGACATCCAGCGCACTGAGATATGAGATCCATCATGCTGAGACTGAGATCCATCGTGCTGAGACTGAGATCCATTCCACTGAGGCTGAAATCCATCAAACTGAGACTGAGATCCACCTGCTCAGATCCATCGTGGTGAGTCTGAGATCCATTGCACTGACGCTGAGATCCATCATGCTGAGACTGAGATCCACCTGCTCAGATCCATCATGCTGAGACTGAGATCCATTGCAGTGAGGCTGAGATCCATTATGCTGAGTCTGAGATCCATCATGCTGAGTATGAGATCCACCTGCTCAGATCCATCATGCCCAGACTGAGATCCACTTGCTCAGATCCATCATGCTGAGACTGAGATACATTGCACTGAGGCTGAGATCCATCATGCTGAGACTGAGATCCACCTGCTCAGATCCATCATGCTGAGACTGAGATCCATTGCACTGAGGGTGAGATCCATCATGCTGAGACTGAGATCCACCTGCTCAGATCCATCATGCTGAGACTGAGATCCATTGCACTGAGGCTGAGATCCATCATGCTGAGACTGAGATCCATCATGCTGAGACTGAGATCCACCTGCTCAGATCCAACATGCTGAGACTGAGATCCCCCCTGCTGAGACTGAGATCCATAGCACTGAGATTGAGATCCATCATGCTGAGAGTGAGATGCATAGCACTGAGACTGAGATCCATCGCACTGAGACTGAGATCCATCGCACTGAGACTGAGATCCATCGTGCTGAGACTGAGATCTATCGCACTGAGACTGAGATCCATCATGCTGAGACTGAGATCCATCGTGCTGAGTCTGAGATCCATCGCACTGAGACTGAGATCCATCACGCTGAGACTGAGATCCATTGCACTGAGGCTGAGATCCATCATGCTGAGAATGAGATACACCTGCTCAGATCCATCATGCTGAGACTGAGATCCATCAATCTGAGACTGAGATCCACTTGCTCAGATCCATCATGCTGAGACTGAGATCCATTGCACTGAGGCTGAGATCCATCATTCTGAGACTGAGATCCACTTGCTCAGAACCATCATGCTGAGACTGAGATCCATCATGCTGAGACTGAGATCCACCTGCTCAGATCCATCATGCTGAGACTGAGATCCATCATGCTGAGACTGAGATCCATCGTTCTGAGACTGAGATCCAACGCATTGAGACTGAGATCCATCATATTGAGACTGAGATCCATCGCACTGAGACTGAGATCCATCGCACTGAGACTGAGATCCATCGCACTGAGACTGAGACACATCGCACTGAGACTGAGATCCATCATGCTGAGACGGAGATCCATCATGCTGAGACTGAGATCCATCATGCTGAGACTGAGATCCATCATGCTGAGACTGAGAGCCACCTGCTCAGATCCAACATGCTGAGACTGAGATCCCCCCTGCTGAGACTGAGATCCATAGCACTGAGATTGAGATCCATCATGCTGAGAGTGAGATGCATAGCACTGAGACTGAGATCCATCGCACTGAGACTGAGATCCATCGCACTGACACTGAGATCCATCGTGCTGAGACTGAGATCTATCGCACTGAGACTGAGATCCATCATGCTGAGACTGAGATCCATCGTGCTGAGTCTGAGATCCATCGCACTGAGACTGAGATCCATCACGCTGAGACTGAGATCCACCTACTCAGATCCATCATGATCAGACTGAGATCCACTTGCTCAGATCCATCATGCTGAGACTGAGCTCCATTGCACTGAGGCTGAGATCCATCATGCTGAGACTGAGATACACCTGCTCAGATCCATCATGCTGAGACTGAAACTCATTGCACTGAGTCTGAGATCCATCATGCTGAGACTGAGATCCATCAATCTGAGACTGAGATCCACTTGCTCAGATCCATCATGCTGAGACTGAGATCCATTGCACTGAGGCTGAGATCCATCACGCTGAGACTGAGATCCACCTGCTCAGATCCATCATGCTGAGACTGAGATCCATTGCACTGAGGCTGAGATCCATCATTCTGAGACTGAGATCCACTTGCTCAGATCCATCATGCTGAGACTGAGATCCATCATGCTGAGACTGAGATCCACTTGCTCAGATCCATCATGCTGAGACTGAGATCCATCGTGCTGAGACTGAGATCCATCGTCCTGAGACTGAGATCCATCGTGCTGCGACTGAGATCCATTGCACTGAGGCTGAGATCCATCATACTGAGACTGAGATCCACCTGCTCAGATCCATCATGCTGAGACTGAGATCGACCTGCTCTGATCCATCATGCTGAGACTGAGATCCATCGCACTGAGACTGAGAACCATTGCACTGAGACTGAGATGCATCATGCTGAGACTGAGATCCACGTCCTCAGATCCACCTTGCCGAGACTGACATCCAGCGCACTGAGATATGAGATCCATCATGCTGAGACTGAGATCCATCGTGCTGAGACTGAGATCCATTGCACTGAGGCTGAGATCCATCATACTGTGACTGAGATCCACCTGCTCAGATCCATCATGCTGAGACTGAGATCGACCTGCTTTGATCCATCGTGCAGAGTCTGAGATCCATCATGCTGAGACTGAGATCCACCTGCTCAGATCCATCATGCTGAGACTGAGATCCATCATGCTGAGACTGAGATCCATTATGCTGAGACTGAGATCCAAATGCTCAGATCCATCATGCTGAGACTGAGATCCATCCTGCTGAGACTGAGATCCACTTGCTCAGATCCATCATGCTGAGACTTAGATCCACTGCACTGAGGCTGAGATCCATCATGCTGAGACTGAGATCCACCTGCTCAGATCCATCATGCTGAGACTGAGATCCATCACGCTGAGACTGAGAATCACTTGCTCAGATCCAATATGCTGAGACTGAGATCCATTGCACTGAGGCTGAGATCCATCATGCTGAGACTGTGATCCACCTGCTCAGATTCATCATGCTGAGACTGAGATCCATTGCACTAAGGCTGACACCAATCATGTTGAGACTGAGATCCATCATGCTGAGACTGAGATCCACCTGCTCAGATCCATCATGCTGAGACTGAGATCACTCGTGCTCAGACTGAGATCCATAGCACTGAGACTGAGATCCATCATGCTGAGAGTGAGATCCATAGCACTGAGACTGAGATCCATCGCACTGAGGCTGAGATCCATCGCACTGAGACTGAGATCCATCGTGCTGAGACTGAGTTCTATCGAACTGAGACTGAGATCCATCATGCTGAGACTGAGATCCATCGTGCTGAGACTGCGATCCATCGCACTGAGACTGAGATCCATCATGCTGAGACTAAGATCCATCATGCTGAGACTGAGATCCATCGCACTGGGAAAGAGATCCATTGTGCTGAAACTGAGATCCATCGCAATGAGACTGAGATCCATCGCACTGAGTCTGAGATCCATCGCACTGAGACTGAGATCCATCGTGCTGAGGCTGAGATCCATCATGCTGAGACTGAGATCCATCATGCTGAGACTGAGATTCATCGTTTTGAGACTGAGATCCATCATGTTGAGACTGAGATCCACCTCTCAGATCCATCATGTCGAGACTGAGATCCATCGCCCTGAGACTGAGATCCATCATGCTGAGACTGAGATCCATCATGCTGAGACTGAGATCCATTGCACTGAGGCTGAGTTCCATCATGCTGAGACTGAGATACATCACGATGAGACTGAAATCCACCTGCTCAGATCCATCATGCTGAGACTGAGATCCCTCATGCTGAGACTGAGATCCATCGCCCTGAGACTGAGATCCATCATGCTGAGAGTGATATCCATAGCACTGAGACTGAGATCCATCGCACTGAGACTGAGATCCATCGCACTGAGACTGAGATCCATCGTGCTGAGACTGAGATCCATCGCACTGAGACTGAGATCCATCATGCTGAGACTAAGATCCATCATGCTGAGACTGAGATCCATCGCACTGAGACAGATCCATCGCACTGAGACTGAGACCTATCGCACTGAGACTGAGATCCGTTGTGCCGAGACTGAGATCCATCGTGCTGAGACTGAGATCCATCATGTTGAGACTGAGATCCATCATGCTGAGACTGAGATTCATCTTGTTGAGACTGAGATCCATCGTGCTGAGACTGAGATCCATCATACTGAGACTGCGATCCTTCTCACTGAGACTGAGATCTATCGCACTGAGACTGAAATACGTCATGCTGCGACTGAGATCCATCACGCTGACACTGAGACCCATCGCACTGAGACTGAGATCCACCTGCTCATATCCATCATGCTGAGACTGAGATCCATCGCACTGAGACTGTGATCCACCTGCTCAGATTCATCATGGTGAGACTGAGTTCCATCGTGCTGAGACTGAGATCCATCATGCTGAGACTGAGATCCATCATGCTGAGACTGAGGTCGACCTGCTCAGATCCATCATGCTGAGACTGAGATCTATCGCACTGAGACTGCGATCCACCTGCTCAGATCCATTTTGCCGAGACTGACATCCAGCGCACTGAGATATGAGATCCATCATGCTGAGACTCAGATCCATCGTGCTGAGACTGAGATCCATTGCAATGAGGCTGAGATCCATCATACTGAGACTGAGATCCACCTGCTCAGATCCATCGTGGTGAGTCTGAGATCCATCGTGCTGAGACTGAGATCCATTGCACTGAGGCTGAGATCCATCATACTGAGACTGAGATCCACGTGCTCAGATCCATCATGATGAGACTGAGATCCATCATGCTGAGACTGAGATCCACATGCTCAGATCCATCATGCTGAGACTGAGATCCATCATGCTGAGACTGAGATCCACATGCTCAGATCCATCATGCTCAGACTGAGATCCACTTGCTCAGATCCATCATGCTGAGACTGAGATCCATTGCACTGAGGCTGAGATCCATCATGCTGAGACTGAGATCCACCTGCTCAGATACATCATGCTGAGACTGAGATGCGTTGCACTGAGGGTGAGATCCATCATGCTGAGACTGAGATCCAACATGCTGAGACTGAGATCCAACATGCTGAGACTGAGATCCACCTGCTCAGATCCATCATGCTGAGACTGAGATCCCTCGTGCTGAGACTGAGATCCATTGCACTGAGACTGAGATACATCGCACTGAGACTGAGATCCATCATGCTGAGACTGAGATCCACCAGCTCATATACATCATGCTGAGACTGAGATGCATTTCACTGAGGGTGAGATCCATCATGCTGAGACTGAGATCCACCTGCTCAGATCCATCATGCTGAGACTGAGATCCATTGCACTGAGGCTGAGATCCCTCGTGCTGAGACTGAGATCCATTGCACTGAGACTGAGATCCATCATGCTGAGAGTGAGATGCATAGCTCTGAGACTGAGATCCATCGCACTGAGACTGAGATCCATCGCACTGAGACTGAGATCCATCGTGCTGAGACTGAGATCTATCGCACTGAGACTGAGATCCATCATGCTGAGACTGAGATCCATCGCACTGAGACTGAGATCCATCATGCTGAAAATGAGATCCACCTACTCAGATCCATCATGCTCAGACTGAGATCCACTTGCTCAGAACCATGATGCTGAGACTGAGATACATTGCACTGAGGCTGATATCCATCATGCTGAGACTGAGATCCACCTGCTCAGATCCATCATGCTGAGACTGAGATCCATTGCACTGAGGGTGAGATCCATCATGCTGAGACTGAGATCCACCTGCTCAGATCCATCATGCTGAGACTGAGATTCATCTTGTTGAGACTGAGATCCATCGTGCTGAGACTGAGATCCATTGCACTGAGACTGCGATCCTTCTCACTGAGACTGAGATCTATTGCACTGAGACTGAAATACGTCATGCTGCGACTGAGATCCATCACGCTGACACTGAGACCCATCGCACTGAGACTGTGATCCACCTGCTCATATCCATCATGCTGAGACTGAGATCCATCGCACTGAGACTGTGATCCACCTGCTCAGATTCATCATGGTGAGACTGAGTTCCATCGTGCTGAGACTGAGATCCATCATGCTGAGACTGAGATCCATCATGCTGAGACTGAGGTCGACCTGCTCAGATCCATCATGCTGAGACTGAGATCTATCGCACTGAGACTGCGATCCACCTGCTCAGATCCATTTTGCCGAGACTGACATCCAGCGCACTGAGATATGAGATCCATCATGCTGAGACTCAGATCCATCGTGCTGAGACTGAGATCCATTGCAATGAGGCTGAGATCCATCATACTGAGACTGAGATCCACCTGCTCAGATCCATCGTGGTGAGTCTGAGATCCATCGTGCTGAGACTGAGATCCACCTGCTCAGATCCATTTTGCCGAGACTGACATCCAGCGCACTGAGATATGAGATCCATCATGCTGAGACTGAGATCCATCGTGCTGAGACTGAGATCCATTGCACTGAGGCTGAGATCCATCATACTGAGACTGTGATCCACGTGCTCAGATCCATCATGATGAGACTGAGATCCATCATGCTGAGACTGAGATCCACATGCTCAGATCCATCATGCTGAGACTGAGATCCATCATGCTGAGACTGAGATCCATTGCACTGAGGCTGAGATCCATCATGCTGAGACTGAGATCCATCGCACTGAGACTGAGATCCATCGCACTGAGACTGAGATCCATCATGCTGAGACTGAGATCCATCATGCTGAGACTGAGATCCATCACACTGAGACTGAGATCCATCGTGCTGAGCCTGAGATCCAGCGTGCTGATACTGAGATCCATCGTGCTGACACTGAGATCCATCGTGCTGAGACTAAGATCCATCGTGCTGAGACTGAGATCCATCACGCTGTGACTGAGATCCATCATGCTGAGACTGAGATCCATCATGCTGAGACTGAGATCCATCATGTTGAAACTGCTATCCATCATGCTGAGACAGAGATCCATTGCACTGAGGCTGAGATACATCATGCTGAGACTGAGATCCACCTGCTCAGAACCATCTTGCCGAGACTGAGATCCATCGTGCTGAGACCGAGATGCATCGTGCTGAGACTGAGATCCATTGCACTGAGGCTGAGATCCATCCTACTGAGACTGAGATCGACCTGCTCAGATCCATCGTGCTGAGTCTAAGATCCATCATGCTGAGACTGAGATCCATCATGTTGAGATTGAGATCTATCATGCTGAGACTGAGATCCACCTACTCTGATCCATCATGCTGAGACTGAGATCCATCATGCTGAGACTGAGATCCATCACACTGAGACTGAGATCCACCGTGCTGAGCCTGAGATCCAGCGTGCTGATACTGAGATCCATCGTGCTGACACTGAGATCCATCGTGCTGAGACTAAGATCCATCGTGCTGAGACTGAGATCCATCATGCTGTGACAGAGATCCATCATGCTGAGACTGAGATCCATCATGCTGAGACTGAGATCCATCATGTAGAAACTGCTATCCATCATGCTGAGACAGAGATCCATTGCACTGAGGCTGAGATACATCATGCTGAGACTGAGATCCACCTGCTCAGATCCATCTTGCCGAGACTGAGATCCACCGTGCTGAGACCGAGATGCATCGTGCTGAGACTGAGATCCATTGCACTGAGGCTGAGATCCATCCTACTGAGACTGAGATCGACCTGCTCAGATCCATCGTGCTGAGTCTAAGATCCATCATGCTGAGACTGAGATCCATCATGTTGAGATTGAGATCTATCATGCTGAGACTGAGATCCACCTACTCTGATCCATCATGCTCAGACTGAGATCCACTTGCTCAGATCCATCATGCTGAGACTGAGATCCATTGCATTGAGGCTGAGATCCATCATGCTGAGACAGAGATACACCTGCTCAGATCCATCATGCTGAGACTGAAATCCATTGCAGTGAGGCTGAGATCCATCATGCTGAGACTGAGATCCACCTGCTCAGATCCATCTTGCTGAGACTGAGATCCATTGCACTGAGGCTGAGATCCATCATTCTGAGACTGAGATCCACCTGCTCATATCGATAATGCTGAGACTGAGATCCATCATGCCGAGACTGAGATCCACCTGCTCATATCCATCATGCTGAGAGTGAGATCCATAGCACTGAGACTGAGATCCATCGTTCTGAGACTGAGATCCATCGCACTGAGACTGAGATCCATCATATTGAGACTGAGATCCATCGCACTGAGACTGAGATCCATCACACTGAGACTGAGATCCAATGCACTGAGACTGAGATCCAATGCACTGAGACTGAGATCCATCGCACTGAGACTGAGATCCATCATGCTGAGACTGAGATTCATCATGCTGAGACTGAGATCCATCATGCTGAGACTGAGATCCATCATGCTGAGACTGAGATCCATCGTGCTGAGATTGAGATCCATCGCACTGAGACTGAGATCCATCGCACTGAGACTGAGATCCATCATCTGAGACTGAGATCCATCATCTGAGACTGAGATCCATCATCTGAGACTGAGATCCATCATCTGAGACTGAGATCCATCGTGCTGAGACTGAGATTCATTGCAATGAGACTGAGATCCATCGTGCTGAGACTGAGATCCATCGTGCTGAGACTGAGATCCATCGTGCTCAGACTGAGATCCTTCGTGCTGAGACTGAGATTCATTGCGCTGAGACTGAGATCAATCGTGCTGAGACTGAGATCCATCGTGCTGAGACTGAGATCCATCGTGCTGAGACTGAGATCCATCATGCTGAGACTGAGATCCATCGTGCTGAGACTGAGATCCATCGTGCTGACACTGAGATCCATCATGCTGAGACTGAGATCCATAGCACTGAGACTGAGATCCATAGCACATAGACTGAGATCCATCGCACTGAGACTGAGATCCATTGCACTGAGACTGAATTCCATCATGCTGAGACTGAGATCCATCATGTTGAAACTGAGATCCTTGATGCTGAGACTGAGATCCATCTCGTTGAAACTGAGATCCATCATGCTGAGACTGAGATCCACCTGCTCAGGTCCATCATGCCGAGACTGAGATCCATTGCATTGAGACTGAGATCCAACGTGCTGAGACTGAGATTCATTGCAATGAGACTGAGATCCATCGTGATGAGACTGAGATCCATCGTGCTGAGACTGAGATCCATTGCACTGAGGCTGAGATCCATCATACTGAGACTGAGATCCACCTGCTCAGATCCATCATGCTGAGACTGAGATCGACCTGCTCAGATCCATCATGCTGAGACTGAGATCCATTGCACTGAGACTGAGATCCATTGCACTGAGACTGAGATCCGTCATGCTAAGACTGAGATCCACCTGCTCAGATCCATTTTGCCGAGACTGACATCCAGCGCACTGAGATATGAGATCCATCATGCTGAGACTGAGATCCATCGTGCTGAGACTGAGATCCATTCCACTGAGGCTGAAATCCATCAAACTGAGACTGAGATCCACCTGCTCAGATCCATCGTGGTGAGTCTGAGATCCATTGCACTGACGCTGAGATCCATCATGCTGAGACTGAGATCCACCTGCTCAGATCCATCATGCTGAGACTGAGATCCATTGCAGTGAGGCTGAGATCCATTATGCTGAGTCTGAGATCCATCATGCTGAGTATGAGATCCACCTGCTCAGATCCATCATGCCCAGACTGAGATCCACTTGCTCAGATCCATCATGCTGAGACTGAGATACATTGCACTGAGGCTGAGATCCATCATGCTGAGACTGAGATCCACCTGCTCAGATCCATCATGCTGAGACTGAGATCCACATGCTCAGATCCATCATGCTGAGACTGAGATCCATTGCAGTGAGGCTGAGATCCATCATGCTGAGACTGAAATCCACCTGCTCAGATCCATCATTCTGAGACTGAGATCCATCATGCTGAGACTGAGGTCGACCTGCTCAGATCCATCATGCTGAGACTGAGATCTATCGCACTGAGACTGCGATCCACCTGCTCAGATCCATTTTGCCGAGACTGACATCCAGCGCACTGAGATATGAGATCCATCATGCTGAGACTCAGATCCATCGTGCTGAGACTGAGATCCATTGCAATGAGGCTGAGATCCATCATACTGAGACTGAGGTCCACCTGCTCAGATCCATCGTGGTGAGTCTGAGATCCATCGTGCTGAGACTGAGATCCATTGCACTGAGGCTGAGATCCATCATACTGAGACTGAGATCCACGTGCTCAGATCCATCATGATGAGACTGAGATCCATCATGCTGAGACTGAGATCCACATGCTCAGATCCATCATGCTGAGACTGAGATCCATCATGCTGAGACTGAGATCCACATGCTCAGATCCATCATGCTCAGACTGAGATCCACTTGCTCAGATCCATCATGCTGAGACTGAGATCCATTGCACTGAGGCTGAGATCCATCATGCTGAGACTGAGATCCACCTGCTCAGATACATCATGCTGAGACTGAGATGCGTTGCACTGAGGGTGAGATCCATCATGCTGAGACTGAGATCCACCTGCTCAGATCCATCATGCTGAGACTGAGATCCATTGCACTGAGGCCGAGATCCATCATGCTGAGACTGAGATCCAACATGCTGAGACTGAGATCCACCTGCTCAGATCCATCATGCTGAGACTGAGATCCCTCGTGCTGAGACTGAGATCCATTGCACTGAGACTGAGATACATCGCACTGAGACTGAGATCCATCATGCTGAGACTGAGATCCACCAGCTCATATACATCATGCTGAGACTGAGATGCATTGCACTGAGGGTGAGATCCATCATGCTGAGACTGAGATCCACCTGCTCAGATCCATCATGCTGAGACTGAGATCCATTGCACTGAGGCTGAGATCCATCATGCTGAGACTGAGATCCATCATGCTGAGACTGAGATCCACCTGCTCAGATCCATCATGCTGAGACTGAGATCCCTCGTGCTGAGACTGAGATCCATTGCACTGAGACTGAGATCCATCATGCTGAGAGTGAGATGCATAGCTCTGAGACTGAGATCCATCGCACTGAGACTGAGATCCATCGCACTGAGACTGAGATCCATCGTGCTGAGACTGAGATCTATCGCACTGAGACTGAGATCCATCATGCTGAGACTGAGATCCATCGCACTGAGACTGAGATCCATCATGCTGAAAATGAGATCCACCTACTCAGATCCATCATGCTCAGACTGAGATCCACTTGCTCAGAACCATGATGCTGAGACTGAGATACATTGCACTGAGGCTGATATCCATCATGCTGAGACTGAGATCCACCTGCTCAGATCCATCATGCTGAGACTGAGATCCATTGCACTGAGGGTGAGATCCATCATGCTGAGACTGAGATCCACCTGCTCAGATCCATCATGCTGAGACTGAGATTCATCTTGTTGAGACTGAGATCCATCGTGCTGAGACTGAGATCCATTGCACTGAGACTGCGATCCTTCTCACTGAGACTGAGATCTATTGCACTGAGACTGAAATACGTCATGCTGCGACTGAGATCCATCACGCTGACACTGAGACCCATCGCACTGAGACTGTGATCCACCTGCTCATATCCATCATGCTGAGACTGAGATCCATCGCACTGAGACTGTGATCCACCTGCTCAGATTCATCATGGTGAGACTGAGTTCCATCGTGCTGAGACTGAGATCCATCATGCTGAGACTGAGATCCATCATGCTGAGACTGAGGTCGACCTGCTCAGATCCATCATGCTGAGACTGAGATCTATCGCACTGAGACTGCGATCCACCTGCTCAGATCCATTTTGCCGAGACTGACATCCAGCGCACTGAGATATGAGATCCATCATGCTGAGACTCAGATCCATCGTGCTGAGACTGAGATCCATTGCAATGAGGCTGAGATCCATCATACTGAGACTGAGATCCACCTGCTCAGATCCATCGTGGTGAGTCTGAGATCCATCGTGCTGAGACTGAGATCCACCTGCTCAGATCCATTTTGCCGAGACTGACATCCAGCGCACTGAGATATGAGATCCATCATGCTGAGACTGAGATCCATCGTGCTGAGACTGAGATCCATTGCACTGAGGCTGAGATCCATCATACTGAGACTGTGATCCACGTGCTCAGATCCATCATGATGAGACTGAGATCCATCATGCTGAGACTGAGATCCACATGCTCAGATCCATCATGCTGAGACTGAGATCCATCATGCTGAGACTGAGATCCATTGCACTGAGGCTGAGATCCATCATGCTGAGACTGAGATCCATCGCACTGAGACTGAGATCCATCGCACTGAGACTGAGATCCATCATGCTGAGACTGAGATCCATCATGCTGAGACTGAGATCCATCACACTGAGACTGAGATCCATCGTGCTGAGCCTGAGATCCAGCGTGCTGATACTGAGATCCATCGTGCTGACACTGAGATCCATCGTGCTGAGACTAAGATCCATCGTGCTGAGACTGAGATCCATCACGCTGTGACTGAGATCCATCATGCTGAGACTGAGATCCATCATGCTGAGACTGAGATCCATCATGTTGAAACTGCTATCCATCATGCTGAGACAGAGATCCATTGCACTGAGGCTGAGATACATCATGCTGAGACTGAGATCCACCTGCTCAGAACCATCTTGCCGAGACTGAGATCCATCGTGCTGAGACCGAGATGCATCGTGCTGAGACTGAGATCCATTGCACTGAGGCTGAGATCCATCCTACTGAGACTGAGATCGACCTGCTCAGATCCATCGTGCTGAGTCTAAGATCCATCATGCTGAGACTGAGATCCATCATGTTGAGATTGAGATCTATCATGCTGAGACTGAGATCCACCTACTCTGATCCATCATGCTGAGACTGAGATCCATCATGCTGAGACTGAGATCCATCACACTGAGACTGAGATCCACCGTGCTGAGCCTGAGATCCAGCGTGCTGATACTGAGATCCATCGTGCTGACACTGAGATCCATCGTGCTGAGACTAAGATCCATCGTGCTGAGACTGAGATCCATCATGCTGTGACAGAGATCCATCATGCTGAGACTGAGATCCATCATGCTGAGACTGAGATCCATCATGTAGAAACTGCTATCCATCATGCTGAGACAGAGATCCATTGCACTGAGGCTGAGATACATCATGCTGAGACTGAGATCCACCTGCTCAGATCCATCTTGCCGAGACTGAGATCCACCGTGCTGAGACCGAGATGCATCGTGCTGAGACTGAGATCCATTGCACTGAGGCTGAGATCCATCCTACTGAGACTGAGATCGACCTGCTCAGATCCATCGTGCTGAGTCTAAGATCCATCATGCTGAGACTGAGATCCATCATGTTGAGATTGAGATCTATCATGCTGAGACTGAGATCCACCTACTCTGATCCATCATGCTCAGACTGAGATCCACTTGCTCAGATCCATCATGCTGAGACTGAGATCCATTGCATTGAGGCTGAGATCCATCATGCTGAGACAGAGATACACCTGCTCAGATCCATCATGCTGAGACTGAAATCCATTGCAGTGAGGCTGAGATCCATCATGCTGAGACTGAGATCCACCTGCTCAGATCCATCTTGCTGAGACTGAGATCCATTGCACTGAGGCTGAGATCCATCATTCTGAGACTGAGATCCACCTGCTCATATCGATAATGCTGAGACTGAGATCCATCATGCCGAGACTGAGATCCACCTGCTCATATCCATCATGCTGAGAGTGAGATCCATAGCACTGAGACTGAGATCTATCGTTCTGAGACTGAGATCCATCGCACTGAGACTGAGATCCATCATATTGAGACTGAGATCCATCGCACTGAGACTGAGATCCATCACACTGAGACTGAGATCCAATGCACTGAGACTGAGATCCAATGCACTGAGACTGAGATCCATCGCACTGAGACTGAGATCCATCATGCTGAGACTGAGATTCATCATGCTGAGACTGAGATCCATCATGCTGAGACTGAGATCCATCATGCTGAGACTGAGATCCATCGTGCTGAGATTGAGATCCATCGCACTGAGACTGAGATCCATCGCACTGAGACTGAGATCCATCATCTGAGACTGAGATCCATCATCTGAGACTGAGATCCATCATCTGAGACTGAGATCCATCATCTGAGACTGAGATCCATCGTGCTGAGACTGAGATTCATTGCAATGAGACTGAGATCCATCGTGCTGAGACTGAGATCCATCGTGCTGAGACTGAGATCCATCGTGCTCAGACTGAGATCCTTCGTGCTGAGACTGAGATTCATTGCGCTGAGACTGAGATCAATCGTGCTGAGACTGAGATCCATCGTGCTGAGACTGAGATCCATCGTGCTGAGACTGAGATCCATCATGCTGAGACTGAGATCCATCGTGCTGAGACTGAGATCCATCGTGCTGACACTGAGATCCATCATGCTGAGACTGAGATCCATAGCACTGAGACTGAGATCCATAGCACATAGACTGAGATCCATCGCACTGAGACTGAGATCCATTGCACTGAGACTGAATTCCATCATGCTGAGACTGAGATCCATCATGTTGAAACTGAGATCCTTGATGCTGAGACTGAGATCCATCTCGTTGAAACTGAGATCCATCATGCTGAGACTGAGATCCACCTGCTCAGGTCCATCATGCCGAGACTGAGATCCATTGCATTGAGACTGAGATCCAACGTGCTGAGACTGAGATTCATTGCAATGAGACTGAGATCCATCGTGATGAGACTGAGATCCATCGTGCTGAGACTGAGATCCATTGCACTGAGGCTGAGATCCATCATACTGAGACTGAGATCCACCTGCTCAGATCCATCATGCTGAGACTGAGATCGACCTGCTCAGATCCATCATGCTGAGACTGAGATCCATTGCACTGAGACTGAGATCCATTGCACTGAGACTGAGATCCGTCATGCTAAGACTGAGATCCACCTGCTCAGATCCATTTTGCCGAGACTGACATCCAGCGCACTGAGATATGAGATCCATCATGCTGAGACTGAGATCCATCGTGCTGAGACTGAGATCCATTCCACTGAGGCTGAAATCCATCAAACTGAGACTGAGATCCACCTGCTCAGATCCATCGTGGTGAGTCTGAGATCCATTGCACTGACGCTGAGATCCATCATGCTGAGACTGAGATCCACCTGCTCAGATCCATCATGCTGAGACTGAGATCCATTGCAGTGAGGCTGAGATCCATTATGCTGAGTCTGAGATCCATCATGCTGAGTATGAGATCCACCTGCTCAGATCCATCATGCCCAGACTGAGATCCACTTGCTCAGATCCATCATGCTGAGACTGAGATACATTGCACTGAGGCTGAGATCCATCATGCTGAGACTGAGATCCACCTGCTCAGATCCATCATGCTGAGACTGAGATCCACATGCTCAGATCCATCATGCTGAGACTGAGATCCATTGCAGTGAGGCTGAGATCCATCATGCTGAGACTGAAATCCACCTGCTCAGATCCATCATGCTGAGACTGAGATCCATTGCACTGAGGGTGAGATCCATCATGCTGAGACTGAGATCCACCTGCTCAGATCCATCATGCTGAGACTGAGATCCATTGCACTGAGGCTGAGATCCATCATGCTGAGACTGAGATCCATCATGCTGAGACTGAGATCCACCTGCTCAGATCCAACATGCTGAGACTGAGATCCCCCCTGCTGAGACTGAGATCCATAGCACTGAGATTGAGATCCATCATGCTGAGAGTGAGATGCATAGCACTGAGACTGAGATCCATCGCACTGAGACTGAGATCCATCGCACTGAGACTGAGATCCATCGTGCTGAGACTGAGATCTATCGCACTGAGACTGAGATCCATCATGCTGAGACTGAGATCCATCGTGCTGAGTCTGAGATCCATCGCACTGAGACTGAGATCCATCACGCTGAGACTGAGATCCATTGCACTGAGGCTGAGATCCATCATGCTGAGAATGAGATACACCTGCTCAGATCCATCATGCTGAGACTGAGATCCATCAATCTGAGACTGAGATCCACTTGCTCAGATCCATCATGCTGAGACTGAGATCCATTGCACTGAGGCTGAGATCCATCATTCTGAGACTGAGATCCACTTGCTCAGAACCATCATGCTGAGACTGAGATCCATCATGCTGAGACTGAGATCCACCTGCTCAGATCCATCATGCTGAGACTGAGATCCATCGTTCTGAGACTGAGATCCAACGCATTGAGACTGAGATCCATCATATTGAGACTGAGATCCATCGCACTGAGACTGAGATCCATCGCACTGAGACTGAGATCCATCGCACTGAGACTGAGACACATCGCACTGAGACTGAGATCCATCATGCTGAGACGGAGATCCATCATGCTGAGACTGAGATCCATCATGCTGAGACTGAGATCCATCATGCTGAGACTGAGAGCCACCTGCTCAGATCCAACATGCTGAGACTGAGATCCCCCCTGCTGAGACTGAGATCCATAGCACTGAGATTGAGATCCATCATGCTGAGAGTGAGATGCATAGCACTGAGACTGAGATCCATCGCACTGAGACTGAGATCCATCGCACTGACACTGAGATCCATCGTGCTGAGACTGAGATCTATCGCACTGAGACTGAGATCCATCATGCTGAGACTGAGATCCATCGTGCTGAGTCTGAGATCCATCGCACTGAGACTGAGATCCATCACGCTGAGACTGAGATCCACCTACTCAGATCCATCATGATCAGACTGAGATCCACTTGCTCAGATCCATCATGCTGAGACTGAGCTCCATTGCACTGAGGCTGAGATCCATCATGCTGAGACTGAGATACACCTGCTCAGATCCATCATGCTGAGACTGAAACTCATTGCACTGAGTCTGAGATCCATCATGCTGAGACTGAGATCCATCAATCTGAGACTGAGATCCACTTGCTCAGATCCATCATGCTGAGACTGAGATCCATTGCACTGAGGCTGAGATCCATCACGCTGAGACTGAGATCCACCTGCTCAGATCCATCATGCTGAGACTGAGATCCATTGCACTGAGGCTGAGATCCATCATTCTGAGACTGAGATCCACTTGCTCAGATCCATCATGCTGAGACTGAGATCCATCATGCTGAGACTGAGATCCACTTGCTCAGATCCATCATGCTGAGACTGAGATCCATCGTGCTGAGACTGAGATCCATCGTCCTGAGACTGAGATCCATCGTGCTGCGACTGAGATCCATTGCACTGAGGCTGAGATCCATCATACTGAGACTGAGATCCACCTGCTCAGATCCATCATGCTGAGACTGAGATCGACCTGCTCTGATCCATCATGCTGAGACTGAGATCCATCGCACTGAGACTGAGAACCATTGCACTGAGACTGAGATGCATCATGCTGAGACTGAGATCCACGTCCTCAGATCCACCTTGCCGAGACTGACATCCAGCGCACTGAGATATGAGATCCATCATGCTGAGACTGAGATCCATCGTGCTGAGACTGAGATCCATTGCACTGAGGCTGAGATCCATCATACTGTGACTGAGATCCACCTGCTCAGATCCATCATGCTGAGACTGAGATCGACCTGCTTTGATCCATCGTGCAGAGTCTGAGATCCATCATGCTGAGACTGAGA
Source organism: Cetorhinus maximus (assembly GCF_964194155.1). Classification (NCBI taxonomy): domain Eukaryota; kingdom Metazoa; phylum Chordata; class Chondrichthyes; order Lamniformes; family Cetorhinidae; genus Cetorhinus; species Cetorhinus maximus. The sequence continues at coordinate 91,413 of NW_027596159.1, forward strand.
TCCACCTGCTCAGATCCATCATGCTGAGACTGAGATCCATCATGCTGAGACTGAGATCCATTATGCTGAGACTGAGATCCAAATGCTCAGATCCATCATGCTGAGACTGAGATCCATCCTGCTGAGACTGAGATCCACTTGCTCAGATCCATCATGCTGAGACTTAGATCCACTGCACTGAGGCTGAGATCCATCATGCTGAGACTGAGATCCACCTGCTCAGATCCATCATGCTGAGACTGAGATCCATCACGCTGAGACTGAGAATCACTTGCTCAGATCCAATATGCTGAGACTGAGATCCATTGCACTGAGGCTGAGATCCATCATGCTGAGACTGTGATCCACCTGCTCAGATTCATCATGCTGAGACTGAGATCCATTGCACTAAGGCTGACACCAATCATGTTGAGACTGAGATCCATCATGCTGAGACTGAGATCCACCTGCTCAGATCCATCATGCTGAGACTGAGATCCATTGCAGTGAGGCTGAGATCCATTATGCTGAGTCTGAGATCCATCATGCTGAGTATGAGATCCACCTGCTCAGATCCATCATGCCCAGACTGAGATCCACTTGCTCAGATCCATCATGCTGAGACTGAGATACATTGCACTGAGGCTGAGATCCATCATGCTGAGACTGAGATCCACCTGCTCAGATCCATCATGCTGAGACTGAGATCCATTGCACTGACGCTGAGATCCATCATGCTGAGACTGAGATCCACATGCTCAGATCCATCATGCTGAGACTGAGATCCATTGCAGTGAGGCTGAGATCCATCATGCTGAGACTGAAATCCACCTGCTCAGATCCATCATGCTGAGACTGAGATCCATTGCACTGAGGGTGAGATCCATCATGCTGAGACTGAGATCCACCTGCTCAGATCCATCATGCTGAGACTGAGATCCATTGCACTGAGGCTGAGATCCATCATGCTGAGACTGAGATCCATCATGCTGAGACTGAGATCCACCTGCTCAGATCCAACATGCTGAGACTGAGATCCCCCCTGCTGAGACTGAGATCCATAGCACTGAGATTGAGATCCATCATGCTGAGAGTGAGATGCATAGCACTGAGACTGAGATCCATCGCACTGAGACTGAGATCCATCGCACTGAGACTGAGATCCATCGTGCTGAGACTGAGATCTATCGCACTGAGACTGAGATCCATCATGCTGAGACTGAGATCCATCGTGCTGAGTCTGAGATCCATCGCACTGAGACTGAGATCCATCACGCTGAGACTGAGATCCATTGCACTGAGGCTGAGATCCATCATGCTGAGAATGAGATACACCTGCTCAGATCCATCATGCTGAGACTGAGATCCATCAATCTGAGACTGAGATCCACTTGCTCAGATCCATCATGCTGAGACTGAGATCCATTGCACTGAGGCTGAGATCCATCATTCTGAGACTGAGATCCATCATGCTGAGACTGAGATCCATCATGCTGAGACTGAGATCCATTGCACTGAGGCTGAGTTCCATCATGCTGAGACTGAGATCCATCACGATGAGACTGAAATCCACCTGCTCAGATCCATCATGCTGAGACTGAGATCCCTCATGCTGAGACTGAGATCCATCGCCCTGAGACTGAGATCCATCATGCTGAGAGTGATATCCATAGCACTGAGACTGAGATCCATCGCACTGAGACTGAGATCCATCGCACTGAGACTGAGATCCATCGTGCTGAGACTGAGATCCATCGCACTGAGACTGAGATCCATCATGCTGAGACTAAGATCCATCATGCTGAGACTGAGATCCATCGCACTGAGACAGATCCATCGCACTGAGACTGAGACCTATCGCACTGAGACTGAGATCCGTTGTGCCGAGACTGAGATCCATCGTGCTGAGACTGAGATCCATCATGTTGAGACTGAGATCCATCATGCTGAGACTGAGATTCATCTTGTTGAGACTGAGATCCATCGTGCTGAGACTGAGATCCATCATACTGAGACTGCGATCCTTCTCACTGAGACTGAGATCTATCGCACTGAGACTGAAATACGTCATGCTGCGACTGAGATCCATCACGCTGACACTGAGACCCATCGCACTGAGACTGAGATCCACCTGCTCATATCCATCATGCTGAGACTGAGATCCATCGCACTGAGACTGTGATCCACCTGCTCAGATTCATCATGGTGAGACTGAGTTCCATCGTGCTGAGACTGAGATCCATCATGCTGAGACTGAGATCCATCATGCTGAGACTGAGGTCGACCTGCTCAGATCCATCATGCTGAGACTGAGATCTATCGCACTGAGACTGCGATCCACCTGCTCAGATCCATTTTGCCGAGACTGACATCCAGCGCACTGAGATATGAGATCCATCATGCTGAGACTCAGATCCATCGTGCTGAGACTGAGATCCATTGCAATGAGGCTGAGATCCATCATACTGAGACTGAGATCCACCTGCTCAGATCCATCGTGGTGAGTCTGAGATCCATCGTGCTGAGACTGAGATCCATTGCACTGAGGCTGAGATCCATCATACTGAGACTGAGATCCACGTGCTCAGATCCATCATGATGAGACTGAGATCCATCATGCTGAGACTGAGATCCACATGCTCAGATCCATCATGCTGAGACTGAGATCCATCATGCTGAGACTGAGATCCACATGCTCAGATCCATCATGCTCAGACTGAGATCCACTTGCTCAGATCCATCATGCTGAGACTGAGATGCATTGCACTGAGGGTGAGATCCATCATGCTGAGACTGAGATCCACCTGCTCAGATACATCATGCTGAGACTGAGATGCGTTGCACTGAGGGTGAGATCCATCATGCTGAGACTGAGATCCACCTGCTCAGATCCATCATGCTGAGACTGAGATCCATTGCACTGAGGCCGAGATCCATCATGCTGAGACTGAGATCCAACATGCTGAGACTGAGATCCACCTGCTCAGATCCATCATGCTGAGACTGAGATCCCTCGTGCTGAGACTGAGATCCATTGCACTGAGACTGAGATACATCGCACTGAGACTGAGATCCATCATGCTGAGACTGAGATCCACCAGCTCATATACATCATGCTGAGACTGAGATGCATTGCACTGAGGGTGAGATCCATCATGCTGAGACTGAGATCCACCTGCTCAGATCCATCATGCTGAGACTGAGATCCATTGCACTGAGGCTGAGATCCATCATGCTGAGACTGAGATCCATCATGCTGAGACTGAGATCCACCTGCTCAGATCCATCATGCTGAGACTGAGATCCCTCGTGCTGAGACTGAGATCCATTGCACTGAGACTGAGATCCATCATGCTGAGAGTGAGATGCATAGCTCTGAGACTGAGATCCATCGCACTGAGACTGAGATCCATCGCACTGAGACTGAGATCCATCGTGCTGAGACTGAGATCTATCGCACTGAGACTGAGATCCATCATGCTGAGACTGAGATCCATCGCACTGAGACTGAGATCCATCATGCTGAAAATGAGATCCACCTACTCAGATCCATCATGCTCAGACTGAGATCCACTTGCTCAGAACCATGATGCTGAGACTGAGATACATTGCACTGAGGCTGATATCCATCATGCTGAGACTGAGATCCACCTGCTCAGATCCATCATGCTGAGACTGAGATCCATTGCACTGAGGGTGAGATCCATCATGCTGAGACTGAGATCCACCTGCTCAGATCCATCATGCTGAGACTGAGATCCATTGCACTGAGACTGCGATCCTTCTCACTGAGACTGAGATCTATTGCACTGAGACTGAAATACGTCATGCTGCGACTGAGATCCATCACGCTGACACTGAGACCCATCGCACTGAGACTGTGATCCACCTGCTCATATCCATCATGCTGAGACTGAGATCCATCGCACTGAGACTGTGATCCACCTGCTCAGATTCATCATGGTGAGACTGAGTTCCATCGTGCTGAGACTGAGATCCATCATGCTGAGACTGAGATCCATCATGCTGAGACTGAGGTCGACCTGCTCAGATCCATCATGCTGAGACTGAGATCTATCGCACTGAGACTGCGATCCACCTGCTCAGATCCATTTTGCCGAGACTGACATCCAGCGCACTGAGATATGAGATCCATCATGCTGAGACTCAGATCCATCGTGCTGAGACTGAGATCCATTGCAATGAGGCTGAGATCCATCATACTGAGACTGAGATCCACCTGCTCAGATCCATCGTGGTGAGTCTGAGATCCATCGTGCTGAGACTGAGATCCACCTGCTCAGATCCATTTTGCCGAGACTGACATCCAGCGCACTGAGATATGAGATCCATCATGCTGAGACTGAGATCCATCGTGCTGAGACTGAGATCCATTGCACTGAGGCTGAGATCCATCATACTGAGACTGTGATCCACGTGCTCAGATCCATCATGATGAGACTGAGATCCATCATGCTGAGACTGAGATCCACATGCTCAGATCCATCATGCTGAGACTGAGATCCATCATGCTGAGACTGAGATCCATTGCACTGAGGCTGAGATCCATCATGCTGAGACTGAGATCCATCGCACTGAGACTGAGATCCATCGCACTGAGACTGAGATCCATCATGCTGAGACTGAGATCCATCATGCTGAGACTGAGATCCATCACACTGAGACTGAGATCCATCGTGCTGAGCCTGAGATCCAGCGTGCTGATACTGAGATCCATCGTGCTGACACTGAGATCCATCGTGCTGAGACTAAGATCCATCGTGCTGAGACTGAGATCCATCACGCTGTGACTGAGATCCATCATGCTGAGACTGAGATCCATCATGCTGAGACTGAGATCCATCATGTTGAAACTGCTATCCATCATGCTGAGACAGAGATCCATTGCACTGAGGCTGAGATACATCATGCTGAGACTGAGATCCACCTGCTCAGAACCATCTTGCCGAGACTGAGATCCATCGTGCTGAGACCGAGATGCATCGTGCTGAGACTGAGATCCATTGCACTGAGGCTGAGATCCATCCTACTGAGACTGAGATCGACCTGCTCAGATCCATCGTGCTGAGTCTAAGATCCATCATGCTGAGACTGAGATCCATCATGTTGAGATTGAGATCTATCATGCTGAGACTGAGATCCACCTACTCTGATCCATCATGCTGAGACTGAGATCCATCATGCTGAGACTGAGATCCATCACACTGAGACTGAGATCCACCGTGCTGAGCCTGAGATCCAGCGTGCTGATACTGAGATCCATCGTGCTGACACTGAGATCCATCGTGCTGAGACTAAGATCCATCGTGCTGAGACTGAGATCCATCATGCTGTGACAGAGATCCATCATGCTGAGACTGAGATCCATCATGCTGAGACTGAGATCCATCATGTAGAAACTGCTATCCATCATGCTGAGACAGAGATCCATTGCACTGAGGCTGAGATACATCATGCTGAGACTGAGATCCACCTGCTCAGATCCATCTTGCCGAGACTGAGATCCACCGTGCTGAGACCGAGATGCATCGTGCTGAGACTGAGATCCATTGCACTGAGGCTGAGATCCATCCTACTGAGACTGAGATCGACCTGCTCAGATCCATCGTGCTGAGTCTAAGATCCATCATGCTGAGACTGAGATCCATCATGTTGAGATTGAGATCTATCATGCTGAGACTGAGATCCACCTACTCTGATCCATCATGCTCAGACTGAGATCCACTTGCTCAGATCCATCATGCTGAGACTGAGATCCATTGCATTGAGGCTGAGATCCATCATGCTGAGACAGAGATACACCTGCTCAGATCCATCATGCTGAGACTGAAATCCATTGCAGTGAGGCTGAGATCCATCATGCTGAGACTGAGATCCACCTGCTCAGATCCATCTTGCTGAGACTGAGATCCATTGCACTGAGGCTGAGATCCATCATTCTGAGACTGAGATCCACCTGCTCATATCGATAATGCTGAGACTGAGATCCATCATGCCGAGACTGAGATCCACCTGCTCATATCCATCATGCTGAGAGTGAGATCCATAGCACTGAGACTGAGATCCATCGTTCTGAGACTGAGATCCATCGCACTGAGACTGAGATCCATCATATTGAGACTGAGATCCATCGCACTGAGACAGAGATCCATCACACTGAGACTGAGATCCAATGCACTGAGACTGAGATCCAATGCACTGAGACTGAGATCCATCGCACTGAGACTGAGATCCATCATGCTGAGACTGAGATTCATCATGCTGAGACTGAGATCCATCATGCTGAGACTGAGATCCATCATGCTGAGACTGAGATCCATCGTGCTGAGATTGAGATCCATCGCACTGAGACTGAGATCCATCGCACTGAGACTGAGATCCATCATCTGAGACTGAGATCCATCATCTGAGACTGAGATCCATCATCTGAGACTGAGATCCATCATCTGAGACTGAGATCCATCGTGCTGAGACTGAGATTCATTGCAATGAGACTGAGATCCATCGTGCTGAGACTGAGATCCATCGTGCTGAGACTGAGATCCATCGTGCTCAGACTGAGATCCTTCGTGCTGAGACTGAGATTCATTGCGCTGAGACTGAGATCAATCGTGCTGAGACTGAGATCCATCGTGCTGAGACTGAGATCCATCGTGCTGAGACTGAGATCCATCATGCTGAGACTGAGATCCATCGTGCTGAGGCTGAGATCCATCGTGCTGACACTGAGATCCATCATGCTGAGACTGAGATCCATAGCACTGAGACTGAGATCCATAGCACATAGACTGAGATCCATCGCACTGAGACTGAGATCCATTGCACTGAGACTGAATTCCATCATGCTGAGACTGAGATCCATCATGTTGAAACTGAGATCCTTGATGCTGAGACTGAGATCCATCTCGTTGAAACTGAGATCCATCATGCTGAGACTGAGATCCACCTGCTCAGGTCCATCATGCCGAGACTGAGATCCATTGCATTGAGACTGAGATCCAACGTGCTGAGACTGAGATTCATTGCAATGAGACTGAGATCCATCGTGATGAGACTGAGATCCATCGTGCTGAGACTGAGATCCATTGCACTGAGGCTGAGATCCATCATACTGAGACTGAGATCCACCTGCTCAGATCCATCATGCTGAGACTGAGATCGACCTGCTCAGATCCATCATGCTGAGACTGAGATCCATTGCACTGAGACTGAGATCCATCGCACTGAGACTGAGATCCGTCATGCTAAGACTGAGATCCACCTGCTCAGATCCATTTTGCCGAGACTGACATCCAGCGCACTGAGATATGAGATCCATCATGCTGAGACTGAGATCCATCGTGCTGAGACTGAGATCCAGCTGCTTATATCGATCATGCTGAGACTGAGATCCATCGCACTGAGACTGAGATCCAGCTGCTTATATCCATCATGCTGAGACTGAGATCCATCATGCTGAGACTGAGATCCATCGCACTGAGACTGAGATCCAGCTGCTTATATCCATCATGCTGAGACTGAGATCCATCATGCTGAGACTGAGATCCATCGCGCTGAGACTGAGATCCATCACACTGAGACTGAGATCCAACGCACTGAGACTGAGATCCATCATGCTGAGACTGAGATCTATCATGCTGAGACTGAGATCCATCAGCTCATATCCATCATGCTGAGACTGAGATCCATCGCACTGAGACTGAGATCCATTATGCTGAGACTGAGATTAATCGCAATGAGACTGAGATCCATCGTGCTGAGACTGTGGTCCATCGCACTGAGACTGTGGTCCATCGCACTGACACTGAGATCCATCGTGCTGAGACTGAGATCCATTGCACTGTGGCTGAGATCCATCATACTGAGACTGAGATCCACCTGCTCAGATCCATCATGCTGAGACTGAGATCCATCGTGCTGAGACTGAGATCCATTGCACTGTGGCTGAGATCCATCATACTGAGACTGAGATCCACCTGCTCAGATCCATCATGCTGAGACTGAGATCCATCATGCTGAGACTGAGATCCACATGCTCAGATCCATCATGCTGAGACTGAGATCCATCATGCTGAGACTGAGATCCACATGCTCAGATCCATCATGCTCAGACTGAGATCCAATTGCTATGATCCATCATGCTGAGACTGAGATCTATTGCACTGAGGCTGAGATCCATCATGCTGAGACTGAGATCCACCTGCTCAAATACATCATGCTGAGACTGAGATCCATTGCACTGAGGCTGAGATTCCTCATGCTGAGACTGAGATCCATCATGCTGAGACTGAGATCCACCTGCTCAGATCCATCATGCTGAGACTGAGATCCCTCCTGCTGAGACTGAGATCCATAGCACTGAGACTGAGATCCATCATGCTGAGAGTGAGATGCATAGCACTGAGACTGAGATCCATCGCACTGAGACTGAGATCCATCGCACTGAGACTGAGATCCATCGTGCTGAGACTGAGATCTATCGCACTGAGACTGAGATCCATCATGCTGAGACTGAGATCCATCGTGCTGACTCTGAGATCCATCGCACTGAGACTGAGATCCATCATGCTGAGACTGAGATCCACCTACTCAGATCCATCATGCTCAGACTGAGATCCACTTGCTCAGATCCATCATTCTGAGACTGAGATCCATTGCACTGAGGCTGAGATCCATCATGCTGAGACTGAGATACACCTGCTCAGATCCATCATGCTGAGACTGAAACTCATTGCACTGAGTCTGAGATCCATCATGCTGAGACTGAGATTCATCACTCTGAGACTGAGATCCACTTGCTCAGATCCATCATGCTGAGACTGAGATCCATTGCACTGAGGCTGGGATCCATCACGCTGAGACTGAGATCCACCTGCTCAGATCCATCATGCTGAGACTGAGATCCATTGCACTGAGGCTGAGATCCATCATTCTGAGACTGAGATCCACTTGCTCAGATCCATCATGCAGAGACTGAGATCCATCATGCTGAGACTGAGATCCACCTGCTCAGATCCATCATGCTGAGACTGAGATCCATCATGCTGAGACTGAGATCCATCGTTCTGAGACTGAGATCCATCGCATTGAGACTGAGATCCATCATATTGAGACTGAGATCCATCGCACTGAGACTGAGATCCATCGCACTGAGACTGAGATCCATCGCACTGAGACTGAGATCCATCGCACTGAGACTGAGATCCATCATGCTGAGACTGAGATCCATCATGCTGAGACTGAGATCCATCGTTCTGAGTCTGAGATCCAGCGTGCTGATACTGAGATCCATCGTGCTGACACTGAGATCCATCGTGCTGAGACTAAGATCCATCGTGCTGAGACTGAGATCCATCACGCTGTGACTGAGATCCACCTGCTCAGATCCATCATGCTGAGACTGAGATCCATTGCAGTGAGGCTGAGATCCATTATGCTGAGTCTGAGATCCATCATGCTGAGTATGAGATCCACCTGCTCAGATCCATCATGCCCAGACTGAGATCCACTTGCTCAGATCCATCATGCTGAGACTGAGATACATTGCACTGAGGCTGAGATCCATCATGCTGAGACTGAGATCCACCTGCTCAGATCCATCATGCTGAGACTGAGATCCATTGCACTGACGCTGAGATCCATCATGCTGAGACTGAGATCCACATGCTCAGATCCATCATGCTGAGACTGAGATCCATTGCAGTGAGGCTGAGATCCATCATGCTGAGACTGAAATCCACCTGCTCATATCCATCATGCTGAGACTGAGATCCATTGCACTGAGGGTGAGATCCATCATGCTGAGACTGAGATCCACCTGCTCAGATCCATCATGCTGAGACTGAGATCCATTGCACTGAGGCTGAGATCCATCATGCTGAGACTGAGATCCATCATGCTGAGACTGAGATCCACCTGCTCAGATCCAACATGCTGAGACTGAGATCCCCCCTGCTGAGACTGAGATCCATAGCACTGAGATTGAGATCCATCATGCTGAGAGTGAGATGCATAGCACTGAGACTGAGATCCATCGCACTGAGACTGAGATCCATCGCACTGAGACTGAGATCCATCGTGCTGAGACTGAGATCTATTGCACTGAGACTGAGATCCATCATGCTGAGACTGAGATCCATCGTGCTGAGTCTGAGATCCATCGCACTGAGACTGAGATCCATCACGCTGAGACTGAGATCCATTGCACTGAGGCTGAGATCCATCATGCTGAGACTGAGATACACCTGCTCAGATCCATCATGCTGAGACTGAGCTCCATTGCACTGAGGCTGAGATCCATCATGCTGAGACTGAGATACACCTGCTCAGATCCATCATGCTGAGACTGAAACTCATTGCACTGAGGCTGAGATCCATCATGCTGAGACTGAGATCCATCAATCTGAGACTGAGATCCACTTGCTCAGATCCATCATGCTGAGACTGAGATCCATTGCACTGAGGCTGAGATCCATCACGCTGAGACTGAGATCCACCTGCTCAGATCCATCATGCTGAGACTGAGATCCATCATGCTGAGACTGAGATCCACCTGCTCAGATCCATCATGCTGAGACTGAGATCCATCATGCTGAGACTGAGATCCATCGTTCTGAGACTGAGATCCAACGCATTGAGACTGAGATCCATCATATTGAGACTGAGATCCATCGCACTGAGACTGAGATCCATCGCACTGAGACTGAGATCCATCGCACTGAGACTGAGACACATCGCACTGAGACTGAGATCCATCATGCTGAGACGGAGATCCATCATGCTGAGACTGAGATCCATCATGCTGAGACTGAGATCCATCATGCTGAGACTGAGAGCCACCTGCTCAGATCCAACATGCTGAGACTGAGATCCCCCCTGCTGAGACTGAGATCCATAGCACTGAGATTGAGATCCATCATGCTGAGAGTGAGATGCATAGCACTGAGACTGAGATCCATCGCACTGAGACTGAGATCCATCGCACTGACACTGAGATCCATCGTGCTGAGACTGAGATCTATCGCACTGAGACTGAGATCCATCATGCTGAGACTGAGATCCATCGTGCTGAGTCTGAGATCCATCGCACTGAGACTGAGATCCATCACGCTGAGACTGAGATCCACCTACTCAGATCCATCATGATCAGACTGAGATCCACTTGCTCAGATCCATCATGCTGAGACTGAGCTCCATTGCACTGAGGCTGAGATCCATCATGCTGAGACTGAGATACACCTGCTCAGATCCATCATGCTGAGACTGAAACTCATTGCACTGAGTCTGAGATCCATCATGCTGAGACTGAGATCCATCAATCTGAGACTGAGATCCACTTGCTCAGATCCATCATGCTGAGACTGAGATCCATTGCACTGAGGCTGAGATCCATCACGCTGAGACTGAGATCCACCTGCTCAGATCCATCATGCTGAGACTGAGATCCATTGCACTGAGGCTGAGATCCATCATTCTGAGACTGAGATCCACTTGCTCAGATCCATCATGCTGAGACTGAGATCCATCATGCTGAGACTGAGATCCACTTGCTCAGATCCATCATGCTGAGACTGAGATCCATCGTGCTGAGACTGAGATCCATCGTCCTGAGACTGAGATCCATCGTGCTGCGACTGAGATCCATTGCACTGAGGCTGAGATCCATCATACTGAGACTGAGATCCACCTGCTCAGATCCATCATGCTGAGACTGAGATCGACCTGCTCTGATCCATCATGCTGAGACTGAGATCCATCTCACTGAGACTGAGAACCATTGCACTGAGACTGAGATGCATCATGCTGAGACTGAGATCCACGTCCTCAGATCCATCTTGCCGAGACTGACATCCAGCGCACTGAGATATGAGATCCATCATGCTGAGACTGAGATCCATCGTGCTGAGACTGAGATCCATTGCACTGAGGCTGAGATCCATCATACTGTGACTGAGATCCACCTGCTCAGATCCATCATGCTGAGACTGAGATCGACCTGCTTTGATCCATCGTGCAGAGTCTGAGATCCATCATGCTGAGACTGAGATCCACCTGCTCAGATCCATCATGCTGAGACTGAGATCCATCATGCTGAGACTGAGATCCATTATGCTGAGACTGAGATCCAAATGCTCAGATCCATCATGCTGAGACTGAGATCCATCCTGCTGAGACTGAGATCCACTTGCTCAGATCCATCATGCTGAGACTTAGATCCACTGCACTGAGGCTGAGATCCATCATGCTGAGACTGAGATCCACCTGCTCAGATCCATCATGCTGAGACTGAGATCCATCACGCTGAGACTGAGAATCACTTGCTCAGATCCAATATGCTGAGACTGAGATCCATTGCACTGAGGCTGAGATCCATCATGCTGAGACTGTGATCCACCTGCTCAGATTCATCATGCTGAGACTGAGATCCATTGCACTAAGGCTGACACCAATCATGTTGAGACTGAGATCCATCATGCTGAGACTGAGATCCACCTGCTCAGATCCATCATGCTGAGACTGAGATCCATTGCAGTGAGGCTGAGATCCATTATGCTGAGTCTGAGATCCATCATGCTGAGTATGAGATCCACCTGCTCAGATCCATCATGCCCAGACTGAGATCCACTTGCTCAGATCCATCATGCTGAGACTGAGATACATTGCACTGAGGCTGAGATCCATCATGCTGAGACTGAGATCCACCTGCTCAGATCCATCATGCTGAGACTGAGATCCATTGCACTGACGCTGAGATCCATCATGCTGAGACTGAGATCCACATGCTCAGATCCATCATGCTGAGACTGAGATCCATTGCAGTGAGGCTGAGATCCATCATGCTGAGACTGAAATCCACCTGCTCAGATCCATCATGCTGAGACTGAGATCCATTGCACTGAGGGTGAGATCCATCATGCTGAGACTGAGATCCACCTGCTCAGATCCATCATGCTGAGACTGAGATCCATTGCACTGAGGGTGAGATCCATCATGCTGAGACTGAGATCCACCTGCTCAGATCCAACATGCTGAGACTGAGATCCCCCCTGCTGAGACTGAGATCCATAGCACTGAGATTGAGATCCATCATGCTGAGAGTGAGATGCATAGCACTGAGACTGAGATCCATCGCACTGAGACTGAGATCCATCGCACTGAGACTGAGATCCATCGTGCTGAGACTGAGATCTATCGCACTGAGACTGAGATCCATCATGCTGAGACTGAGATCCATCGTGCTGAGTCTGAGATCCATCGCACTGAGACTGAGATCCATCACGCTGAGACTGAGATCCACCTACTCAGATCCATCATGATCAGACTGAGATCCACTTGCTCAGATCCATCATGCTGAGACTGAGCTCCATTGCACTGAGGCTGAGATCCATCATGCTGAGACTGAGATACACCTGCTCAGATCCATCATGCTGAGACTGAAACTCATTGCACTGAGTCTGAGATCCATCATGCTGAGACTGAGATCCATCAATCTGAGACTGAGATCCACTTGCTCAGATCCATCATGCTGAGACTGAGATCCATTGCACTGAGGCTGAGATCCATCACGCTGAGACTGAGATCCACCTGCTCAGATCCATCATGCTGAGACTGAGATCCATTGCACTGAGGCTGAGATCCATCATTCTGAGACTGAGATCCACTTGCTCAGATCCATCATGCTGAGACTGAGATCCATCATGCTGAGACTGAGATCCACTTGCTCAGATCCATCATGCTGAGACTGAGATCCATCGTGCTGAGACTGAGATCCATCGTCCTGAGACTGAGATCCATCGTGCTGCGACTGAGATCCATTGCACTGAGGCTGAGATCCATCATACTGAGACTGAGATCCACCTGCTCAGATCCATCATGCTGAGACTGAGATCGACCTGCTCTGATCCATCATGCTGAGACTGAGATCCATCGCACTGAGACTGAGAACCATTGCACTGAGACTGAGATGCATCATGCTGAGACTGAGATCCACGTCCTCAGATCCATCTTGCCGAGACTGACATCCAGCGCACTGAGATATGAGATCCATCATGCTGAGACTGAGATCCATCGTGCTGAGACTGAGATCCATTGCACTGAGGCTGAGATCCATCATACTGTGACTGAGATCCACCTGCTCAGATCCATCATGCTGAGACTGAGATCGACCTGCTTTGATCCATCGTGCAGAGTCTGAGATCCATCATGCTGAGACTGAGATCCACCTGCTCAGATCCATCATGCTGAGACTGAGATCCATCATGCTGAGACTGAGATCCATTATGCTGAGACTGAGATCCAAATGCTCAGATCCATCATGCTGAGACTGAGATCCATCCTGCTGAGACTGAGATCCACTTGCTCAGATCCATCATGCTGAGACTTAGATCCACTGCACTGAGGCTGAGATCCATCATGCTGAGACTGAGATCCACCTGCTCAGATCCATCATGCTGAGACTGAGATCCATCACGCTGAGACTGAGAATCACTTGCTCAGATCCAATATGCTGAGACTGAGATCCATTGCACTGAGGCTGAGATCCATCATGCTGAGACTGTGATCCACCTGCTCAGATTCATCATGCTGAGACTGAGATCCATTGCACTAAGGCTGACACCAATCATGTTGAGACTGAGATCCATCATGCTGAGACTGAGATCCACCTGCTCAGATCCATCATGCTGAGACTGAGATCCATTGCAGTGAGGCTGAGATCCATTATGCTGAGTCTGAGATCCATCATGCTGAGTATGAGATCCACCTGCTCAGATCCATCATGCCCAGACTGAGATCCACTTGCTCAGATCCATCATGCTGAGACTGAGATACATTGCACTGAGGCTGAGATCCATCATGCTGAGACTGAGATCCACCTGCTCAGATCCATCATGCTGAGACTGAGATCCATTGCACTGACGCTGAGATCCATCATGCTGAGACTGAGATCCACATGCTCAGATCCATCATGCTGAGACTGAGATCCATTGCAGTGAGGCTGAGATCCATCATGCTGAGACTGAAATCCACCTGCTCAGATCCATCATGCTGAGACTGAGATCCATTGCACTGAGGGTGAGATCCATCATGCTGAGACTGAGATCCACCTGCTCAGATCCATCATGCTGAGACTGAGATCCATTGCACTGAGGCTGAGATCCATCATGCTGAGACTGAGATTCATCATGCTGAGACTGAGATCCACCTGCTCAGATCCAACATGCTGAGACTGAGATCCCCCCTGCTGAGACTGAGATCCATAGCACTGAGATTGAGATCCATCATGCTGAGAGTGAGATGCATAGCACTGAGACTGAGATCCATCGCACTGAGACTGAGATCCATCGCACTGAGACTGAGATCCATCGTGCTGAGACTGAGATCTATTGCACTGAGACTGAGATCCATCATGCTGAGACTGAGATCCATCGCACTGAGTCTGAGATCCATCGCACTGAGACTGAGATCCATCACGCTGAGACTGAGATCCATTGCACTGAGGCTGAGATCCATCATGCTGAGACTGAGATACACCTGCTCAGATCCATCATGCTGAGACTGAGCTCCATTGCACTGAGGCTGAGATCAATCATGCTGAGACTGAGATACACCTGCTCAGATCCATCATGCTGAGACTGAAACTCATTGCACTGAGGCTGAGATCCATCATGCTGAGACTGAGATCCATCAATCTGAGACTGAGATCCACTTGCTCAGATCCATCATGCTGAGACTGAGATCCATTGCACTGAGGCTGAGATCCATCACGCTGAGACTGAGATCCACCTGCTCAGATCCATCATGCTGAGACTGAGATCCATCATGCTGAGACTGAGATCCACCTGCTCAGATCCATCATGCTGAGACTGAGATCCATCATGCTGAGACTGAGATCCATCGTTCTGAGACTGAGATCCAACGCATTGAGACTGAGATCCATCATATTGAGACTGAGATCCATCGCACTGAGACTGAGATCCATCGCACTGAGACTGAGATCCATCGCACTGAGACTGAGACACATCGCACTGAGACTGAGATCCATCATGCTGAGACGGAGATCCATCATGCTGAGACTGAGATCCATCATGCTGAGACTGAGATCCATCATGCTGAGACTGAGAGCCACCTGCTCAGATCCAACATGCTGAGACTGAGATCCCCCCTGCTGAGACTGAGATCCATAGCACTGAGATTGAGATCCATCATGCTGAGAGTGAGATGCATAGCACTGAGACTGAGATCCATCGCGCTGAGACTGAGATCCATCGCACTGACACTGAGATCCATCGTGCTGAGACTGAGATCTATCGCACTGAGACTGAGATCCATCATGCTGAGACTGAGATCCATCGTGCTGAGTCTGAGATCCATCGCACTGAGACTGAGATCCATCACGCTGAGACTGAGATCCACCTACTCAGATCCATCATGATCAGACTGAGATCCACTTGCTCAGATCCATCATGCTGAGACTGAGCTCCATTGCACTGAGGCTGAGATCCATCATGCTGAGACTGAGATACACCTGCTCAGATCCATCATGCTGAGACTGAAACTCATTGCACTGAGGCTGAGATCCATCATGCTGAGACTGAGATCCATCAATCTGAGACTGAGATCCACTTGCTCAGATCCATCATGCTGAGACTGAGATCCATTGCACTGAGGCTGAGATCCATCACGCTGAGACTGAGATCCACCTGCTCAGATCCATCATGCTGAGACTGAGATCCATTGCACTGAGGCTGAGATCCATCATTCTGAGACTGAGATCCACTTGCTCAGATCCATCATGCTGAGACTGAGATCCATCATGCTGAGACTGAGATCCACTTGCTCAGATCCATCATGCTGAGACTGAGATCCATCGTGCTGAGACTGAGATCCATCGTCCTGAGACTGAGATCCATCGTGCTGCGACTGAGATCCATTGCACTGAGGCTGAGATCCATCATACTGAGACTGAGATCCACCTGCTCAGATCCATCATGCTGAGACTGAGATCGACCTGCTCTGATCCATCATGCTGAGACTGAGATCCATCGCACTGAGACTGAGAACCATTGCACTGAGACTGAGATGCATCATGCTGAGACTGAGATCCACGTCCTCAGATCCATCTTGCCGAGACTGACATCCAGCGCACTGAGATATGAGATCCATCATGCTGAGACTGAGATCCATCGTGCTGAGACTGAGATCCATTGCACTGAGGCTGAGATCCATCATACTGTGACTGAGATCCACCTGCTCAGATCCATCATGCTGAGACTGAGATCGACCTGCTTTGATCCATCGTGCAGAGTCTGAGATCCATCATGCTGAGACTGAGATCCACCTGCTCAGATCCATCATGCTGAGACTGAGATCCATCATGCTGAGACTGAGATCCATTATGCTGAGACTGAGATCCAAATGCTCAGATCCATCATGCTGAGACTGAGATCCATCCTGCTGAGACTGAGATCCACTTGCTCAGATCCATCATGCTGAGACTTAGATCCACTGCACTGAGGCTGAGATCCATCATGCTGAGACTGAGATCCACCTGCTCAGATCCATCATGCTGAGACTGAGATCCATCACGCTGAGACTGAGAATCACTTGCTCAGATCCAATATGCTGAGACTGAGATCCATTGCACTGAGGCTGAGATCCATCATGCTGAGACTGTGATCCACCTGCTCAGATTCATCATGCTGAGACTGAGATCCATTGCACTAAGGCTGACACCAATCATGTTGAGACTGAGATCCATCATGCTGAGACTGAGATCCACCTGCTCAGATCCATCATGCTGAGACTGAGATCCATTGCAGTGAGGCTGAGATCCATTATGCTGAGTCTGAGATCCATCATGCTGAGTATGAGATCCACCTGCTCAGATCCATCATGCCCAGACTGAGATCCACTTGCTCAGATCCATCATGCTGAGACTGAGATACATTGCACTGAGGCTGAGATCCATCATGCTGAGACTGAGATCCACCTGCTCAGATCCATCATGCTGAGACTGAGATCCATTGCACTGACGCTGAGATCCATCATGCTGAGACTGAGATCCACATGCTCAGATCCATCATGCTGAGACTGAGATCCATTGCAGTGAGGCTGAGATCCATCATGCTGAGACTGAAATCCACCTGCTCAGATCCATCATGCTGAGACTGAGATCCATTGCACTGAGGGTGAGATCCATCATGCTGAGACTGAGATCCACCTGCTCAGATCCATCATGCTGAGACTGAGATCCATTGCACTGAGGCTGAGATCCATCATGCTGAGACTGAGATCCATCATGCTGAGACTGAGATCCACCTGCTCAGATCCAACATGCTGAGACTGAGATCCCCCCTGCTGAGACTGAGATCCATAGCACTGAGATTGAGATCCATCATGCTGAGAGTGAGATGCATAGCACTGAGACTGAGATCCATCGCACTGAGACTGAGATCCATCGCACTGAGACTGAGATCCATCGTGCTGAGACTGAGATCTATTGCACTGAGACTGAGATCCATCATGCTGAGACTGAGATCCATCGTGCTGAGTCTGAGATCCATCGCACTGAGACTGAGATCCATCACGCTGAGACTGAGATCCATTGCACTGAGGCTGAGATCCATCATGCTGAGACTGAGATACACCTGCTCAGATCCATCATGCTGAGACTGAGCTCCATTGCACTGAGGCTGAGATCCATCATGCTGAGACTGAGATACACCTGCTCAGATCCATCATGCTGAGACTGAAACTCATTGCACTGAGGCTGAGATCCATCATGCTGAGACTGAGATCCATCAATCTGAGACTGAGATCCACTTGCTCAGATCCATCATGCTGAGACTGAGATCCATTGCACTGAGGCTGAGATCCATCACGCTGAGACTGAGATCCACCTGCTCAGATCCATCATGCTGAGACTGAGATCCATCATGCTGAGACTGAGATCCACCTGCTCAGATCCATCATGCTGAGACTGAGATCCATCATGCTGAGACTGAGATCCATCGTTCTGAGACTGAGATCCAACGCATTGAGACTGAGATCCATCATATTGAGACTGAGATCCATCGCACTGAGACTGAGATCCATCGCACTGAGACTGAGATCCATCGCACTGAGACTGAGACACATCGCACTGAGACTGAGATCCATCATGCTGAGACGGAGATCCATCATGCTGAGACTGAGATCCATCATGCTGAGACTGAGATCCATCATGCTGAGACTGAGAGCCACCTGCTCAGATCCAACATGCTGAGACTGAGATCCCCCCTGCTGAGACTGAGATCCATAGCACTGAGATTGAGATCCATCATGCTGAGAGTGAGATGCATAGCACTGAGACTGAGATCCATCGCGCTGAGACTGAGATCCATCGCACTGACACTGAGATCCATCGTGCTGAGACTGAGATCTATCGCACTGAGACTGAGATCCATCATGCTGAGACTGAGATCCATCGTGCTGAGTCTGAGATCCATCGCACTGAGACTGAGATCCATCACGCTGAGACTGAGATCCACCTACTCAGATCCATCATGATCAGACTGAGATCCACTTGCTCAGATCCATCATGCTGAGACTGAGCTCCATTGCACTGAGGCTGAGATCCATCATGCTGAGACTGAGATACACCTGCTCAGATCCATCATGCTGAGACTGAAACTCATTGCACTGAGGCTGAGATCCATCATGCTGAGACTGAGATCCATCAATCTGAGACTGAGATCCACTTGCTCAGATCCATCATGCTGAGACTGAGATCCATTGCACTGAGGCTGAGATCCATCACGCTGAGACTGAGATCCACCTGCTCAGATCCATCATGCTGAGACTGAGATCCATTGCACTGAGGCTGAGATCCATCATTCTGAGACTGAGATCCACTTGCTCAGATCCATCATGCTGAGACTGAGATCCATCATGCTGAGACTGAGATCCACTTGCTCAGATCCATCATGCTGAGACTGAGATCCATCGTGCTGAGACTGAGATCCATTGTCCTGAGACTGAGATCCATCGTGCTGCGACTGAGATCCATTGCACTGAGGCTGAGATCCATCATACTGAGACTGAGATCCACCTGCTCAGATCCATCATGCTGAGACTGAGATCGACCTGCTCTGATCCATCATGCTGAGACTGAGATCCATCGCACTGAGACTGAGAACCATTGCACTGAGACTGAGATGCATCATGCTGAGACTGAGATCCACGTCCTCAGATCCATCTTGCCGAGACTGACATCCAGCGCACTGAGATATGAGATCCATCATGCTGAGACTGAGATCCATCGTGCTGAGACTGAGATCCATTGCACTGAGGCTGAGATCCATCATACTGTGACTGAGATCCACCTGCTCAGATCCATCATGCTGAGACTGAGATCGACCTGCTTTGATCCATCGTGCAGAGTCTGAGATCCATCATGCTGAGACTGAGATCCACCTGCTCAGATCCATCATGCTGAGACTGAGATCCATCATGCTGAGACTGAGATCCATTATGCTGAGACTGAGATCCAAATGCTCAGATCCATCATGCTGAGACTGAGATCCATCCTGCTGAGACTGAGATCCACTTGCTCAGATCCATCATGCTGAGACTTAGATCCACTGCACTGAGGCTGAGATCCATCATGCTGAGACTGAGATCCACCTGCTCAGATCCATCATGCTGAGACTGAGATCCATCACGCTGAGACTGAGAATCACTTGCTCAGATCCAATATGCTGAGACTGAGATCCATTGCACTGAGGCTGAGATCCATCATGCTGAGACTGTGATCCACCTGCTCAGATTCATCATGCTGAGACTGAGATCCATTGCACTAAGGCTGACACCAATCATGTTGAGACTGAGATCCATCATGCTGAGACTGAGATCCACCTGCTCAGATCCATCATGCTGAGACTGAGATCACTCGTGCTCAGACTGAGATCCATAGCACTGAGACTGAGATCCATCATGCTGAGAGTGAGATCCATAGCACTGAGACTGAGATCCATCGCACTGAGGCTGAGATCCATCGCACTGAGACTGAGATCCATCGTGCTGAGACTGAGTTCTATCGAACTGAGACTGAGATCCATCATGCTGAGACTGAGATCCATCGTGCTGAGACTGCGATCCATCGCACTGAGACTGAGATCCATCATGCTGAGACTAAGATCCATCATGCTGAGACTGAGATCCATCGCACTGGGAAAGAGATCCATTGTGCTGAAACTGAGATCCATCGCAATGAGACTGAGATCCATCGCACTGAGTCTGAGATCCATCGCACTGAGACTGAGATCCATCGTGCTGAGGCTGAGATCCATCATGCTGAGACTGAGATCCATCATGCTGAGACTGAGATTCATCGTTTTGAGACTGAGATCCATCATGTTGAGACTGAGATCCACCTCTCAGATCCATCATGTCGAGACTGAGATCCATCGCCCTGAGACTGAGATCCATCATGCTGAGACTGAGATCCATCATGCTGAGACTGAGATCCATTGCACTGAGGCTGAGTTCCATCATGCTGAGACTGAGATCCATCACGATGAGACTGAAATCCACCTGCTCAGATCCATCATGCTGAGACTGAGATCCCTCGTGCTGAGACTGAGATCCATCGCCCTGAGACTGAGATCCATCATGCTGAGAGTGATATCCATAGCACTGAGACTGAGATCCATCGCACTGAGACTGAGATCCATCGCACTGAGACTGAGATCCATCGTGCTGAGACTGAGATCCATCGCACTGAGACTGAGATCCATCATGCTGAGACTAAGATCCATCATGCTGAGACTGAGATCCATCGCACTGAGACAGATCCATCGCACTGAGACTGAGACCTATCGCACTGAGACTGAGATCCGTTGTGCCGAGACTGAGATCCATCGTGCTGAGACTGAGATCCATCATGTTGAGACTGAGATCCATCATGCTGAGACTGAGATTCATCTTGTTGAGACTGAGATCCATCGTGCTGAGACTGAGATCCATCATACTGAGACTGCGATCCTTCTCACTGAGACTGAGATCTATCGCACTGAGACTGAAATACGTCATGCTGCGACTGAGATCCATCACGCTGACACTGAGACCCATCGCACTGAGACTGAGATCCACCTGCTCATATCCATCATGCTGAGACTGAGATCCATCGCACTGAGACTGTGATCCACCTGCTCAGATTCATCATGGTGAGACTGAGTTCCATCGTGCTGAGACTGAGATCCATCATGCTGAGACTGAGATCCATCATGCTGAGACTGAGGTCGACCTGCTCAGATCCATCATGCTGAGACTGAGATCTATCGCACTGAGACTGCGATCCACCTGCTCAGATCCATTTTGCCGAGACTGACATCCAGCGCACTGAGATATGAGATCCATCATGCTGAGACTCAGATCCATCGTGCTGAGACTGAGATCCATTGCAATGAGGCTGAGATCCATCATACTGAGACTGAGATCCACCTGCTCAGATCCATCATGCTGAGACTGAGATCCATCGTGCTGAGACTGAGATCCATTGCACTGAGACTGAGATCCATTGCACTGAGGCCGAGATCCATCATGCTGAGACTGAGATCCAACATGCTGAGACTGAGATCCACCTGCTCAGATCCATCAAGCTGAGACTGAGATCCCTCGTGCTGAGACTGAGATCCATTGCACTGAGACTGAGATACATCGCACTGAGACTGAGATCCATCATGCTGAGACTGAGATCCACCAGCTCATATACATCATGCTGAGACTGAGATGCATTGCACTGAGGGTGAGATCCATCATGCTGAGACTGAGATCCACCTGCTCAGATCCATCATGCTGAGACTGAGATCCATTGCACTGAGGCTGAGATCCATCATGCTGAGACTGAGATCCATCATGCTGAGACTGAGATCCACCTGCTCAGATCCATCATGCTGAGACTGAGATCCCTCGTGCTGAGACTGAGATCCATTGCACTGAGACTGAGAGCCATCATGCTGAGACTGAGATGCATAGCTCTGAGACTGAGATCCATCGCACTGAGACTGAGATCCATCGCACTGAGACTGAGATCCATCATGCTGAAAATGAGATCCACCTACTCAGATCCATCATGCTCAGACTGAGATCCACTTGCTCAGAACCATGATGCTGAGACTGAGATACATTGCACTGAGGCTGATATCCATCATGCTGAGACTGAGATCCACCTGCTCAGATCCATCATGCTGAGACTGAGATCCATTGCACTGAGGGTGAGATCCATCATGCTGAGACTGAGATCCACCTGCTCAGATCCATCATGCTGAGACTGAGATCCATTGCACTGAGACTGCGATCCTTCTCACTGAGACTGAGATCTATTGCACTGAGACTGAAATACGTCATGCTGCGACTGAGATCCATCACGCTGACACTGAGACCCATCGCACTGAGACTGAGATCCACCTGCTCATATCCATCATGCTGAGACTGAGATCCATCGCACTGAGACTGTGATCCACCTGCTCAGATTCATCATGGTGAGACTGAGTTCCATCGTGCTGAGACTGAGATCCATCATGCTGAGACTGAGATCCATCATGCTGAGACTGAGGTCGACCTGCTCAGATCCATCATGCTGAGACTGAGATCTATCGCACTGAGACTGCGATCCACCTGCTCAGATCCATTTTGCCGAGACTGACATCCAGCGCACTGAGATATGAGATCCATCATGCTGAGACTCAGATCCATCGTGCTGAGACTGAGATCCATTGCACTGAGGCTGAGATCCATCATACTGAGACTGAGATCCACGTGCTCAGATCCATCATGATGAGACTGAGATCCATCATGCTGAGACTGAGATCCACATGCTCAGATCCATCATGCTGAGACTGAGATCCATCATGCTGAGACTGAGATCCATTGCACTGAGGCTGAGATCCATCATGCTGAGACTGAGATCCATTGCACTGAGGCTGAGATCCATCATGCTGAGACTGAGATCCACCTGCTCAGATACATCATGCTGAGACTGAGATGCGTTGCACTGAGGGTGAGATCCATCATGCTGAGACTGAGATCCACCTGCTCAGATCCATCATGCTGAGACTGAGATCCATTGCACTGAGGCCGAGATCCATCATGCTGAGACTGAGATCCAACATGCTGAGACTGAGATCCACCTGCTCAGATCCATCATGCTGAGACTGAGATCCCTCGTGCTGAGACTGAGATCCATTGCACTGAGACTGAGATACATCGCACTGAGACTGAGATCCATCATGCTGAGACTGAGATCCACCAGCTCATATACATCATGCTGAGACTGAGATGCATTGCACTGAGGGTGAGATCCATCATGCTGAGACTGAGATCCACCTGCTCAGATCCATCATGCTGAGACTGAGATCCATTGCACTGAGGCTGAGATCCATCATGCTGAGACTGAGATCCATCATGCTGAGACTGAGATCCACCTGCTCAGATCCATCATGCTGAGACTGAGATCCCTCGTGCTGAGACTGAGATCCATTGCACTGAGACTGAGATCCATCATGCTGAGAGTGAGATGCATAGCTCTGAGACTGAGATCCATCGCACTGAGACTGAGATCCATCGCACTGAGACTGAGATCCATCGCACTGAGACTGAGATCCATCGTGCTGAGACTGAGATCTATCGCACTGAGACTGAGATCCATCATGCTGAGACTGAGATCCATCGCACTGAGACTGAGATCCATCATGCTGAGACTGAGATCCACCTACTCAGATCCATCATGCTCAGACTGAGATCCACTTGCTCAGAACCATGATGCTGAGACTGAGATACATTGCACTGAGGCTGATATCCATCATGCTGAGACTGAGATCCACCTGCTCAGATCCATCATGCTGAGACTGAGATCCATTGCACTGAGGGTGAGATCCATCATGCTGAGACTGAGATCCACCTGCTCAGATCCATCATGCTGAGACTGAGATCCATTGCACTGAGACTGAGATCCATTGCACTGAGACTGAGATCCATCATGCTGAGACTGAGATCCATCTGCTCAGATCCATCATGCTGAGACTGAGATCCCTCCTGCTGAGACTGAGATCCATAGCACTGAGATTGAGATCCAACATGCTGAGACTGAGATCCATTGCACTGAGGCTGAGATCCATCACGCTGAGACTGAGATCCACCTGCTCAGATCCATCATGCTGAGACTGAGATCCATTGCACTGAGGCTGAGATCCATCATTCTGAGACTGAGATCCACTTGCTCAGATCCATCATGCTGAGACTGAGATCCATCATGCTGAGACTGAGATCCACCTGCTCAGATCCATCATGCTGAGACTGAGATCCATCATGCTGAGACTGAGATCCATCGTTCTGAGACTGAGATCCAACGCATTGAGACTGAGATCCATCATATTGAGACTGAGATCCATCGCACTGAGACTGAGATCCATCGCACTGGGACTGAGATCCATCGCACTGAGACTGAGATCCATCGCACTGAGACTGAGATCCATCATGCTGAGACTGAGATCCATCATGCTGAGACTGAGATCCATCATGCTGAGACTGAGATCCATCATGCTGAGACTGAGATCCATCATGCTGAGAATGAGATCCATTTTCTGAGACTGAGATCCATCGCACTGAGGCTGAGATCCATCCGGCTGAGACTGAGATTCATTGCACTTAGACTGAGATCCATCGTGCTGAGAGTGAGATCCATCGTGCTGAGACTGATATCCATCGTGCTGAGACTGATATCCATCGTGCTGAAACTGAGATCCATCATGCTGAGACTGAGATTCATCGTGCTGAGACTGAGCTCCATCGTGCTGAGACTGAGATCCATCGTGCTGACACTGAGATCCATCATGCTGAGACTTAGATCCATCGCACTGAGACTGAGATCCATCATGCTGAGACTGAGATCCATCGCACTGAGACTGAGATCCATTGCACTGAGACTGAGATCCATCGCACTGAGACTGAGATCCATCGCACTGAGACTGATTTCCATCATGCTGAGACTGAGATCCATCATGCTGAGACGGAGATCCACCATGCTGAGACTGAGATCCATCATGTTGAAACTGAGATCCATCATGCTGAGACTGAGATCCACCTGCTCAAATCCATCATGCCGAGACTGAGATTCATCGCACTGAGACTGAGATCCAACGCGCTGAGACTGAGATCCATCGTGCTGAGACTGAGATCCATCGTGCTGAGACTGAGATCCATCGTGCTGAGACAGAGATCCATTGCACTGAGGCTGAGATCCATCATACTGAGACTGAGATCCACCTGCTCAGATCCATCATGCTGAGACTGAGATCGACCTGCTCCGATCCATCGTGCTGAGACTGAGATCCATCGCACGGAGAAAGAGAACCATTGCACAGAGACTGAGATCCATCATGCTGAGACTGAGATCCACGTCCTCAGATCCATCTTGACGAGACTGACATCTTGCTCACTGAGATATGAGATCCATCATGCTGAGACTGAGATCCATCGTGCTGACACTGAGATCCATTGCACTGAGGCTGAGATCCATCATACTGTGACTGAGATCCACCTGCTCAGATCCATCATGCTGAGACTGAGATCGACCTGCTTAGATCCATCGTGCAGAGTCTGAGATCCTTCATGCTGAGACTGAGATCCACCTGCTCAGATCCATCATGCTGAGACTGAGATCCATCATGCTGAGACTGAGATCCATTATGCTGAGACTGAGATCCACATGCTCAGATCCATCATGCTGAGACTGAGATCCATCCTGCTGAGACTGAGATCCACTTGCTCAGATCCATCATGCTGAGACTTAGATCCACTGCACTGAGGCTGAGATCCATCATGCTGAGACTGAGATCCACCTGCTCAGATCCATCATGCTGAGACTGAGATCCATCACGCTGAGACTGAGAATCACTTGCTCAGATCCAATATGCTGAGACTGAGATCCATTGCACTGAGGCTGAGATCCATCATGCTGAGACTGTGATCCACCTGCTCAGATCCATCATGCTGAGATTGAGATCCATTGCACTGAGGCTGACACCAATCATGCTGAGACTGAGATCCGTCATGCTGAGACTGAGATCCACCTGCTCAGATCCATCATGCTGAGACTGAGATCACTCGTGCTCAGACTGAGATCCATAGCACTGAGACTGAGATCCATCATGCTGAGAGTGAGATCCATAGCACTGAGACTGAGATCCATCGCACTGAGACTGAGATCCATCGCACTGAGACTGAGATCCATCGTGCTGAGACTGAGTTCTATCGAACTGAGACTGAGATCCATCATGCTGAGACTGAGATCCATCGTGCTGAGACTGCGATCCATCGCACTGAGACTGAGATCCATCATGCTGAGACTAAGATCCATCATGCTGAGACTGAGATCTATCACACTGAGAAAGAGATCCATTGTGCTGAAACTGAGATCCATCGCACTGAGACTGAGAACCATCGCACTGAGTCTGAGATCCATCGCACTGAGACTGTGATCCACCTGCTCAGATTCATCATGGTGAGACTGAGTTCCATCGTGCTGAGACTGAGATCCATCATGCTGAGACTGAGATCCATCATGCTGAGACTGAGATCCACATACTCAGATCCATCATGCTCAGACTGAGATCCACATGCTCAGATCCATCATGCTGAGACGGAGATCCATTGCACTGAGGATGAGATCCATCATGCTGAGACTGAGATCCATCGTGCTGACACTGAGATCCATTGCACTGAGGCTGAGATCCATCATACTGTGACTGAGATCCACCTGCTCAGATCCATCATGCTGAGACTGAGATCGACCTGCTTAGATCCATCGTGCAGAGTCTGAGATCCTTCATGCTGAGACTGAGATCCACCTGCTCAGATCCATCATGCTGAGACTGAGATCCATCATGCTGAGACTGAGATCCATTATGCTGAGACTGAGATCCACATGCTCAGATCCATCATGCTGAGACTGAGATCCATCCTGCTGAGACTGAGATCCACTTGCTCAGATCCATCATGCTGAGACTTAGATCCACTGCACTGAGGCTGAGATCCATCATGCTGAGACTGAGATCCACCTGCTCAGATCCATCATGCTGAGACTGAGATCCATCACGCTGAGACTGAGAATCACTTGCTCAGATCCAATATGCTGAGACTGAGATCCATTGCACTGAGGCTGAGATCCATCATGCTGAGACTGTGATCCACCTGCTCAGATCCATCATGCTGAGATTGAGATCCATTGCACTGAGGCTGACACCAATCATGCTGAGACTGAGATCCGTCATGCTGAGACTGAGATCCACCTGCTCAGATCCATCATGCTGAGACTGAGATCACTCGTGCTCAGACTGAGATCCATAGCACTGAGACTGAGATCCATCATGCTGAGAGTGAGATCCATAGCACTGAGACTGAGATCCATCGCACTGAGACTGAGATCCATCGCACTGAGACTGAGATCCATCGTGCTGAGACTGAGTTCTATCGAACTGAGACTGAGATCCATCATGCTGAGACTGAGATCCATCGTGCTGAGACTGCGATCCATCGCACTGAGACTGAGATCCATCATGCTGAGACTAAGATCCATCATGCTGAGACTGAGATCTATCACACTGAGAAAGAGATCCATTGTGCTGAAACTGAGATCCATCGCACTGAGACTGAGAACCATCGCACTGAGTCTGAGATCCATCGCACTGAGACTGTGATCCACCTGCTCAGATTCATCATGGTGAGACTGAGTTCCATCGTGCTGAGACTGAGATCCATCATGCTGAGACTGAGATCCATCATGCTGAGACTGAGATCCACATACTCAGATCCATCATGCTCAGACTGAGATCCACATGCTCAGATCCATCATGCTGAGACGGAGATCCATTGCACTGAGGATGAGATCCATCATGCTGAGACTGAGATCCACCTGCTCAGATCCATCATGCTGATACTGAGATCCATCATGCTGAGACTGAGATCCATCATGATGTGACTGAGATCCATCATGCTGAGACTGAGATCCATCACGCTGAGACTGAGATCCATCACTCTGAGACTGAGATCCATCGTGCTGAGAATGAGATCCATCGCGCTGAGACTGAGATCCATCACGCTGAGACTGAGATCCATCACGCTGAGACTGAGATTCATCATGCTGAGACTGAGATCCATCGTGCTGAGACTGAGATCCATCATACTGAGACTGCGATCCTTCTCATTGAGACTGATATCCATCGCACTGAGACTGAAATCCGCATTGCTGCGACTGAGATCAATCACGCTGACACTGGGATCCATCGCACTGAGACTGAGATCCACCTGCTCAGATCCATCATGCTGATACTGAGATCCATCGCACTGAGACTGTGATCCACCTGCTCAGATCCATCATGGTGAGACTTAGATCCATCGTGCTGAGACTGAGAACCATCATGCTGAGACTGAGATCCATCATGCTGAGATTGAGATCCATGGCACTGAGACTGAGATCCATCGCAATGAGGCTGAGATCCATCGCACTGAGACTGAGATCCATCATGCTGAGACTGAGATCCATCATGTTGAAACTGAGATCCATCATGCTGAGACTGAGATCCATTGCACTGAGGTTGAGATCCATCCTGCTGAGACTGAGATCCACCTGCTCAGATCCATCTTGCCGAGGCTGTCATCCAGCGCTCTGAGACATGAGATCCATCATTCTGAGACTGAGTTCCATCACGCTGAGACTGAGATCCATTGCACTGAGGCTGAGATCCATCATACTGAGACTGAGATCCACCTGCTCAGATCCATGATGCTGAGACTGAGATCCATTGCACTGAGGCTGAGATCCATCATGCTGAGACAGAGAACCATCACGCTGAGAGTGAGATCCACTTGCTCAGATCCATCATGCTGAGACTGAGATCCATTGCACTGAGGCTGAGATCCATCATGCTGAGACTGAGATCCATCTGCTCAGATCCTTCATGCTGAGACTGAGATCCATCGTGGTGAGTCTGAGATCCATCATGCTGAGACTGAGATTCATCACGCTGAGACTGAGATCCACCTGCTCTGGTCCATCATGCTGAGACTGAGATCCCTCGTGCTGAGACTGAGATCCATCGCACTGAGACTGAGACCCATTGCACTGAGACTGAAATCCATTATGCTGAGACTGAGATCCATAGCACTGACACTAAGATCCATCTTGCTGAGACTGAGATCTATCGCACTGAGACTGAGATCCATCATGCTGAGACTGATATCCATCATGCTGAGACTGAGATCCAATACGCTGAGACTGAGATCCATCGCGCTGAGACTGAGATCCATCGCGCTGAGACTGAGATCCATCGTGCTGAGACTGAGATCCATCATACTGAGACTGCGATCCTTCTCACTGAGACTGAGATCCATCGCACTGAGACTGAAATCCGTCATGCTGCGACTGAGATCCATCACGCTGACACTGAGATACATCGCACTGAGACTGAGATCCACCTGCTCAGATCCATCATGCTGAGACTGAGATCCATCGCACTGAGACTGAGATCCATCGCAATGAGACTGAGATCCATCGCACTGAGACTGAGATCCATCATGCTGAGACTGAGATCCATCATGTTGAAACTATGATCCATCATGCTGAGACTGAGATCCATTGCACTGAGGTTGAGATCCATCCTGCTGAGACTGAGATCCACCTGCTCAGATCCATCTTGCCGAGGCTGTCATCCAGCGCTCTGACACATGAGATCCATCATGCTGAGACTGAGTTCCATCACGCTGAGACTGGGATCCATTGCACTGAGGCTGAGATCCATCATACTGAGACTGAGATCCACCTGCTCAGATCCATCATGCTCAGACTGAGATCGACCAGCTTCGATCCATCGTGCTGAGTCTGAGATCCATCATGCTGAGACTGAGATCCACCTGCTCAGATCCATCATGCTGAGACTGTGATCCATCATGCTGAGACTGAGATCCATCATGCTGAGACTGAGATCCACATGCTCAGATCCATCATGCTCAGACTGAGATTCACTTGCTCAGATCCATCATGCTGAGACTGAGATCCATTGCACTGAGGCTGAGATCCATCATGCTGAGACTGTGAACCACCTGCTCAGATCCATCATGCTGAGACTGAGATCCATTGCAGTGAGTCTGAGATCTAAAATGCTGAGACTGAGATCCATCATGCTGAGAGTGATATCCAAAGCACTGAGACTGAGATCCATTGTGCTGAGACTGAGATCCATCGTGCTGAGACTGAGATCCATCGCACTGAGACTGAGATCCATTGCACTGAGACTGAGATCCATCGTGCTGAGACTGAGATCAATCGTGCTGAGACTGAGATCCATCGTGCTGAGACTGAGATCAATCGTGCTGAGACTGAGATCCATCATGCTGAGACTGAGATCCATAATGCTGAGACTGAGATCAATCGCACTGAGACTGAGATCCATCATGCTGAGACTAAGATCCATCATGCTGAGACTGAGATCCATCGCACTGAGACTGAGATCCATTGTGCTGAGTCTGAGATCCATTGTATTGAGACTGAGATCCATCGCACTGAGACTGTGATCCATTGCACTGAGACTGAGATCCATCGTGCTGAGACTGAGATCAATCGTGCTGAGACTGAGATCCATCATGCTGAGACTGAGATTCATCGTGTTGAGAGTGAGATCCATAGCACTGAGACTGAGATCCATCGCACTGAGACTGAGGTCCATCGCACTGAGACTGAGATCCATCGTGCTGAGACTGAGATCTATCGCACTGAGACTCAGATCCATCATGCTGAGGCTGAGATCCATCGTGCTGAGACTGAGATCTATCGCACTGAGACTGAGATCCGTCATGCTGAGACTGAGATCCAACGTGCTGAGACTGAGATCCATCGCACTGAGACTGAGATCCATCATGCATAGACTAAGATCCATCATGCTGAGACTGAGATCCATCGCACTGAGACTGAGATCCATTGTGCTGAGACTGAGATCCATTGTGCTGAGACTGAGATCGATCGCACTGAGACTGAGATCCATTGTACTGAGACTGAGATCCATTGTGCTGAAACTGAGATCAATCGTGCTGAGACTGAGATCCATCATGCTGAGACTGAGATTCATCATGTTGAGACTGAGATCCATCATGCGGAGGCTGAGATCCACCTGCTCAGATCCATCATGTTGAGTCTGAGATCCATCGCCCTGAGACTGAGATCCATCATGCTGAGACT
The DNA here is from genome assembly GCF_964194155.1 of Cetorhinus maximus. Classification (NCBI taxonomy): domain Eukaryota; kingdom Metazoa; phylum Chordata; class Chondrichthyes; order Lamniformes; family Cetorhinidae; genus Cetorhinus; species Cetorhinus maximus. The sequence continues at coordinate 123,682 of NW_027596159.1, forward strand.
GAGATCCATCGTGCTGAGACTGAGATCTATCGCGCTGAGACTGAGATCCGTCATGCTGAGATTGAGATCCAACGTGCTGAGAGATCCATCGCACTGTGACTTAGATCCATCATGCTGTGACTAAGATCCATCATGCTGAGACTGAGATCCTTCGCACTGACACTGAGATCCATGATGCTGAGACTGGGATCCATCGCACTGAGACTGTGATCTACCTGCTCAGATCCATCATGCTGAGACTCAGATCCCTCGTGCTGAGACTGAGATCCATCGCAATGAGACTGAGATCCATTGCATTGAGACTGAAATCCATCATGCTGAGAGTGAGATCCATAGCACTGACACTGAGATCCATCTTGCTGAGACTGAGATCTATCGCACTGAGACTGAGATCCATCATGCTGAGACTGAGATCCATCATGCTGAGACTGAGATCCAATACGCTGAGACTGAGATCCATCGCACTGAGACTGAGATCCATCACGCTGAGACTGAGATCCATCACGCTGAGACTGAGATCCATCACGCTGAGACTGAGATCCATCATGCTGAGACTGAGATCCATCATGCTGAGACTGAGATCCACCTGCTCAAATCCATCATGCCGAGACTGAGATCCATCGCACTGAGACTGAGATCCATCGCGCTGAGACTGAGATCCATCGTGCTGAGACTGAGATCCATCGTGCTGATCTGAGATCCATTGCACTGAGGCTGAGAGCCATCATACTGAGACTGAGATCCACCTGCTCAGATCCATCATGCTGTGACTGAGATCGACCTGCTCAGATCCATCATGCTGAGACAGATCCATCGCACTGAGACTGAGATCCATTGCACTGAGACTGAGATCCATCATGCTGAGACTGAGATCCACGTCCTCAGATCCATCTTGCCGAGACTGACATCCAGCGCACTGAGATATGAGATCCATCATGCTGAAACTGAGATCCATCGTGCTGACACTGAGATGCATTGCACTGAGGCTGAGATCCATCATACTGAGACTGAGATCCACCTTATCAGATCCATCATGCTGAGACTGAGATCGACCTGCTTAGATCCATCGTGCAGAGTCTGAGATCCATCATGCTGAGACTGAGATCCACCTGCTCAGATCCATCATGCTGATACTGTGATCCATCTCGCCGAGACTGAGATCCATTATGCTGAGACTGAGATCCACATGCTCATATTCATCATGCTGAGACTGAGATCCATCCTGCTGAGACTGAGATCCACCTGCTCAGTTCAATCATGCTCAAACTGAGATCGACTTGCTCAGATCCATTATGCTGAGACTGAGATCCATTGCACTGAGGCTGAGATCCATCATGCTGAGACTGAGATCCACCTGCTCAGATCCATCATGCTGAGACTGAGATCCATTGCACTGAGGCTGAAATCCATCATGCTGAGACTGAGATCCACCTGCTCAGATCCATCATGCTGAGATTGAGATCCATTGCACTGAGGCTGACACCCATCATGCTGAGACTGAGATCCATCATGCTGAGACTGAGATCCGCCTGCTCAGATCAATCATGCTGAGACTGATATCCCTCGTGCTGAGACTGAGATCCATAGCACTGAGACTGAGATCCATCATGCTGAGAGTGAGATCCATAGGACTGAGACAGAGATACATCGCACTGAGACTGAGATCCATCGCACTGAGACTGAGATCCATCGCACTGAGAAAGAGTTCCATTGTGCTGAGACTGAGATCCATCGCACTGAGACTGATATCCATCGCACTGAGACTGAGATCCATCGCACTGAGACTGAGATCCATCGTGCTGAGGCTGAGATCCATCATGCTGAGACTGAGATCCATCATGCTGAGACTGAGATTCATCGTTTGAGACTGAGATCCATCATGCTGAGACTGAGATCCACCTCTCAGATCCATCATGTCAAGACTGAGATCCATCGCCCTGAGTCTGAGATCCATCATGCTGAGACTGAGATCCATCATGTTGAGACTGAGATCCATTGCACTGAGGCTGTGATCCATCATTCTGAGACTGAGATCCATTGTACTGAGACTGAGATCCATTGTGCTGAGACTGAGATCAATCGTGCTGAGACTGAGATCCATCGTGCTGAGACTGAGATCTATCGCACTGAGACTGAGATCCGTCATGCTGAGATTGAGATCCAACGTGCTGAGAGATCCATCGCACTGTGACTTAGATCCATCATGCTGTGACTAAGATCCATCATGCTGAGACTGAGATCCTTCGCACTGAGACTGAGATCCATGATGCTGAGACTGGGATCCATTGCACTGAGACTGTGATCTTCCAGCTCAGATCCATCATGCTGAGACTGAGATCCCTCGTGCTGAGACTGAGATCCATCGCAATGAGACTGAGATCCATTGCATTGAGACTGAAATCCATCATGCTGAGACTGAGATCCATCATGCCGAGACTGAGATCCATCATGCTGAGACTGAGATACATCGTGCTGAGACAGAGACCCATCGTGCTGAGATTAAGATCCATCGTGCTGAGACTGAGTTCCATCATGCTGTGACTGAGATCCATCATGCTGAGACTGAGATGCATCGCACTGAGACTTTGATTCATCATGCTGAGACTGACATCCATCACACTGAGACTGAGATCCATCATGCTGAGACTGAGATCCATCATGCTGAGACTGAGATCCATTGCACTGAGGCTGAGATCCATCATGCTGAGACAGAGATCCATCACGCTGAGACTGAAATCCACCTGCTCAGATCCATCATGCTGAGACTGAGATCCCTCGTGCTGCAACTGAGATCCATCGCACTGAGACTGAGATCCATCATGCTGAGACTAAGATCCTTCATGCTGAGACTGAGATCGATCGCACTGAGACTGAAATCCATCGCACTGAGACTGTGGTCCATCGCACTGAGACTGAGATCCACTGTGCTGAGACTGAGATCCATCATGCCGAGACTGAGATCCATCATGCTGAGACTGAGATCCATCATGCTGAGACTGAGATTCATCGTGTTGAGACTGAGATCCATCATGCCGAGACTGAGATCCATCATGCTGAGACTGAGATCCATCATGCTGAGATTGAGATCCATGGCACTGAGACTGTGATCCATCGCACTGAGACTGAGATCCATCGCACTGAGACTGAGATCCATCATGCTGAGACTGAGATCCATCATGTTGAAACTGAGATCTATCATGCTGAGACTGAGATCCATTGCACTGAGTCTGAGATCCATCATGCTGAGACTGAGATCCGTCATGCTGAGACTGAGATCCATTGCACTGAGGCTGAGATCCATCATACTGAGACTGAGATCCACCTGCTCAGATCCATCATTCTGTGACTGAGATCGAACTGCTTCGATGCATCGTGCTGAGTCTGAGATCCATCATGCTGAGACTGAGATCCACCTGCTCAGATACATCATGCTGAGACTGAGATCCATCATGATGAGACTGAGATCCATCATGCTGAGACTGAGATCCACATGCTCAGATCCATCATGCTCAGACTGAGATCCACTTGCTCAGATCCATCATGCTGAGACGGAGATCCATTGCACTGTGGCTGAGATCCATCATGCTGAGACTGATATCCACCTACTCAGATCCATCATGCTGAGACTGAGATCCATTGCAGTGAGGCTGAGATCCATCATGCAGTGACTGAGATGCATCACGCTGAGACTGAGATCCACTTGCTCAGATTCATCATGCTGCGACTGAGATCCATTGCACTGAGGCTGAGAGCCATCATGCTGCGACTGAGATCCACCTGCTCAGATCCATCATGCTGAGACTGACATCCATTGCACTGAGGCTGAGGTCCATCATGCTGAGACGGAGACCCATCACGCTGAGACTGAGATCCACCTGCTCAGATCCATCATGCTGAGACTGACATCTCTCGTGCTGAGACTGAGATCCATAGCACTGAGACTGAGATCCATCATGCTGAGAGTGAGATCCATAGCACTGAGACTGAGATCCATCGCACTGAGACTGAGATCCATTGCACTGAGACTGAGATCCATCGTGCTGAGACTGAGATCTATCGCACTGAGACTGAGATCCGTCATGCTGAGACTGAGATCCATCGCACTGTGACTGAGATCCATCATGCTGAGACTAAGATCCATCATGCTGAGGCTGAGATCCATCAGCTCAGATCCATCAATTTGAGACTGAGATCCATCGCCCTGAGACTGAGATCCATCATGCTGAGACTGAGATCCATCATGCTGAGACTGAAATCCATTGCAACGATGCTGAGATCCATCATGCTCAGACTGAGATCCATCACGCTGAGACTGAGATCCACCTGCTCAGATCCATCAAGCTGAGACTGCGATCCCTTGTGCTGAGACTGAGATCCATCGCACTGAGACTGAGATCCATCGCACTGAGACTCAGATCCATCGTGCTGTGACTGAGATCTATCGCACTGCGACTGAGATCCATCATGGTGAGACTGAGATCCATCGTGCTGAGACTGAGATCCATCATGCTGAGACTAAGATCCATCATGGTGAGACTGAGATCCATCGCACTGAGAAAGAGATCCATTGTGCTGAGACAGAGATCCATCGCACTGAGACTGAGATCCATTGCACTGAGACTGATTTACATCCTGCTGAGACTGAGATCCATCATGTTGAAACTGAGATCCACCATGCTGAGACTGAGATCCATCATGTTGAAACTGAGATCCATCATGCTGAGACTGAGATCCATTGCACTGAGTCTGAGATCCATCATGCTGAGACTGAGATCCATCATGCTGAGACTGAGATCCATTGCACTGAGGCTGAGATCCATCATACTGAGACTGAGATCCACCTGCTCAGATCCATCATTCTGTGACTGAGATCGAACTGCTTCGATGCATCGTGCTGAGTCTGAGATCCATCATGCTGAGACTGAGATCCACCTGCTCAGATCCATCATGCTGAGACTGAGATCCATCATGATGAGACTGAGATCCATCATGCTGAGACTGAGATCCATTGCAATGAGGCTGAGATCCATCATGCTGAGACTGAGATCCATCACACTGAGACTGAGATCCATCTGCTCAGATCCATCAAGCAGAGACTGAGATCCCTTGTGCTGAGACTGAGATCCATCATGCTGAGACTGAGATCCATTGCAGTGAGGCTGAGATCCATCATGCTGAGACTGAGATCCATCATGCTGAGACTGAGATACATCGTGCTGAGACAGAGACCCATCGTGCTGAGATTAAGATCCATCGTGCTGAGACTGAGATCCATCATGCTGTGACTGAGATCCATCGTGCTGAGACTGAGATCTATCGCACTGAGACTGTGATTCATCATGCTGAGACTGACATCCATCGCACTGAGACTGAGATCCATCATGCTGAGACTGAGATCCATCATGCTGAGACTGAGATCCATTGCACTGAGGCTGAGATCCATCATGCTGAGACAGAGATCCATCACGCTGAGACTGAAATCCACCTGCTCAGATCCATCATGCTGAGACTGAGATCCCTCGTGCTGAGACTGAGATCCATCGCACTGAGACTGAGATCCATCATGCTGAGACTAAGATCCTTCATGCTGAGACTGAGATCGATCGCACTGAGACTGAAATCCATCGCACTGAGACTGTGGTCCATCGCACTGAGACTGAGATCCACTGTGCTGAGACTGAGATCCATCATGCCGAGACTGAGACCCATCATGCTGAGACTGAGATCCATCATGCTGAGACTGAGATTCATCGTGTTGAGACTGAGATCCATCATGCCGAGACTGAGATCCATTGCACTGAGGCTGAGATCCATCATGCTGAGACAGAGATCCATCACGCTGAGACTGAAATCCACCTGCTCAGATCCATCATGCTGAGACTGAGATCCCTCGTGCTGAGACTGAGATCCATCGCACTGAGACTGAGATCCATCATGCTGAGACTAAGATCCTTCATGCTGAGACTGAGATCGATCGCACTGAGACTGAAATCCATCGCACTGAGACTGTGGTCCATCGCACTGAGACTGAGATCCACTGTGCTGAGACTGAGATCCATCATGCCGAGACTGAGATCCATCATGCTGAGACTGAGATCCATCATGCTGACACTGAGATTCATCGTGTTGAGACTGAGATCCATCATGCTGAGAGTGAGATCCACCTGCTCAGATCCATCATGTTGAGACTGAGATCCATCGCCCTGAGACTGAGATCCATCATGCTGAGACTGAGATCCATCATGCTGAGACTGAGATCCATCGCACTGAGACAGAGATCCATGATGCTGAGACTGGGATCCATCGCACTGAGACTGTGATCCACCTGCTCAGATCCATCATGCTGAGACTGAGATCCCTCGTGCTGAGACTGAGATCCATCACACTGAGACTGAGATCCATTGCACTGAGACTGAAATCCATCATGTGAGACTGAGATCCATAGCACTGACACTGAGATCCATCTTGCTGAGACTGAGATCTATCGCACTGAGACTGAGATCCATCATGCTTAGACTGAGATCCATCATGCTGAGACTGAGATCCATCATGCTGACACTGAGATCCATCGTGCTGAGATTGAGTTCCATCATAATGAGACTGCGATCCTTCTCACTGAGACTGAGATCCATCGCACTGAGACTGAAATCCGTCATGCTGCGACTGAGATCCATCACGCTGACACTGAGATACATCGCACTGAGACTGAGATCCACCTGCTAAGATCCATCATGCTGAGACTGAGATCCATCGCAATGAGACTGTGATCCACCTGCTCAGATTCATCATGGTGAGACTGAGATTCATCGTGTTGAGACTGAGATCCATCATGCTGAGGCTGAGATCCACCTGCTCAGATCCAACATGTTGAGTCTGAGATCCATCGCCCTGAGACTGAGATCCATAATGCTGATACTGAGATCCATCATGCTGAGACTGAGATCCATTGCAATGAGGCTGAGATCCATCATGCTGAGACTGAGATCCATCACGCTGAGACTGAGATCCATCTGCTCAGATCCATCAAGCTGAGACTGAGATCCCTTGTGCTGAGACTGAGATCCATCATGCTGAGACTGAGATCCATCGCACTGAGACTGAGATCCATCATGCTGAGACTGAGATCCATCATGCTGAGACTGAGATACATCGTGCTGAGACTGAGACCCATCGTGCTGAGATTTAGATCCATCGTGCTGAGACTGAGATCCATCATGCTGTGACTGAGATCCATCATGCTGAGACAGAGATCCTCACACTGAGACTGAAATCCACCTGCTCAGATCCATCAAGCTGAGACTGAGATCCCTCGTGCTGAGACTGAGATCCATCGCACTGAGACTGAGATCCATCATGCTGAGACTAAGATCCTTCATGCTGAGACTGATATCGATCGCACTGAGAATGAAATCCATCGCACTGAGACTGAGGTCCACCGCACTGAGACTGAGATCCATCATGCTGAGACTGAGATCCATCATGCTGAGACTGAGAGCCATCATGCTGAGACTGAGATTCATCGTGTTGAGACTGAGATCCATCATGCTGTGAGTGAGATCCACCTGCTCAGATCCATCATGTTGAGACTGAGATCCATCGCCCTGAGACTGAGATCCATCATGCTGAGACTGAGATCCATCATGCTGAGACTGAGATCCATCGCACTGAGACAGAGATCCATGATGCTGAGACATGGATCCATCGCACTGAGACTGTGATCTACCTGCTCAGATCCATCATGCTGAGACTGAGATCCCTCGTGCTGAGACTGAGATCCATCGCACTGAGACTGAGATCCTTTGCATTGAGACTGAAATCCATCATGCTGAGACTGAGATCCATAGCACTGACACTGAGATCCATCTTGCTGAGACTGAGATCTATCGCACTGAGACTGAGATCCATCATGCTGAGACTGAGATCCAATACGCTGAGACTGAGATCCATCGCACTGAGACAGATCCATCACGCTGAGGCTGAGATCCATCGTGCTGAGATTGAGTTCCATCATGCTGAGACTGCGATCCTTCTCACTGAGACTGAGATCCATCGCACTGAGACTGAAATCCGTCATGCTGCGACTGAGATCCATCACGCTGACACTGAGATACATCGCACTGAGACTGAGATCCACCTGCTAAGATCCATCATGCTGAGACTGAGATCCATCGCACTGAGACTGTGATCCACCTGCTCAGATTCATCATGGTGAGACTGAGATTCATCGTGTTGAGACTGAGATCCATCATGCTGAGGCTGAGATCCACCTGCTCAGATCCAACATGTTGAGTCTGAGATCCATCGCCCTGAGACTGAGATCCATAATGCTGATACTGAGATCCATCATGCTGAGACTGAGATCCATTGCAATGAGGCTGAGATCCATCATGCTGAGACTGAGATCCATCACGCTGAGACTGAGATCCATCTGCTCAGATCCATCAAGCTGAGACTGAGATCCCTTGTGCTGAGACTGAGATCCATCATGCTGAGACTGAGATCCATCGCACTGAGACTGAGATCCATCATGCTGAGACTGAGATCCATCATGCTGAGACTGAGATACATCGTGCTGAGACTGAGACCCATCGAGCTGAGATTTAGATCCATCGTGCTGAGACTGAGATCCATCATGCTGTGACTGAGATCCATCATGCTGAGACTGAGATCCATCGCACTGAGACTGAGATTCATCATGCTGAGACTGAGATCCATGGCACTGAGGCTGAGATCCATCATGCTGAGACAGAGATCCATCACACTGAGACTGAAATCCACCTGCTCAGATCCATCAAGCTGAGACTGAGATCCCTCGTGCTGAGACTGAGATCCATCGCACTGAGACTGAGATCCATCATGCTGAGACTAAGATCCTTCATGCTGAGACTGAGATCGATCGCACTGAGACTGAAATCCATCGCACTGAGACTGAGGTCCATCGCACTGAGACTGAGATCCATCATGCTGAGACTGAGATCCATCGCACTGAGACAGAGATCCATGATGCTGAGACTGGGATCCATCGCACTGAGACTGTGATCTACCTGCTCAGATCCATCATGCTGAGACTGAGATCCTTCGTGCTGAGACTGAGATCCATCGCACTGAGACTGAGATCCATTGCATTGAGACTGAAATCCATCATGCTGAGACTGAGATCCATAGCACTGACACTGAGATCCATCTTGCTGATACTGAGATCTATCGCACTGAGACTGAGATCCATCATGCTGAGACTGAGATCCATCATGCTGAGACTGAGATCCAATACGCTGAGACTGAGATCCATCGCACTGAGACTGAGATCCATCACGCTGAGACTGAGATCCATCACGCTGAGACTGAGATCCATCACGCTGAGACTGAGATCCATCATGTTGAGACTGAGATCCATCGTGCTGAGACTGAGATCCATCATACTGAGACTGCGATCCTTCTCACTGAGACTGAGATCTATCGCACTGAGACTGAAATACGTCATGCTGCGACTGCGATCCATCACGCTGACACTGAGACCCATCGCACTGAGACTGAGATCCACCTGCTCAGATCCATCATGCTGAGACTGAGATCCATCGCACTGAGACTGTGATCCACCTGCTCAGATTCATCATGGTGAGACTGAGTTCCATCGTGCTGAGACTGAGATCCATCATGCTGAGACTGAGATCCATCATGCTGAGATTGAGATCCATCGCCCTGAGACTGAGATCCATAATGCTGATACTGAGATCCATCATGCTGAGACTGAGATCCATTGCAATGAGGCTGAGATCCATCATGCTGAGACTGAGATCCATCACGCTGAGACTGAGATCCATCTGCTCAGATCCATCAAGCTGAGACTGAGATCCCTTGTGCTGAGACTGAGATCCATCATGCTGAGACTGAGATCCATCGCACTGAGACTGAGATCCATCATGCTGAGACTGAGATCCATCATGCTGAGACTGAGATACATCGTGCTGAGACTGAGACCCATCGTGCTGAGATTTAGATCCATCGTGCTGAGACTGAGATCCATCATGCTGTGACTGAGATCCATCATGCTGAGACAGAGATCCTCACACTGAGACTGAAATCCACCTGCTCAGATCTATCAAGCTGAGACTGAGATCCCTCGTGCTGAGACTGAGATCCATCGCACTGAGACTGAGATCCATCATGCTGAGACTAAGATCCTTCATGCTGAGACTGATATCGATCGCACTGAGAATGAAATCCATCGCACTGAGACTGAGGTCCACCGCACTGAGACTGAGATCCATCATGCTGAGACTGAGATCCATCATGCTGAGACTGAGAGCCATCATGCTGAGACTGAGATTCATCGTGTTGAGACTGAGATCCATCATGCTGTGAGTGAGATCCACCTGCTCAGATCCATCATGTTGAGACTGAGATCCATCGCCCTGAGACTGAGATCCATCATGCTGAGACTGAGATCCATCATGCTGAGACTGAGATCCATCGCACTGAGACAGAGATCCATGATGCTGAGACATGGATCCATCGCACTGAGACTGTGATCTACCTGCTCAGATCCATCATGCTGAGACTGAGATCCCTCGTGCTGAGACTGAGATCCATCGCACTGAGACTGAGATCCTTTGCATTGAGACTGAAATCCATCATGCTGAGACTGAGATCCATAGCACTGACACTGAGATCCATCTTGCTGAGACTGAGATCTATCGCACTGAGACTGAGATCCATCATGCTGAGACTGAGATCCAATACGCTGAGACTGAGATCCATCGCACTGAGACAGATCCATCACGCTGAGGCTGAGATCCATCGTGCTGAGATTGAGTTCCATCATGCTGAGACTGCGATCCTTCTCACTGAGACTGAGATCCATCGCACTGAGACTGAAATCCGTCATGCTGCGACTGAGATCCATCACGCTGACACTGAGATACATCGCACTGAGACTGAGATCCACCTGCTAAGATCCATCATGCTGAGACTGAGATCCATCGCACTGAGACTGTGATCCACCTGCTCAGATTCATCATGGTGAGACTGAGATTCATCGTGTTGAGACTGAGATCCATCATGCTGAGGCTGAGATCCACCTGCTCAGATCCAACATGTTGAGTCTGAGATCCATCGCCCTGAGACTGAGATCCATAATGCTGATACTGAGATCCATCATGCTGAGACTGAGATCCATTGCAATGAGGCTGAGATCCATCATGCTGAGACTGAGATCCATCACGCTGAGACTGAGATCCATCTGCTCAGATCCATCAAGCTGAGACTGAGATCCCTTGTGCTGAGACTGAGATCCATCATGCTGAGACTGAGATCCATCGCACTGAGACTGAGATCCATCATGCTGAGACTGAGATCCATCATGCTGAGACTGAGATACATCGTGCTGAGACTGAGACCCATCGAGCTGAGATTTAGATCCATCGTGCTGAGACTGAGATCCATCATGCTGTGACTGAGATCCATCATGCTGAGACTGAGATCCATCGCACTGAGACTGAGATTCATCATGCTGAGACTGAGATCCATGGCACTGAGGCTGAGATCCATCATGCTGAGACAGAGATCCATCACACTGAGACTGAAATCCACCTGCTCAGATCCATCAAGCTGAGACTGAGATCCCTCGTGCTGAGACTGAGATCCATCGCACTGAGACTGAGATCCATCATGCTGAGACTAAGATCCTTCATGCTGAGACTGAGATCGATCGCACTGAGACTGAAATCCATCGCACTGAGACTGAGGTCCATCGCACTGAGACTGAGATCCATCATGCTGAGACTGAGATCCATCGCACTGAGACAGAGATCCATGATGCTGAGACTGGGATCCATCGCACTGAGACTGTGATCTACCTGCTCAGATCCATCATGCTGAGACTGAGATCCTTCGTGCTGAGACTGAGATCCATCGCACTGAGACTGAGATCCATTGCATTGAGACTGAAATCCATCATGCTGAGACTGAGATCCATAGCACTGACACTGAGATCCATCTTGCTGATACTGAGATCTATCGCACTGAGACTGAGATCCATCATGCTGAGACTGAGATCCATCATGCTGAGACTGAGATCCAATACGCTGAGACTGAGATCCATCGCACTGAGACTGAGATCCATCACGCTGAGACTGAGATCCATCACGCTGAGACTGAGATCCATCACGCTGAGACTGAGATCCATCATGTTGAGACTGAGATCCATCGTGCTGAGACTGAGATCCATCATACTGAGACTGCGATCCTTCTCACTGAGACTGAGATCTATCGCACTGAGACTGAAATACGTCATGCTGCGACTGCGATCCATCACGCTGACACTGAGACCCATCGCACTGAGACTGAGATCCACCTGCTCAGATCCATCATGCTGAGACTGAGATCCATCGCACTGAGACTGTGATCCACCTGCTCAGATTCATCATGGTGAGACTGAGTTCCATCGTGCTGAGACTGAGATCCATCATGCTGAGACTGAGATCCATCATGCTGAGATTGAGATCCATCGCCCTGAGACTGAGATCCATAATGCTGATACTGAGATCCATCATGCTGAGACTGAGATCCATTGCAATGAGGCTGAGATCCATCATGCTGAGACTGAGATCCATCACGCTGAGACTGAGATCCATCTGCTCAGATCCATCAAGCTGAGACTGAGATCCCTTGTGCTGAGACTGAGATCCATCATGCTGAGACTGAGATCCATCGCACTGAGACTGAGATCCATCATGCTGAGACTGAGATCCATCATGCTGAGACTGAGATACATCGTGCTGAGACTGAGACCCATCGTGCTGAGATTTAGATCCATCGTGCTGAGACTGAGATCCATCATGCTGTGACTGAGATCCATCATGCTGAGACAGAGATCCTCACACTGAGACTGAAATCCACCTGCTCAGATCTATCAAGCTGAGACTGAGATCCCTCGTGCTGAGACTGAGATCCATCGCACTGAGACTGAGATCCATCATGCTGAGACTAAGATCCTTCATGCTGAGACTGATATCGATCGCACTGAGAATGAAATCCATCGCACTGAGACTGAGGTCCACCGCACTGAGACTGAGATCCATCATGCTGAGACTGAGATCCATCATGCTGAGACTGAGAGCCATCATGCTGAGACTGAGATTCATCGTGTTGAGACTGAGATCCATCATGCTGTGAGTGAGATCCACCTGCTCAGATCCATCATGTTGAGACTGAGATCCATCGCCCTGAGACTGAGATCCATCATGCTGAGACTGAGATCCATCATGCTGAGACTGAGATCCATCGCACTGAGACAGAGATCCATGATGCTGAGACATGGATCCATCGCACTGAGACTGTGATCTACCTGCTCAGATCCATCATGCTGAGACTGAGATCCCTCGTGCTGAGACTGAGATCCATCGCACTGAGACTGAGATCCTTTGCATTGAGACTGAAATCCATCATGCTGAGACTGAGATCCATAGCACTGACACTGAGATCCATCTTGCTGAGACTGAGATCTATCGCACTGAGACTGAGATCCATCATGCTGAGACTGAGATCCAATACGCTGAGACTGAGATCCATCGCACTGAGACAGATCCATCACGCTGAGGCTGAGATCCATCGTGCTGAGATTGAGTTCCATCATGCTGAGACTGCGATCCTTCTCACTGAGACTGAGATCCATCGCACTGAGACTGAAATCCGTCATGCTGCGACTGAGATCCATCACGCTGACACTGAGATACATCGCACTGAGACTGAGATCCACCTGCTAAGATCCATCATGCTGAGACTGAGATCCATCGCACTGAGACTGTGATCCACCTGCTCAGATTCATCATGGTGAGACTGAGATTCATCGTGTTGAGACTGAGATCCATCATGCTGAGGCTGAGATCCACCTGCTCAGATCCAACATGTTGAGTCTGAGATCCATCGCCCTGAGACTGAGATCCATAATGCTGATACTGAGATCCATCATGCTGAGACTGAGATCCATTGCAATGAGGCTGAGATCCATCATGCTGAGACTGAGATCCATCACGCTGAGACTGAGATCCATCTGCTCAGATCCATCAAGCTGAGACTGAGATCCCTTGTGCTGAGACTGAGATCCATCATGCTGAGACTGAGATCCATCGCACTGAGACTGAGATCCATCATGCTGAGACTGAGATCCATCATGCTGAGACTGAGATACATCGTGCTGAGACTGAGACCCATCGTGCTGAGATTTAGATCCATCGTGCTGAGACTGAGATCCATCATGCTGTGACTGAGATCCATCATGCTGAGACTGAGATCCATCGCACTGAGACTGAGATTCATCATGCTGAGACTGAGATCCATGGCACTGAGGCTGAGATCCATCATGCTGAGACAGAGATCCATCACACTGAGACTGAAATCCACCTGCTCAGATCCATCAAGCTGAGACTGAGATCCCTCGTGCTGAGACTGAGATCCATCGCACTGAGACTGAGATCCATCATGCTGAGACTAAGATCCTTCATGCTGAGACTGAGATCGATCGCACTGAGACTGAAATCCATCGCACTGAGACTGAGGTCCATCGCACTGAGACTGAGATCCATCATGCTGAGACTGAGATCCATCGCACTGAGACAGAGATCCATGATGCTGAGACTGGGATCCATCGCACTGAGACTGTGATCTACCTGCTCAGATCCATCATGCTGAGACTGAGATCCTTCGTGCTGAGACTGAGATCCATCGCACTGAGACTGAGATCCATTGCATTGAGACTGAAATCCATCATGCTGAGACTGAGATCCATAGCACTGACACTGAGATCCATCTTGCTGATACTGAGATCTATCGCACTGAGACTGAGATCCATCATGCTGAGACTGAGATCCATCATGCTGAGACTGAGATCCAATACGCTGAGACTGAGATCCATCGCACTGAGACTGAGATCCATCACGCTGAGACTGAGATCCATCACGCTGAGACTGAGATCCATCACGCTGAGACTGAGATCCATCATGTTGAGACTGAGATCCATCGTGCTGAGACTGAGATCCATCATACTGAGACTGCGATCCTTCTCACTGAGACTGAGATCTATCGCACTGAGACTGAAATACGTCATGCTGCGACTGCGATCCATCACGCTGACACTGAGACCCATCGCACTGAGACTGAGATCCACCTGCTCAGATCCATCATGCTGAGACTGAGATCCATCGCACTGAGACTGTGATCCACCTGCTCAGATTCATCATGGTGAGACTGAGTTCCATCGTGCTGAGACTGAGATCCATCATGCTGAGACTGAGATCCATCATGCTGAGATTGAGATCCATGGCACTGAGACTGAGATCCATCGCACTGAGACTGAGATCCATCGCACTGAGACTGAGATCCATCATGCTGAGACTGAGATCCATCATGTTGAAACTGAGATCCATCATGCTGAGACTGAGATCCATTGCACTGAGTCTGAGATCCATCATGCTGAGACTGAGATCCACCTGCTCAGATCCATCTTGCCGCGGCTGTCATCCAGCGCACTGAGACATGAGATCCATCATGCTGAGACTGAGATCCATCATGCTGAGACTGAGATCCATTGCACTGAGGCTGAGATCCATCATACTGAGACTGAGATCCACCTGCTCAGATCCATCATTCTGAGACTGAGATCGAACTGCTTCGATCCATCGTGCTGAGTCTGAGATCCATCATGCTGAGACTGAGATCCACCTGCTCAGATCCATCATGCTGAGACTGAGATCCATCATGATGAGACTGAGATCCATCATGCTGAGACTGAGATCCATTGCAATGAGGCTGAGATCCATCATGCTGAGACTGAGATCCATCATGCTGAGACTGAGATACATCGTGCTGAGACAGAGACCCATCGTGCTGAGATTAAGATCCATCGTGCTGAGACTGAGATCCATCATGCTGTGACTGAGATCCATCATGCTGAGACTGAGATGCATCGCACTGAGACTGTGATTCATCATGCTGAGACTGACATCCATCGCACTGAGACTGAGATCCATCATGCTGAGACTGAGATCCATCATGCTGAGACTGGGAACCATTGCACTGAGGCTGAGATCCATCATGCTGAGACAGAGATCCATCACGCTGAGACTGAAATCCACCTGCTCAGATCCATCAAGCTGAGACTGAGATCCCTCGTGCTGAGACTGAGATCCATCGCACTGAGACTGAGATCCATCATGCTGAGACTAAGATCCTTCATGCTGAGACTGAGATCGATCGCACTGAGACTGAAATCCATCGCACTGAGACTGTGGTCCATCGCACTGAGACTGAGATCCACTGTGCTGAGACTGAGATCCATCATGCCGAGATTGAGATCCATCATGCTGAGACTGAGATCCATCATGATATGACTGAGATTCATCGTGTTGAGACTGAGATCCATCATGCTGAGAGTGAGATCCACCTGCTCAGATCCATCATGTTGAGACTGAGATCCATCGCCCTGAGACTGAGATCCATCATGCTGAGACTGAGATCCATCATGCTGAGACTGAGATCCATCGCACTGAGACAGAGATCCATGATGCTGAGACTGGGATCCATCGCACTGAGACTGTGATCCACCTGCTCAGATCCATCATGCTGAGAATGAGATCCCTCGTGCTGAGACTGAGATCCATCGCACTGAGACTGAGATCCATTGCACTGAGACTGAAATCCATCATGCTGAGACTGAGATCCATAGCACTGACACTGAGATCCATCTTGCTGAGACTGAGATCTATCGCACTGAGACTGAGATCCATCATGCTTAGACTGAGATCCATCATGCTGAGACTGAGATCCATCACGCTGAGACTGAGATCCATCGCGCTGAGAATGAGATCCAACACGCTGAGACTGAGATCCATCACGCTGAGACTGAGATCCATCACGCTGAGACTGAGATACATCATGCTGAGACTGAGATCCATCGTGCTGAGATTGAGTTCCATCATACTGAGACTGCGATCCTTCTCACTAAGACTGAGATCCATCGCACTGAGACTGAAATCCGTCATGCTGCGACTGAGATCCATCACGCTGACACTGAGATACATCGCACTGAGACTGAGATCCACCTGCTAAGATCCATCATGCTGAGATTGAGATCCATCACACTGAGACTGTGATCCACCTGCTCAGATACATCATGGTGAGACTGAGATTCATCGTGTTGAGACTGAGATCCATCATGCTGAGGCTGAGATCCACCTGCTCAGATCCAACATGTTGAGTCTGAGATCCATCGCCCTGAGACTGAGATCCATAATGCTGATACTGAGATCCATCATGCTGAGACTGAGATCCATTGCAATGAGGCTGAGATCCATCATGCTGAGACTGAGATCCATCACGCTGAGACTGAGATCCATCTGCTCAGATCCATCAAGCTGAGACTGAGATCCCTTGTGCTGAGACTGAGATCCACCATGCTGAGACTGAGATCCATCGCACTGAGACTGAGATCCATCATGCTGAGACTGAGATCCATCATGCTGAGACTGAGACCCATCGTGCTGAGATTTAGATCCATCGTGCTGAGACTGAGATCCATCATGCTGTGACTGAGATCCATCATGCTGAGACTGAGATCCATCGCACTGAGACTGAGATTCATCATGCTGAGATTGAGATCCATGGCAGTGAGGCTGAGATCCATCCTGCTGAGACAGAGATCCATCACACTGAGACTGAAATCCACCTGCTCAGATCCATCAAGCTGAGACTGAGATCCCTCGTGCTGAGACTGAGATCCATCATGCTGAGACTAAGTTCCTTCATGCTGAGACTGAGATCGATCGCACTGAGAATGAAATCCATCGCACTGAGACTGAGGTCCATCGCACTGAGACTGAGATCCATCATGCTGAGACTGAGATCCATCATGCTGAGACTGAGAGCCATCATGCTGAGACTGAGATTCATCGTGTTGAGACTGAGATCCATCATGCTGTGAGTGAGATCCACCTGCTCAGATCCATCATGTTGAGACTGAGATCCATCGCCCTGAGACTGAGATCCATCATGCTGAGACTGAGATCCATCATGCTGAGACTGAGATCCATCGCACTGAGACAGAGATCCATGATGCTGAGACTGGGATCCATCGCACTGAGACTGTGATCTACCTGCTCAGATCCATCATGCTGGGACTGAGATCCCTCGTGCTGAGACTGAGATCCATCGCACTGAGACTGAGATCCATTGTATTGAGACTGAAATCCATCATGCTGAGACTGAGATCCATAGCACTGACACTGAGATCCATCTTGCTGAGACTGAGATCTATCGCACTGAGACTGAGATCCATCATGCTGAGACTGAGATCCATCATGCTGAGACTGAGATCCAATACGCTGAGACTGAGATCCATCGCACTGAGACTGAGATCCATCACGCTGAGACTGAGATCCATCACGCTGAGACTGAGATCCATCACGCTGAGACTGAGATCTATCATGCTGAGACTGAGATCCATCGTGCTGAGACTGAGATCCATCATACTGAGACTGCGATCCTTCTCACTGAGACTGAGATCTATCGCACTGAGACTGAAATACGTCATGCTGCGACTGAGATCCATCACGCTGACACTGAGATCCATCGCACTGAGACTGAGATCCACCTGCTCAGATCCATCATGCTGAGACTGAGATCCATCGCACTGAGACTGTGATCCACCTGCTCAGATTCATCATGGTGAGACTGAGTTCCATCGTGCTGAGACTGAGATCCATCATGCTGAGACTGAGATCCATCATGCTGAGATTGAGATCCATGGCACTGAGACTGAGATCCATCGCACTGAGACTGAGATCCATCGCACTGAGACTGAGATCCATCATGCTGAGACTGAGATCCATCATGTTGAAACTGAGATCCATCATGCTGAGACTGAGATCCATTGCACTGAGGCTGAGATCCATCATGCTGAGACTGAGATCCACCTGCTCAGCTCCATCTTGCCGAGGCTGTCATCCAGCGCACTGAGACATGAGATCCATCATGCTGAGACTGAGATCCATCATGCTGAGACTGAGATCCATTGCACTGAGGCTGAGATCCATCATACTGATACTGAGATCCACCTGCTCAGATCCATCATGCTCAGACTGACATCCATTGCACTGAGGCTGAGATCCATCATGCTGAGACTGAGATCCAACATGCTGAGACTGAGATCCACGTGCTCAGATCCATCATGCTGAGACTGAGATCCCTCGTGCTGAGACTGAGATCCATTGCACTGAGACTGAGATACATCGCACTGAGACTGAGATCCATCATGCTGAGACTGAGATCCACCAGCTCATATACATCATGCTGAGACTGAGATGCATTGCACTGAGGGTGAGATCCATCATGCTGAGACTGAGATCCACCTGCTCAGATCCATCATGCTGAGACTGAGATCCATTGCACTGAGGCTGAGATCCATCATGCTGAGACTGAGATCCATCATGCTGAGACTGAGATCCACCTGCTCAGATCCATCATGCTGAGACTGAGATCCCTCGTGCTGAGACTGAGATCCATTGCACTGAGGCTGAGATCCATCATGCTGAGAGTGAGATGCATAGCTCTGAGACTGAGATCCATCGCACTGAGACTGAGATCCATCGCACTGAGACTGAGATCCATCGTGCTGAGACTGAGATCTATCGCACTGAGACTGAGATCCATCATGCTGAGACTGAGATCCATCGCACTGAGACTGAGATCCATCATGCTGAAAATGAGATCCACCTACTCAGATCCATCATGCTCAGACTGAGATCCACTTGCTCAGAACCATGATGCTGAGACTGAGATACATTGCACTGAGGCTGATATCCATCATGCTGAGACTGAGATCCACCTGCTCAGATCCATCATGCTGAGACTGAGATCCATTGCACTGAGGGTGAGATCCATCATGCTGAGACTGAGATCCACCTGCTCAGATCCATCATGCTGAGACTGAGATCCATTGCACTGAGACTGCGATCCTTCTCACTGAGACTGAGATCTATTGCACTGAGACTGAAATACGTCATGCTGCGACTGAGATCCATCACGCTGACACTGAGACCCATCGCACTGAGACTGAGATCCACCTGCTCATATCCATCATGCTGAGACTGAGATCCATCGCACTGAGACTGTGATCCACCTGCTCAGATTCATCATGGTGAGACTGAGTTCCATCGTGCTGAGACTGAGATCCATCATGCTGAGACTGAGATCCATCATGCTGAGACTGAGGTCGACCTGCTCAGATCCATCATGCTGAGACTGAGATCTATCGCACTGAGACTGCGATCCACCTGCTCAGATCCATTTTGCCGAGACTGACATCCAGCGCACTGAGATATGAGATCCATCATGCTGAGACTCAGATCCATCGTGCTGAGACTGAGATCCATTGCACTGAGGCTGAGATCCATCATACTGAGACTGAGATCCACGTGCTCAGATCCATCATGATGAGACTGAGATCCATCATGCTGAGACTGAGATCCACATGCTCAGATCCATCATGCTGAGACTGAGATCCATCATGCTGAGACTGAGATCCATTGCACTGAGGCTGAGATCCATCATGCTGAGACTGAGATCCATTGCACTGAGGCTGAGATCCATCATGCTGAGACTGAGATCCACCTGCTCAGATCCATCATGCTGAGACTGAGATGCGTTGCACTGAGGGTGAGATCCATCATGCTGAGACTGAGATCCACCTGCTCAGATCCATCATGCTGAGACTGAGATCCATTGCACTGAGGCCGAGATCCATCATGCTGAGACTGAGATCCAACATGCTGAGACTGAGATCCACGTGCTCAGATCCATCATGCTGAGACTGAGATCCCTCGTGCTGAGACTGAGATCCATTGCACTGAGACTGAGATACATCGCACTGAGACTGAGATCCATCATGCTGAGACTGAGATCCACCAGCTCATATACATCATGCTGAGACTGAGATGCATTGCACTGAGGGTGAGATCCATCATGCTGAGACTGAGATCCACCTGCTCAGATCCATCATGCTGAGACTGAGATCCATTGCACTGAGGCTGAGATCCATCATGCTGAGACTGAGATCCACCTGCTCAGATCCATCATGCTGAGACTGAGATCCCTCCTGCTGAGACTGAGATCCATAGCACTGAGATTGAGATCCAACATGCTGAGACTGAGATCCATTGCACTGAGGCTGAGATCCATCACGCTGAGACTGAGATCCACCTGCTCAGATCCATCATGCTGAGACTGAGATCCATTGCACTGAGGCTGAGATCCATCATTCTGAGACTGAGATCCACTTGCTCAGATCCATCATGCTGAGACTGAGATCCATCATGCTGAGACTGAGATCCACCTGCTCAGATCCATCATTCTGAGACTGAGATCCATCATGCTGAGACTGAGATCCATCGTTCTGAGACTGAGATCCAACGCATTGAGACTGAGATCCATCATATTGAGACTGAGATCCATCGCACTGAGACTGAGATCCATCGCACTGGGACTGAGATCCATCGCACTGAGACTGAGATCCATCGCACTGAGACTGAGATCCATCATGCTGAGACTGAGATCCATCATGCTGAGACTGAGATCCATCATGCTGAGACTGAGATCCATCATGCTGAGACTGAGATCCATCATGCTGAGACTGAGATCCATTTTCTGAGACTGAGATCCATCGCACTGAGGCTGAGATCCATCCTGCTGAGACTGAGATTCATTGCACTTAGACTGAGATCCATCGTGCTGAGAGTGAGATCCATCGTGCTGAGACTGATATCCATCGTGCTGAGACTGATATCCATCGTGCTGAAACTGAGATCCATCATGCTGAGACTGAGATCCATCGTGCTGAGACTGAGATCCACCTGCTCAGATCCATCATTCTGTGACTGAGATCGAACTGCTTCGATCCATCGTGCTGAGTCTGAGTTCCATCATGCTGAGACTGAGATCCACCTGCTCAGATCCATCATGCTGAGACTGAGATCCATCATGATGAGACTGAGATCCATCATGCTGAGACTGAGATCCACATACTCAGATCCATCATGCTCAGACTGAGATCCACTTGCTCAGATCCATCATGCTGAGACTGAGATCCATTGCAGTGAGGCTGAGATCCATCATGCTGGGACTGAGATCCATCACGCTGAGACTGAGATCCACTTGCTCAGATCCATCATGCTGAGACTGACATCCGTTGCACTGAGGCTGAGATCCATCATGCTGAGACAGAGATCCACCTGCTCAGATCCATCATGCTAAGACTGACATCCATTGCACTGAGGCTGAGTTCCATCATGCTGATTCTGAGACCCATCACGCTGAGACTGAGATCCACCTGCTCAGATCCATCATGCTGAGACTGACATCTCTCGTGCTGAGACTGAGATCCATAGCAATGAGACTGAGATCCATCATGCTGAGAGTCAGATCCATAGCACTGAGACTGAGATCCATCGCACTGGGACTGAGATCCATTGCACTGAGACTGAGATCCATCGTGCTGAGACTGAGATCTATCGCACTGAGACTGAGATCCGTCATGCTGAGACTGAGATCCATCGCACTGTGACTGAGATCCATCATGCTGAGACTAAGATCCATCATGCTGAGGCTGAGATCCATCTGCTCAGATCCATCATGTTGAGACTGAGATCCATCGCCCTGAGACTGAGATCCATCATGCTGAGACTGAAATCCATTGCAACGAGGCTAAGATCCATCATTCTGAGACTGAGATCCATCACGCTGAGACTGAGATCCAACTGATCCGATCCATCAAGCTGAGACTGAGATCCCTTGTGCTGAGACTGAGATCCATCGCACTGAGACTGAGGTCCATCATGCTGAGAGTGAGATCCATAGCACTGAGACTGAGATCCATCGCACTGAGACTGAGATCCATCGCACTGAGACTGAGATCCATCGTGCTGAGACTGATTTACATCATGCTGAGACTGAGATCCATCATGTTGAAACTGAGATCCACCATGCTGTGACTGAGATCCATCATGTTGAAACTGAGATCCATCATGCTGAGACTGAGATCCACCTGCTCAAATCCATCATGCCGAGACTGAGATCCATCGCACTGAGACTGAGATCCATCGCGCTGAGACTGAGATCCATCGTGCTGAGACTGAGATCCATCGTGCTGATCTGAGATCCATTGCACTGAGGCTGAGAGCCATCATACTGAGACTGAGATCCACCTGCTCAGATCCATCATGCTGTGACTGAGATCGACCTGCTCAGATCCATCATGCTGAGACAGATCCATCGCACTGAGACTGAGATCCATTGCACTGAGACTGAGATCCATCATGCTGAGACTGAGATCCACGTCCTCAGATCCATCTTGCCGAGACTGACATCCAGCGCACTGAGATATGAGATCCATCATGCTGAAACTGAGATCCATCGTGCTGACACTGAGATGCATTGCACTGAGGCTGAGATCCATCATACTGAGACTGAGATCCACCTTATCAGATCCATCATGCTGAGACTGAGATCGACCTGCTTAGATCCATCGTGCAGAGTCTGAGATCCATCATGCTGAGACTGAGATCCACCTGCTCAGATCCATCATGCTGATACTGTGATCCATCTCGCCGAGACTGAGATCCATTATGCTGAGACTGAGATCCACATGCTCATATTCATCATGCTGAGACTGAGATCCATCCTGCTGAGACTGAGATCCACCTGCTCAGTTCAATCATGCTCAAACTGAGATCGACTTGCTCAGATCCATTATGCTGAGACTGAGATCCATTGCACTGAGGCTGAGATCCATCATGCTGAGACTGAGATCCACCTGCTCAGATCCATCATGCTGAGACTGAGATCCATTGCACTGAGGCTGAAATCCATCATGCTGAGACTGAGATCCACCTGCTCAGATCCATCATGCTGAGATTGAGATCCATTGCACTGAGGCTGACACCCATCATGCTGAGACTGAGATCCATCATGCTGAGACTGAGATCCGCCTGCTCAGATCAATCATGCTGAGACTGATATCCCTCGTGCTGAGACTGAGATCCATAGCACTGAGACTGAGATCCATCATGCTGAGAGTGAGATCCATAGGACTGAGACAGAGATACATCGCACTGAGACTGAGATCCATCGCACTGAGACTGAGATCCATCGCACTGAGAAAGAGTTCCATTGTGCTGAGACTGAGATCCATCGCACTGAGACTGATATCCATCGCACTGAGACTGAGATCCATCGCACTGAGACTGAGATCCATCGTGCTGAGGCTGAGATCCATCATGCTGAGACTGAGATCCATCATGCTGAGACTGAGATTCATCGTTTGAGACTGAGATCCATCATGCTGAGACTGAGATCCACCTCTCAGATCCATCATGTCAAGACTGAGATCCATCGCCCTGAGTCTGAGATCCATCATGCTGAGACTGAGATCCATCATGTTGAGACTGAGATCCATTGCACTGAGGCTGTGATCCATCATTCTGAGACTGAGATCCATTGTACTGAGACTGAGATCCATTGTGCTGAGACTGAGATCAATCGTGCTGAGACTGATATCCATCGTGCTGAGACTGAGATCTATCGCACTGAGACTGAGATCCGTCATGCTGAGATTGAGATCCAACGTGCTGAGAGATCCATCGCACTGTGACTTAGATCCATCATGCTGTGACTAAGATCCATCATGCTGAGACTGAGATCCTTCGCACTGAGACTGAGATCCATGATGCTGAGACTGGGATCCATCGCACTGAGACTGTGATCTTCCAGCTCAGATCCATCATGCTGAGACTGAGATCCCTCGTGCTGAGACTGAGATCCATCGCAATGAGACTGAGATCCATTGCATTGAGACTGAAATCCATCATGCTGAGACTGAGATCCATCATGCCGAGACTGAGATCCATCATGCTGAGACTGAGATCCATCATGCTGAGACTGAGATTCATCGTGTTGAGACAGATCCATCATGCCGAGACTGAGATCCATTGCACTGAGGCTGAGATCCATCATGCTGAGACTGAGATCCATCATGCTGAGACTGAGATTCATCGTGTTGAGACTGAGATCCATCATGCTGAGAGTGAGATCCACCTGCTCAGATCCATCATGTTGAGACTGAGATCCATCGCCCTGAGACTGAGATCCATCATGCTGAGACTGAGATCCATCATGCTGAGACTGAGATCCATCGCACTGAGACAGAGATCCATGATGCTGAGACTGGGATCCATCGCACTGAGACTGTGATCCACCTGCTCAGATCCATCATGCTGAGACTGAGATCCCTCGTGCTGAGACTGAGATCCATCGCACTGAGACTGAGATCCATCTTGCTGAGACTGAGATCTATCGCACTGAGACTGAGATCCATCATGCTTAGACTGAGATCCATCATGCTGAGACTGAGATCCATCATGTTGAAACTGAGATCCATCATGCTGAGACTGAGATCCATTGCACTGAGGCTGAGATCCATCATGCTGAGACTGAGATCCATCATGCTGAGACTGAGATCTATCGCACTGAGACTGAGATCCATCATGCTGAGACTGAGATCCATTTTCTGAGACTGAGATCCATCGCACTGAGGCTGAGATCCATCCTGCTGAGACTGAGATTCATTGCACTTAGACTGAGATCCATCGTGCTGAGAGTGAGATCCATCGTGCTGAGACTGATATCCATCGTGCTGAGACTGATATCCATCGTGCTGAAACTGAGATCCATCATGCTGAGACTGAGATCCATCGTGCTGAGACTGAGATCCACCTGCTCAGATCCATCATTCTGTGACTGAGATCGAACTGCTTCGATCCATCGTGCTGAGTCTGAGTTCCATCATGCTGAGACTGAGATCCACCTGCTCAGATCCATCATGCTGAGACTGAGATCCATCATGATGAGACTGAGATCCATCATGCTGAGACTGAGATCCACATACTCAGATCCATCATGCTCAGACTGAGATCCACTTGCTCAGATCCATCATGCTGAGACTGAGATCCATTGCAGTGAGGCTGAGATCCATCATGCTGGGACTGAGATCCATCACGCTGAGACTGAGATCCACTTGCTCAGATCCATCATGCTGAGACTGACATCCGTTGCACTGAGGCTGAGATCCATCATGCTGAGACAGAGATCCACCTGCTCAGATCCATCATGCTAAGACTGACATCCATTGCACTGAGGCTGAGTTCCATCATGCTGATTCTGAGACCCATCACGCTGAGACTGAGATCCACCTGCTCAGATCCATCATGCTGAGACTGACATCTCTCGTGCTGAGACTGAGATCCATAGCAATGAGACTGAGATCCATCATGCTGAGAGTCAGATCCATAGCACTGAGACTGAGATCCATCGCACTGGGACTGAGATCCATTGCACTGAGACTGAGATCCATCGTGCTGAGACTGAGATCTATCGCACTGAGACTGAGATCCGTCATGCTGAGACTGAGATCCATCGCACTGTGACTGAGATCCATCATGCTGAGACTAAGATCCATCATGCTGAGGCTGAGATCCATCTGCTCAGATCCATCATGTTGAGACTGAGATCCATCGCCCTGAGACTGAGATCCATCATGCTGAGACTGAAATCCATTGCAACGAGGCTAAGATCCATCATTCTGAGACTGAGATCCATCACGCTGAGACTGAGATCCAACTGATCCGATCCATCAAGCTGAGACTGAGATCCCTTGTGCTGAGACTGAGATCCATCGCACTGAGACTGAGGTCCATCATGCTGAGAGTGAGATCCATAGCACTGAGACTGAGATCCATCGCACTGAGACTGAGATCCATCGCACTGAGACTGAGATCCATCGTGCTGAGACTGATTTACATCATGCTGAGACTGAGATCCATCATGTTGAAACTGAGATCCACCATGCTGTGACTGAGATCCATCATGTTGAAACTGAGATCCATCATGCTGAGACTGAGATCCACCTGCTCAAATCCATCATGCCGAGACTGAGATCCATCGCACTGAGACTGAGATCCATCGCGCTGAGACTGAGATCCATCGTGCTGAGACTGAGATCCATCGTGCTGATCTGAGATCCATTGCACTGAGGCTGAGAGCCATCATACTGAGACTGAGATCCACCTGCTCAGATCCATCATGCTGTGACTGAGATCGACCTGCTCAGATCCATCATGCTGAGACAGATCCATCGCACTGAGACTGAGATCCATTGCACTGAGACTGAGATCCATCATGCTGAGACTGAGATCCACGTCCTCAGATCCATCTTGCCGAGACTGACATCCAGCGCACTGAGATATGAGATCCATCATGCTGAAACTGAGATCCATCGTGCTGACACTGAGATGCATTGCACTGAGGCTGAGATCCATCATACTGAGACTGAGATCCACCTTATCAGATCCATCATGCTGAGACTGAG
The DNA here is from genome assembly GCF_964194155.1 of Cetorhinus maximus. Taxonomy (NCBI): domain Eukaryota; kingdom Metazoa; phylum Chordata; class Chondrichthyes; order Lamniformes; family Cetorhinidae; genus Cetorhinus; species Cetorhinus maximus. The sequence goes on from NW_027596159.1 coordinate 151,148, forward strand.
ATCGACCTGCTTAGATCCATCGTGCAGAGTCTGAGATCCATCATGCTGAGACTGAGATCCACCTGCTCAGATCCATCATGCTGATACTGTGATCCATCTCGCCGAGACTGAGATCCATTATGCTGAGACTGAGATCCACATGCTCATATTCATCATGCTGAGACTGAGATCCATCCTGCTGAGACTGAGATCCACCTGCTCAGTTCAATCATGCTCAAACTGAGATCGACTTGCTCAGATCCATTATGCTGAGACTGAGATCCATTGCACTGAGGCTGAGATCCATCATGCTGAGACTGAGATCCACCTGCTCAGATCCATCATGCTGAGACTGAGATCCATTGCACTGAGGCTGAAATCCATCATGCTGAGACTGAGATCCACCTGCTCAGATCCATCATGCTGAGATTGAGATCCATTGCACTGAGGCTGACACCCATCATGCTGAGACTGAGATCCATCATGCTGAGACTGAGATCCGCCTGCTCAGATCAATCATGCTGAGACTGATATCCCTCGTGCTGAGACTGAGATCCATAGCACTGAGACTGAGATCCATCATGCTGAGAGTGAGATCCATAGGACTGAGACAGAGATACATCGCACTGAGACTGAGATCCATCGCACTGAGACTGAGATCCATCGCACTGAGAAAGAGTTCCATTGTGCTGAGACTGAGATCCATCGCACTGAGACTGATATCCATCGCACTGAGACTGAGATCCATCGCACTGAGACTGAGATCCATCGTGCTGAGGCTGAGATCCATCATGCTGAGACTGAGATCCATCATGCTGAGACTGAGATTCATCGTTTGAGACTGAGATCCATCATGCTGAGACTGAGATCCACCTCTCAGATCCATCATGTCAAGACTGAGATCCATCGCCCTGAGTCTGAGATCCATCATGCTGAGACTGAGATCCATCATGTTGAGACTGAGATCCATTGCACTGAGGCTGTGATCCATCATTCTGAGACTGAGATCCATTGTACTGAGACTGAGATCCATTGTGCTGAGACTGAGATCAATCGTGCTGAGACTGATATCCATCGTGCTGAGACTGAGATCTATCGCACTGAGACTGAGATCCGTCATGCTGAGATTGAGATCCAACGTGCTGAGAGATCCATCGCACTGTGACTTAGATCCATCATGCTGTGACTAAGATCCATCATGCTGAGACTGAGATCCTTCGCACTGAGACTGAGATCCATGATGCTGAGACTGGGATCCATCGCACTGAGACTGTGATCTTCCAGCTCAGATCCATCATGCTGAGACTGAGATCCCTCGTGCTGAGACTGAGATCCATCGCAATGAGACTGAGATCCATTGCATTGAGACTGAAATCCATCATGCTGAGACTGAGATCCATCATGCCGAGACTGAGATCCATCATGCTGAGACTGAGATCCATCATGCTGAGACTGAGATTCATCGTGTTGAGACAGATCCATCATGCCGAGACTGAGATCCATTGCACTGAGGCTGAGATCCATCATGCTGAGACTGAGATCCATCATGCTGAGACTGAGATTCATCGTGTTGAGACTGAGATCCATCATGCTGAGAGTGAGATCCACCTGCTCAGATCCATCATGTTGAGACTGAGATCCATCGCCCTGAGACTGAGATCCATCATGCTGAGACTGAGATCCATCATGCTGAGACTGAGATCCATCGCACTGAGACAGAGATCCATGATGCTGAGACTGGGATCCATCGCACTGAGACTGTGATCCACCTGCTCAGATCCATCATGCTGAGACTGAGATCCCTCGTGCTGAGACTGAGATCCATCGCACTGAGACTGAGATCCATCTTGCTGAGACTGAGATCTATCGCACTGAGACTGAGATCCATCATGCTTAGACTGAGATCCATCATGCTGAGACTGAGATCCATCATGTTGAAACTGAGATCCATCATGCTGAGACTGAGATCCATTGCACTGAGGCTGAGATCCATCATGCTGAGACTGAGATCCACCTGCTCAGATCCATCTTGCCGAGGCTGTCATCCAGCGCACTGAGACATGAGATCCATCATGCTGAGACTGAGATCCATCATGCTGAGACTGAGATCCATTGCACTGAGGCTGAGATCCATCATACTGAGACTGAGATCCACCTGCTCAGATCCATCATTCTGTGACTGAGATCGAACTGCTTCGATCCATCGTGCTGAGTCTGAGTTCCATCATGCTGAGACTGAGATCCACCTGCTCAGATCCATCATGCTGAGACTGAGATCCATCATGATGAGACTGAGATCCATCATGCTGAGACTGAGATCCACATACTCAGATCCATCATGCTCAGACTGAGATCCACTTGCTCAGATCCATCATGCTGAGACTGAGATCCATTGCAGTGAGGCTGAGATCCATCATGCTGAGACTGAGATCCATCACGCTGAGACTGAGATCCACTTGCTCAGATCCATCATGCTGAGACTGACATCCGTTGCACTGAGGCTGAGATCCATCATGCTGAGACAGAGATCCACCTGCTCAGATCCATCATGCTAAGACTGACATCCATTGCACTGAGGCTGAGTTCCATCATGCTGATTCTGAGAACCATCACGCTGAGACTGAGATCCACCTGCTCAGATCCATCATGCTGAGACTGACATCTCTCGTGCTGAGACTGAGATCCATAGCAATGAGACTGAGATCCATCATGCTGAGAGTCAGATCCATAGCACTGAGACTGAGATCCATCGCACTGGGACTGAGATCCATTGCACTGAGACTGAGATCCATCGTGCTGAGACTGAGATCTATCGCACTGAGACTGAGATCCGTCATGCTGAGACTGAGATCCATCGCACTGTGACTGAGATCCATCATGCTGAGACTAAGATCCATCATGCTGAGACTGAAATCCATTGCAACGAGGCTAAGATCCATCATTCTGAGACTGAGATCCATCACGCTGAGACTGAGATCCAACTGATCCGATCCATCAAGCTGAGACTGAGATCCCTTGTGCTGAGACTGAGATCCATCGCACTGAGACTGAGGTCCATCATGCTGAGTGTGAGATCCATAGAACTGAGACTGAGATCCATCGCACTGAGACTGAGATCCATCGCACTGAGACTGAGATCCATCGTGCTGAGACTGATTTACATCATGCTGAGACTGAGATCCATCATGTTGAAACTGAGATCCACCATGCTGTGACTGAGATCCATCATGTTGAAACTGAGATCCATCATGCTGAGACTGAGATCCACCTGCTCAAATCCATCATGCCGAGACTGAGATCCATCGCACTGAGACTGAGATCCATCGCGCTGAGACTGAGATCCATCGTGCTGAGACTGAGATCCATCGTGCTGATCTGAGATCCATTGCACTGAGGCTGAGAGCCATCATACTGAGACTGAGATCCACCTGCTCAGATCCATCATGCTGTGACTGAGATCGACCTGCTCAGATCCATCATGCTGAGACAGATCCATCGCACTGAGACTGAGATCCATTGCACTGAGACTGAGATCCATCATGCTGAGACTGAGATCCACGTCCTCAGATCCATCTTGCCGAGACTGACATCCAGCGCACTGAGATATGAGATCCATCATGCTGAAACTGAGATCCATCGTGCTGACACTGAGATGCATTGCACTGAGGCTGAGATCCATCATACTGAGACTGAGATCCACCTTATCAGATCCATCATGCTGAGACTGAGATCGACCTGCTTAGATCCATCGTGCAGAGTCTGAGATCCATCATGCTGAGACTGAGATCCACCTGCTCAGATCCATCATGCTGATACTGTGATCCATCTCGCCGAGACTGAGATCCATTATGCTGAGACTGAGATCCACATGCTCATATTCATCATGCTGAGACTGAGATCCATCCTGCTGAGACTGAGATCCACCTGCTCAGTTCAATCATGCTCAAACTGAGATCGACTTGCTCAGATCCATTATGCTGAGACTGAGATCCATTGCACTGAGGCTGAGATCCATCATGCTGAGACTGAGATCCACCTGCTCAGATCCATCATGCTGAGACTGAGATCCATTGCACTGAGGCTGAAATCCATCATGCTGAGACTGAGATCCACCTGCTCAGATCCATCATGCTGAGATTGAGATCCATTGCACTGAGGCTGACACCCATCATGCTGAGACTGAGATCCATCATGCTGAGACTGAGATCCGCCTGCTCAGATCAATCATGCTGAGACTGATATCCCTCGTGCTGAGACTGAGATCCATAGCACTGAGACTGAGATCCATCATGCTGAGAGTGAGATCCATAGGACTGAGACAGAGATACATCGCACTGAGACTGAGATCCATCGCACTGAGACTGAGATCCATCGCACTGAGAAAGAGTTCCATTGTGCTGAGACTGAGATCCATCGCACTGAGACTGATATCCATCGCACTGAGACTGAGATCCATCGCACTGAGACTGAGATCCATCGTGCTGAGGCTGAGATCCATCATGCTGAGACTGAGATCCATCATGCTGAGACTGAGATTCATCGTTTGAGACTGAGATCCATCATGCTGAGACTGAGATCCACCTCTCAGATCCATCATGTCAAGACTGAGATCCATCGCCCTGAGTCTGAGATCCATCATGCTGAGACTGAGATCCATCATGTTGAGACTGAGATCCATTGCACTGAGGCTGTGATCCATCATTCTGAGACTGAGATCCATTGTACTGAGACTGAGATCCATTGTGCTGAGACTGAGATCAATCGTGCTGAGACTGATATCCATCGTGCTGAGACTGAGATCTATCGCACTGAGACTGAGATCCGTCATGCTGAGATTGAGATCCAACGTGCTGAGAGATCCATCGCACTGTGACTTAGATCCATCATGCTGTGACTAAGATCCATCATGCTGAGACTGAGATCCTTCGCACTGAGACTGAGATCCATGATGCTGAGACTGGGATCCATCGCACTGAGACTGTGATCTTCCAGCTCAGATCCATCATGCTGAGACTGAGATCCCTCGTGCTGAGACTGAGATCCATCGCAATGAGACTGAGATCCATTGCATTGAGACTGAAATCCATCATGCTGAGACTGAGATCCATCATGCCGAGACTGAGATCCATCATGCTGAGACTGAGATCCATCATGCTGAGACTGAGATTCATCGTGTTGAGACAGATCCATCATGCCGAGACTGAGATCCATTGCACTGAGGCTGAGATCCATCATGCTGAGACTGAGATCCATCATGCTGAGACTGAGATTCATCGTGTTGAGACTGAGATCCATCATGCTGAGAGTGAGATCCACCTGCTCAGATCCATCATGTTGAGACTGAGATCCATCGCCCTGAGACTGAGATCCATCATGCTGAGACTGAGATCCATCATGCTGAGACTGAGATCCATCGCACTGAGACAGAGATCCATGATGCTGAGACTGGGATCCATCGCACTGAGACTGTGATCCACCTGCTCAGATCCATCATGCTGAGACTGAGATCCCTCGTGCTGAGACTGAGATCCATCGCACTGAGACTGAGATCCATCTTGCTGAGACTGAGATCTATCGCACTGAGACTGAGATCCATCATGCTTAGACTGAGATCCATCATGCTGAGACTGAGATCCATCACGCTGAGACTGAGATCCATCTGCTCAGATCCATCAAGCTGAGACTGAGATCCCTTGTGCTGAGACTGAGATCCACCATGCTGAGACTGAGATCCATCGCACTGAGACTGAGATCCATCATGCTGAGACTGAGATCCATCATGCTGAGACTGAGACCCATCGTGCTGAGATTTAGATCCATCGTGCTGAGACTGAGATCCATCATGCTGTGACTGAGATCCATCATGCTGAGACTGAGATCCATCGCACTGAGACTGAGATTCATCATGCTGAGATTGAGATCCATGGCACTGAGGCTGAGATCCATCCTGCTGAGACAGAGATCCATCACACTGAGACTGAAATCCACCTGCTCAGATCCATCAAGCTGAGACTGAGATCCCTCGTGCTGAGACTGAGATCCATCATGCTGAGACTAAGTTCCTTCATGCTGAGACTGAGATCGATCGCACTGAGAATGAAATCCATCGCACTGAGACTGAGGTCCATCGCACTGAGACTGAGATCCATCATGCTGAGACTGAGATCCATCATGCTGAGACTGAGAGCCATCATGCTGAGACTGAGATTCATCGTGTTGAGACTGAGATCCATCATGCTGTGAGTGAGATCCACCTGCTCAGATCCATCATGTTGAGACTGAGATCCATCGCCCTGAGACTGAGATCCATCATGCTGAGACTGAGATCCATCATGCTGAGACTGAGATCCATCGCACTGAGACAGAGATCCATGATGCTGAGACTGGGATCCATCGCACTGAGACTGTGATCTACCTGCTCAGATCCATCATGCTGGGACTGAGATCCCTCGTGCTGAGACTGAGATCCATCGCACTGAGACTGAGATCCATTGTATTGAGACTGAAATCCATCATGCTGAGACTGAGATCCATAGCACTGACACTGAGATCCATCTTGCTGAGACTGAGATCTATCGCACTGAGACTGAGATCCATCATGCTGAGACTGAGATCCATCATGCTGAGACTGAGATCCAATACGCTGAGACTGAGATCCATCGCACTGAGACTGAGATCCATCACGCTGAGACTGAGATCCATCACGCTGAGACTGAGATCCATCACGCTGAGACTGAGATCTATCATGCTGAGACTGAGATCCATCGTGCTGAGACTGAGATCCATCATACTGAGACTGCGATCCTTCTCACTGAGACTGAGATCTATCGCACTGAGACTGAAATACGTCATGCTGCGACTGAGATCCATCACGCTGACACTGAGATCCATCGCACTGAGACTGAGATCCACCTGCTCAGATCCATCATGCTGAGACTGAGATCCATCGCACTGAGACTGTGATCCACCTGCTCAGATTCATCATGGTGAGACTGAGTTCCATCGTGCTGAGACTGAGATCCATCATGCTGAGACTGAGATCCATCATGCTGAGATTGAGATCCATGGCACTGAGACTGAGATCCATCGCACTGAGACTGAGATCCATCGCACTGAGACTGAGATCCATCATGCTGAGACTGAGATCCATCATGTTGAAACTGAGATCCATCATGCTGAGACTGAGATCCATTGCACTGAGGCTGAGATCCATCATGCTGAGACTGAGATCCACCTGCTCAGCTCCATCTTGCCGAGGCTGTCATCCAGCGCACTGAGACATGAGATCCATCATGCTGAGACTGAGATCCATCATGCTGAGACTGAGATCCATTGCACTGAGGCTGAGATCCATCATACTGATACTGAGATCCACCTGCTCAGATCCATCATGCTCAGACTGACATCCATTGCACTGAGGCTGAGATCCATCATGCTGAGACTGAGATCCAACATGCTGAGACTGAGATCCACGTGCTCAGATCCATCATGCTGAGACTGAGATCCCTCGTGCTGAGACTGAGATCCATTGCACTGAGACTGAGATACATCGCACTGAGACTGAGATCCATCATGCTGAGACTGAGATCCACCAGCTCATATACATCATGCTGAGACTGAGATGCATTGCACTGAGGGTGAGATCCATCATGCTGAGACTGAGATCCACCTGCTCAGATCCATCATGCTGAGACTGAGATCCATTGCACTGAGGCTGAGATCCATCATGCTGAGACTGAGATCCATCATGCTGAGACTGAGATCCACCTGCTCAGATCCATCATGCTGAGACTGAGATCCCTCGTGCTGAGACTGAGATCCATTGCACTGAGGCTGAGATCCATCATGCTGAGAGTGAGATGCATAGCTCTGAGACTGAGATCCATCGCACTGAGACTGAGATCCATCGCACTGAGACTGAGATCCATCGTGCTGAGACTGAGATCTATCGCACTGAGACTGAGATCCATCATGCTGAGACTGAGATCCATCGCACTGAGACTGAGATCCATCATGCTGAAAATGAGATCCACCTACTCAGATCCATCATGCTCAGACTGAGATCCACTTGCTCAGAACCATGATGCTGAGACTGAGATACATTGCACTGAGGCTGATATCCATCATGCTGAGACTGAGATCCACCTGCTCAGATCCATCATGCTGAGACTGAGATCCATTGCACTGAGGGTGAGATCCATCATGCTGAGACTGAGATCCACCTGCTCAGATCCATCATGCTGAGACTGAGATCCATTGCACTGAGACTGCGATCCTTCTCACTGAGACTGAGATCTATTGCACTGAGACTGAAATACGTCATGCTGCGACTGAGATCCATCACGCTGACACTGAGACCCATCGCACTGAGACTGAGATCCACCTGCTCATATCCATCATGCTGAGACTGAGATCCATCGCACTGAGACTGTGATCCACCTGCTCAGATTCATCATGGTGAGACTGAGTTCCATCGTGCTGAGACTGAGATCCATCATGCTGAGACTGAGATCCATCATGCTGAGACTGAGGTCGACCTGCTCAGATCCATCATGCTGAGACTGAGATCTATCGCACTGAGACTGCGATCCACCTGCTCAGATCCATTTTGCCGAGACTGACATCCAGCGCACTGAGATATGAGATCCATCATGCTGAGACTCAGATCCATCGTGCTGAGACTGAGATCCATTGCACTGAGGCTGAGATCCATCATACTGAGACTGAGATCCACGTGCTCAGATCCATCATGATGAGACTGAGATCCATCATGCTGAGACTGAGATCCACATGCTCAGATCCATCATGCTGAGACTGAGATCCATCATGCTGAGACTGAGATCCATTGCACTGAGGCTGAGATCCATCATGCTGAGACTGAGATCCATTGCACTGAGGCTGAGATCCATCATGCTGAGACTGAGATCCACCTGCTCAGATCCATCATGCTGAGACTGAGATGCGTTGCACTGAGGGTGAGATCCATCATGCTGAGACTGAGATCCACCTGCTCAGATCCATCATGCTGAGACTGAGATCCATTGCACTGAGGCCGAGATCCATCATGCTGAGACTGAGATCCAACATGCTGAGACTGAGATCCACGTGCTCAGATCCATCATGCTGAGACTGAGATCCCTCGTGCTGAGACTGAGATCCATTGCACTGAGACTGAGATACATCGCACTGAGACTGAGATCCATCATGCTGAGACTGAGATCCACCAGCTCATATACATCATGCTGAGACTGAGATGCATTGCACTGAGGGTGAGATCCATCATGCTGAGACTGAGATCCACCTGCTCAGATCCATCATGCTGAGACTGAGATCCATTGCACTGAGGCTGAGATCCATCATGCTGAGACTGAGATCCACCTGCTCAGATCCATCATGCTGAGACTGAGATCCCTCCTGCTGAGACTGAGATCCATAGCACTGAGATTGAGATCCAACATGCTGAGACTGAGATCCATTGCACTGAGGCTGAGATCCATCACGCTGAGACTGAGATCCACCTGCTCAGATCCATCATGCTGAGACTGAGATCCATTGCACTGAGGCTGAGATCCATCATTCTGAGACTGAGATCCACTTGCTCAGATCCATCATGCTGAGACTGAGATCCATCATGCTGAGACTGAGATCCACCTGCTCAGATCCATCATTCTGAGACTGAGATCCATCATGCTGAGACTGAGATCCATCGTTCTGAGACTGAGATCCAACGCATTGAGACTGAGATCCATCATATTGAGACTGAGATCCATCGCACTGAGACTGAGATCCATCGCACTGGGACTGAGATCCATCGCACTGAGACTGAGATCCATCGCACTGAGACTGAGATCCATCATGCTGAGACTGAGATCCATCATGCTGAGACTGAGATCCATCATGCTGAGACTGAGATCCATCATGCTGAGACTGAGATCCATTTTCTGAGACTGAGATCCATCGCACTGAGGCTGAGATCCATCCTGCTGAGACTGAGATTCATTGCACTTAGACTGAGATCCATCGTGCTGAGAGTGAGATCCATCGTGCTGAGACTGATATCCATCGTGCTGAGACTGATATCCATCGTGCTGAAACTGAGATCCATCATGCTGAGACTGAGATCCATCGTGCTGAGACTGAGATCCACCTGCTCAGATCCATCATTCTGTGACTGAGATCGAACTGCTTCGATCCATCGTGCTGAGTCTGAGTTCCATCATGCTGAGACTGAGATCCACCTGCTCAGATCCATCATGCTGAGACTGAGATCCATCATGATGAGACTGAGATCCATCATGCTGAGACTGAGATCCACATACTCAGATCCATCATGCTCAGACTGAGATCCACTTGCTCAGATCCATCATGCTGAGACTGAGATCCATTGCAGTGAGGCTGAGATCCATCATGCTGGGACTGAGATCCATCACGCTGAGACTGAGATCCACTTGCTCAGATCCATCATGCTGAGACTGACATCCGTTGCACTGAGGCTGAGATCCATCATGCTGAGACAGAGATCCACCTGCTCAGATCCATCATGCTAAGACTGACATCCATTGCACTGAGGCTGAGTTCCATCATGCTGATTCTGAGACCCATCACGCTGAGACTGAGATCCACCTGCTCAGATCCATCATGCTGAGACTGACATCTCTCGTGCTGAGACTGAGATCCATAGCAATGAGACTGAGATCCATCATGCTGAGAGTCAGATCCATAGCACTGAGACTGAGATCCATCGCACTGGGACTGAGATCCATTGCACTGAGACTGAGATCCATCGTGCTGAGACTGAGATCTATCGCACTGAGACTGAGATCCGTCATGCTGAGACTGAGATCCATCGCACTGTGACTGAGATCCATCATGCTGAGACTAAGATCCATCATGCTGAGGCTGAGATCCATCTGCTCAGATCCATCATGTTGAGACTGAGATCCATCGCCCTGAGACTGAGATCCATCATGCTGAGACTGAAATCCATTGCAACGAGGCTAAGATCCATCATTCTGAGACTGAGATCCATCACGCTGAGACTGAGATCCAACTGATCCGATCCATCAAGCTGAGACTGAGATCCCTTGTGCTGAGACTGAGATCCATCGCACTGAGACTGAGGTCCATCATGCTGAGAGTGAGATCCATAGCACTGAGACTGAGATCCATCGCACTGAGACTGAGATCCATCGCACTGAGACTGAGATCCATCGTGCTGAGACTGATTTACATCATGCTGAGACTGAGATCCATCATGTTGAAACTGAGATCCACCATGCTGTGACTGAGATCCATCATGTTGAAACTGAGATCCATCATGCTGAGACTGAGATCCACCTGCTCAAATCCATCATGCCGAGACTGAGATCCATCGCACTGAGACTGAGATCCATCGCGCTGAGACTGAGATCCATCGTGCTGAGACTGAGATCCATCGTGCTGATCTGAGATCCATTGCACTGAGGCTGAGAGCCATCATACTGAGACTGAGATCCACCTGCTCAGATCCATCATGCTGTGACTGAGATCGACCTGCTCAGATCCATCATGCTGAGACAGATCCATCGCACTGAGACTGAGATCCATTGCACTGAGACTGAGATCCATCATGCTGAGACTGAGATCCACGTCCTCAGATCCATCTTGCCGAGACTGACATCCAGCGCACTGAGATATGAGATCCATCATGCTGAAACTGAGATCCATCGTGCTGACACTGAGATGCATTGCACTGAGGCTGAGATCCATCATACTGAGACTGAGATCCACCTTATCAGATCCATCATGCTGAGACTGAGATCGACCTGCTTAGATCCATCGTGCAGAGTCTGAGATCCATCATGCTGAGACTGAGATCCACCTGCTCAGATCCATCATGCTGATACTGTGATCCATCTCGCCGAGACTGAGATCCATTATGCTGAGACTGAGATCCACATGCTCATATTCATCATGCTGAGACTGAGATCCATCCTGCTGAGACTGAGATCCACCTGCTCAGTTCAATCATGCTCAAACTGAGATCGACTTGCTCAGATCCATTATGCTGAGACTGAGATCCATTGCACTGAGGCTGAGATCCATCATGCTGAGACTGAGATCCACCTGCTCAGATCCATCATGCTGAGACTGAGATCCATTGCACTGAGGCTGAAATCCATCATGCTGAGACTGAGATCCACCTGCTCAGATCCATCATGCTGAGATTGAGATCCATTGCACTGAGGCTGACACCCATCATGCTGAGACTGAGATCCATCATGCTGAGACTGAGATCCGCCTGCTCAGATCAATCATGCTGAGACTGATATCCCTCGTGCTGAGACTGAGATCCATAGCACTGAGACTGAGATCCATCATGCTGAGAGTGAGATCCATAGGACTGAGACAGAGATACATCGCACTGAGACTGAGATCCATCGCACTGAGACTGAGATCCATCGCACTGAGAAAGAGTTCCATTGTGCTGAGACTGAGATCCATCGCACTGAGACTGATATCCATCGCACTGAGACTGAGATCCATCGCACTGAGACTGAGATCCATCGTGCTGAGGCTGAGATCCATCATGCTGAGACTGAGATCCATCATGCTGAGACTGAGATTCATCGTTTGAGACTGAGATCCATCATGCTGAGACTGAGATCCACCTCTCAGATCCATCATGTCAAGACTGAGATCCATCGCCCTGAGTCTGAGATCCATCATGCTGAGACTGAGATCCATCATGTTGAGACTGAGATCCATTGCACTGAGGCTGTGATCCATCATTCTGAGACTGAGATCCATTGTACTGAGACTGAGATCCATTGTGCTGAGACTGAGATCAATCGTGCTGAGACTGATATCCATCGTGCTGAGACTGAGATCTATCGCACTGAGACTGAGATCCGTCATGCTGAGATTGAGATCCAACGTGCTGAGAGATCCATCGCACTGTGACTTAGATCCATCATGCTGTGACTAAGATCCATCATGCTGAGACTGAGATCCTTCGCACTGAGACTGAGATCCATGATGCTGAGACTGGGATCCATCGCACTGAGACTGTGATCTTCCAGCTCAGATCCATCATGCTGAGACTGAGATCCCTCGTGCTGAGACTGAGATCCATCGCAATGAGACTGAGATCCATTGCATTGAGACTGAAATCCATCATGCTGAGACTGAGATCCATCATGCCGAGACTGAGATCCATCATGCTGAGACTGAGATCCATCATGCTGAGACTGAGATTCATCGTGTTGAGACAGATCCATCATGCCGAGACTGAGATCCATTGCACTGAGGCTGAGATCCATCATGCTGAGACTGAGATCCATCATGCTGAGACTGAGATTCATCGTGTTGAGACTGAGATCCATCATGCTGAGAGTGAGATCCACCTGCTCAGATCCATCATGTTGAGACTGAGATCCATCGCCCTGAGACTGAGATCCATCATGCTGAGACTGAGATCCATCATGCTGAGACTGAGATCCATCGCACTGAGACAGAGATCCATGATGCTGAGACTGGGATCCATCGCACTGAGACTGTGATCCACCTGCTCAGATCCATCATGCTGAGACTGAGATCCCTCGTGCTGAGACTGAGATCCATCGCACTGAGACTGAGATCCATCTTGCTGAGACTGAGATCTATCGCACTGAGACTGAGATCCATCATGCTTAGACTGAGATCCATCATGCTGAGACTGAGATCCATCATGTTGAAACTGAGATCCATCATGCTGAGACTGAGATCCATTGCACTGAGGCTGAGATCCATCATGCTGAGACTGAGATCCACCTGCTCAGATCCATCTTGCCGAGGCTGTCATCCAGCGCACTGAGACATGAGATCCATCATGCTGAGACTGAGATCCATCATGCTGAGACTGAGATCCATTGCACTGAGGCTGAGATCCATCATACTGAGACTGAGATCCACCTGCTCAGATCCATCATTCTGTGACTGAGATCGAACTGCTTCGATCCATCGTGCTGAGTCTGAGTTCCATCATGCTGAGACTGAGATCCACCTGCTCAGATCCATCATGCTGAGACTGAGATCCATCATGATGAGACTGAGATCCATCATGCTGAGACTGAGATCCACATACTCAGATCCATCATGCTCAGACTGAGATCCACTTGCTCAGATCCATCATGCTGAGACTGAGATCCATTGCAGTGAGGCTGAGATCCATCATGCTGAGACTGAGATCCATCACGCTGAGACTGAGATCCACTTGCTCAGATCCATCATGCTGAGACTGACATCCGTTGCACTGAGGCTGAGATCCATCATGCTGAGACAGAGATCCACCTGCTCAGATCCATCATGCTAAGACTGACATCCATTGCACTGAGGCTGAGTTCCATCATGCTGATTCTGAGAACCATCACGCTGAGACTGAGATCCACCTGCTCAGATCCATCATGCTGAGACTGACATCTCTCGTGCTGAGACTGAGATCCATAGCAATGAGACTGAGATCCATCATGCTGAGAGTCAGATCCATAGCACTGAGACTGAGATCCATCGCACTGGGACTGAGATCCATTGCACTGAGACTGAGATCCATCGTGCTGAGACTGAGATCTATCGCACTGAGACTGAGATCCGTCATGCTGAGACTGAGATCCATCGCACTGTGACTGAGATCCATCATGCTGAGACTAAGATCCATCATGCTGAGACTGAAATCCATTGCAACGAGGCTAAGATCCATCATTCTGAGACTGAGATCCATCACGCTGAGACTGAGATCCAACTGATCCGATCCATCAAGCTGAGACTGAGATCCCTTGTGCTGAGACTGAGATCCATCGCACTGAGACTGAGGTCCATCATGCTGAGTGTGAGATCCATAGAACTGAGACTGAGATCCATCGCACTGAGACTGAGATCCATCGCACTGAGACTGAGATCCATCGTGCTGAGACTGATTTACATCATGCTGAGACTGAGATCCATCATGTTGAAACTGAGATCCACCATGCTGTGACTGAGATCCATCATGTTGAAACTGAGATCCATCATGCTGAGACTGAGATCCACCTGCTCAAATCCATCATGCCGAGACTGAGATCCATCGCACTGAGACTGAGATCCATCGCGCTGAGACTGAGATCCATCGTGCTGAGACTGAGATCCATCGTGCTGATCTGAGATCCATTGCACTGAGGCTGAGAGCCATCATACTGAGACTGAGATCCACCTGCTCAGATCCATCATGCTGTGACTGAGATCGACCTGCTCAGATCCATCATGCTGAGACAGATCCATCGCACTGAGACTGAGATCCATTGCACTGAGACTGAGATCCATCATGCTGAGACTGAGATCCACGTCCTCAGATCCATCTTGCCGAGACTGACATCCAGCGCACTGAGATATGAGATCCATCATGCTGAAACTGAGATCCATCGTGCTGACACTGAGATGCATTGCACTGAGGCTGAGATCCATCATACTGAGACTGAGATCCACCTTATCAGATCCATCATGCTGAGACTGAGATCGACCTGCTTAGATCCATCGTGCAGAGTCTGAGATCCATCATGCTGAGACTGAGATCCACCTGCTCAGATCCATCATGCTGATACTGTGATCCATCTCGCCGAGACTGAGATCCATTATGCTGAGACTGAGATCCACATGCTCATATTCATCATGCTGAGACTGAGATCCATCCTGCTGAGACTGAGATCCACCTGCTCAGTTCAATCATGCTCAAACTGAGATCGACTTGCTCAGATCCATTATGCTGAGACTGAGATCCATTGCACTGAGGCTGAGATCCATCATGCTGAGACTGAGATCCACCTGCTCAGATCCATCATGCTGAGACTGAGATCCATTGCACTGAGGCTGAAATCCATCATGCTGAGACTGAGATCCACCTGCTCAGATCCATCATGCTGAGATTGAGATCCATTGCACTGAGGCTGACACCCATCATGCTGAGACTGAGATCCATCATGCTGAGACTGAGATCCGCCTGCTCAGATCAATCATGCTGAGACTGATATCCCTCGTGCTGAGACTGAGATCCATAGCACTGAGACTGAGATCCATCATGCTGAGAGTGAGATCCATAGGACTGAGACAGAGATACATCGCACTGAGACTGAGATCCATCGCACTGAGACTGAGATCCATCGCACTGAGAAAGAGTTCCATTGTGCTGAGACTGAGATCCATCGCACTGAGACTGATATCCATCGCACTGAGACTGAGATCCATCGCACTGAGACTGAGATCCATCGTGCTGAGGCTGAGATCCATCATGCTGAGACTGAGATCCATCATGCTGAGACTGAGATTCATCGTTTGAGACTGAGATCCATCATGCTGAGACTGAGATCCACCTCTCAGATCCATCATGTCAAGACTGAGATCCATCGCCCTGAGTCTGAGATCCATCATGCTGAGACTGAGATCCATCATGTTGAGACTGAGATCCATTGCACTGAGGCTGTGATCCATCATTCTGAGACTGAGATCCATTGTACTGAGACTGAGATCCATTGTGCTGAGACTGAGATCAATCGTGCTGAGACTGATATCCATCGTGCTGAGACTGAGATCTATCGCACTGAGACTGAGATCCGTCATGCTGAGATTGAGATCCAACGTGCTGAGAGATCCATCGCACTGTGACTTAGATCCATCATGCTGTGACTAAGATCCATCATGCTGAGACTGAGATCCTTCGCACTGAGACTGAGATCCATGATGCTGAGACTGGGATCCATCGCACTGAGACTGTGATCTTCCAGCTCAGATCCATCATGCTGAGACTGAGATCCCTCGTGCTGAGACTGAGATCCATCGCAATGAGACTGAGATCCATTGCATTGAGACTGAAATCCATCATGCTGAGACTGAGATCCATCATGCTGAGACTGAGATCCATCATGTTGAGACTGAGATCCATTGCACTGAGGCTGTGATCCATCATTCTGAGACTGAGATCCATTGTACTGAGACTGAGATCCATTGTGCTGAGACTGAGATCAATCGTGCTGAGACTGAGATCCATCGTGCTGAGACTGAGATCTATCGCACTGAGACTGAGATCCGTCATGCTGAGATTGAGATCCAACGTGCTGAGAGATCCATCGCACTGTGACTTAGATCCATCATGCTGTGACTAAGATCCATCATGCTGAGACTGAGATCCTTCGCACTGAGACTGAGATCCATGATGCTGAGACTGGGATCCATCGCACTGAGACTGTGATCTTCCAGCTCAGATCCATCATGCTGAGACTGAGATCCCTCGTGCTGAGACTGAGATCCATCGCAATGAGACTGAGATCCATTGCATTGAGACTGAAATCCATCATGCTGAGACTGAGATCCATCATGCCGAGACTGAGATCCATCATGCTGAGACTGAGATCCATCATGCTGAGACTGAGATTCATCGTGTTGAGACAGATCCATCATGCCGAGACTGAGATCCATTGCACTGAGGCTGAGATCCATCATGCTGAGACTGAGATCCATCATGCTGAGACTGAGATTCATCGTGTTGAGACTGAGATCCATCATGCTGAGAGTGAGATCCACCTGCTCAGATCCATCATGTTGAGACTGAGATCCATCGCCCTGAGACTGAGATCCATCATGCTGAGACTGAGATCCATCATGCTGAGACTGAGATCCATCGCACTGAGACAGAGATCCATGATGCTGAGACTGGGATCCATCGCACTGAGACTGTGATCCACCTGCTCAGATCCATCATGCTGAGACTGAGATCCCTCGTGCTGAGACTGAGATCCATCGCACTGAGACTGAGATCCATCTTGCTGAGACTGAGATCTATCGCACTGAGACTGAGATCCATCATGCTTAGACTGAGATCCATCATGCTGAGACTGAGATCCATCATGCTGAGACTGAGATGCATCGCACTGAGACTGTGATTCATCATGCTGAGACTGAGATCCATCATGTTGAAACTGAGATCCATCATGCTGAGACTGAGATCCATTGCACTGAGGCTGAGATCCATCATGCTGAGACTGAGATCCACCTGCTCAGATCCATCTTGCCGAGGCTGTCATCCAGCGCACTGAGACATGAGATCCATCATGCTGAGACTGAGATCCATCATGCTGAGACTGAGATCCATTGCACTGAGGCTGAGATCCATCATACTGAGACTGAGATCCACCTGCTCAGATCCATCATTCTGTGACTGAGATCGAACTGCTTCGATCCATCGTGCTGAGTCTGAGTTCCATCATGCTGAGACTGAGATCCACCTGCTCAGATCCATCATGCTGAGACTGAGATCCATCATGATGAGACTGAGATCCATCATGCTGAGACTGAGATCCACATACTCAGATCCATCATGCTCAGACTGAGATCCACTTGCTCAGATCCATCATGCTGAGACTGAGATCCATTGCAGTGAGGCTGAGATCCATCATGCTGAGACTGAGATCCATCACGCTGAGACTGAGATCCACTTGCTCAGATCCATCATGCTGAGACTGACATCCGTTGCACTGAGGCTGAGATCCATCATGCTGAGACAGAGATCCACCTGCTCAGATCCATCATGCTAAGACTGACATCCATTGCACTGAGGCTGAGTTCCATCATGCTGATTCTGAGAACCATCACGCTGAGACTGAGATCCACCTGCTCAGATCCATCATGCTGAGACTGACATCTCTCGTGCTGAGACTGAGATCCATAGCAATGAGACTGAGATCCATCATGCTGAGAGTCAGATCCATAGCACTGAGACTGAGATCCATCGCACTGGGACTGAGATCCATTGCACTGAGACTGAGATCCATCGTGCTGAGACTGAGATCTATCGCACTGAGACTGAGATCCGTCATGCTGAGACTGAGATCCATCGCACTGTGACTGAGATCCATCATGCTGAGACTAAGATCCATCATGCTGAGACTGAAATCCATTGCAACGAGGCTAAGATCCATCATTCTGAGACTGAGATCCATCACGCTGAGACTGAGATCCAACTGATCCGATCCATCAAGCTGAGACTGAGATCCCTTGTGCTGAGACTGAGATCCATCGCACTGAGACTGAGGTCCATCATGCTGAGTGTGAGATCCATAGAACTGAGACTGAGATCCATCGCACTGAGACTGAGATCCATCGCACTGAGACTGAGATCCATCGTGCTGAGACTGATTTACATCATGCTGAGACTGAGATCCATCATGTTGAAACTGAGATCCACCATGCTGTGACTGAGATCCATCATGTTGAAACTGAGATCCATCATGCTGAGACTGAGATCCACCTGCTCAAATCCATCATGCCAAGACTGAGATCCATCGCACTGAGACTGAGATCCATCGCGCTGAGACTGAGATCCATCGTGCTGAGACTGAGATCCATCGTGCTGATCTGAGATCCATTGCACTGAGGCTGAGAGCCATCATACTGAGACTGAGATCCACCTGCTCAGATCCATCATGCTGTGACTGAGATCGACCTGCTCAGATCCATCATGCTGAGACAGATCCATCGCACTGAGACTGAGATCCATTGCACTGAGACTGAGATCCATCATGCTGAGACTGAGATCCACGTCCTCAGATCCATCTTGCCGAGACTGACATCCAGCGCACTGAGATATGAGATCCATCATGCTGAAACTGAGATCCATCGTGCTGACACTGAGATGCATTGCACTGAGGCTGAGATCCATCATACTGAGACTGAGATCCACCTTATCAGATCCATCATGCTGAGACTGAGATCGACCTGCTTAGATCCATCGTGCAGAGTCTGAGATCCATCATGCTGAGACTGAGATCCACCTGCTCAGATCCATCATGCTGATACTGTGATCCATCTCGCCGAGACTGAGATCCATTATGCTGAGACTGAGATCCACATGCTCATATTCATCATGCTGAGACTGAGATCCATCCTGCTGAGACTGAGATCCACCTGCTCAGTTCAATCATGCTCAAACTGAGATCGACTTGCTCAGATCCATTATGCTGAGACTGAGATCCATTGCACTGAGGCTGAGATCCATCATGCTGAGACTGAGATCCACCTGCTCAGATCCATCATGCTGAGACTGAGATCCATTGCACTGAGGCTGAAATCCATCATGCTGAGACTGAGATCCACCTGCTCAGATCCATCATGCTGAGATTGAGATCCATTGCACTGAGGCTGACACCCATCATGCTGAGACTGAGATCCATCATGCTGAGACTGAGATCCGCCTGCTCAGATCAATCATGCTGAGACTGATATCCCTCGTGCTGAGACTGAGATCCATAGCACTGAGACTGAGATCCATCATGCTGAGAGTGAGATCCATAGGACTGAGACAGAGATACATCGCACTGAGACTGAGATCCATCGCACTGAGACTGAGATCCATCGCACTGAGAAAGAGTTCCATTGTGCTGAGACTGAGATCCATCGCACTGAGACTGATATCCATCGCACTGAGACTGAGATCCATCGCACTGAGACTGAGATCCATCGTGCTGAGGCTGAGATCCATCATGCTGAGACTGAGATCCATCATGCTGAGACTGAGATTCATCGTTTGAGACTGAGATCCATCATGCTGAGACTGAGATCCACCTCTCAGATCCATCATGTCAAGACTGAGATCCATCGCCCTGAGTCTGAGATCCATCATGCTGAGACTGAGATCCATCATGTTGAGACTGAGATCCATTGCACTGAGGCTGTGATCCATCATTCTGAGACTGAGATCCATCACGCTGAGACTGAGATCCAACTGATCCGATCCATCAAGCTGAGACTGAGATCCCTTGTGCTGAGACTGAGATCCATCGCACTGAGACTGAGGTCCATCATGCTGAGAGTGAGATCCATAGCACTGAGACTGAGATCCATCGCACTGAGACTGAGATCCATCGCACTGAGACTGAGATCCATCGTGCTGAGACTGATTTACATCATGCTGAGACTGAGATCCATCATGTTGAAACTGAGATCCACCATGCTGTGACTGAGATCAATCATGTTGAAACTGAGATCCATCATGCTGAGACTGAGATCCACCTGCTCAAATCCATCATGCCGAGACTGAGATCCATCGCACTGAGACTGAGATCCATCGTGCTGAGACTGAGATCCATCGTGCTGAGACTGAGATCCATTGCACTGAGGCTGAGAGCCATCATACTGAGACTGAGATCCACCTGCTCAGATCCATCATGCTGAGACTGAGATCGACCTGCTCAGATCCATCATGCTGAGACTGAGATCCATCGCACTGAGACTGAGATCCATTGCACTGAGACTGAGATCCATCATGCTGAGACTGAGATCCACGTCCTCAGATCCATCTTGCCGAGACTGACATCCAGCGCACTGAGATATGAGATCCATCATGCTGAAACTGAGATCCATCGTGCTGACACTGAGATGCATTGCACTGAGGCTGAGATCCATCATACTGAGACTGAGATCCACCTTATCAGAGCCATCATGCTGAGACTGAGATCGACCTGCTTAGATCCATCGTGCAGAGTCTGAGATCCATCATGCTGAGACTGAGATCCACCTGCTCAGATCCATCATGCTGATACTGTGATCCATCTCGCCGAGACTGAGATCCATTATGCTGAGACTGAGATCCACATGCTCATATTCATCATGCTGAGACTGAGATCCATCCTGCTGAGACTGAGATCCACCTGCTCAGTTCAATCATGCTCAAACTGAGATCGACTTGCTCAGATCCATTATGCTGAGACTGAGATCCATTGCACTGAGGCTGAGATCCATCATGCTGAGACTGAGATCCACCTGCTCAGATCCATCATGCTGAGACTGAGATCCATCACGCTGAGACTGAGATCCACTTGCTCAGATCCATCATGCTGAGACTGAGATCCATTGCACTGAGGCTGAAATCCATCATGCTGAGACTGAAATCCACCTGCTCAGATCCATCATGCTGAGACTGAGATCCCTCGTGCTGCAACTGAGATCCATCGCACTGAGACTGAGATCCATCATGCTGAGACTAAGATCCTTCATGCTGAGACTGAGATCGATCGCACTGAGACTGAAATTCATCGCACTGAGACTGTGGTCCATCGCACTGAGACTGAGATCCACTGTGCTGAGACTGAGATCCATCATGCCGAGACTGAGATCCATCATGCTGAGACTGAGATCCATCATGCTGAGACTGAGATTCATCGTGTTGAGACTGAGATCCATCATGCCGAGATTGAGATCCATCATGCTGAGACTGAGATCCATCATGCTGAGACTGAGATTCATCGTGTTGAGACTGAGATCCATCATGCTGAGAGTGAGATCCACCTGCTCAGATCCATCATGTTGAGACTGAGATCCATCGCCCTGAGACTGAGATCCATCATGCTGAGACTGAGATCCATCATGCTGAGACTGAGATCCATCGCACTGAGACAGAGATCCATGATGCTGAGACTGGGATCCATCGCACTGAGACTGTGATCCACCTGCTCAGATCCATCATGCTGAGACTGAGATCCCTCGTGCTGAGACTGAGATCCATCGCACTGAGACTGAGATCCATTGCACTGAGACTGAAATCCATCATGCTGAGACTGAGATCCATAGCACTGACACTGAGATCCATCTTGCTGAGACTGAGATCTATCGCACTGAGACTGAGATCCATCATGCTTAGACTGAGATCCATCATGCTGAGACTGAGATCCATCATGCTGAGACTGAGATGCATCGCACTGAGACTGTGATTCATCATGCTGAGACTGAGATCCATCATGTTGAAACTGAGATCCATCATGCTGAGACTAAGATCCATCATGCTGAGACTGAAATCCATTGCAACGAGGCTAAGATCCATCATTCTGAGACTGAGATCCATCACGCTGAGACTGAGATCCAACTGATCCGATCCATCAAGCTGAGACTGAGATCCCTTGTGCTGAGACTGAGATCCATCGCACTGAGATTGAGGTCCATCATGCTGAGAGTGAGATCCATAGCACTGAGACTGAGATCCATCGCACTGAGACTGAGATCCATCGCACTGAGACTGAGATCCATCATGCTGAGAGTGAGATCCATCATGCTGAGACTGAAATCCATTGCAACGAGGCTAAGATCCATCATTCTGAGACTGAGATCCATCACGCTGAGACTGAGATCCAACTGATCCGATCCATCAAGCTGAGACTGAGATCCCTTGTGCTGAGACTGAGATCCATCGCACTGAGACTGAGGTCCATCATGCTGAGAGTGAGATCCATAGCACTGAGACTGAGATCCATCGCACTGAGACTGAGATCCATCGCACTGAGACTGAGATCCATCGTGCTGAGACTGATTTACATCATGCTGAGACTGAGATCCATCATGTTGAAACTGAGATCCACCATGCTGTGACTGAGATCCATCATGTTGAAACTGAGATCCATCATGCTGAGACTGAGATCCACCTGCTCAAATCCATCATGCCGAGACTGAGATCCATCGCACTGAGACTGAGATCCATCGCGCTGAGACTGAGATCCATCGTGCTGAGACTGAGATCCATCGTGCTGATCTGAGATCCATTGCACTGAGGCTGAGAGCCATCATACTGAGACTGAGATCCACCTGCTCAGATCCATCATGCTGTGACTGAGATCGACCTGCTCAGATCCATCATGCTGAGACAGATCCATCGCACTGAGACTGAGATCCATTGCACTGAGACTGAGATCCATCATGCTGAGACTGAGATCCACGTCCTCAGATCCATCTTGCCGAGACTGACATCCAGCGCACTGAGATATGAGATCCATCATGCTGAAACTGAGATCCATCGTGCTGACACTGAGATGCATTGCACTGAGGCTGAGATCCATCATACTGAGACTGAGATCCACCTTATCAGATCCATCATGCTGAGACTGAGATCGACCTGCTTAGATCCATCGTGCAGAGTCTGAGATCCATCATGCTGAGACTGAGATCCACCTGCTCAGATCCATCATGCTGATACTGTGATCCATCTCGCCGAGACTGAGATCCATTATGCTGAGACTGAGATCCACATGCTCATATTCATCATGCTGAGACTGAGATCCATCCTGCTGAGACTGAGATCCACCTGCTCAGTTCAATCATGCTCAAACTGAGATCGACTTGCTCAGATCCATTATGCTGAGACTGAGATCCATTGCACTGAGGCTGAGATCCATCATGCTGAGACTGAGATCCACCTGCTCAGATCCATCATGCTGAGACTGAGATCCATTGCACTGAGGCTGAAATCCATCATGCTGAGACTGAGATCCACCTGCTCAGATCCATCATGCTGAGATTGAGATCCATTGCACTGAGGCTGACACCCATCATGCTGAGACTGAGATCCATCATGCTGAGACTGAGATCCGCCTGCTCAGATCAATCATGCTGAGACTGATATCCCTCGTGCTGAGACTGAGATCCATAGCACTGAGACTGAGATCCATCATGCTGAGAGTGAGATCCATAGGACTGAGACAGAGATACATCGCACTGAGACTGAGATCCATCGCACTGAGACTGAGATCCATCGCACTGAGAAAGAGTTCCATTGTGCTGAGACTGAGATCCATCGCACTGAGACTGATATCCATCGCACTGAGACTGAGATCCATCGCACTGAGACTGAGATCCATCGTGCTGAGGCTGAGATCCATCATGCTGAGACTGAGATCCATCATGCTGAGACTGAGATTCATCGTTTGAGACCGAGATCCATCATGCTGAGACTGAGATCCACCTCTCAGATCCATCATGTCAAGACTGAGATCCATCGCCCTGAGTCTGAGATCCATCATGCTGAGACTGAGATCCATCATGTTGAGACTGAGATCCATTGCACTGAGGCTGTGATCCATCATTCTGAGACTGAGATCCATTGTACTGAGACTGAGATCCATTGTGCTGAGACTGAGATCAATCGTGCTGAGACTGAGATCCATCGTGCTGAGACTGAGATCTATCGCACTGAGACTGAGATCCGTCATGCTGAGATTGAGATCCAACGTGCTGAGAGATCCATCGCACTGTGACTTAGATCCATCATGCTGTGACTAAGATCCATCATGCTGAGACTGAGATCCTTCGCACTGAGTCTGAGATCCATTGCACTGAGGCTGAGATCCATCATACTGAGACTGAGATCCACCTGCTCAGATCCATCATTCTGTGACTGAGATCGAACTGCTTCGATCCATCGTGCTGAGTCTGAGATCCATCATGCTGAGACTGAGATCCACCTGCTCAGATCCATCATGCTGAGACTGAGATCCATCATGATGAGACTGAGATCCATCATGCTGAGACTGAGATCCATTGCAATGAGGCTGAGATCCATCATGCTCAGACTGAGATACACTTGCTCAGATCCATCATGCTGAGACGGAGATCCATTGCACTGTGGCTGAGATCCATCATGCGGAGACTGATATCCACCTACTCAGATCCATCATGCTGAGACTGAGATCCATTGCAGTGAGGCTGAGATCCATCATACTGAGACTGAGATCCATCACGCTGAGACTGAGATCCACTTGCTCAGATTCATCATGCTGCGACTGAGATCCATTGCACTGAGGCTGAGATCCATCATGCTGCGACTGAGATCCACCTGCTCAGATCCATAATGCTGAGACTGACATCCATTGCACTGAGGCTGAGGTCCATCATGCTGAGACGGAGACCCATCACGCTGAGACTGAGATCCACCTGCTCAGATCCATCATGCTGAGACTGAGATCCATCATGATGAGACTGAGATCCATCATGCTGAGACTGAGATCCATTGCAATGAGGCTGAGATCCATCATGCTCAGACTGAGATACACTTGCTCAGATCCATCATGCTGAGACGGAGATCCATTGCACTGTGGCTGAGATCCATCATGCGGAGACTGATATCCACCTACTCAGATCCATCATGCTGAGACTGAGATCCATTGCAGTGAGGCTGAGATCCATCATACTGAGACTGAGATCCATCACGCTGAGACTGAGATCCACTTGCTCAGATTCATCATGCTGCGACTGAGATCCATTGCACTGAGGCTGAGATCCATCATGCTGCGACTGAGATCCACCTGCTCAGATCCATCATGCTGAGACTGACATCCATTGCACTGAGGCTGAGGTCCATCATGCTGAGACGGAGACCCATCACGCTGAGACTGAGATCCACCTGCTCAGATCCATCATGCTGAGACTGACATCTCTCGTGCTGAGACTGAGATCCATAGCACTGAGACTGAGATCCATCATGCTGAGAGTGAGATCCATAGCACTGAGACTGAGATCCATCGCACTGAGACTGAGATCCATTGCACTGAGACTGAGATCCATCGTGCTGAGACTGAGATCTATCGCACTGAGACTGAGATCCGTCATGCTGAGACTGAGATCCATCGCACTGTGACTGAGATCCATCATGCTGAGACTAAGATCCATCATGCTGAGGCTGAGATCCATCAGCTCAGATCCATCAATTTGAGACTGAGATCCATCGCCCTGAGACTGAGATCCATCATGCTGAGTCTGAGATCCATCATGCTGAGACTGAAATCCATTGCAACGATGCTGAGATCCATCATGCTCAGACTGAGATCCATCATGCTGAGACTGAGATCCACCTGCTCAGATCCATCAAGCTGAGACTGCGATCCCTTGTGCTGAGACTGAGATCCATCGCACTGAGACTGAGATCCATCATGCTGAGACTGAGATCCATCATGTTGAAACTGAGATCCATCATGCTGAGACTGAGATCCATTGCACTGAGTCTGAGATCCATTGCACTGAGGCTGAGATCCATCATACTGAGACTGAGATCCACCTGCTCAGATCCATCATTCTGTGACTGAGATCGAACTGCTTCGATCCATCGTGCTGAGTCTGAGATCCATCATGCTGAGACTGAGATCCACCTGCTCAGATCCATCATGCTGAGACTGAGATCCATCATGATGAGACTGAGATCCATCATGCTGAGACTGAGATCCATTGCAATGAGGCTGAGATCCATCATGCTCAGACTGAGATACACTTGCTCAGATCCATCATGCTGAGACGGAGATCCATTGCACTGTGGCTGAGATCCATCATGCGGAGACTGATATCCACCTACTCAGATCCATCATGCTGAGACTGAGATCCATTGCAGTGAGGCTGAGATCCATCATACTGAGACTGAGATCCATCACGCTGAGACTGAGATCCACTTGCTCAGATTCATCATGCTGCGACTGAGATCCATTGCACTGAGGCTGAGATCCATCATGCTGCGACTGAGATCCACCTGCTCAGATCCATCATGCTGAGACTGACATCCATTGCACTGAGGCTGAGGTCCATCATGCTGAGACGGAGACCCATCACGCTGAGACTGAGATCCACCTGCTCAGATCCATCATGCTGAGACTGACATCTCTCGTGCTGAGACTGAGATCCATAGCACTGAGACTGAGATCCATCATGCTGAGAGTGAGATCCATAGCACTGAGACTGAGATCCATCGCACTGAGACTGAGATCCATTGCACTGAGACTGAGATCCATCGTGCTGAGACTGAGATCTATCGCACTGAGACTGAGATCCGTCATGCTGAGACTGAGATCCATCGCACTGTGACTGAGATCCATCATGCTGAGACTAAGATCCATCATGCTGAGGCTGAGATCCATCAGCTCAGATCCATCAATTTGAGACTGAGATCCATCGCCCTGAGACTGAGATCCATCATGCTGAGTCTGAGATCCATCATGCTGAGACTGAAATCCATTGCAACGATGCTGAGATCCATCATGCTCAGACTGAGATCCATCACGCTGAGACTGAGATCCACCTGCTCAGATCCATCAAGCTGAGACTGCGATCCCTTGTGCTGAGACTGAGATCCATCGCACTGAGACTGAGATCCATCATGCTGAGACTGAGATCCATCATGTTGAAACTGAGATCCATCATGCTGAGACTGAGATCCATTGCACTGAGTCTGAGATCCATTGCACTGAGGCTGAGATCCATCATACTGAGACTGAGATCCACTTGCTCAGATTCATCATGCTGCGACTGAGATCCATTGCACTGAGGCTGAGATCCATCATGCTGCGACTGAGATCCACCTGCTCAGATCCATCATGCTGAGACTGACATCCATTGCACTGAGGCTGAGGTCCATCATGCTGAGACGGAGACCCATCACGCTGAGACTGAGATCCACCTGCTCAGATCCATCATGCTGAGACTGACATCTCTCGTGCTGAGACTGAGATCCATAGCACTGAGACTGAGATCCATCATGCTGAGAGTGAGATCCATAGCACTGAGACTGAGATCCATCGCACTGAGACTGAGATCCATTGCACTGAGACTGAGATCCATCGTGCTGAGACTGAGATCTATCGCACTGAGACTGAGATCCGTCATGCTGAGACTGAGATCCATCGCACTGTGACTGAGATCCATCATGCTGAGACTAAGATCCATCATGCTGAGGCTGAGATCCATCAGCTCAGATCCATCAATTTGAGACTGAGATCCATCGCCCTGAGACTGAGATCCATCATGCTGAGTCTGAGATCCATCATGCTGAGACTGAAATCCATTGCAACGATGCTGAGATCCATCATGCTCAGACTCAGATCCATCACGCTGAGACTGAGATCCACCTGCTCAGATCCATCAAGCTGAGACTGCGATCCCTTGTGCTGAGACAGAGATCCATCGCACTGAGACTGAGATCCATCGCACTGAGACTCAGATCCATCGTGCTGTGACTGAGATCTATCGCACTGCGACTGAGATCCATCATGGTGAGACTGAGATCCATCGTGCTGAGACTGAGATCCATCGCACTGAGACTGAGATCCATCATGCTGAGACTAAGATCCATCATGGTGAGACTGAGATCCATCGCACTGAGAAAGAGATCCATTGTGCTGAGACAGAGATCCATCGCACTGAGACTGAGATCCATTGCACTGAGACTGATTTACATCATGCTGAGACTGAGATCCATCATGTTGAAACTGAGATCCACCATGCTGAGACTGAGATCCATCATGGTGAGACTGAGATCCATCGTGCTGAGACTGAGATCCATCATGCTGAGACTAAGATCCATCATGGTGAGACTGAGATCCATCGCACTGAGAAAGAGATCCATTGTGCTGAGACAGAGATCCATCGCACTGAGACTGAGATCCATTGCACTGAGACTGATTTACATCATGCTGAGACTGAGATCCATCATGTTGAAACTGAGATCCACCATGCTGAGACTGAGATCCATCATGTTGAAACTGAGATCCATCATGCTGAGACTGAGATCCATTGCACTGAGTCTGAGATCCATCATGCTGAGACTGAGATCCATCATGCTGAGACTGAGATCCATTGCACTGAGGCTGAGATCCATCATGCTGAGACAGAGATCCATCACGCTGAGACTGAAATCCACCTGCTCAGATCCATCATGCTGAGACTGAGATCCCTCGTGCTGAGACTGAGATCCATCATGCTGTGACTGAGATCCATCGTGCTGAGACTGAGATCTATCGCACTGAGACTGTGATTCATCATGCTGAGACTGACATCCATCGCACTGAGACTGAGATCCATCATGCTGAGACTGAGATCCATCATGCTGAGACTGAGATCCATTGCACTGAGGCTGAGATCCATCATGCTGAGACAGAGATCCATCACGCTGAGACTGAAATCCACCTGCTCAGATCCATCATGCTGAGACTGAGATCCCTCGTGCTGAGACTGAGATCCATCGCACTGAGACTGAGATCCATCATGCTGAGACTAAGATCCTTCATGCTGAGACTGAGATCGATCGCACTGAGACTGAAATCCATCGCACTGAGACTGTGGTCCATCGCACTGAGACTGAGATCCACTGTGCTGAGACTGAGATCCATCATGCCGAGACTGAGATCCATCATGCTGAGACTGAGATCCATCATGCTGAGACTGAGATTCATCGTGTTGAGACAGATCCATCATGCCGAGACTGAGATCCATTGCACTGAGGCTGAGATCCATCATGCTGAGACTGAGATCCATCATGCTGAGACTGAGATTCATCGTATTGAGACTGAGATCCATCATGCTGAGAGTGAGATCCACCTGCTCAGATCCATCATGTTGAGACTGAGATCCATCGCCCTGAGACTGAGATCCATCATGCTGAGACTGAGATCCATCATGCTGAGACTGAGATCCATCGCACTGAGACAGAGATCCATGATGCTGAGACTGGGATCCATCGCACTGAGACTGTGATCCACCTGCTCAGATCCATCATGCTGAGACTGAGATCCCTCGTGCTGAGACTGAGATCCATCGCACTGAGACTGAGATCCATTGCACTGAGACTGAAATCCATCATGCTGAGACTGAGATCCATAGCACTGACACTGAGATCCATCTTGCTGAGACTGAGATCTATCGCACTGAGACTGAGATCCATCATGCTTAGACTGAGATCCATCATGCTGAGACTGAGATCCATCATGCTGAGACTGAGATGCATCGCACTGAGACTGTGATTCATCATGCTGAGACTGAGATCCATCATGTTGAAACTGAGATCCATCATGCTGAGACTGAGATCCATTGCACTGAGGCTGAGATCCATCATGCTGAGACTGAGATCCACCTGCTCAGATCCATCTTGCCGAGGCTGTCATCCAGCGCACTGAGACATGAGATCCATCATGCTGAGACTGAGATCCATCATGCTGAGACTGAGATCCATTGCACTGAGGCTGAGATCCATCATACTGAGACTGAGATCCACCTGCTCAGATCCATCATTCTGTGACTGAGATCGAACTGCTTCGATCCATCGTGCTGAGTCTGAGTTCCATCATGCTGAGACTGAGATCCACCTGCTCAGATCCATCATGCTGAGACTGAGATCCATCATGATGAGACTGAGATCCATCATGCTGAGACTGAGATCCACATACTCAGATCCATCATGCTCAGACTGAGATCCACTTGCTCAGATCCATCATGCTGAGACTGAGATCCATTGCAGTGAGGCTGAGATCCATCATGCTGGGACTGAGATCCATCACGCTGAGACTGAGATCCACTTGCTCAGATCCATCATGCTGAGACTGACATCCGTTGCACTGAGGCTGAGATCCATCATGCTGAGACAGAGATCCACCTGCTCAGATCCATCATGCTAAGACTGACATCCATTGCACTGAGGCTGAGTTCCATCATGCTGATTCTGAGACCCATCACGCTGAGACTGAGATCCACCTGCTCAGATCCATCATGCTGAGACTGACATCTCTCGTGCTGAGACTGAGATCCATAGCAATGAGACTGAGATCCATCATGCTGAGAGTCAGATCCATAGCACTGAGACTGAGATCCATCGCACTGGGACTGAGATCCATTGCACTGAGACTGAGATCCATCGTGCTGAGACTGAGATCTATCGCACTGAGACTGAGATCCGTCATGCTGAGACTGAGATCCATCGCACTGTGACTGAGATCCATCATGCTGAGACTAAGATCCATCATGCTGAGGCTGAGATCCATCTGCTCAGATCCATCATGTTGAGACTGAGATCCATCGCCCTGAGACAGAGATCCATCATGCTGAGACTGAGATCCATCATGCTGAGACTGAGATGCATCGCACTGAGACTGTGATTCATCATGCTGAGACTGAGATCCATCATGTTGAAACTGAGATCCATCATGCTGAGACTGAGATCCATTGCACTGAGGCTGAGATCCATCATGCTGAGACTGAGATCCACCTGCTCAGATCCATCTTGCCGAGGCTGTCATCCAGCGCACTGAGACATGAGATCCATCATGCTGAGACTGAGATCCATCATGCTGAGACTGAGATCCATTGCACTGAGGCTGAGATCCATCATACTGAGACTGAGATCCACCTGCTCAGATCCATCATTCTGTGACTGAGATCGAACTGCTTCGATCCATCGTGCTGAGTCTGAGTTCCATCATGCTGAGACTGAGATCCACCTGCTCAGATCCATCATGCTGAGACTGAGATCCATCATGATGAGACTGAGATCCATCATGCTGAGACTGAGATCCACATACTCAGATCCATCATGCTCAGACTGAGATCCACTTGCTCAGATCCATCATGCTGAGACTGAGATCCATTGCAGTGAGGCTGAGATCCATCATGCTGGGACTGAGATCCATCACGCTGAGACTGAGATCCACTTGCTCAGATCCATCATGCTGAGACTGACATCCGTTGCACTGAGGCTGAGATCCATCATGCTGAGACAGAGATCCACCTGCTCAGATCCATCATGCTAAGACTGACATCCATTGCACTGAGGCTGAGTTCCATCATGCTGATTCTGAGAACCATCACGCTGAGACTGAGATCCACCTGCTCAGATCCATCATGCTGAGACTGACATCTCTCGTGCTGAGACTGAGATCCATAGCAATGAGACTGAGATCCATCATGCTGAGAGTCAGATCCATAGCACTGAGACTGAGATCCATCGCACTGGGACTGAGATCCATTGCACTGAGACTGAGATCCATCGTGCTGAGACTGAGATCCATCGCACTGTGACTGAGATCCATCATGCTGAGACTAAGATCCATCATGCTGAGGCTGAGATCCATCTGCTCAGATCCATCATGTTGAGACTGAGATCCATCGCCCTGAGACAGAGATCCATCATGCTGAGACTGAGATCCATCATGCTGAGACTGAGATGCATCGCACTGAGACTGTGATTCATCATGCTGAGACTGAGATCCATCATGTTGAAACTGAGATCCATCATGCTGAGACTGAGATCCATTGCACTGAGGCTGAGATCCATCATGCTGAGACTGAGATCCACCTGCTCAGATCCATCTTGCCGAGGCTGTCATCCAGCGCACTGTGACATGAGATCCATCATGCTGAGACTGAGATCCATCATGCTGAGACTGAGATCCATTGCACTGAGGCTGAGATCCATCATACTGAGACTGAGATCCACCTGCTCAGATCCATCATTCTGTGACTGAGATCGAACTGCTTCGATCCATCGTGCTGAGTCTGAGTTCCATCATGCTGAGACTGAGATCCACCTGCTCAGATCCATCATGCTGAGACTGAGATCCATCATGATGAGACTGAGATCCATCATGCTGAGACTGAGATCCACATACTCAGATCCATCATGCTCAGACTGAGATCCACTTGCTCAGATCCATCATGCTGAGACTGAGATCCATTGCAGTGAGGCTGAGATCCATCATGCTGGGACTGAGATCCATCACGCTGAGACTGAGATCCACTTGCTCAGATCCATCATGCTGAGACTGACATCCGTTGCACTGAGGCTGAGATCCATCATGCTGAGACAGAGATCCACCTGCTCAGATCCATCATGCTAAGACTGACATCCATTGCACTGAGGCTGAGTTCCATCATGCTGATTCTGAGACCCATCACGCTGAGACTGAGATCCACCTGCTCAGATCCATCATGCTGAGACTGACATCTCTCGTGCTGAGACTGAGATCCATAGCAATGAGACTGAGATCCATCATGCTGAGAGTCAGATCCATAGCACTGAGACTGAGATCCATCGCACTGGGACTGAGATCCATTGCACTGAGACTGAGATCCATCGTGCTGAGACTGAGATCTATCGCACTGAGACTGAGATCCGTCATGCTGAGACTGAGATCCATCGCACTGTGACTGAGATCCATCATGCTGAGACTAAGATCCATCATGCTGAGGCTGAGATCCATCTGCTCAGATCCATCATGTTGAGACTGAGATCCATCGCCCTGAGACTGAGATCCATCATGCTGAGACTGAAATCCATTGCAACGAGGCTAAGATCCATCATTCTGAGACTGAGATCCATCACGCTGAGACTGAGATCCAACTGATCCGATCCATCAAGCTGAGACTGAGATCCCTTGTGCTGAGACTGAGATCCATCGCACTGAGACTGAGGTCCATCATGCTGAGAGTGAGATCCATAGCACTGAGACTGAGATCCATCGCACTGAGACTGAGATCCATCGCACTGAGACTGAGATCCATCGTGCTGAGACTGATTTACATCATGCTGAGACTGAGATCCATCATGTTGAAACTGAGATCCACCATGCTGTGACTGAGATCCATCATGTTGAAACTGAGATCCATCATGCTGAGACTGAGATCCACCTGCTCAAATCCATCATGCCGAGACTGAGATCCATCGCACTGAGACTGAGATCCATCGCGCTGAGACTGAGATCCATCGTGCTGAGACTGAGATCCATCGTGCTGATCTGAGATCCATTGCACTGAGGCTGAGAGCCATCATACTGAGACTGAGATCCACCTGCTCAGATCCATCATGCTGTGACTGAGATCGACCTGCTCAGATCCATCATGCTGAGACAGATCCATCGCACTGAGACTGAGATCCATTGCACTGAGACTGAGATCCATCATGCTGAGACTGAGATCCACGTCCTCAGATCCATCTTGCCGAGACTGACATCCAGCGCACTGAGATATGAGATCCATCATGCTGAAACTGAGATCCATCGTGCTGACACTGAGATGCATTGCACTGAGGCTGAGATCCATCATACTGAGACTGAGATCCACCTTATCAGATCCATCATGCTGAGACTGAGATCGACCTGCTTAGATCCATCGTGCAGAGTCTGAGATCCATCATGCTGAGACTGAGATCCACCTGCTCAGATCCATCATGCTGATACTGTGATCCATCTCGCCGAGACTGAGATCCATTATGCTGAGACTGAGATCCACATGCTCATATTCATCATGCTGAGACTGAGATCCATCCTGCTGAGACTGAGATCCACCTGCTCAGTTCAATCATGCTCAAACTGAGATCGACTTGCTCAGATCCATTATGCTGAGACTGAGATCCATTGCACTGAGGCTGAGATCCATCATGCTGAGACTGAGATCCACCTGCTCAGATCCATCATGCTGAGACTGAGATCCATTGCACTGAGGCTGAAATCCATCATGCTGAGACTGAGATCCACCTGCTCAGATCCATCATGCTGAGATTGAGATCCATTGCACTGAGGCTGACACCCATCATGCTGAGACTGAGATCCATCATGCTGAGACTGAGATCCGCCTGCTCAGATAAATCATGCTGAGACTGATATCCCTCGTGCTGAGACTGAGATCCATAGCACTGAGACTGAGATCCATCATGCTGAGAGTGAGATCCATAGGACTGAGACAGAGATACATCGCACTGAGACTGAGATCCATCGCACTGAGACTGAGATCCATCGCACTGAGAAAGAGGTCCATTGTGCTGAGACTGAGATCCATCGCACTGAGACTGATATCCATCGCACTGAGACTGAGATCCATCGCACTGAGACTGAGATCCATCGTGCTGAGGCTGAGATCCATCATGCTGAGACTGAGATCCATCATGCTGAGACTGAGATTCATCGTTTGAGACTGAGATCCATCATGCTGAGACTGAGATCCACCTCTCAGATCCATCATGTCAAGACTGAGATCCATCGCCCTGAGTCTGAGATCCATCATGCTGAGACTGAGATCCATCATGTTGAGACTGAGATCCATTGCACTGAGGCTGTGATCCATCATTCTGAGACTGAGATCCATTGTACTGAGACTGAGATCCATTGTGCTGAGACAGATCAATCGTGCTGAGACTGAGATCCATCGTGCTGAGATTGAGATCTATCGCACTGAGACTGAGATCCGTCATGCTGAGATTGAGATCCAACGTGCTGAGAGATCCATCGCACTGTGACTTAGATCCATCATGCTGTGACTAAGATCCATCATGCTGAGACTGAGATCCTTCGCACTGAGACTGAGATCCATGATGCTGAGACTGGGATCCATCGCACTGAGACTGTGATCTTCCAGCTCAGATCCATCATGCTGAGACTGAGATCCCTCGTGCTGAGACTGAGATCCATCGCAATGAGACTGAGATCCATTGCATTGAGACTGAAATCCATCATGCTGAGACTGAGATCCATCATGCCGAGACTGAGATCCATCATGCTGAGACTGAGATCCATCATGCTGAGACTGAGATTCATCGTGTTGAGACAGATCCATCATGCCGAGACTGAGATCCATTGCACTGAGGCTGAGATCGATCATGCTGAGACTGAGATCCATCATGCTGAGACTGAGATCCATCATGATGAGACTGAGATCCATCATGCTGAGACTGAGATCCATTGCAATGAGGCTGAGATCCATCATGCTCAGACTGAGATACACTTGCTCAGATCCATCATGCTGAGACGGAGATCCATTGCACTGTGGCTGAGATCCATCATGCGGAGACTGATATCCACCTACTCAGATCCATCATGCTGAGACTGAGATCCATTGCAGTGAGGCTGAGATCCATCATGCTGAGACTGAGATCCATCACGCTGAGACTGAGATCCACTTGCTCAGATTCATCATGCTGAGACTGAGATCCATTGCACTGAGGCTGAGATCCATCATGCTGCGACTGAGATCCACCTGCTCAGATCCATCATGCTGAGACTGACATCCATTGCACTGAGGCTGAGGTCCATCATGCTGAGACGGAGACCCATCACGCTGAGACTGAGATCCACCTGCTCAGATCCATCATGCTGAGACTGACATCTCTCGTGCTGAGACTGAGATCCATAGCACTGAGACTGAGATCCATCATGCTGAGAGTGAGATCCATAGCACTGAGACTGAGATCCATCGCACTGAGACTGAGATCCATTACACTGAGACTGAGATCCATCGTGCTGAGACTGAGATCTATCGCACTGAGACTGAGATCCGTCATGCTGAGACTGAGATCCATCGCACTGTGACTGAGATCCATCATGCTGAGACTAAGATCCATCATGCTGAGGCTGAGATCCATCAGCTCAGATCCATCAATTTGAGACTGAGATCCATCGCCCTGAGACTGAGATCCATCATGCTGAGACTGAGATCCATCATGCTGAGACTGAAATCCATTGCAACGATGCTGAGATCCATCATGCTCAGACTCAGATCCATCACGCTGAGACTGAGATCCACCTGCTCAGATCCATCAAGCTGAGACTGCGATCCCTTGTGCTGAGACTGAGATCCATCGCACTGAGACTGAGATCCATCGCACTGAGACTCAGATCCATCGTGCTGTGACTGAGATCTATCGCACTGAGACTGAGATCCATCATGCTGAGACTAAGATCCATCATGGTGAGACTGAGATCCATCGCACTGAGAAAGAGATCCATTGTGCTGAGACAGAGATCCATCGCACTGAGACTGAGATCCATTGCACTGAGACTGATTTACATCATGCTGAGACTGAGATCCATCATGTTGAAACTGAGATCCACCATGCTGAGACTGAGATCCATCATGTTGAAACTGAGATCCATCATGCTGAGACTGAGATCCATTGCACTGAGTCTGAGATCCATCATGCTGAGACTGAGATCCATCATGCTGAGACTGAGATCCATTGCACTGAGGCTGAGATCCATCATACTGAGACTGAGATCCACCTGCTCAGATCCATCATTCTGTGACTGAGATCGAACTGCTTCGATGCATCGTGCTGAGTCTGAGATCCATCATGCTGAGACTGAGATCCACCTGCTCAGATCCATCATGCTGAGACTGAGATCCATCATGATGAGACTGAGATCCATCATGCTGAGACTGAGATCCATTGCAATGAGGCTGAGATCCATCATGCTGAGTCTGAGATCCATCACACTGAGACTGAGATCCATCTGCTCAGATCCATCAAGCAGAGACTGAGATCCCTTGTGCTGAGACTGAGATCCATCATGCAGAGACTGAGATCCATCATGCTGAGACTGAGATCCATCATGCTGAGACTGAGATCCATCATGCTGAGACTGAGATACATCGTGCTGAGACAGAGACCCATCGTGCTGAGATTAAGATCCATCGTGCTGAGACTGAGATCCATCATGCTGTGACTGAGATCCATCGTGCTGAGACTGAGATCTATCGCACTGAGACTGTGATTCATCATGCTGAGACTGACATCCATCGCACTGAGACTGAGATCCATCATGCTGAGACTGAGATCCATCATGCTGAGACTGAGATCCATTGCACTGAGGCTGAGATCCATCATGCTGAGACAGAGATCCATCACGCTGAGACTGAAATCCACCTGCTCAGATCCATCATGCTGAGACTGAGATCCCTCGTGCTGAGACTGAGATCCATCGCACTGAGACTGAGATCCATCATGCTGAGACTAAGATCCTTCATGCTGAGACTGAGATCGATCGCACTGAGACTGAAATCCATCGCACTGAGACTGTGGTCCATCGCACTGAGACTGAGATCCACTGTGCTGAGACTGAGATCCATCATGCCGAGACTGAGATCCATCATGCTGAGACTGAGATCCATCATGCTGAGACTGAGATTCATCGTGTTGAGACAGATCCATCATGCCGAGACTGAGATCCATTTCACTGAGGCTGAGATCCATCATGCTGAGACAGAGATCCATCATGCTGTGACTGAGATCCATCATGCTGAGACTGAGATCCATCGCACTGAGACTGAGATTCATCATGCTGAGACTGAGATCCATGGCACTGAGGCTGAGATCCATCATGCTGAGACAGAGATCCATCACACTGAGACTGAAATCCACCTGCTCAGATCCATCAAGCTGAGACTGAGATCCCTCGTGCTGAGACTGAGATCCATCGCACTGAGACTGAGATCCATCATGCTGAGACTAAGATCCTTCATGCTGAGACTGAGGTCCATCGCACTGAGACTGAGATCCATCATGCTGAGACTGAGATCCATCATGCTGAGACTGAGAGCCATCATGCTGAGACTGAGATTCATCGTGTTGAGACTGAGATCCATCATGCTGTGAGTGAGATCCACCTGCTCAGATCCATCATGTTGAGACTGAGATCCATCGCCCTGAGACTGAGATCCATCATGCTGAGACTGAGATCCATCATGCTGAGACTGAGATCCATCGCACTGAGACAGAGATCCATGATGCTGAGACTGGGATCCATCGCACTGAGACTGTGATCTACCTGCTCAGATCCATCATGCTGAGACTGAGATCCATCGTGCTGAGACTGAGATCCATCGCACTGAGACTGAGATCCATTGCATTGAGACTGAAATCCATCATGCTGAGACTGAGATCCATAGCACTGACACTGAGATCCATCTTGCTGAGACTGAGATCTATCGCACTGAGACTGAGATCCATTATGCTGAGACTGAGATCCATCATGCTGAGACTGAGATCCAATACGCTGAGACTGAGATCCATCGCACTGAGACTGAGATCCATCACGCTGAGACTGAGATCCATCACGCTGAGACTGAGATCCATCACGCTGAGACTGAGATCCATCATGTTGAGACTGAGATCCATCGTGCTGAGACTGAGATCCATCATACTGAGACTGCGATCCTTCTCATTGAGACTGAGATCTATCGCACTGAGACTGAAATACGTCATGCTGCGACTGAGATCCATCACGCTGACACTGAGACCCATCGCACTGAGACTGAGATCCACCTGCTCAGATCCATCATGCTGAGACTGAAATCCATCGCACTGAGACTGTGATCCACCTGCTCAGATTCATCATGGTGAGACTGAGTTCCATCGTGCTGAGACTGAGATCCATCATGCTGAGACTGAGATCCATCATGCTGAGATTGAGATCCATGGCACTGAGACTGAGATCCATCGCACTGAGACTGAGATCCATCGCACTGAGACTGAGATCCATCATGCTGAGACTGAGATCCATCATGTTGAAACTGAGATCCATCATGCTGAGACTGAGATCCATTGCACTGAGTCTGAGATCCATCATGCTGAGACTGAGATCCACCTGCTCAGATCCATCTTGCCGCGGCTCTCATCCAGCGCACTGAGACATGAGATCCATCATGCTGAGACTGAGATCCATCATGCTGAGACTGAGATCCATTGCACTGAGGCTGAGATCCATCATACTGAGACTGAGATCCACCTGCTCAGATCCATCATTCTGTGACTGAGATCGAACTGCTTCGATCCATCGTGCTGAGTCTGAGATCCATCATGCTGAGACTGAGATCCACCTGCTCAGATCCATCATGCTGAGACTGAGATCCATCATGATGAGACTGAGATCCATCATGCTGAGACTGAGATCCATTGCAATGAGGCTCAGATCCATCATGCTGAGACTGAGATCCATCACGCTGAGACTGAGATCCATCTGCTCAGATCCATCAAGCTGAGACTGAGATCCCTTGTGCTGAGACTGAGATCCATCATGCTGAGACTGAGATCCATTGCAGTGAGGCTGAGATCCATCATGCTGAGACTGAGATCCATCATGCTGTGACTGAGATCCATCATGCTGAGACTGAGATGCATCGCAGTGAGACTGTGATTCATCATGCTGAGACTGACATCCATCGCACTGACACTGAGATCCATCATGCTGAGACTGAGATCCATCATGCTGAGACTGAGATCCATTGCACTGAGGCTGAGATCCATCATGCTGAGACAGAGATCCATCACGCTGAGACTGAAATCCACCTGCTCAGATCCATCATGCTGAGACTGAGATCCCTCGTGCTGAGACTGAGATCCATCGCACTGAGACTGAGATCCATCATGCTGAGACTAAGATACTTCATCATGAGCCTGAGATCGATCGCACTGAGACTGAAATCCATCGCACTGAGACTGTGGTCCATCGCACTGAGACTGAGATCCACTGTGCTGAGACTGAGATCCATCATGCCGAGACTGAGATCCATCATGCTGAGACTGAGATCCATCATGCTGAGACTGAGATTCATCGTGTTGAGACTGAGGTCCATCATGCTGAGAGTGAGATCCACCTGCTCAGATCCATCATGTTGAGACTGAGATCCATCGCCCTGAGACTGAGATCCATCATGCTGAGACTGAGATCCATCATGCTGAGACTGAGATCCATCGCACTGAGACAGAGATCCATGATGCTGAGACTGGGATCCATCGCACTGAGACTGTGATCCACCTGCTCAGATCCATCATG
The DNA here is from genome assembly GCF_964194155.1 of Cetorhinus maximus. Classification (NCBI taxonomy): domain Eukaryota; kingdom Metazoa; phylum Chordata; class Chondrichthyes; order Lamniformes; family Cetorhinidae; genus Cetorhinus; species Cetorhinus maximus. The sequence goes on from NW_027596159.1 coordinate 192,271, forward strand.
CTGAGACTGAGATCCCTCGTGCTGAGACTGAGATCCATCGCACTGAGACTGAGATCCATTGCACTGAGACTGAAATCCATCATGCTGAGACCGAGATCCATAGCACTGACACTGAGATCCATCTTGCTGAGACTGAGATCTATCGCACTGAGACTGAGATCCATCATGCTTAGACTGAGATCCATCATGCTGAGACTGAGATCCATCACGCTGAGACTGAGATCCATCGCGCTGAGAATGAGATCCAACACGCTGAGACTGAGATCCATCACGCTGAGACTGAGATCCATCACGCTGAGACTGAGATACATCATGCTGAGACTGAGATCCATCGTGCTGAAATTGAGTTCCATCATACTGAGACTGCGATCCTTCTCACTAAGACTGAGATCCATCGCACTGAGACTGAAATCCGTCATGCTGCGACTGAGATCCATCACGCTGACACTGAGATACATCGCACTGAGATGAGATCCACCTGCTAAGATCCATCATGCTGAGACTGAGATCCATCACACTGAGACTGTGATCCACCTGCTCAGATTCATCATGGTGAGACTGAGATTCATCGTGTTGAGACTGAGATCCATCATGCTGAGACTGAGATCCATTGCAATGAGGCTGAGATCCATCATGCTGAGACAGAGATCCATCACGCTGAGACTGAGATCCATCATGCTGGGACTGAGATCCATCGCACTGAGACTGAGATCCATCATGCTGAGACTGAGATACATCGTGCTGAGATTGAGACCCATCGTGCTGAGATTTAGATCCATCGTGCTGAGACTGAGATCCATCATGCTGTGACTGAGATCCATCATGCTGAGACTGAGATCCATCGCACTGAGACTGAGATTCATCATGCTGAGATTGAGATCCATGGCACTGAGGCTGAGACCCATCCTGCTGAGACAGAGATCCATCACACTGAGACTGAAATCCACCTGCTCAGATCCATCAAGCTGAGACTGAGATCCCTCGTGCTGAGACTGAGATCAATCATGCTGAGACTAAGATCCTTCATGCTGAGACTGAGATCCATCGCACTGAGACTGAGATCCATTGCACTGAGACTGAAATCCATCATGCTGAGACCGAGATCCATAGCACTGACACTGAGATCCATCTTGCTGAGACTGAGATCTATCGCACTGAGACTGAGATCCATCATGCTTAGACTGAGATCCATCATGCTGAGACTGAGATCCATCACGCTGAGACTGAGATCCATCGCGCTGAGAATGAGATCCAACACGCTGAGACTGAGATCCATCACGCTGAGACTGAGATCCATCACGCTGAGACTGAGATACATCATGCTGAGACTGAGATCCATCGTGCTGAAATTGAGTTCCATCATACTGAGACTGCGATCCTCCTCACTGAGACTGAGAGCTATTGCACTGAGACTGAAATACGTCATGCTGCGACTGAGATCCATCACGCTGACACTGAGATCCATCGCACTGAGACTGAGATCCACCTGCTCAGATCCATCATGCTGAGACTGAGATCCATCGCACTGAGACTGTGATCCACCTGCTCAGATTCATCACGGTGAGACTGAGTTCCATCGTGCTGAGACTGAGATCCATCATGCTGAGACTGAGATCCATCATGCTGAGATTGAGATCCATGGCACTGAGACTGAGATCCATCGCACTGAGACTGAGATCCATCGCACTGAGACTGAGATCCATCATGCTGAGACTGAGATCCATCATGTTGAAACTGAGATCCATCATGCTGAGACTGAGATCCATTGCACTGAGTCTGAGATCCATCATGCTGAGACTGAGATCCACCTGCTCAGATCCATCTTGCCGCGGCTGTCATCCAGCGCACTGAGACATGAGATCCATCGCGCTGAGACTGAGATCCATCGTGCTGAGACTGAGATCCATCGCACTGAGACTGAGATTCATCATGCTGAGACTGAGATCCATGGCACTGAGGCTGAGATCCATCATGCTGAGACAGAGATCCATCACACTGAGACTGAAATCCACCTGCTCAGATCCATCAAGCTGAGACTGAGATCCCTCGTGCTGAGACTGAGATCCATCGCACTGAGACTGAGATCCATCATGCTGAGACTAAGATCCTTCATGCTGAGACTGAGGTCCATCGCACTGAGACTGAGATCCATCATGCTGAGACTGAGATCCATCATGCTGAGACTGAGAGCCATCATGCTGAGACTGAGATTCATCGTGTTGAGACTGAGATCCATCATGCTGTGAGTGAGATCCACCTGCTCAGATCCATCATGTTGAGACTGAGATCCATCGCCCTGAGACTGAGATCCATCATGCTGAGACTGAGATCCATCATGCTGAGACTGAGATCCATCGCACTGAGACAGAGATCCATGATGCTGAGACTGGGATCCATCGCACTGAGACTGTGATCTACCTGCTCAGATCCATCATGCTGAGACTGAGATCCATCGTGCTGAGACTGAGATCCATCGCACTGAGACTGAGATCCATTGCATTGAGACTGAAATCCATCATGCTGAGACTGAGATCCATAGCACTGACACTGAGATCCATCTTGCTGAGACTGAGATCTATCGCACTGAGACTGAGATCCATTATGCTGAGACTGAGATCCATCATGCTGAGACTGAGATCCAATACGCTGAGACTGAGATCCATCGCACTGAGACTGAGATCCATCACGCTGAGACTGAGATCCATCACGCTGAGACTGAGATCCATCACGCTGAGACTGAGATCCATCATGTTGAGACTGAGATCCATCGTGCTGAGACTGAGATCCATCATACTGAGACTGCGATCCTTCTCATTGAGACTGAGATCTATCGCACTGAGACTGAAATACGTCATGCTGCGACGGAGATCCATCACGCTGACACTGAGACCCATCGCACTGAGACTGAGATCCACCTGCTCAGATCCATCATGCTGAGACTGAAATCCATCGCACTGAGACTGTGATCCACCTGCTCAGATTCATCATGGTGAGACTGAGTTCCATCGTGCTGAGACTGAGATCCATCATGCTGAGACTGAGATCCATCATGCTGAGATTGAGATCCATGGCACTGAGACTGAGATCCATCGCACTGAGACTGAGATCCATCGCACTGAGACTGAGATCCATCATGCTGAGACTGAGATCCATCATGTTGAAACTGAGATCCATCATGCTGAGACTGAGATCCATTGCACTGAGTCTGAGATCCATCATGCTGAGACTGAGATCCACCTGCTCAGATCCATCTTGCCGCGGCTCTCATCCAGCGCACTGAGACATGAGATCCATCATGCTGAGACTGAGATCCATCATGCTGAGACTGAGATCCATTGCACTGAGGCTGAGATCCATCATACTGAGACTGAGATCCACCTGCTCAGATCCATCATTCTGTGACTGAGATCGAACTGCTTCGATCCATCGTGCTGAGTCTGAGATCCATCATGCTGAGACTGAGATCCACCTGCTCAGATCCATCATGCTGAGACTGAGATCCATCATGATGAGACTGAGATCCATCATGCTGAGACTGAGATCCATTGCAATGAGGCTCAGATCCATCATGCTGAGACTGAGATCCATCACGCTGAGACTGAGATCCATCTGCTCAGATCCATCAAGCTGAGACTGAGATCCCTTGTGCTGAGACTGAGATCCATCATGCTGAGACTGAGATCCATTGCAGTGAGGCTGAGATCCATCATGCTGAGACTGAGATCCATCATGCTGTGACTGAGATCCATCATGCTGAGACTGAGATGCATCGCAGTGAGACTGTGATTCATCATGCTGAGACTGACATCCATCGCACTGAGACTGAGATCCATCATGCTGAGACTGAGATCCATCATGCTGAGACTGAGATCCATTGCACTGAGGCTGAGATCCATCATGCTGAGACAGAGATCCATCACGCTGAGACTGAAATCCACCTGCTCAGATCCATCATGCTGAGACTGAGATCCCTCGTGCTGAGACTGAGATCCATCGCACTGAGACTGAGATCCATCATGCTGAGACTAAGATACTTCATCATGAGCCTGAGATCGATCGCACTGAGACTGAAATCCATCGCACTGAGACTGTGGTCCATCGCACTGAGACTGAGATCCACTGTGCTGAGACTGAGATCCATCATGCCGAGACTGAGATCCATCATGCTGAGACTGAGATCCATCATGCTGAGACTGAGATTCATCGTGTTGAGACTGAGGTCCATCATGCTGAGAGTGAGATCCACCTGCTCAGATCCATCATGTTGAGACTGAGATCCATCGCCCTGAGACTGAGATCCATCATGCTGAGACTGAGATCCATCATGCTGAGACTGAGATCCATCGCACTGAGACAGAGATCCATGATGCTGAGACTGGGATCCATCGCACTGAGACTGTGATCCACCTGCTCAGATCCATCATGCTGAGACTGAGATCCCTCGTGCTGAGACTGAGATCCATCGCACTGAGACTGAGATCCATTGCACTGAGACTGAAATCCATCATGCTGAGACCGAGATCCATAGCACTGACACTGAGATCCATCTTGCTGAGACTGAGATCTATCGCACTGAGACTGAGATCCATCATGCTTAGACTGAGATCCATCATGCTGAGACTGAGATCCATCACGCTGAGACTGAGATCCATCGCGCTGAGAATGAGATCCAACACGCTGAGACTGAGATCCATCACGCTGAGACTGAGATCCATCACGCTGAGACTGAGATACATCATGCTGAGACTGAGATCCATCGTGCTGAAATTGAGTTCCATCATACTGAGACTGCGATCCTTCTCACTGAGACTGAGATCCATCGCACTGAGACTGAAATCCGTCATGCTGCGACTGAGATCCATCACGCTGACACTGAGATACATCGCACTGAGATGAGATCCACCTGCTAAGATCCATCATGCTGAGACTGAGATCCATCACACTGAGACTGTGATCCACCTGCTCAGATTCATCATGGTGAGACTGAGATTCATCGTGTTGAGACTGAGATCCATCATGCTGAGACTGAGATCCATTGCAATGAGGCTGAGATCCATCATGCTGAGACTGAGATCCATCACGCTGAGACTGAGATCCATCATGCTGGGACTGAGATCCATCGCACTGAGACTGAGATCCATCATGCTGAGACTGAGATACATCGTGCTGAGACTGAGACCCATCGTGCTGAGATTTAGATCCATCGTGCTGAGACTGAGATCCATCATGCTGTGACTGAGATCCATCATGCTGAGACTGAGATCCATCGCACTGAGACTGAGATTCATCATGCTGAGATTGAGATCCATGGCACTGAGGCTGAGATCCATCCTGCTGAGACAGAGATCCATCACACTGAGACTGAAATCCACCTGCTCAGATCCATCAAGCTGAGACTGAGATCCCTCGTGCTGAGACTGAGATCAATCATGCTGAGACTAAGATCCTTCATGCTGAGACTGAGATCCATCGCACTGAGACTGAGATCCATTGCGCTGAGACTGAAATCCATCATGCTGAGACCGAGATCCATAGCACTGACACTGAGATCCATCTTGCTGAGACTGAGATCTATCGCACTGAGACTGAGATCCATCATGCTTAGACTGAGATCCATCATGCTGAGACTGAGATCCATCACGCTGAGACTGAGATCCATCGCGCTGAGAATGAGATCCAACACGCTGAGACTGAGATCCATCACGCTGAGACTGAGATCCATCACGCTGAGACTGAGATACATCATGCTGAGACTGAGATCCATCGTGCTGAAATTGAGTTCCATCATACTGAGACTGCGATCCTTCTCACTAAGACTGAGATCCATCGCACTGAGACTGAAATCCGTCATGCTGCGACTGAGATCCATCACGCTGACACTGAGATACATCGCACTGAGATGAGATCCACCTGCTAAGATCCATCATGCTGAGACTGAGATCCATCACACTGAGACTGTGATCCACCTGCTCAGATTCATCATGGTGAGACTGAGATTCATCGTGTTGAGACTGAGATCCATCATGCTGAGACTGAGATCCATTGCAATGAGGCTGAGATCCATCATGCTGAGACTGAGATCCATCACGCTGAGACTGAGATCCATCATGCTGGGACAGAGATCCATCGCACTGAGGCTGAAATCCATTGCATTGAGACTGAAATCCATCATGCTGAGACTGAGATCCATAGCACTGACACTGAGATCCATCTTGCTGAGACTGAGATCTATCGCACTGAGACTGAGATCCATCATGCTGAGAATGAGATCCATCATGCTGAGACTGAGATCCAATACGCTGAGACTGAGATCCATCGCACTGAGTCTGAGATCCATCACGCTGAGACTGAGATCCATCACGCTGAGACTGAGATCCATCACGCTGAGACTGAGATCCATCATGCTGAGACTGAGATCCATCGTGCTGAGACTGAGATCCATCATACTGAGACTGCGATCCTCCTCACTGAGACTGAGAGCTATTGCACTGAGACTGAAATACGTCATGCTGCGACTGAGATCCATCACGCTGACACTGAGATCCATCGCACTGAGACTGAGATCCACCTGCTCAGATCCATCATGCTGAGACTGAGATCCATCGCACTGAGACTGTGATCCACCTGCTCAGATTCATCACGGTGAGACTGAGTTCCATCGTGCTGAGACTGAGATCCATCATGCTGAGACTGAGATCCATCATGCTGAGATTGAGATCCATCACGCTGAGACTGAGATCCATCGCACTGAGACTGAGATCCATCGCACTGAGACTGAGATCCATCATGCTGAGACTGAGATCCGCCTGCTCAGATCAATCATGCAGAGACTGAGATCCATCGCACTGTGACTTAGATCCATCATGCTGAGACTGAGATCCATCTCACTGAGACTGAGATCCATTGTGCTGAGACTGAGATCCATTGTGCTGAGACTGAGATCCATCGCACTGAGACTGAGATCCATTGCACTGAGACTGAGATCCATCGTGCTGAGACTGAGATCAAACGTGCTGAGACTGAGATCCATAGTGCTGAGACTGAGATCAATCGTGCTGAGACTGAGATCAATCGTGCTGAGACTGAGATCCAAAATGCTGTGACTGAGATCCATCGCACTGAGACTGAGATCCATCATGCTGAGACTAAGATCCATCATGCTGAGACTGAGATCCATCGCACTGAGACTGAGATCCATTGTGCTGAGTCTGAGATCCATTGTATTGAGACTGAGATCCATCGCACTGAGACTGAGATCCATTGCACTGAGACTGAGATCCATCGTGCTGAGACTGAGATCAATCGTGCTGAGACTGAGATCCATAGCACTGAGACTGAGATCCATCATGCTGAGAGTCAGATCCATAGCACTGAGACTGAGATCCATCGCACTGTGACTGAGATCCACTGCACTGAGACTGAGATCCATCGTGCTGAGACTGAGATCTATCGCACTGAGACTGAGATCCGTCATGCTGAGACTGAGATCCATCATGCTGAGACTAAGATCCATCATGCTGAGGCTGAGATCCATCAGCTCAGATCCATCAATTTGAGACTGAGATCCATCGACCTGAGACTGAGATCCATCATGCTGAGACTGAGATCCATCATGCTGAGACTGAAATCCATTGCAACGATGCTGAGATCCATCATGCTGAGACTGAGATCCATCACGCTGAGACTGAGATCCACCTGCTCCGATCCATCAAGCTGAGACTGCGATCCCTTGTGCTGAGACTGAGATCCATCGCACTGAGACTCAGATCCATCGTGCTGAGACTGAGATCCAGCGCACTGCGACTGAGATCCATCATGGTGAGACTGAGATCCATCGTGCTGAGACTGAGATCCATCGCACTGAGACTGAGATCCATCATGCTGAGACTGAGATCCATCATGCTGAGACTGAGATACATCGTGCTGAGACTGAGACCCATCGTGCTGAGATTTAGATCCATCGTGCTGAGACTGAGATCCATCATGCTGTGACTGAGATCCATCATGCTGAGACTGAGATGCATCGCACTGAGACTGTGATTCATCATGCTGAGACTGACATCCATCGCACTGAGACTGAGATCCATCATGCTGAGACTGAGATCCATCATGCTGAGACTGAGATCCATTGCACTGAGGCTGAGATCCATCATGCTGAGACAGAGATCCATCATGCTGAGACTGAAATCCACCTGCTCAGATCCATCATGCTGAGACTGAGATCCCTCGTGCTGAGACTGAGATCCATCGCACTGAGACTGAGATCCATCATGCTGAGACTAAGATCCTTCATGCTGAGACTGAGATCGATCGCACTGAGACTGAAATCCATCGCACTGAGACTGTGGTCCATCGCACTGAGACTGAGATCCAATGTGCTGAGACTGAGATCCATCATGCCGAGACTGAGATCCATCATGCTGAGACTGAGATCCATCATGCTGAGACTGAGATTCATCGTGTTGAGACTGAGATCCATCATGCCGAGACTGAGATCCATCATGCTGAGACTGAGATCCATCATGCTGAGACTGAGATTCATCGTGTTGAGACTGAGATCCATCATGCTGAGAGTGAGATCCATTGCACTGAGACTGAAATCCTTCATGCTGAGACTGAGATCCATAGCACTGACACTGAGATCCATCTTGCTGAGACTGAGATCTATCGCACTGAGACTGAGATCCATCATGCTTAGACTGAGATCCATCATGCTGAGACTGAGATCCATCACGCTGAGACTGAGATCCATCGCGCTGAGAATGAGATCCATCACGCTGAGACTGAGATCCATCACGCTGAGAGTGAGATCCATCACGCTGAGACTGAGATCCATCATGCTGAGACTGAGATCCATCGTGCTGAGATTGAGTTCCATCATACTGAGACTGCGATCCTTCTCACTGAGACTGAGATCCATCGCACTGAGACTGAAATCCGTCATGCTGCGAGTGAGATCCATCATGCTGACACTGAGATACATCGCACAGAGACTGAGATCCACCTGCTAAGATCCATCATGCTGAGACTGAGATCCATCGCACTGAGACTGTGATCCACCTGCTCAGATTCATCATGGTGAGACTGAGTTCCATCGTGCTGAGACTGAGATCCATCATGCTGAGACTGAGATCCATCATGCTGAGATTGAGATCCAAGGCACTGAGACTGAGATCCATCGCACTGAGACTGAGATCCATTGCATTGAGACTGAAATCCATCATGCTGAGACTGAGATCCATAGCACTGACACTGAGATCCATCTTGCTGAGACTGAGATCTATCGCACAGAGACTGAGATCCAATACGCTGAGACTGCGATACATCGCACTGAGACTGAGATCCATCACGCTGAGACTGAGATCCATCACGCTGAGACTGAGATCCATCACGCTGAGACTGAGATCCATCATGCTGAGACTGAGATCCACCTGCTCAGATCCATTTTGCCGCGGCTGTCATCCAGCACACTGAGACATGAGATCCATCGCGCTGAGACTGAGATCCATCGTGCTGAGACTGAGATCCATCGTGCTGAGACTGAGATCCATTGCACTGAGGCTGAGAGCCATCATACTGAGACTGAGATCCACCTGCTCAGATCCATCATGCTGAGACTGAGATCGACCTGCTCAGATCCATCATGCTGAGACTGAGATCCATCGCACTGAGACTGAGATCCATTGCACTGAGACTGAGATCCATCATGCTGAGACTGAGATCCACGTCCTCAGATCCATCTTGCCGAGACTGACATCCAGCGCACTGAGATATGAGATCCATCATGCTGAAACTGAGATCCATCGTGCTGACACTGAGATGCATTGCACTGAGGCTGAGATCCATCATACTGAGACTGAGATCCACCTTATCAGATCCATCATGCTGAGACTGAGATCGACCTGCTTAGATCCATCGTGCAGAGTCTGAGATCCATCATGCTGAGACTGAGATCCACCTGCTCAGATCCATCATGCTGATACTGTGATCCATCACGCCGAGACTGAGATCCATTATGCTGAGACTGAGATCCACATGCTCATATTCATCATGCTGAGACTGAGATCCATCCTGCTGAGACTGAGATCCACCTGCTCAGTTCAATCATGCTCAAACTGAGATCGACTTGCTCAGATCCATCATGCTGAGACTGAGATCCACCTGCTCAGATCCATCATGCTGAGACTGAGATCCATCACGCTGAGACTGAGATCCACTTTCTGAGATCCATCATGCTGAGACTGAGATCCATTGCACTGAGGCTGAAATCCATCATGCTGAGACTGAGATCCGCCTGCTCAGATCAATCATGCAGAGACTGAGATCCATCACACTGTGACTTAGATCCATCATGCTGAGACTGAGATCCATCTCACTGAGACTGAGATCCATTGTGCTGAGACTGAGATCCATTGTGCTGAGACTGAGATCCATCGCACTGAGACTGAGATCCATTGCACTGAGACTGAGATCCATCGTGCTGAGACTGAGATCAAACGTGCTGAGACTGAGATCCATCGTGCTGAGACTGAGATCAATCGTGCTGAGACTGAGATCAATCGTGCTGAGACTGAGATCCATCATGCTGAGACTGAGATCCAAAATGCTGTGACTGAGATCCATCGCACTGAGACTGAGATCCATCATGCTGAGACTAAGATCCATCATGCTGAGACTGAGATCCATCGCACTGAGACTGAGATCCATTGTGCTGAGACTGAGATCCATTGTATTGAGACTGAGATCCATCGCACTGAGACTGAGATCCATTGCACTGAGACTGAGATCCATCGTGCTGAGACTGAGATCAATCGTGCTGAGACTGAGATCCATAGCACTGAGACTGAGATCCATCATGCTGAGAGTCAGATCCATAGCACTGAGACTGAGATCCATCGCACTGTGACTGAGATCCATTGCACTGAGACTGAGATCCATCGTGCTGAGACTGAGATCTATCGCACTGAGACTGAGATCCGTCATGCTGAGACTGAGATCCATCATGCTGAGACTAAGATCCATCATGCTGAGGCTGAGATCCATCAGCTCAGATCCATCAATTTGAGACTGAGATCCATCGACCTGAGACTGAGATCCATCATGCTGAGACTGAGATCCATCATGCTGAGACTGAAATCCATTGCAACGATGCTGAGATCCATCATGCTGAGACTGAGATCCATCACGCTGAGACTGAGATCCACCTGCTCCGATCCATCAAGCTGAGACTGCGATCCCTTGTGCTGAGACTGAGATCCATCGCACTGAGACTGAGATCCATCGCACTGAGACTCAGATCCATCGTGCTGAGACTGAGATCTATCGCACTGCGACTGAGATCCATCATGGTGAGACTGAGATCCATCGTGCTGAGACTGAGATCCATCGCACTGAGACTGAGATCCATCATGCTGAGACTGAGATCCATCATGCTGAGACTGAGATACATCGTGCTGAGACTGAGACCCATCGTGCTGAGATTTAGATCCATCGTGCTGAGACTGAGATCCATCATGCTGTGACTGAGATCCATCATGCTGAGACTGAGATGCATCGCACTGAGACTGTGATTCATCATGCTGAGACTGACATCCATCGCACTGAGACTGAGATCCATCATGCTGAGACTGAGATCCATCATGCTGAGACTGAGATCCATTGCACTGAGGCTGAGATCCATCATGCTGAGACAGAGATCCATCATGCTGAGACTGAAATCCACCTGCTCAGATCCATCATGCTGAGACTGAGATCCTTCGTGCTGAGACTGAGATCCATCGCACTGAGACTGAGATCCATCATGCTGAGACTAAGATCCTTCATGCTGAGACTGAGATCGATCGCACTGAGACTGAAATCCATCGCACTGAGACTGTGGTCCATCGCACTGAGACTGAGATCCAATGTGCTGAGACTGAGATCCATCATGCCGAGACTGAGATCCATCATGCTGAGACTGAGATCCATCATGCTGAGACTGAGATTCATCGTGTTGAGACTGAGATCCATCATGCCGAGACTGAGATCCATCATGCTGAGACTGAGATCCATCATGCTGAGACTGAGATTCATCGTGTTGAGACTGAGATCCATCATGCTGAGAGTGAGATCCATTGCACTGAGACTGAAATCCTTCATGCTGAGACTGAGATCCATAGCACTGACACTGAGATCCATCTTGCTGAGACTGAGATCTATCGCACTGAGACTGAGATCCATCATGCTTAGACTGAGATCCATCATGCTGAGACTGAGATCCATCACGCTGAGACTGAGATCCATCGCGCTGAGAATGAGATCCATCACGCTGAGACTGAGATCCATCACGCTGAGAGTGAGATCCATCACGCTGAGACTGAGATCCATCATGCTGAGACTGAGATCCATCGTGCTGAGATTGAGTTCCATCATACTGAGACTGCGATCCTTCTCACTGAGACTGAGATCCATCGCACTGAGACTGAAATCCGTCATGCTGCGACTGAGATCCATCACGCTGACACTGAGATACATCGCACTGAGACTGAGATCCACCTGCTAAGATCCATCATGCTGAGACTGAGATCCATCGCACTGAGACTGTGATCCACCTGCTCAGATTCATCATGGTGAGACTGAGTTCCATCGTGCTGAGACTGAGATCCATCATGCTGAGACTGAGATCCATCATGCTGATATTGAGATCCATGGCACTGAGACTGAGATCCATCGCACTGAGACTGAGATCCATTGCATTGAGACTGAAATCCATCATGCTGAGACTGAGATCCATAGCACTGACACTGAGATCCATCTTGCTGAGACTGAGATCTATCGCACTGAGACTGAGATCCAATACGCTGAGACTGCGATACATCGCACTGAGACTGAGATCCATCACGCTGAGACTGAGATCCATCACGCTGAGACTGAGATCCATCACGCTGAGACTGAGATCCATCATGCTGAGACTGAGATCCACGTGCTCAGATCCATTTTGCTGCGGCTGTCATCCAGCACACTGAGACATGAGATCCATCGCGCTGAGACTGAGATCCATCGTGCTGAGACTGAGATCCATCGTGCTGAGACTGAGATCCATTGCACTGAGGCTGAGAGCCATCATACTGAGACTGAGATCCACCTGCTCAGATCCATCATGCTGAGACTGAGATCGACCTGCTCAGATCCATCATGCTGAGACTGAGATCCATCGCACTGAGACTGAGATCCATTGCACTGAGACTGAGATCCATCATGCTGAGACTGAGATCCACGTCCTCAGATCCATCTTGCCGAGACTGACATCCAGCGCACTGAGATATGAGATCCATCATGCTGAAACTGAGATCCATCGTGCTGACACTGAGATGCATTGCACTGATGCTGAGATCCATCATACTGAGACTGAGATCCACCTTATCAGATCCATCATGCTGAGACTGAGATCGACCTGCTTAGATCCATCGTGCAGAGTCTGAGATCCATCATGCTGAGACTGAGATCCACCTGCTCAGATCCATCATGCTGATACTGTGATCCATCACGCCGAGACTGAGATCCATTATGCTGAGACTGAGATCCACATGCTCATATTCATCATGCTGAGACTGAGATCCATCCTGCTGAGACTGAGATCCACCTGCTCAGTTCAATCATGCTCAAACTGAGATCGACTTGCTCAGATCCATCATGCTGAGACTGAGATCCACCTGCTCAGATCCATCATGCTGAGACTGAGATCCATCACGCTGAGACTGAGATCCACTTTCTGAGATCCATCATGCTGAGACTGAGATCCATTGCACTGAGGCTGAAATCCATCATGCTGAGACTGAGATCCGCCTGCTCAGATCAATCATGCAGAGACTGTGATCCATCGCACTGTGACTTAGATCCATCATGCTGAGACTGAGATCCATCTCACTGAGACTGAGATCCATCGCACTGAGACTGAGATCCATTGCACTGAGACTGAGATCCATCGTGCTGAGACTGAGATCAAACGTGCTGAGACTGAGATCCATCATGCTGAGACTGAGATCAATCGTGCTGAGACTGAGATCAATCGTGCTGAGACTGAGATCCATCATGCTGAGACTGAGATCCAAAATGCCGTGACTGAGATCCATCGCACTGAGACTGAGATCCATCATGCTGAGACTAAGATCCATCATGCTGAGACTGAGATCCATCGCACTGAGACTGAGATCCATTGTGCTGAGACTGAGATCCATAGCAATGAGACTGAGATCCATCGCACTGAGACTGAGATCCATTGCACTGAGACTGAGATCCATCGTGCTGAGACTGAGATCAATCGTGCTGAGACTGAGATCCATAGCACTGAGACTGAGATCCATCATGCTGAGAGTCAGATCCATAGCACTGAGACTGAGATCCATCGCACTGTGACTGAGATCCATTGCACTGAGACTGAGATCCATCGTGCTGAGACTGAGATCTATCGCACTGAGACTGAGATCCGTCATGCTGAGACTGAGATCCATCATGCTGAGACTAAGATCCATCATGCTGAGGCTGAGATCCATCAGCTCAGATCCATCAATTTGAGACTGAGATCCATCGACCTGAGACTGAGATCCATCATGCTGAGACTGAGATCCATCATGCTGAGACTGAAATCCATTGCAACGATGCTGAGATCCATCATGCTGAGACTGAGATCCATCACGCTGAGACTGAGATCCACCTGCTCCGATCCATCAAGCTGAGACTGCGATCCCTTGTGCTGAGACTGAGATCCATCGCACTGAGACTGAGATCCATCGCACTGAGACTCAGATCCATCGTGCTGAGACTGAGATCTATCGCACTGCGACTGAGATCCATCATGGTGAGACTGAGATCCATCGTGCTGAGACTGAGATCCATCGCACTGAGACTGAGATCCATCATGCTGAGACTGAGATCCATCATGCTGAGACTGAGATACATCGTGCTGAGACTGAGACCCATCGTGCTGAGATTTAGATCCATCGTGCTGAGACTGAGATCCATCATGCTGAGACAGAGATCCATCATGCTGAGACTGAAATCCACCTGCTCAGATCCATCATGCTGAGACTGAGATCCCTCGTGCTGAGACTGAGATCCATCGCACTGAGACTGAGATCCATCATGCTGAGACTAAGATCCTTCATGCTGAGACTGAGATCGATCGCACTGAGACTGAAATCCATCGCACTGAGACTGTGGTCCATCGCACTGAGACTGAGATCCAATGTGCTGAGACTGAGATCCATCATGCCGAGACTGAGATCCATCATGCTGAGACTGAGATCCATCATGCTGAGACTGAGATTCATCGTGTTGAGACTGAGATCCATCATGCCGAGACTGAGATCCATCATGCTGAGACTGAGATCCATCATGCTGAGACTGAGATTCATCGTGTTGAGACTGAGATCCATCATGCTGAGAGTGAGATCCATTGCACTGAGACTGAAATCCTTCATGCTGAGACTGAGATCCATAGCACTGACACTGAGATCCATCTTGCTGAGACTGAGATCTATCGCACTGAGACTGAGATCCATCATGCTTAGACTGAGATCCATCATGCTGAGACTGAGATCCATCACGCTGAGACTGAGATCCATCGCGCTGAGAATGAGATCCATCACGCTGAGACTGAGATCCATCACGCTGAGAGTGAGATCCATCACGCTGAGACTGAGATCCATCATGCTGAGACTGAGATCCATCGTGCTGAGATTGAGTTCCATCATACTGAGACTGCGATCCTTCTCACTGAGACTGAGATCCATCGCACTGAGACTGAAATCCGTCATGCTGCGACTGAGATCCATCACGCTGACACTGAGATACATCGCACTGAGACTGAGATCCACCTGCTAAGATCCATCATGCTGAGACTGAGATCCATCGCACTGAGACTGTGATCCACCTGCTCAGATTCATCATGGTGAGACTGAGTTCCATCGTGCTGAGACTGAGATCCATCATGCTGAGACTGAGATCCATCATGCTGATATTGAGATCCAAGGCACTGAGACTGAGATCCATCGCACTGAGACTGAGATCCATTGCATTGAGACTGTAATCCATCATGCTGAGACTGAGATCCATAGCACTGACACTGAGATCCATCTTGCTGAGACTGAGATCTATCGCACTGAGACTGAGATCCAATATGCTGAGACTGCGATACATCGCACTGAGACTGAGATCCATCACGCTGAGACTGAGATCCATCACGCTGAGACTGAGATCCATCACGCTGAGACTGAGATCCATCATGCTGAGACTGAGATCCACGTGCTCAGATCCATTTTGCCGCGGCTGTCATCCAGCACACTGAGACATGAGATCCATCGCGCTGAGACTGAGATCCATCGTGCTGAGACTGAGATCCATCGTGCTGAGACTGAGATCCACCTGCTCAGATCCATCATGCTGAGACTGAGATCGACCTGCTCAGATCCATCATGCTGAGACTGAGATCCATCGCACTGAGACTGAGATCCATTGCACTGAGACTGAGATCCATCATGCTGAGACTGAGATCCACGTCCTCAGATCCATCTTGCCGAGACTGACATCCAGCGCACTGAGATATGAGATCCATCATGCTGAAACTGAGATCCATCGTGCTGACACTGAGATGCATTGCACTGAGGCTGAGATCCATCATACTGAGACTGAGATCCACCTTATCAGATCCATCATGCTGAGACTGAGATCGACCTGCTTAGATCCATCGTGCAGAGTCTGAGATCCATCATGCTGAGACTGAGATCCACCTGCTCAGATCCATCATGCTGATACTGTGATCCATCACGCCGAGACTGAGATCCATTATGCTGAGACTGAGATCCACATGCTCATATTCATCATGCTGAGACTGAGATCCATCCTGCTGAGACTGAGATCCACCTGCTCAGTTCAATCATGCTCAAACTGAGATCGACTTGCTCAGATCCATCATGCTGAGACTGAGATCCACCTGCTCAGATCCATCATGCTGAGACTGAGATCCATCACGCTGAGACTGAGATCCACTTTCTGAGATCCATCATGCTGAGACTGAGATCCATTGCACTGAGGCTGAAATCCATCATGATGAGACTGAGATCCGCCTGCTCAGATCAATCATGCAGAGACTGAGATCCATCGCACTGTGACTTAGATCCATCATGCTGAGACTGAGATCCATCTCACTGAGACTGAGATCCATTGTGCTGAGACTGAGATCCATTGTGCTGAGACTGAGATCCATCGCACTGAGACTGAGATCCATTGCACTGAGACTGAGATCCATCGTGCTGAGACTGAGATCAAACGTGCTGAGACTGAGATCCATCATGCTGAGACTGAGATCAATCGTGCTGAGACTGAGATCAATCGTGCTGAGACTGAGATCCATCATGCTGAGACTGAGATCCAAAATGCCGTGACTGAGATCCATCGCACTGAGACTGAGATCCATCATGCTGAGACTAAGATCCATCATGCTGAGACTGAGATCCATCGCACTGAGACTGAGATCCATTGTGCTGAGACTGAGATCCATTGTATTGAGACTGAGATCCATCGCACTGAGACTGAGATCCATTGCACTGAGACTGAGATCCATCGTGCTGAGACTGAGATCAATCGTGCTGAGACTGAGATCCATAGCACTGAGACTGAGATCCATCATGCTGAGAGTCAGATCCATAGCACTGAGACTGAGATCCATCGCACTGTGACTGAGATCCATTGCACTGAGACTGAGATCCATCGTGCTGAGACTGAGATCTATCGCACTGAGACTGAGATCCGTCATGCTGAGACTGAGATCCATCATGCTGAGACTAAGATCCATCATGCTGAGGCTGAGATCCATCAGCTCAGATCCATCAATTTGAGACTGAGATCCATCGACCTGAGACTGAGATCCAACATGCTGAGACTGAGATCCATCATGCTGAGACTGAAATCCATTGCAACGATGCTGAGATCCATCATGCTGAGACTGAGATCCATCACGCTGAGACTGAGATCCACCTGCTCCGATCCATCAAGCTGAGACTGCGATCCCTTGTGCTGAGACTGAGATCCATCGCACTGAGACTGAGATCCATCGCACTGAGACTCAGATCCATCGTGCTGAGACTGAGATCTATCGCACTGCGACTGAGATCCATCATGGTGAGACTGAGATCCATCGTGCTGAGACTGAGATCCATCGCACTGAGACTGAGATCCATCATGCTGAGACTGAGATCCATCATGCTGAGACTGAGATACATCATGCTGAGACTGAGATGCATCGCACTGAGGCTGTGATTCATCATGCTGAGACTGACATCCATCGCACTGAGACTGAGATCCATCATGCTGAGACTGAGATCCAAAATGCCGTGACTGAGATCCATCGCACTGAGACTGAGATCCATCATGCTGAGACTAAGATCCATCATGCTGAGACTGAGATCCATCGCACTGAGACTGAGATCCATTGTGCTGAGACTGAGATCCATTGTATTGAGACTGAGATCCATCGCACTGAGACTGAGATCCATTGCACTGAGACTGAGATCCATCGTGCTGAGACTGAGATCAATCGTGCTGAGACTGAGATCCATAGCACTGAGACTGAGATCCATCATGCTGAGAGTCAGATCCATAGCACTGAGACTGAGATCCATCGCACTGTGACTGAGATCCATTGCACTGAGACTGAGATCCATCGTGCTGAGACTGAGATCTATCGCACTGAGACTGAGATCCGTCATGCTGAGACTGAGATCCATCATGCTGAGACTAAGATCCATCATGCTGAGGCTGAGATCCATCAGCTCAGATCCATCAATTTGAGACTGAGATCCATCGACCTGAGACTGAGATCCAACATGCTGAGACTGAGATCCATCATGCTGAGACTGAAATCCATTGCAACGATGCTGAGATCCATCATGCTGAGACTGAGATCCATCACGCTGAGACTGAGATCCACCTGCTCCGATCCATCAAGCTGAGACTGCGATCCCTTGTGCTGAGACTGAGATCCATCGCACTGAGACTGAGATCCATCGCACTGAGACTCAGATCCATCGTGCTGAGACTGAGATCTATCGTACTGCGACTGAGATCCATCATGGTGAGACTGAGATCCATCGTGCTGAGACTGAGATCCATCGCACTGAGACTGAGATCCATCATGCTGAGACTGAGATCCATCATGCTGAGACTGAGATACATCGTGCTGAGACTGAGACCCATCGTGCTGAGATTTAGATCCATCGTGCTGAGACTGAGATCCATCATGCTGTGACTGAGATCCATCATGCTGAGACTGAGATGCATCGCACTGAGGCTGTGATTCATCATGCTGAGACTGACATCCATCGCACTGAGACTGAGATCCATCATGCTGAGACTGAGATCCATCATGCTGAGACTGAGATCCATTGCACTGAGGCTGAGATCCATCATGCTGAGACAGAGATCCATCATGCTGAGACTGAAATCCACCTGCTCAGATCCATCATGCTGAGACTGAGATCCCTCGTGCTGAGACTGAGATCCATCGCACTGAGACTGAGATCCATCATGCTGAGACTAAGATCCTTCATGCTGAGACTGAGATCGATCGCACTGAGACTGAAATCCATCGCACTGAGACTGTGGTCCATCGCACTGAGACTGAGATCCAATGTGCTGAGACTGAGATCCATCATGCCGAGACTGAGATCCATCATGCTGAGACTGAGATCCATCATGCTGAGACTGAGATTCATCGTGTTGAGACTGAGATCCATCATGCCGAGACTGAGATCCATCATGCTGAGACTGAGATCCATCATGCTGAGACTGAGATTCATCGTGTTGAGACTGAGATCCATCATGCTGAGAGTGAGATCCATTGCACTGAGACTGAAATCCTTCATGCTGAGACTGAGATCCATAGCACTGACACTGAGATCCATCTTGCTGAGACTGAGATCTATCGCACTGAGACTGAGATCCATCATGCTTAGACTGAGATCCATCATGCTGAGACTGAGATCCATCACGCTGAGACTGAGATCCATCGCGCTGAGAATGAGATCCATCACGCTGAGACTGAGATCCATCACGCTGAGAGTGAGATCCATCACGCTGAGACTGAGATCCATCATGCTGAGACTGAGATCCATCGTGCTGAGATTGAGTTCCAACATACTGAGACTGCGATCCTTCTCACTGAGACTGAGATCCATCGCACTGAGACTGAAATCCGTCATGCTGCGACTGAGATCCATCACGCTGACACTGAGATACATCGCACTGAGACTGAGATCCACCTGCTAAGATCCATCATGCTGAGACTGAGATCCATCGCACTGAGACTGTGATCCACCTGCTCAGATTCATCATGGTGAGACTGAGTTCCATCGTGCTGAGACTGAGATCCATCATGCTGAGACTGAGATCCATCATGCTGATATTGAGATCCATGGCACTGAGACTGAGATCCATCGCACTGAGACTGAGATCCATCGCACTGAGACTGAGATCCATCATGCTGAGACTGAGATCCATCATGTTGAAACTGAGATCCATCATGCTGAGACTGAGATCCATTGCATTGAGTCTGAGATCCATCATGCTGAGACTGAGATCCATCACGCTGAGACTGAGATCCATCATGCTCAGACTGACATCCATTGCACTGAGGCTGAGTTCCATCATGCTGATTCTGAGACCCATCACGCTGAGACTGAGATCCACCTGCTCAGATCCATCATGCTGAGACTGACATCTCTCGTGCTGAGACTGAGATCCATAGCAATGAGACTGAGATCCATCATGCTGAGAGTCAGATCCATCGCACTGGGACTGAGATCCATTGCACTGAGACTGAGATCCATCGTGCTGAGAGTGAGATCCATAGCACTGAGACTGAGATCCATCATGCTGAGAGTCAGATCCATAGCACTGAGACTGAGATCCATCGCACTGTGACTGAGATCCATTGCACTGAGACTGAGATCCATCGTGCTGAGACTGAGATCTATCGCACTGAGACTGAGATCCGTCATGCTGAGACTGAGATCCATCATGCTGAGACTAAGATCCATCATGCTGAGGCTGAGATCCATCAGCTCAGATCCATCAATTTGAGACTGAGATCCATCGACCTGAGACTGAGATCCATCATGCTGAGACTGAGATCCATCATGCTGAGACTGAAATCCATTGCAACGATGCTGAGATCCATCATGCTGAGACTGAGATCCATCACGCTGAGACGGAGATCCACCTGCTCCGATCCATCAAGCTGAGACTGCGATCCCTTGTGCTGAGACTGAGATCCATCGCACTGAGACTGAGATCCATCGCACTGAGACTCAGATCCATCGTGCTGAGACTGAGATCTATCGCACTGCGACTGAGATCCATCATGGTGAGACTGAGATCCATCGTGCTGAGACTGAGATCCATCGCACTGAGACTGAGATCCATCATGCTGAGACTGAGATCCATCATGCTGAGACTGAGATACATCGTGCTGAGACTGAGACCCATCGTGCTGAGATTTAGATCCATCGTGCTGAGACTGAGATCCATCATGCTGTGACTGAGATCCATCATGCTGAGACTGAGATGCATCGCACTGAGACTGTGATTCATCATGCTGAGACTGACATCCATCGCACTGAGACTGAGATCCATCATGCTGAGACTGAGATCCATCATGCTGAGACTGAGATCCATTGCACTGAGGCTGAGATCCATCATGCTGAGACAGAGATCCATCATGCTGAGACTGAAATCCACCTGCTCAGATCCATCATGCTGAGACTGAGATCCCTCGTGCTGAGACTGAGATCCATCGCACTGAGACTGAGATCCATCATGCTGAGACTAAGATCCTTCATGCTGAGACTGAGATCGATCGCACTGAGACTGAAATCCATCGCACTGAGACTGTGGTCCATCGCACTGAGACTGAGATCCAATGTGCTGAGACTGAGATCCATCATGCCGAGACTGAGATCCATCATGCTGAGACTGAGATCCATCATGCTGAGACTGAGATTCATCGTGTTGAGACTGAGATCCATCATGCCGAGACTGAGATCCATCATGCTGAGACTGAGATCCATCATGCTGAGACTGAGATTCATCGTGTTGAGACTGAGATCCATCATGCTGAGAGTGAGATCCATTGCACTGAGACTGAAATCCATCATGCTGAGACTGAGATCCATAGCAATGACACTGAGATCCATCTTGCTGAGACTGAGATCTATCGCACTGAGACTGAGATCCATCATGCTTAGACTGAGATCCATCATGCTGAGACTGAGATCCATCACGCTGAGACTGAGATCCATCGCGCTGAGAATGAGATCCATCACGCTGAAACTGAGATCCATCACGCTGAGAGTGAGATCCATCACGCTGAGACTGAGATCCATCATGCTGAGACTGAGATCCATCGTGCTGAGATTGAGTTCCATCATACTGAGACTGCGATCCTTCTCACTGAGACTGAGATCCATCGCACTGAGACTGAAATCCGTCATGCTGCGACTGAGATCCATCACGCTGACACTGAGATACATCGCACTGAGACTGAGATCCACCTGCTAAGATCCATCATGCTGAGACTGAGATCCATCGCACTGAGACTGTGATCCACCTGCTCAGATTCATCATGGTGAGACTGAGTTCCATCGTGCTGAGACTGAGATCCATCATGCTGAGACTGAGATCCATCATGCTGAGATTGAGATCCATGGCACTGAGACTGAGATCCATCGCACTGAGACTGAGATCCATCGCACTGAGACTGAGATCCATCATGCTGAGACTGAGATCCATCATGTTGAAACTGAGATCCATCATGCTGAGACTGAGATCCATTGCATTGAGTCTGAGATCCATCATGCTGAGACTGAGATCCATCATGCTGAGACTGAGATCCATTGCACTGAGGCTGAGATCCATCATACTGAGACTGAGATCCACCTGCTCAGATCCATCATTCTGTGACTGAGATCGAACTGCTTCGATCCATCGTGCTGAGTCTGAGATCCATCATGCTGAGACTGAGATCCACCTGCTCAGATCCATCATGCTGAGACTGAGATCCATCATGATGAGACTGAGATCCATCATGCTGAGACTGAGATCCACATGCTCAGATCCATCATGCTCAGACTGAGATCCACTTGCTCAGATCCATCATGCTGAGACGGAGATCCATTGCACTGTGGCTGAGATCCATCATGCTGAGACTGATATCCACCTACTCAGATCCATCCCGCTGAGACTGAGATCCATTGCAGTGAGGTTGAGATCCATCATGCAGTGACTGAGATCCATCACGCTGAGACTGAGATCCCCTTGCTCAGATTCATCATGCTGAGACTGAGATCCATTGCACTGAGTCTGAGATCCATCATGCTGCGACTGAGATCCACCTGCTCAGATCCATCATGCTGAGACTGACATCCATTGCACTGAGGCTGAGGTCCATCATGCTGAGACGGAGACCCATCACGCTGAGACTGAGATCCACCTGCTCAGATCCATCATGCTGAGACTGACATCTCTCGTGCTGAGCCTGAGATCCATAGCACTGAGACTGAGATCCATGATGCTGAGAGTGAGATCCATAGCACTGAGACTGAGATCCATCGCACTGAGACTGAGATCCATTGCACTGAGACTGAGATCCATCGTGCTGAGACTGAGATCTATCGCACTGAGACTGAGATCCGTCATGCTGAGACTGAGATCCATCGCACTGTGACTGAGATCCATCATGCTGAGACTAAGATCCATCATGCTGAGGCTGAGATCCATCAGCTCAGATCCATCATGTTGAGACTGAGATCCATCGCCCTGAGACTGAGATCCATCATGCTGAGACTGAGATCCATCATGCTGTGACTGAAATCCATTGCAACGAGGCTGAGATCCATCATGCTGAGACTAAGATCCATCACGCTGAGACTGAGATCCACCTGCTCCGATCCATCAAGCTGAGACTGCGATCCCTTGTGCTGAGACTGAGATCCATCGCACTGAGACTCAGATCCATCGTGCTGTGACTGAGATCTATCGCACTGCGACTGAGATCCATCATGGTGAGACTGAGATCCATCGTGCTGAGACTGAGATCCATCGCACTGAGACTGAGATCCATCATGCTGAGACTAAGATCCATCATGGTGAGACTGAGATCCATCGCACTGAGAAAGAGATCCATTGTGCTGAGACAGAGATCCATCGCACTGAGACTGAGATCCATTGCACTGAGACTGATTTACATCATGCTGAGACTGAGATCCATCATGTTGAAACTGAGATCCACCATGCTGAGACTGAGATCCATCATGTTGAAACTGAGATCAATCATGCTGAGACTGAGATCCACCTGCTCAAATCCATCATGCCGAGACTGAGATCCATCGCACTGAGACTGAGATCCAAAGCGCTGAGTCTGAGATCCATCGTGCTGAGACTGAGATCCATCGCACTGAGACTGAGTTCCATCGCACTGAGACTGAGATCCATTTCACTGAGCCTGAGATCCATCGTGCTGAGACTGAGATCTATCGCACTGAGCCTGAGATCCGTCATGCTGAGACTGAGATCCATCGCACTGTGAATGAGATCCATCATGCTGAGACTAAGATCCATCATGCTGAGGCTGAGATCCACCTGCTCAGATCGATCATGCTGAGACTGAGATCCATCGCACTGAGACTGTGATCCACCTGCTCAGATTCATCATGGTGAGACTGAGTTCCATCGTGCTGAGACTGAGATCCATCATGCTGAGACTGAGATCCATCATGCTGATATTGAGATCCATGGCACTGAGACTGAGATCCATCGCACTGAGACTGAGATCCATCGCACTGAGACTGAGATCCATCATGCTGAGACTGAGATCCATCATGTTGAAACTGAGATCCATCATGCTGAGACTGAGATCCATTGCATTGAGTCTGAGATCCATCATGCTGAGACTGCGATCCATCATGCTGAGACTCAGATCCATCATGCTCAGACTGACATCCATTGCACTGAGGCTGAGTTCCATCATGCTGATTCTGAGAACCATCACGCTGAGACTGAGATCCACCTGCTCAGATCCATCATGCTGAGACTGACATCTCTCGTGCTGAGACTGAGATCCATAGCAATGAGACTGAGATCCATCATGCTGAGACTGAGATCCAAAATGCTGTGACTGAGATCCATCGCACTGAGACGGAGATCCATCATGCTGAGACTAAGATCCATCATGCTGAGACTGAGATCCATCGCACTGAGACTGAGATCCATTGTGCTGAGACTGAGATCCATTGTATTGAGACTGAGATCCATCGCACTGAGACTGAGATCCATTGCACTGAGACTGAGATCCATCGTGCTGAGACTGAGATCAATCGTGCTGAGACTGAGATCCATAGCACTGAGACTGAGATCCATCATGCTGAGAGTCAGATCCATAGCACTGAGACTGAGATCCATCGCACTGTGACTGAGATCCATTGCACTGAGACTGAGATCCATCGTGCTGAGACTGAGATCTATCGCACTGAGACTGAGATCCGTCATGCTGAGACTGAGATCCATCATGCTGAGACTAAGATCCATCATGCTGAGGCTGAGATCCATCAGCTCAGATCCATCAATTTGAGACTGAGATCCATCGACCTGAGACTGAGATCCATCATGCTGAGACTGAGATCCATCATGCTGAGACTGAAATCCATTGCAACGATGCTGAGATCCATCATGCTGAGACTGAGATCCATCACGCTGAGACTGAGATCCACCTGCTCCGATCCATCAAGCTGAGACTGCGATCCCTTGTGCTGAGACTGAGATCCATCGCACTGAGACTGAGATCCATCGCACTGAGACTCAGATCCATCGTGCTGAGACTGAGATCTATCGCACTGCGACTGAGATCCATCATGGTGAGACTGAGATCCAT
This sequence comes from Cetorhinus maximus, assembly GCF_964194155.1. Taxonomy (NCBI): domain Eukaryota; kingdom Metazoa; phylum Chordata; class Chondrichthyes; order Lamniformes; family Cetorhinidae; genus Cetorhinus; species Cetorhinus maximus. Next base: position 218,228 of record NW_027596159.1, read on the forward strand.
CGTGCTGAGACTGAGATCCATCGCACTGAGACTGAGATCCATCATGCTGAGACTGAGATCCATCATGCTGAGACTGAGATACATCGTGCTGAGACTGAGACCCATCGTGCTGAGATTTAGATCCATCGTGCTGAGACTGAGATCCATCATGCTGTGACTGAGATCCATCATGCTGAGACTGAGATGCATCGCACTGAGACTGTGATTCATCATGCTGAGACTGACATCCATCACACTGAGACTGAGATCCATCATGCTGAGACTGAGATCCATCATGCTGAGACTGAGATCCATTGCACTGAGGCTGAGATCCATCATGCTGAGACAGAGATCCATCATGCTGAGACTGAAATCCACCTGCTCAGATCCATCATGCTGAGACTGAGATCCCTCGTGCTGAGACTGAGATCCATCGCACTGAGACTGAGATCCATCATGCTGAGACTAAGATCCTTCATGCTGAGACTGAGATCGATCGCACTGAGACTGAAATCCATCGCACTGAGACTGTGGTCCATCGCACTGAGACTGAGATCCAATGTGCTGAGACTGAGATCCATCATGCCGAGACTGAGATCCATCATGCTGAGACTGAGATCCATCATGCTGAGACTGAGATTCATCGTGTTGAGACTGAGATCCATCATGCCGAGACTGAGATCCATCATGCTGAGACTGAGATCCATCATGCTGAGACTGAGATTCATCGTGTTGAGACTGAGATCCATCATGCTGAGAGTGAGATCCATTGCACTGAGACTGAAATCCTTCATGCTGAGACTGAGATCCATAGCACTGACACTGAGATCCATCTTGCTGAGACTGAGATCTATCGCACTGAGACTGAGATCCATCATGCTTAGACTGAGATCCATCATGCTGAGACTGAGATCCATCACGCTGAGACTGAGATCCATCGCGCTGAGAATGAGATCCATCACGCTGAGACTGAGATCCATCACGCTGAGAGTGAGATCCATCACGCTGAGACTGAGATCCATCATGCTGAGACTGAGATCCATCGTGCTGAGATTGAGTTCCATCATACTGAGACTGCGATCCTTCTCACTGAGACTGAGATCCATCGCACTGAGACTGAAATCCGTCATGCTGCGACTGAGATCCATCACGCTGACACTGAGATACATCGCACTGAGACTGAGATCCACCTGCTAAGATCCATCATGCTGAGACTGAGATCCATCGCACTGAGACTGTGATCCACCTGCTCAGATTCATCATGGTGAGACTGAGTTCCATCGTGCTGATACTGAGATCCATCATGCTGAGACTGAGATCCATCATGCTGAGACTGAGATCCATGGCACTGAGACTGAGATCCATCGCACTGAGACTGAGATCCATCATGCTGAGACTGAGATCCATCATGTTGAAACTGAGATCCATCATGCTGAGACTGAGATCCATTGCATTGAGTCTGAGATCCATCATGCTGAGACTGAGATCCATCATGCTGAGACTGAGATCCATTGCACTGAGGCTGAGATCCATCATACTGAGACTGCGATCCACCTGCTCAGATCCATCATTCTGTGACTGAGATCGAACTGCTTCGATCCATCGTGCTGAGTCTGAGATCCATCATGCTGAGACTGAGATCCACCTGCTCAGATCCATCATGCTGAGACTGAGATCCATCATGATGAGACTGAGATCCATCATGCTGAGACTGAGATCCACATGCTCAGATCCATCATGCTCAGACTGAGATCCACTTGCTCAGATCCATCATGCTGAGACGGAGATCCATTGCACTGTGGCTGAGATCCATCATGCTGAGACTGATATCCACCTACTCAGATCCATCCCGCTGAGACTGAGATCCATTGCAGTGAGGCTGAGATCCATCATGCAGTGACTGAGATCCATCACGCTGAGACTGAGATCCCCTTGCTCAGATTCATCATGCTGAGACTGAGATCCATTGCACTGAGGCTGAGATCCATCATGCTGCGACTGAGATCCACCTGCTCAGATCCATCATGCTGAGACTGACATCCATTGCACTGAGGCTGAGGTCCATCATGCTGAGACGGAGACCCATCACGCTGAGACTGAGATCCACCTGCTCAGATCCATCATGCTGAGACTGACATCTCTCGTGCTGAGCCTGAGATCCATAGCACTGAGACTGAGATCCATGATGCTGAGAGTGAGATCCATAGCACTGAGACTGAGATCCATCGCACTGAGACTGAGATCCATTGCACTGAGACTGAGATCCATCGTGCTGAGACTGAGATCTATCGCACTGAGACTGAGATCCGTCATGCTGAGACTGAGATCCATCGCACTGTGACTGAGATCCATCATGCTGAGACTAAGATCCATCATGCTGAGGCTGAGATCCATCAGCTCAGATCCATCATGTTGAGATTGAGATCCATCGCCCTGAGACTGAGATCCATCATGCTGAGACTGAGATCCATCATGCTGTGACTGAAATCCATTGCAACGAGGCTGAGATCCATCATGCTGAGACTAAGATCCATCACGCTGAGACTGAGATCCACCTGCTCCGATCCATCAAGCTGAGACTGCGATCCCTTGTGCTGAGACTGAGATCCATCGCACTGAGACTCAGATCCATCGTGCTGTGACTGAGATCTATCGCACTGCGACTGAGATCCATCATGGTGAGACTGAGATCCATCGTGCTGAGACTGAGATCCATCGCACTGAGACTGAGATCCATCATGCTGAGACTAAGATCCATCATGGTGAGACTGAGATCCATCGCACTGAGAAAGAGATCCATTGTGCTGAGACAGAGATCCATCGCACTGAGACTGAGATCCATTGCACTGAGACTGATTTACATCATGCTGAGACTGAGATCCATCATGTTGAAACTGAGATCCACCATGCTGAGACTGAGATCCATCATGTTGAAACTGAGATCCATCATGCTGAGACTGAGATCCACCTGCTCAAATCCATCATGCCGAGACTGAGATCCATCGCACTGAGACTGAGATCCAACGCGCTGAGTCTGAGATCCATCGTGCTGAGACTGAGATCCATCGCACTGAGACTGAGTTCCATCGCACTGAGACTGAGATCCATTTCACTGAGCCTGAGATCCATCGTGCTGAGACTGAGATCTATCGCACTGAGCCTGAGATCCGTCATGCTGAGACTGAGATCCATCGCACTGTGAATGAGATCCATCATGCTGAGACTAAGATCCATCATGCTGAGGCTGAGATCCACCTGCTCAGATCGATCATGTTGAGACTGAGATCCATCGCCCTGAGACTGAGATCCATCATGCTGAGACTGAGATCCATCATTCTGAGACTGAGATCCATTGCAATGAGGCTGAGATCCATCATGCAGAGACTGAGATCCATCACGCTGAGACTGAGATCCATCTGCTCAGATCCATCAAGCTGAGACTGAGATCCCTTGTGCTGAGACAGAGATCCATCGCACTGAGACTGAGGTCCATCATGCTGAGAGTGAGATCCATAGCACTGAGACTGAGATCCATCGCACTGAGACTGAGATCCATCGCACTGAGACTGAGATCCATCGTGCTGAGACTGAGATCCATCGCACTGAGACTGAGATCCATCGCACTTAGACTGTGATCCACCATGCTGAGACTAAGATCCATCATGCTGAGAAAGAGATCCATTGAGCTGAGACTGAGATCCATCGTTCTGAGAGTGAGATCCATCGCACTGAGACTGAGATCCATCGCACTGAGACTGAGATCCATCGTGCTGAGTCTGAGACCCATCATGCTGAGACTGAGATCCATCATGCTGAGACTTAGATTCATCGTTTTGAGACTGAGATCCATCATGCTGAGACTGAGATCCACCTCTCAGATCCATCATGTCGAGACTGAGATCCATTGCCCTGAGACTGAGATCCATCATGCGGAGACTGAGATCCATCATTCTGAGACTGAGATCGATTGCACTGAGGCTGAGATCCATCATGCTGAGACTGAGATCCATCACGCTGAGACTGAAATCCACATGCTCAGATCCATCATGCTGAGACTGAGATCCCTCGTGCTGAGACTGAGATCCATCGCACTGAGACTGAGATCCATTGTGCTGGGAGTGATATCCATAGCACTGAGACTGAGATCCAACGCACTGAGACTGAGATCCATCGCACTGAGACTGAGATCCATCATGCTGAGACTGAGATCCACCTACTCAGATCTTTCATGCTCAGACTGAGATCCACTTGCTCAGATCCATCATGCTGAGACTGAGATCCATTGCACTGAGGCTGAGATCCATCATGCTGAGACTGAGATCCACCTGCTCAGATCCGTCATGCTGAGACTGAAACTCATTGCACTGAGGCTGAACCATCATGCTGAGACTGAGATCCATCACTCTGAGACTGAGATTCACTTGCTCAGACCCATCATGCTGAGACTGAGATCCATTGCACTGAGGCTGAGATCCATCACGCTGAGACTGAGATCCACCTGATCAGATCCATCATGCTGAGACTGAGATCCATCGTTCTGAGACTGAGATCCATCGCATTGAGACTGAGATCAATCATATTGAGACTGAGATCCATCGCACTGAGACTGAGATCCATCGCACTGAGACTGAGATCCATCGCACTGAGACTGAGATCCATCGCACTGAGACTGCGATGCATCATGCTGAGACTGAGATCCATCATGCTGAGAATGAGATCCAACATGCTGATACTGAGATCCATTTTTGAGACTGAGATCCATCGCACTGAGGCTGAGATCCATCGTGCTGAGACTGAGATCCATCGTGCTGAGACTGAGATCCATCATGCTGAGACTGAGATCCATCGTGCTGAGACTGAGATTCATTGCGCTGAGACTGAGATCCATCGTGCTGAGACTGAGATCCATCGTGCTGAGACTGAGATCCATCGTGCTTAGACAGATCCATCGTGCTGAGACTGAGATCCATCGTGCTGAGACTGAGATCCATCGTGCTGACACTGAGACCCATCATGCTGAGACTTAGATCCATCGGACTGAGACTGAGATCCATCATGCTGAGACTGAGATCCATTGCACTGAGACTGAGATCCATTGCATTGAGACCGAGATCCATCGCACTTAGACTGAGCTCCATCGCACTGAGACTGATTTCCATCATGCTGAGACTGAGATCCATCATGTGAAACTGAGATCCACCATGCTGAGACTGAGATCCATCATGTTAGAACTGAGATCCATCATGCTGAGACTGAGATCCAGCTGCTAAAATCGATCATGCCGAGACTGAGATCCATCGCACTGAGACTGAGATCCATCACGCTAAGACTGAGATCCATCGTGCTGAGACTGAGATCCATCGTGCTGAGACTGAGATCCATCGTGCTGAAACTGAGATCCATTAAACTGAGGCTGAGATCCATCATACTGAGACTGAGATCCACCTGCTCAGATCCATCATGCTGAGACTGAGATCCACCTGCTCAGATCGATCATGTTGAGACTGAGATCCATCGCCCTGAGACTGAGATCCATCATGCTGAGACTGAGATCCATCATTCTGAGACTGAGATCCATTGCAATGAGGCTGAGATCCATCATGCAGAGACTGAGATCCATCACGCTGAGACTGAGATCCATCTGCTCAGATCCATCAAGCTGAGACTGAGATCCCTTGTGCTGAGACAGAGATCCATCGCACTGAGACTGAGGTCCATCATGCTGAGAGTGAGATCCATAGCACTGAGACTGAGATCCATCGCACTGAGACTGAGATCCATCGCACTGAGACTGAGATCCATCGTGCTGAGACTGAGATCCATCGCACTGAGACTGAGATCCATCGCACTTAGACTGTGATCCACCATGCTGAGACTAAGATCCATCATGCTGAGAAAGAGATCCATTGAGCTGAGACTGAGATCCATCGTTCTGAGAGTGAGATCCATCGCACTGAGACTGAGATCCATCGCACTGAGACTGAGATCCATCGTGCTGAGTCTGAGACCCATCATGCTGAGACTGAGATCCATCATGCTGAGACTTAGATTCATCGTTTTGAGACTGAGATCCATCATGCTGAGACTGAGATCCACCTCTCAGATCCATCATGTCGAGACTGAGATCCATTGCCCTGAGACTGAGATCCATCATGCGGAGACTGAGATCCATCATTCTGAGACTGAGATCGATTGCACTGAGGCTGAGATCCATCATGCTGAGACTGAGATCCATCACGCTGAGACTGAAATCCACATGCTCAGATCCATCATGCTGAGACTGAGATCCCTCGTGCTGAGACTGAGATCCATCGCACTGAGACTGAGATCCATTGTGCTGGGAGTGATATCCATAGCACTGAGACTGAGATCCAACGCACTGAGACTGAGATCCATCGCACTGAGACTGAGATCCATCATGCTGAGACTGAGATCCACCTACTCAGATCTTTCATGCTCAGACTGAGATCCACTTGCTCAGATCCATCATGCTGAGACTGAGATCCATTGCACTGAGGCTGAGATCCATCATGCTGAGACTGAGATCCACCTGCTCAGATCCGTCATGCTGAGACTGAAACTCATTGCACTGAGGCTGAACCATCATGCTGAGACTGAGATCCATCACTCTGAGACTGAGATTCACTTGCTCAGACCCATCATGCTGAGACTGAGATCCATTGCACTGAGGCTGAGATCCATCACGCTGAGACTGAGATCCACCTGATCAGATCCATCATGCTGAGACTGAGATCCATCGTTCTGAGACTGAGATCCATCGCATTGAGACTGAGATCAATCATATTGAGACTGAGATCCATCGCACTGAGACTGAGATCCATCGCACTGAGACTGAGATCCATCGCACTGAGACTGAGATCCATCGCACTGAGACTGCGATGCATCATGCTGAGACTGAGATCCATCATGCTGAGAATGAGATCCAACATGCTGATACTGAGATCCATTTTTGAGACTGAGATCCATCGCACTGAGGCTGAGATCCATCGTGCTGAGACTGAGATCCATCGTGCTGAGACTGAGATCCATCATGCTGAGACTGAGATCCATCGTGCTGAGACTGAGATTCATTGCGCTGAGACTGAGATCCATCGTGCTGAGACTGAGATCCATCGTGCTGAGACTGAGATCCATCGTGCTTAGACAGATCCATCGTGCTGAGACTGAGATCCATCGTGCTGAGACTGAGATCCATCGTGCTGACACTGAGACCCATCATGCTGAGACTTAGATCCATCGGACTGAGACTGAGATCCATCATGCTGAGACTGAGATCCATTGCACTGAGACTGAGATCCATTGCATTGAGACCGAGATCCATCGCACTTAGACTGAGCTCCATCGCACTGAGACTGATTTCCATCATGCTGAGACTGAGATCCATCATGTGAAACTGAGATCCACCATGCTGAGACTGAGATCCATCATGTTAGAACTGAGATCCATCATGCTGAGACTGAGATCCAGCTGCTAAAATCGATCATGCCGAGACTGAGATCCATCGCACTGAGACTGAGATCCATCACGCTAAGACTGAGATCCATCGTGCTGAGACTGAGATCCATCGTGCTGAGACTGAGATCCATCGTGCTGAAACTGAGATCCATTAAACTGAGGCTGAGATCCATCATACTGAGACTGAGATCCACCTGCTCAGATCCATCATGCTGAGACTGAGATCGACCTGCTCAGATCCATCATGCTGAGACTGATATCCATCGCACTGAGACTGAGATCCATCGCATTGCGACTGACATCCATCATGCTGAGACTGAGATCCATCATGTTGAAACTGAGATCCATCATGTTGTGACTGAGATGCATTGCACTGAGACTGAGATCCACCTGCTCAGATCCATCTGGCCGAGACTGACAACCATTGCACTGAGACTATGATCCATCGTGCTGAGACTGAGATCCATCGTGCTGAGACTGAGATCCATTGCACTAAGGCTGGAATCCATCATACTGAGACTGAGATCCACTTGCTCAGATCCATCATGCTGAGACTGAGATCGACCTACTCAGATCCATCGTGCTGAGTCTGAGATCCATCATGCTGAGACTGAGATCCACCTGCTCAGATCCATCATGCTGAGACTGATTTCCATCATGCTGAGACTGAGATCCATCCTGATGAGACTGAGATCCACCTGCTGAGATCCATCCTGCTGAGACTGAGATCCACCTGCTCAGTTCCATCATGCTCAAACTGAGATCCACTTGCTCAGATCCATCATGCTGAGACTGAAATCCATTGCACTGAGGCTGAGATCCATCATGCTGAGACTGAGATCCACCTGCTCAGATCCATCATGCTCAGACTGAGATCCATCATGCTGAGACTGAGATCCATCATGCTGAGACTGAGATCCATTGCACTGAGGCAGAGATCCATTTCACTGATGCTGAGATCCATCGCACTGAGACTCAGATCCATCGCACTGAGACTCATATCCACTGCACTGAGACTGAGATCTATCATGCTGAGACTGAGATCCATCGGGCTGAGATAGACATCCATCATGATGAGACTGAGATCCATTGCACTGAGGCTGTGATCCATCATGCTGAGACTGAGATCCATCACGCTGAGACTGAAATCCACCTGCTCAGTTCCATCATGCTGAGACTGAGATCCCTCGTGCTGAGACTGAGTTCCATCACACTGAGACTGAGATCCACCATGCTGAGAGAGAGATCCATAGCACTGAGACTGAGATCCATCGCACTGAGACTGAGATCCATCGCACTGAGACTGAGATCCATCGTGCTGAGACTGAGATCTATCGCACTGAGACTGAGATCCATCATGCTGAGGCTGAGATCCATCGTGCTGAGACTGAGATCCATCGCACTGTGACTGAGATCCATCATGCTGAGACTTACATCCACATGCTCAGATCCATCATGCTTAGACTGAGATCCACTTGCTCAGATCCATCTTGCTGAGACTGAGATCGACCTGCTCAGATCCATCGTGCTGAGTCTGAGATCCATCATGCTGAGACTGAGATCCACCTGCTCAGATCCATCATGCTGAGACTGATTTCCATCATGCTGAGACTAAGATCCATCCTGCTGAGACTGAGATCCACCTGCTCAGTTCCATCATGCTCAAACTGAGATCCACTTGCTCAGATCCATCATGCTGAGACTGAAATCCATTGCACTGTGGCTGAGATCCATCATGCTGAGACTGAGATCCACCTGCTCAGATCCATCATGCTGAGACTGATTTCCATCATGCTGAGACTGAGATCCATCCTGCTGAGACTGAGATCCATCTGCTCAGATCCATCATGCTGAGACTGAGATCCCTCGTGCTGAGACTGAGTTCCATCGCACTGAGACTGAGATCCACCATGCTGAGAGAGAGATCCATAGCACTGAGACTGAGATCCATCGCACTGAGACTGAGATCCATCGCACTGAGACTGAGATCCATCATGCTGAGACTGAGATCCATCGCACTGAGCCTGAGATCCATCATCTGAGACTGAGATCCATCATCTGAGACTGAGATCCATCGCACTGAGACTGAGATTCATCGCACTGAGACTGAGATCCATCGTGATGAGACTGAGATCCATTGTGCTGAGTCTCTGATTCATTGCACTGAGACTGAGATACATCGTGCTGAGACTCAGGTCCACCTGCTCAGATCCATCATGCTGAGACTGAGATCGACCTGCTCAGATCCATCATGCTGAGACTGAGATCCATCGCACTGAGACTGAGATCCATCGCATTGCGACTGACATCCATCATGCTGAGACTGAGATCCATCATGTTGAAATTGAGATCCATCATGTTGAGACTGAGATGCATTGCACTGAGACTGAGATCCACCTGCTCAGATCCATCTTGCCGAGACTGACATCCATCGCACTGAGACTGAGATCCATCGTGCTGAGACTGAGATCCATTGCACTGAGGCTGGGATCCATCATACTGAGACTGAGATCCACTTGCTCAGATCCAACATGCTGAGACTGAGATCGACCTGCTCAGATTCATCGTGCTGAGTCTGAGATCCATCATGCTGAGACTGAGATCCACCTGCTCAGATCCATCATGCTGAGACTGAGAACCATTGCACTGAGACTGAGATCCATCATGCTGCGACTCAGATCCACGTCCTCAGATCCATCTTGCCGAGACTGACATCCAGCGCACTGAGATATGAGATCCATCATGCTGAGACTGAGACCCATCGTGCTGACACTGAGATGCATTGCACTGAGGCTGAGATCCATCATACTGAGACTGAGATCCACCGGCTCAGATCCATCATGCTGAGACTGAGGTCGACCTGCTTAGATCTATCGTGCAGAGTCTGAGATCCATCATGCTGAGACTGAGATGCACCTGCTCAGATCCATCATGCTCAGACTGAGATCCATTATGCTGAGACTGAGATCCACATGCTCAGATCCATCATGCTGCGTCTGAGATCCATCCTGCTGAGACTGAGATCCACCTGCTCAGTTCCATCATGCTCAAACTGAGATCCACTTGCTCAGATCCATCATGCTGAGACTTAGATCCATTGCACTGAGGCTGAGATCAATCATGCTGAGACTGAGATCGACCTGCTCAGATCCATCATGCTGAGACTGAGATCCATCACGCTGAGACTGAGAATCACTTTCTCAGATCCAATATGCTGAGACTGAGATCCATTGCACTGAGGCTGAGATCCAACATGTTGAGACTGTGATCCACCTGCTCAGATCCATCATGCTGAGATTGAGATGCATTGCACTGAGGCTGACACCAATCATGCAGAGACTGAGATCCATCATGCTGAGACTGAGATCCATCGCCCTGAGACTGAGATCCATCATGCTGAGATTGAGATCCATAGCAATGAGACTGAGATCCATCGCACTGAGACTGAGATCCATCGCACTGAGACTGAGATCCATCATGCTGAGGCTGAGATGCATCGTGCTGAGACTGAGATCCATCGCACTGAGACTGAGATCCGTCATGCTGAGACTAAGATCCATCATGCTGAGATTGAGATCCATCGCACTGAGACAGATCCATCGCACTGAGACTGAGATCTATCGCACTGAGACTGAGATCCATTGTGCCTAGACTGAGATCCATCCTGCTGAGACTGAGATCCATCATGTTGAGACTGAGATCCATCATGCTGAGACTGAGATTCATCGTGTTGAAACTGAGATCCATCATGCTGAGAGTGAGATCCACCTGCTCAGATCCATCATGTTGAGACTGAGATCCATCGCCCTGAGACTGAGGTCCGTCATGCTGAGACTGAGATCCATCGCACTGTGAATGAGATCCATCATGCTGAGACTATGATCCATCATGCTGAGGCTGAGATCCACCTGCTCAGATCGATCATGTTGAGACTGAGATCCATCGCCCTGAGACTGAGATCCATCATGCTGAGACTGAGATCCATAATTCTGAGACTGAGATCCATTGCAATGAGGCTGAGATCCATCATGCAGAGACTGAGATCCATCACGCTGAGATTGAGATCCATCTGCTCAGATCCATCAAGCTGAGACTGAGATCCCTTGTGCTGAGACAGAGATCCATCGCACTGAGACTGAGGTCCATCATGCTGAGAGTGAGATCCATAGCACTGAGACTGAGATCCATCGCACTGAGACTGAGATCCATCGCACTGAGACTGAGATCCATCGTGCTGAGACTGAGATCCATCGCACTGAGACTGAGATCCATCGCACTGAGACTGAGATCCATCATGCTGAGACTAAGATCCATCATGCTGAGAAAGAGATCCATTGTGCTGAGACTGAGATCCATCATGCTGAGACTTAGATTCATCGTTTTGAGACTGAGATCCATCATGCTGAGACTGAGATCCACCTCTCAGATCCATCATGTCGAGACTGAGATCCATTTCCCTGAGACTGAGATCCATCATGCGGAGACTGAGATCCATCATTCTGAGACTGAGATCGATTGCACTGAGGCTGAGATCCATCATGCTGAGACTGAGATCCATCACGCTGAGACTGAAATCCACATGCTCAGATCCATCATGCTGAGACTGAGATCCCTCGTGCTGAGACTGAGATCCATCGCACTGAGACTGAGATCCATTATGCTGAGAGTGATATCCATAGCACTGAGACTGAGATCCAACGCACTGAGACTGAGATCCATCGCACTGAGACTGAGATCCATCGTGCTGAGACTGAGATCTATCGCACTGAGACTGAGATCCATCATGCTGAGACTGAGATCCACCTACTCAGATCCATCATGCTCAGACTGAGATCCACTTGCTCAGATCCATCATGCTGAGACTGAGATCCATTGCACTGAGGCTGAGATCCATCATGCTGAGACTGAGATACACCTGCTCAGATCCGTCATGCTGAGGCTGAAACTCATCGCACTGAGGCTGAACCATCATGCTGAGACTGAGATCCATCACTCTGAGACTGAGATTCACTTGCTCAGACCCATCATGCTGAGACTGAGATCCATTGCACTGAGGCTGAGATCCATCACGCTGAGACTGAGATCCAATTGATCAGATCCATCATGCTGAGACTGAGATCCATCGTTCTGAGACTGAGATCCATCGCATTGAGACTGAGATCCATCATATTGAGACTGAGATCCATCGCACTGAGACTGAGATCCATCGCACTGAGACTGAGATCCATCGCACTGAGACTGAGATCCATCGCACTGAGACTGAGATGCATCATGCTGAGTCTGAGATCCATCATGCTGAGACTGAGATCCATCATGCTGAGACTGGGATCCTTCATGCTGAGTCTGAGATCCATCGCACTGAGATTGAGATCCATCATGCTGAGACTGAGATCCATCATGCTGAGACTGAGAGCCATCATGCTGAGACTGAGATCCATTTTTGAGACTGAGATCCATCGCACTGAGGCTGAGATCCATCGTGCTGAGACTTAGATTCATTGCACTTCGACTGAGATCCATCGTGCTGAGACTGAGATCCATCGTGCTGAGACTGAGATCCATCATGCTGAGACTGAGATCCATCGTGCTGAGACTGAGTTTCATTGCGCTGAGACTGAGATCCATCATGCTGAGACTGAGATCCATCGCACTGAGACTGAGATCCATTGCACTGAGACTGAGATCCATCGAACTTAGACTGAGATCCATCGCACTGAGACTGACTTCCATCATGCTGAGACTGAGATCCATCATGTGAAACTGAGATCCACCATGCTGAGACTGAGATCCATCATGTTGAAACTGAGATCCATCATGCTGAGACTGAGATCCAGCTGCTAAAATCGATCATGCCGAGACTGAGATCCATCGCACTGAGACTGAGATCCATCGTTCTGACACTGAGGTCCATCGTGCTGAAACTGAGATCCATTAAACTGAGGCTGAGATCCATCATACTGAGACTGAGATCCACCTGCTCAGATCCATCATGCTGAGACTGAGATCGACCTGCTCAGATCCATCATGCTGAGACTGAGATCCATTGCACTGGGACTGAGAACCATTGCACTGAGACTGAGATCCATCTTGCTGCAACTCAGATCCACGTCCGAAGATCCATCTTGCCGAGACTGACATCCAGCGCACTGAGATATGAGATCCATCATTCTGAGACTGAGACCCATCGTGCTGACACTGAGATGCATTGCACTGAGGCTGAGATCCATCATACTGAGACTGAGATCCACCTGCTCAGATCCATCATGCTGAGACTGAGATCGACCTGCTTAGATCCATCGTGCAGTGTCTGAGATCCATCATGCTGAGACTGAGATGCACCTGCTCAGATCCATCATGCTCAGACTGAGATCCATCATGCTGAGACTGAGATCGACCTGCTTAGATCCATCGTGCAGTGTCTGAGATCCATCCTGCTGAGACTGAGATCCACCTGCTCAGTTCCATCATGCTCAAACTGAGATCCACTTGCTCAGATCCATCATGCTGAGACTTAGATCCATTGCACTGAGGCTGAGATCAATCATGCTGAGACTGAGATCGACCTGCTCAGATCCATCATGCTGAGACTGAGATCCATCACGCTGAGACTGAGAATCACTTGCTCAGATCCAATATGCTGAGACTGAGATCCATTGAACTGAGGCTGAGATCCAACATGCTGAGACTGTGATCCACCTGCTCAGATCCATCATGCTGAGATTGAGATGCATTGCACTGAGGCTGACACCAATCATGCAGAGACTGAGATCCATCATGCTGAGACTGAGATCCACCTGCTCAGTTCCATGATGCTGAGACTGAGATCCCTCGTGCTGAGACTGAGATGCATAGCACTGAGACTGAGATCCATTATGCTGAGAGTGAGATCCATAGCACTGAGACTGAGATCCATCGCACTGAGACTGAGATCCATCATGCTGAGACTGAGATCCATCGTGCTGAGACTGAGATCCATCGCACTGAGACTGAGATCCCTCGTGCTGAGACTGAGATCCATAGCACTGAGACTGAGATCCATCATGCTGAGAGTGAGATCCGTAGCACTGAGACTGAGATCCATTGCACTGAGACTGAGATCCATCATGCTGAGACTGAGATCCATCGTGCTGAGACTGAGATCCATCGCACTGAGACTGAGATCCATCATGCTGAGACTAAGATCCATCATGCTGAGACTGAGATCCATCGCACTCAGAAAGAGATCCATTGTGCTGAGACTGAGATCCATCGCACTGAGACTGAGACCCATCGCACTGAGTCTGAGATCCATCAAACTGAGACTGAGATCCATCGTGCTGTGACTGAGATGCATCAGGCTGAGACTGAGATCCATCATGCTGAGACTGAGATTCATCGTTTTGAGACTGAGATCCATCATGCTGAGACTGAGATCCACCTCTCAGATCCATCATGTCGAGACTGAGATCCATCGCACTGAGACTGAGATCCGTCATGCTGAGACTAAGATCCATCATGCTGAGATTGAGATCCATCGCACTGAGACAGATCCATCGCACTGAAAATGAGATCTATCGCACTGAGACTGAGATCCATTGTGCCGAGACTGAGATCCATCGTGCTGAGACTGAGATCCATCATGTTGAGACTGAGATCCATCATGCTGAGACTGAGATTCATCGTGTTGAGACTGAGATCCATCGTGCTGAGACTGAGATCCATCATACTGAGACTGCGATCCTTCTCACTGAGACTGAGATCCATCGCACTGAGACTGAGATCCATCATGCTGAGACTGAGATCCATCATTCTGAGACAGAGATCCATCATGCTGAGACTGAGATCCATCATGCTGAGACTGAGATCCATCGCACTGAGACTGAGATCCATCATGCTGAGACTGAGATCCATCATGCTGAGACTGTGATCCAATGCAATGAGGCTGAAATCCATCATGCTGAGACTGAGATCCATTGCAATGAGACTGAGATCCATCATGCTGTGACTAAGATCCATTATGCTGAGACTGAGATCCATTGCACTGAGAATGAGATCCATTGTGCTGAAACTGAGATCCATCGCACTGAGACTGAGATCCTTCGCACTCAGACTGAGATCCATCGCACTGAGACTGAGATCCATCGAGCTGAGGCTGAGACCCATCATGCTGAGACTGAGATCCACCTCTCAGAAACATCATGTCGAGACTGAGATCCATCGCCCTGAGACTGAGATCCATCATGCTGAGACTGAGATCCATCATGCTGAGACTGAGATCCATTGCACTGAGGCTGAGATCCATCATGCTGAGACTGAGATCCATCATGCTGAGAGTGAAATCCACCTGCTCAGATCCATCATGCTGAGACTGAGATCCATCGTGCTGAGACTGAGATCCATCGCACTGAGACTGAGATCCATCATGCTGAGACTGAGATCCATAGCACTGAGACTGAGATCAATCGCAGTGAGACTGAGATTCATCGCACTGATACTGAGATCCATCTTGCTGAGACAGAGATCTATCGCACTGAGACAGAGATCCATCATGCTGAGGCTGAGATCCATCGTGCTGAGACTGAGATCCGTCGCACTGAGACTGAGATCCATCATGCTGAGACTAAGATCCATCATGCTGAGACTGAGATCCATCGCACTGAGACTGAGAACCATCGCACTGAGACTGAGATCTATCGCACTGAGACTGAGATCCAATGTGCTGGGACTGAGATCCATCGTGCTGAGACTGAGATCCATCGCCCTGAGACCGAGATCCATCATGCTGAGACTAAGTTCCATCATGGTGAGACTGAGATCCATCGCACTGAGAATGAGATCCATTGTGCTGAGACAGAGATCCATCGCACTGAGACTGAGATCCATCGCGCTGAGACTGAGATCCATCGTGCTGAGACTGAGATCTATCGCACTGAGACTGAGATCCGTCATGCTGAGACTGAGATCCATCGCACTGTGAATGAGATCCATCAAGCTGAGACTAAGATCCATCATGCTGAGGCTGAGATCCACCTGCTCAGATCGATCATGTTGAGACTGAGATCCATCGCCCTGAGACTGAGATCCATCATGCTGAGACTGAGATCCATAAATCTGAGACTGAGATCCATTGCAATGAGGCTGAGATCCATCATGCAGAGACTGAGATCCATCACGCTGAGATTGAGATCCATCTGCTCAGATCCATCAAGCTGAGACTGAGATCCCTTGTGCTGAGACAGAGATCCATCGCACTGAGACTGAGGTCCATCATGCTGAGAGTGAGATCCATAGCACTGAGACTGAGATCCATCGCACTGAGACTGAGATCCATCGCACTGAGACTGAGATCCATCGTGCTGAGACTGAGATCCATCGCACTGAGACTGAGATCCATCGCACTGAGACTGAGATCCATCATGCTGAGACTAAGATCCATCATGCTGAGAAAGAGATCCATTGTGCTGAGACTGAGATCCATCGCACTGAGACTGAGATCCATCGCACTGAGACTGAGATCCATCGCACTGAGACTGAGATCCATCGTGCTGAGTCTGAGACCCATCATGCTGAGACTGAGATCCATCATGCTGAGACTTAGATTCATCGTTTTGAGACTGAGATCCATCATGCTGAGACTGAGATCCACCTCTCAGATCCATCATGTCGAGACTGAGATCCATTGCCCTGAGACTGAGATCCATCATGCGGAGACTGAGATCCATCATTCTGAGACTGAGATCCATTGCACTGAGGCTGAGATCCATCATGCTGAGACTGAGATCCATCACGCTGAGACTGAAATCCACATGCTCAGATCCATCATGCTGAGACTGAGATCCCTCGTGCTGAGACTGAGATCCATCGCACTGAGACTGAGATCCATTATGCTGAGAGTGATATCCATAGCACTGAGACTGAGATCCAACGCACTGAGACTGAGATCCATCGCACTGAGACTGAGATCCATCGTGCTAAGACTGAGATCTATCGCACTGAGACTGAGATCCATCATGCTGAGACTGAGATCCACCTACTCAGATCCATCATGCTCAGACTGAGATCCATTGCACTGAGGCTGAGATCCATCATGCTGAGACTGAGATACACCTGCTCAGATCCGTCATGCTGAGACTGAAACTCATTGCACTGAGGCTGAACCATCATGCTGAGACTGAGATCCATCACTCTGAGACTGAGATTCACTTGCTCAGACCCATCATGCTGAGACTGAGATCCATTGCACTGAGGCTGAGATCCATCACGCTGAGACTGAGATCCACCTGATCAGATCCATTATGCTGAGACTGAGATCCATCGTTCTGAGACTGAGATCCATCGCATTGAGACTGAGATCCATCATATTGAGACTGAGATCCATCGCACTGAGACTGAGATCCATCGCACTGAGACTGACATCCATCGCACTGAGACTGAGATCCATCGCACTGAGACTGAGATGCATCATGCTGAGTCTGAGATCCATCATGCTGAGACTGAGATCCATCATGCTGAGACTGAGATCCTTAATGCTGAGACTGAGATCCATCGCACTGAGATTGAGATCCATCATGCTGAGACTGAGATCCATCATGCTGAGACTGAGATCCATCATGCCGAGACTGAGATCCATTTTTGAGACTGAGATCCATCGCACTGAGGCTGAGATCCATCGTGCTGAGACTTAGATTCATTGCACTTCGACTGAGATCCATCGTGCTGAGACTGAGATCCATCGTGCTGAGACTGAGATCCATCATGCTGAGACTGAGATCCATCGTGCTGAGACTGAGATTCATTGCGCTGAGACTGGGATCCATCGTGCTGAGACTGAGATCCATCGTGCTGAGACTGAGATCCATCGTGCTTAGACAGATCCATCGTGCTGAGACTGAGATCCATCGTGCTGAGACTGAGATCCATCGTGCTGACAATGAGACCCATCATGCTGAGACTTAGATCCATCGCACTGAGACTGAGATCCATCATGCTGAGACTGAGATCCATCGCACTGAGACTGAGATCCATTGCACTGATACTGAGATCCATCGCACTTAGACTGAGATCCATCGCACTGAGACTGACTTCCATCATGCTGAGACTGAGATCCATCATGTGAAACTGAGATCCACCATGCTGAGACTGAGATCCATCATGTTGAAACTGAGATCCATCATGCTGAGACTGAGATCCAGCTGCTAAAATCGATCATGCCGAGACTGAGATCCATCGCACTGAGACTGAGATCCATCGCGCTAAGACTGAGATCCAGCGTGCTGAGACTGAGATCCATCGTGCTGAGACTGAGGTCCATCGTGCTGAAACTGAGATCCATTGCACTGAGGCTGAGATCCATCATACTGAGACTGAGATCCACCTGCTCAGATCCATCATGCTGAGACTGAGATCGACCTGCTCAGATCCATCATGCTGAGACTGAGATCCATTGCACTGAGACTGAGAACTATTGCACTGAGACTGATATCCATCATGCTGCGACTCAGATCCACGTCCTCAGATCCATCTTGCCGAGACTGACATCCAGCGCACTGAGATATGAGATCCATCATGCTGAGACTGAGGCCCATCGTGCTGACACTGAGATCCATTGCACTGAGGCTGAGATCCATCATACTGAGACTGAGATCCACCTGCTCAGATCCATCATGCTGAGACTGAGATCGACCTGCTTAGATCCATCGTGCAGAGTCTGAGATCCATCATGCTGAGACTGAGATGCACCTGCTCAGATCCATCATGCTGAGACTGAGATCCATCATGCTCAGACTGAGATCCATTATGCTGAGACTGAGATCCACATGCTCAGATCCATCATGCTGCGTCTGAGATCCATCCTGCTGAGACTGAGATCCACCTGCTCAGTTCCATCATGCTCAAACAGAGATCCACTTGCTCAGATCCATCATGCTGAGACTTAGATCCATTGCACTGAGGCTGAGATCCATCATGCTGAGACTGAGATCGACCTGCTCAGATCCATCATGCTGAGACTGAGATCCATCACGCTGAGACTGAGAATCACTTGCTCAGATCCAATATGCTGAGACTGAGATCCATTGCACTGAGGCTGAGATCCATCATGCTGAGACTGTGATCCACCTGCTCAGATCCATCATGCTGAGATTGAGATGCATTGCACTGAGGCTGACACCAATCATGCTGAGACTGAGATCCATCATGCTGAGACTGAGATCCACCTGCTCAGTTCCATGATGCTGAGACTGAGATCCCTCGTGCTGAGACTGAGATCCATAGCACTGAGACTGAGATCCATCATGCTGAGAGTGAGATCCATAGCACTGAGACTGAGATCCATCGCACTGAGACTGAGATCCATCGCACTGAGACTGAGATCCATCGTGCTGAGACTGAGATCTATCGCACTGAGACTGAGATCCATCATGCTGAGACTGAGATCCACCTGCTCAGATCGATCATGTTGAGACTGAGATCCATCGCCCTGAGACAGAGATCCATCATGCTGAGACTGAGATCCATCATTCTGAGACTGAGATCCATTGCAATGAGGCTGAGATCCATCATTCTGAGACTGAGATCCATCATGCTGAGACTGAGATCCATCATTCTGAGACTGAGATCCATTGCACTGAGATTCAGATCCATCGCACTGAGACTGAGATCCATCGCACTGACACTGTGATCCATCGTGCTGACACTGAGATCCATCGCACTGAGACTGAGATCCATCGCACTGAGACTGAGATCCATCGCACTGAGACTGAGATCCATCGTGCTGAGTCTGAGACCCATCATGCTGAGACTGAGATCCATCATGCTGAGACTGAGATTCATCGTTTTGAGACTGAGATCCATCATGCTGAGACTGAGATCCACCTCTCAGATCCATCATGTCGAGACTGAGATCCATTGCCCTGAGACTGAGATCCATCATGCGGAGACTGAGATCCATCATTCTGAGACTGAGATCGATTGCACTGAGGCTGAGATCCATCATGCTGAGACTGAGATCCATCACGCTGAGACTGAAATCCACATGCTCAGATCCATCATGCTGAGACTGAGATCCCTCGTGCTGAGACTGAGATCCATCGCACTGAGACTGAGATCCATTGTGCTGAGAGTGATATCCATAGCACTGAGACTGAGATCCAACGCACTGAGACTGAGATCCATCGCACTGAGACTGAGATCCATCGTGCTGAGACTGAGATCTATTGCACTGAGGCTGAGATCCATCATACTGAGACTGAGATCCACCTGCTCAGATCCATCATGCTGAGACTGAGATCGACCTGCTCAGATCCATCATGCTGAGACTGAGATCCATTGCACTGAGACTGAGAACTATTGCACTGAGACTGATATCCATCATGCTGCGACTCAGATCCACGTCCTCAGATCCATCTTGCCGAGACTGACATCCAGCGCACTGAGATATGAGATCCATCATGCTGAGACTGAGGCCCATCGTGCTGACACTGAGATCCATTGCACTGAGGCTGAGATCCATCATACTGAGACTGAGATCCACCTGCTCAGATCCATCATGCTGAGACTGAGATCGACCTGCTTAGATCCATCGTGCAGAGTCTGAGATCCATCATGCTGAGACTGAGATGCACCTGCTCAGATCCATCATGCTGAGACTGAGATCCATCATGCTCAGACTGAGATCCATTATGCTGAGACTGAGATCCACATGCTCAGATCCATCATGCTGCGTCTGAGATCCATCCTGCTGAGACTGAGATCCACCTGCTCAGTTCCATCATGCTCAAACAGAGATCCACTTGCTCAGATCCATCATGCTGAGACTTAGATCCATTGCACTGAGGCTGAGATCCATCATGCTGAGACTGAGATCGACCTGCTCAGATCCATCATGCTGAGACTGAGATCCATCACGCTGAGACTGAGAATCACTTGCTCAGATCCAATATGCTGAGACTGAGATCCATTGCACTGAGGCTGAGATCCATCATGCTGAGACTGTGATCCACCTGCTCAGATCCATCATGCTGAGATTGAGATGCATTGCACTGAGGCTGACACCAATCATGCTGAGACTGAGATCCATCATGCTGAGACTGAGATCCACCTGCTCAGTTCCATGATGCTGAGACTGAGATCCCTCGTGCTGAGACTGAGATCCATAGCACTGAGACTGAGATCCATCATGCTGAGAGTGAGATCCATAGCACTGAGACTGAGATCCATCGCACTGAGACTGAGATCCATCGCACTGAGACTGAGATCCATCGTGCTGAGACTGAGATCTATCGCACTGAGACTGAGATCCATCATGCTGAGACTGAGATCCACCTGCTCAGATCGATCATGTTGAGACTGAGATCCATCGCCCTGAGACAGAGATCCATCATGCTGAGACTGAGATCCATCATTCTGAGACTGAGATCCATTGCAATGAGGCTGAGATCCATCATTCTGAGACTGAGATCCATCATGCTGAGACTGAGATCCATCATTCTGAGACTGAGATCCATTGCACTGAGATTCAGATCCATCGCACTGAGACTGAGATCCATCGCACTGACACTGTGATCCATCGTGCTGACACTGAGATCCATCGCACTGAGACTGAGATCCATCGCACTGAGACTGAGATCCATCGCACTGAGACTGAGATCCATCGTGCTGAGTCTGAGACCCATCATGCTGAGACTGAGATCCATCATGCTGAGACTGAGATTCATCGTTTTGAGACTGAGATCCATCATGCTGAGACTGAGATCCACCTCTCAGATCCATCATGTCGAGACTGAGATCCATTGCCCTGAGACTGAGATCCATCATGCGGAGACTGAGATCCATCATTCTGAGACTGAGATCGATTGCACTGAGGCTGAGATCCATCATGCTGAGACTGAGATCCATCACGCTGAGACTGAAATCCACATGCTCAGATCCATCATGCTGAGACTGAGATCCCTCGTGCTGAGACTGAGATCCATCGCACTGAGACTGAGATCCATTGTGCTGAGAGTGATATCCATAGCACTGAGACTGAGATCCAACGCACTGAGACTGAGATCCATCGCACTGAGACTGAGATCCATCGTGCTGAGACTGAGATCTATCGCACTGAGACTGAGATCCATCATGCTGAGACTGAGATCCACCTACTCAGACCCATCATGCTCAGACTGAGATCCACTTGCTCAGATCCATCATGCTGAGACTGAGATCCATTGCACTGAGGCTGAGATCCATCATGCTGAGACTGAGATACACCTGCTCAGATCCGTCATGCTGAGACTGAAACTCATTGCACTGAGGCTGAACCATCATGCTGAGACTGAGATCCATCACTCTGAGACTGAGATTCACTTGCTCAGACCCATCATGCTGAGACTGAGATCCATTGCACTGAGGCTGAGATCCATCACGCTGAGACTGAGATCCACCTGATCAGATCCATCATGCTGAGACTGAGATCCATCGTTCTGAGACGGAGATCCATCGCATTGAGACTGAGATCTATCATATTGAGACTGAGATCCATCGCACTGAGACTGAGATCCATCGCACTGAGACTGAGATCCATCATGCTGAGACTGAGATCCTTCATGCTGAGACTGAGATCCATCGCACTGAGATT
Organism: Cetorhinus maximus; assembly: GCF_964194155.1. Taxonomy (NCBI): domain Eukaryota; kingdom Metazoa; phylum Chordata; class Chondrichthyes; order Lamniformes; family Cetorhinidae; genus Cetorhinus; species Cetorhinus maximus. Next base: position 241,281 of record NW_027596159.1, read on the forward strand.
GAGATCCATCATGCTGAGACTGAGATCCATCATGCTAAGACTGAGATCCATCATGCTGAGACTGAGATCCATTTTTGAGACTGAGATCCATCGCACTGAGGCTGAGATCCATCGTGCTGAGACTTAGATTCATTGCACTTCGAATGAGATCCATCGTGCTGAGACTGAGATCCATCGTGCTGAGACTGAGATCCATCATGCTGAGACTGAGATCCATCGTGCTGAGACTGAGATTCATTGCGCTGCGACTGAGATCCATCGTGCTGAGACTGAGATCCATCGTGCTGAGACTGAGATCCATCGCGCTTAGACACATCAATCGTGCTGAGACTGAGATCCATCGTGCTGAGACTGAGATCCATCGTGCTGACACTGAGACCCATCATGCTGAGACTTAGATCCATCGCACTGAGACTGAGATCCATCATGCTGAGACTGAGATCCATCGCACTGAGACTGAGATCCATTGCACTGAGACTGAGATCCATCGCACTTAGACTGAGCTCCATCGCACTGAGACTGATTTCCATCATGCTGAGACTGAGATCCATCATGTGAAACTGAGATCCACCATGCTGAGACTGAGATCCATCATGTTGAAACTGAGATCCATCATGCTGAGACTGTGATCCAGCTGCTAAAATCGATCATGCCGAGACTGAGATCCATCGCACTGAAACTGAGATCCATCGCGCTAAGACTGAGATCCAACGTGCTGAGACTGAGATCCATCGTGCTGAGACTGAGATCCATTGTGCTGAAACTGAGATCCATTGCACTGAGGCTGAGATCCATCATACTGAGACTGAGATCCACTTGCTCAGATCCATCATGCTGAGACTGAGATCGACCTGCTCAGATCCATCATGCTGAGACTGAGATCCATCGTTCTGAGACGGAGATCCATCGCATTGAGACTGAGATCTATCATATTGAGACTGAGATCCATCGCACTGAGACTGAGATCCATCGCACTGAGACTGAGATCCATCGCACTGAGACTGAGATGCATCATGCTGAGACTGAGATCCATCATGCTGAGACTGAGATCCATCATGCTGAGACTGAGATCCTTCATGCTGAGACTGAGATCCATCGCACTGAGATTGAGATCCATCATGCTGAGACTGAGATCCATCATGCTGAGACTGAGATCCATCATGCTGAGACTGAGATCCATTTTTGAGACTGAGATCCATCGCACTGAGGCTGAGATCCATCGTGCTGAGACTTAGATTCATTGCACTTCGAATGAGATCCATCGTGCTGAGACTGAGATCCATCGTGCTGAGACTGAGATCCATCATGCTGAGACTGAGATCCAACGTGCTGAGACTGAGATTCATTGCGCTGAGACTGAGATCCATCGTGCTGAGACTGAGATCCATCGTGCTGAGACTGAGATCCATCGTGCTTAGACAGATCCATCGTGCTGAGACTGAGATCCATCGTGCTGAGACTGAGATCCATCGTGCTGACACTGAGACCCATCATGCTGAGACTTAGATCCATCGCACTGAGACTGAGATCCATCATGCTGAGACTGAGATCCATCGCACTGAGACTGAGATCCATTGCACTGAGACTGAGATCCATCGCACTTAGACTGAGCTCCATCGCACTGAGACTGATTTCCATCATGCTGAGACTGAGATCCATCATGTGAAACTGAGATCCACCATGCTGAGACTGAGATCCATCATGTTGAAACTGAGATCCATCATGCTGAGACTGAGATCCAGCTGCTAAAATCGATCATGCCGAGACTGAGATCCATCGCACTGAGACTGAGATCCATCGCGCTAAGACTGAGATCCAACGTGCTGAGACTGAGATCCATCGTGCTGAGACTGAGATCCATCGTGCTGAAACTGAGATCCATTGCACTGAGGCTGAGATCCATCATACTGAGACTGAGATCCACCTGCTCAGATCCATCATGCTGAGACTGAGATCGACCTGCTCAGATCCATCATGCTGAGACTGAGATCCATTGCACTGAGACTGAGAACCATTGCACTGAGACTGATATCCATCATGCTGCGACTCAGATCCACGTCCTCAGATCCATCTTGCCGAGACTGACATCCAGCGCACTGAGATATGAGATCCATCATGCTAAGACTGAGACCCATCGTGCTGACACTGAGATCCATTGCACTGAGGCTGAGATCCATCATACTGAGACTGAGATCCACCTGCTTAGATCCATCATGCTGAGACTGAGATCGACCTGCTTAGATCCATCGTGCAGAGTCTGAGATCCATCATGCTGAGACTGAGATCCATCATTCTGAGACTGAGATCCATTGCAATGAGGCTGAGATCCATCATTCTGAGACTGAGATCCATCATGCTGAGACTGAGATCCATCATTCTGAGACTGAGATCCATTGCACTGAGATTCAGATCCATCGCACTGAGACTGAGATCCATCGCACTGACACTGTGATCCATCGTGCTGACACTGAGATCCATCGCACTGAGACTGAGATCCATCGCACTGAGACTGAGATCCATCGCACTGAGACTGAGATCCATCGTGCTGAGTCTGAGACCCATCATGCTGAGACTGAGATCCATCATGCTGAGACTGAGATTCATCGTTTTGAGACTGAGATCCATCATGCTGAGACTGAGATCCACCTCTCAGATCCATCATGTCGAGACTGAGATCCATTGCCCTGAGACTGAGATCCATCATGCGGAGACTGAGATCCATCATTCTGAGACTGAGATCGATTGCACTGAGGCTGAGATCCATCATGCTGAGACTGAGATCCATCACGCTGAGACTGAAATCCACATGCTCAGATCCATCATGCTGAGACTGAGATCCCTCGTGCTGAGACTGAGATCCATCGCACTGAGACTGAGATCCATTGTGCTGAGAGTGATATCCATAGCACTGAGACTGAGATCCAACGCACTGAGACTGAGATCCATCGCACTGAGACTGAGATCCATCGTGCTGAGACTGAGATCTATCGCACTGAGACTGAGATCCATCATGCTGAGACTGAGATCCACCTACTCAGACCCATCATGCTCAGACTGAGATCCACTTGCTCAGATCCATCATGCTGAGACTGAGATCCATTGCACTGAGGCTGAGATCCATCATGCTGAGACTGAGATACACCTGCTCAGATCCGTCATGCTGAGACTGAAACTCATTGCACTGAGGCTGAACCATCATGCTGAGACTGAGATCCATCACTCTGAGACTGAGATTCACTTGCTCAGACCCATCATGCTGAGACTGAGATCCATTGCACTGAGGCTGAGATCCATCACGCTGAGACTGAGATCCACCTGATCAGATCCATCATGCTGAGACTGAGATCCATCGTTCTGAGACGGAGATCCATCGCATTGAGACTGAGATCTATCATATTGAGACTGAGATCCATCGCACTGAGACTGAGATCCATCGCACTGAGACTGAGATCCATCATGCTGAGACTGAGATCCTTCATGCTGAGACTGAGATCCATCGCACTGAGATTGAGATCCATCATGCTGAGACTGAGATCCATCATGCTAAGACTGAGATCCATCATGCTGAGACTGAGATCCATTTTTGAGACTGAGATCCATCGCACTGAGGCTGAGATCCATCGTGCTGAGACTTAGATTCATTGCACTTCGAATGAGATCCATCGTGCTGAGACTGAGATCCATCGTGCTGAGACTGAGATCCATCATGCTGAGACTGAGATCCATCGTGCTGAGACTGAGATTCATTGCGCTGCGACTGAGATCCATCGTGCTGAGACTGAGATCCATCGTGCTGAGACTGAGATCCATCGCGCTTAGACACATCCATCGTGCTGAGACTGAGATCCATCGTGCTGAGACTGAGATCCATCGTGCTGACACTGAGACCCATCATGCTGAGACTTAGATCCATCGCACTGAGACTGAGATCCATCATGCTGAGACTGAGATCCATCGCACTGAGACTGAGATCCATTGCACTGAGACTGAGATCCATCGCACTTAGACTGAGCTCCATCGCACTGAGACTGATTTCCATCATGCTGAGACTGAGATCCATCATGTGAAACTGAGATCCACCATGCTGAGACTGAGATCCATCATGTTGAAACTGAGATCCATCATGCTGAGACTGTGATCCAGCTGCTAAAATCGATCATGCCGAGACTGAGATCCATCGCACTGAAACTGAGATCCATCGCGCTAAGACTGAGATCCAACGTGCTGAGACTGAGATCCATCGTGCTGAGACTGAGATCCATTGTGCTGAAACTGAGATCCATTGCACTGAGGCTGAGATCCATCATACTGAGACTGAGATCCACTTGCTCAGATCCATCATGCTGAGACTGAGATCGACCTGCTCAGATCCATCATGCTGAGACTGAGATCCATCGTTCTGAGACGGAGATCCATCGCATTGAGACTGAGATCTATCATATTGAGACTGAGATCCATCGCACTGAGACTGAGATCCATCGCACTGAGACTGAGATCCATCGCACTGAGACTGAGATGCATCATGCTGAGACTGAGATCCATCATGCTGAGACTGAGATCCATCATGCTGAGACTGAGATCCTTCATGCTGAGACTGAGATCCATCGCACTGAGATTGAGATCCATCATGCTGAGACTGAGATCCATCATGCTGAGACTGAGATCCATCATGCTGAGACTGAGATCCATTTTTGAGACTGAGATCCATCGCACTGAGGCTGAGATCCATCGTGCTGAGACTTAGATTCATTGCACTTCGAATGAGATCCATCGTGCTGAGACTGAGATCCATCGTGCTGAGACTGAGATCCATCATGCTGAGACTGAGATCCAACGTGCTGAGACTGAGATTCATTGCGCTGAGACTGAGATCCATCGTGCTGAGACTGAGATCCATCGTGCTGAGACTGAGATCCATCGTGCTTAGACAGATCCATCGTGCTGAGACTGAGATCCATCGTGCTGAGACTGAGATCCATCGTGCTGACACTGAGACCCATCATGCTGAGACTTAGATCCATCGCACTGAGACTGAGATCCATCATGCTGAGACTGAGATCCATCGCACTGAGACTGAGATCCATTGCACTGAGACTGAGATCCATCGCACTTAGACTGAGCTCCATCGCACTGAGACTGATTTCCATCATGCTGAGACTGAGATCCATCATGTGAAACTGAGATCCACCATGCTGAGACTGAGATCCATCATGTTGAAACTGAGATCCATCATGCTGAGACTGAGATCCAGCTGCTAAAATCGATCATGCCGAGACTGAGATCCATCGCACTGAGACTGAGATCCATCGCGCTAAGACTGAGATCCAACGTGCTGAGACTGAGATCCATCGTGCTGAGACTGAGATCCATCGTGCTGAAACTGAGATCCATTGCACTGAGGCTGAGATCCATCATACTGAGACTGAGATCCACCTGCTCAGATCCATCATGCTGAGACTGAGATCGACCTGCTCAGATCCATCATGCTGAGACTGAGATCCATTGCACTGAGACTGAGAACCATTGCACTGAGACTGATATCCATCATGCTGCGACTCAGATCCACGTCCTCAGATCCATCTTGCCGAGACTGACATCCAGCGCACTGAGATATGAGATCCATCATGCTAAGACTGAGACCCATCGTGCTGACACTGAGATCCATTGCACTGAGGCTGAGATCCATCATACTGAGACTGAGATCCACCTGCTTAGATCCATCATGCTGAGACTGAGATCGACCTGCTTAGATCCATCGTGCAGAGTCTGAGATCCATCATGCTGAGACTGAGATGCACCTGCTCAGATCCATCATGCTGAGACTGAGATCCATCATGCTCAGACTGAGATCCATTATGCTGAGACTGAGATCCACATGCTCAGATCCATCATGCTGCTTCTGAGATCCATCCTGCTGAGACTGAGATCCACCTGCTCAGTTCCATCATGCTCAAACAGAGATCCACTTGCTCAGATCCATCATGCTGAGACTTAGATCCATTGCACTGAGGCTGAGATCCATCATGCTGAGACTGAGATCGACCTGCTCAGATCCATCATGCTGAGACTGAGATCCATCACGCTGAGACTGAGAATCACTTGCTCAGATCCAATATGCTGAGACTGAGATCCATTGCACTGATGCTGAGATCCATCATGCTGAGACTGTGATCCACCTGCTCAGATCCATCATGCTGAGATTGAGATGCATTGCACTGAGGCTGACACCAATCATGCTGAGACTGAGATCCATCATGCTGAGACTGAGATCCACCTGCTCAGTTCCATGATGCTGAGACTGAGATCCCTCGTGCTGAGACTGAGATCCATAGCACTGAGACTGAGATCCATCATGCTGAGAGTGAGATCCATAGCACTGAGACTGAGATCCATCGCACTGAGACTGAGATCCATCGCACTGAGACTGAGATCCATCGTGCTGAGACTGAGATCTATCGCACTGAGACTGAGATCCATCATGCTGAGACTGAGATCCATCGTGCTGAGACTGAGATCCATCGCACTGAGACTGAGATCCATCATGCTGAGACTAAGATCCATCATGCTGAGACTGAGATCCACCTCTCAGATCCATGATGTTGAGACTGAGATCCATCGCCCTGAGACTGAGATCCATCATGCTGAGACTGAGATCCATCATGCTGAGACTGAGATCCATCGCGCTGAGACTGAGATCCATCATGCTGAGACTGAGATCCTTCATGCTGAGACTGAGATCCATCGCACTGAGATTGAGATCCATCATGCTGAGACTGAGATCCATCATGCTGAGACTGAGATCCATCATGCTGAGACTGAGATCCATTTTTGAGACTGAGATCCATCATGCTGAGGCTGAGATCCATCGTGATGAGACTTTGATTCATTGCACTTCGACTGAGATCCATCGTGCTGAGACTGAGATCCCTCGTGCTGAGACCGAGATCCATCATGCTGAGACTGAGATCTATCGTGCTGAGACTGAGATTCTTTGCGCTGAGACTGAGATCCATCGTGCTGAGACTGAGATCCATCGTGCTGAGACTGAGATCCATCGTACTTAGACAGATCCATCGTGCTGAGACTGAGATCCATCGTGCTGAGACTGAGATCCAAAGCACTGAGACTGAGATCCATCATGCTGAGAGTGAGATCCATAGCACTGAGACTGAGATCCATCGCACTGAGACTGAGATCCATTTCACTGAGCCTGAGATCCATCGTGCTGAGACTGAGATCTATCGCACTGAGTCTGAGATCCGTCATGCTGAGACTGAGATCCATCGCATTGTGAATGAGATCCATCATGCTGAGACTAAGATCCATCATGCTGAGGCTGAGATCCACCTGCTCAGATCGATCATGTTGAGACTGAGATCCATCGCCCTGAGACAGAGATCCATCATGCTGAGACTGAGATCCATCATTCTGAGACTGAGATCCACTGCAATGAGGCTGAGATCCATCATGCAGAGACTGAGATCCATCATGCTGAGACTGAGATCCATCATTCTGAGACTGAGATCCATTGCACTGAGATTCAGATCCATCGCACTGAGACTGAGATCCATTGCACTGAGATTCAGATCCATCGCACTGAGACTGAGATCCATCGCACTGAGACTGAGATCCATCGCACTGAGACTGAGATCCATCGTGCTGAGTCTGAGACCCATCATGCTGAGACTGAGATCCATCATGCTGAGACTGAGATTCATCGTTTTGAGACTGAGATCCATCATGCTGAGACTGAGATCCACCTCTCAGATCCATCATGTCGAGACTGAGATCCATTGCCCTGAGACTGAGATCCATCATGCGGAGACTGAGATCCATCATTCTGAGACTGAGATCGATTGCACTGAGGCTGAGATCCATCATGCTGAGACTGAGATCCATCACGCTGAGACTGAAATCCACATGCTCAGATCCATCATGCTGAGACTGAGATCCCTCGTGCTGAGACTGAGATCCATCGCACTGAGACTGAGATCCATTATGCTGAGAGTGATATCCATAGCACTGAGACTGAGATCCAACGCACTGAGACTGAGATCCATCGCACTGAGACTGAGATCCATCGTGCTGAGACTGAGATCTATCGTACTGAGACTGAGATCCATCATGCTGAGACTGAGATCAACCTACTCAGATCCATCATGCTCAGACTGAGATCCACTTGCTCAGATCCATCATGCTGAGACTGAGATCCATTGCACTGAGGCTGAGATCCATCATGCTGAGACTGAGATACACCTGCTCAGATCCGTCATGCTGAGACTGAAACTCATTGCACTGAGGCTGAACCATCATGCTGAGACTGAGATCCATCACTCTGAGACTGAGATTCACTTGCTCAGACCCATCATGCAGAGACGGAGATCCATTGCACTGAGGCTGAGATCAATCACGCTGAGACTGAGATCCACCTGATCAGATCCATCATGCTGAGACTGAGATCCATCGTTCTGAGACTGAGATCCATCGCATTGAGACTGAGATCTATCATATTGAGACTGAGATCCATCGCACTGAGACTGAGATCCATCGCACTGAGACTGAGATCCATCGCACTGAGACTGAGATGCGTCATGCTGAGACTGAGATCCATCATGCTGAGACTGAGATCCATCATGCTGAGACTGAGATCCTTCATGCTGAGACTGAGATCCATCGCACTGAGATTGAGATCCATCATGCTGAGACTGAGATCCATCATGCTGAGACTGAGATCCATCATGCTGAGACGGAGATCCATTTTTGAGACTGAGATCCATCGCACTGAGGCTGAGATCCATCGTGCTGAGACTTAGATTCATTGCACTTCGACTGAGATCCATCGTGATGAGACTGAGATCCATCATGCTGAGACTGAGATCCATAATGCTGAGACTGAGATCCATCGTGCTGAGCCTGAGGTCCATCGTGCTGAGACTGAGATCCATCGTGCTTAGACACATCCATCGTGCTGAGACTGAGATCCATCGTGCTGAGACTGAGATCCATCGTGCTAACACTGAGACCCATCATGCTGAGGCTTAGATCCATCGCACTGAGACTGAGATCCATCATGCTGAGACTGAGATCCATCGCACTGAGACTGAGATCCATTGCACTGAGACTGAGATCCATCGCACTTAGACTGAGCTCCATCGCACTGAGACTGATTTCCATCATGCTGAGACTGAGATCCATCATGTGAAACTGAGATCCACCATGCTGAGACTGAGATCCATCATGTTGAAACTGAGATCCATCATGCTGAGACTGAGATCCAGCTGCTAAAATCGATCATGCCGAGACTGAGATCCATCGCACTGAGACTGAGATCCATCGCGCTAAGACTGAGATCCAACGTGCTGAGACTGAGATCCATCGTGCTGAGACTGAGATCCATCGTGCTGAAACTGAGATCCATTGCACTGAGGCTGAGATCCATCATACTGAGACTGAGATCCACCTGCTCAGATCCATCATGCTGAGACTGAGATCGACCTGCTCAGATCCATCATGCTGAGACTGAGATCCATTGCACTGAGACTGAGAACCATTGCACTGAGACTGAGATCCATCATGCTGCGACTCAGATCCACGTCCGAAGATCCATCTTGCCGAGACTGACATCCAGCGCACTGAGATATGAGATCCATCAGGCTGAGACTGAGACCCATCGTGCTGACACTGAGATCCATTGCACTGAGGCTGAGATCCATCATACTGAGACTGAGATCCACCTGCTCAGATCCATCATGCTGAGACTGAGATCGACCTGCTTAGATCCATCGTGCAGAGTCTGAGATCCATCATGCTGAGACTGAGATGCACATGCTCAGATCCATCATGCTGAGACTGAGATCCATCATGCTCAGACTGAGATCCATTATGCTGAGACTGAGATCCACATGCTCAGATCCATCATGCTGCATCTGAGATCCATCCTGCTGAGACTGAGATCCACCTGCTCAGTTCCATCATGCTCAAACAGAGATCCACTTGCTCAGATCCATCATGCTGAGACTTAGATCCATTGCACTGAGGCTGAGATCCATCATGCTGAGACTGAGATCGACCTGCTCAGATCCATCATGCTGAGACTGAGATCCATCACGCTGAGACTGAGAATCACTTGCTCAGATCCAATATGCTGAGACTGAGATCCATTGCACTGATGCTGAGATCCATCATGCTGAGACTGTGATCCACCTGCTCAGATCCATCATGCTGAGATTGAGATGCATTGCACTGAGGCTGACACCAATCATGCTGAGACTGAGATCCATCATGCTGAGACTGAGATCCACCTGCTCAGTTCCATGATGCTGAGACTGAGATCCCTCGTGCTGAGACTGAGATCCATAGCACTGAGACTGAGATCCATCATGCTGAGAGTGAGATCCATAGCACTGAGACTGAGATCCATCGCACTGAGACTGAGATCCATCGCACTGAGACTGAGATCCATCGTGCTGAGACTGAGATCTATCGCACTGAGACTGAGATCCATCATGCTGAGACTGAGATCCATCGTGCTGAGACTGAGATCCATCGCACTGAGACTGAGATCCATCATGCTGAGACTAAGATCCATCATGCTGAGACTGATATTCATCGCACTCAGAAAGAGATCCATTGTGCTGAGACTGAGATCCATCGCACTGAGACTGAGATCCATCGCACTGAGTCTGAGATCCATCGCACTGAGACTGAGATCCATCGTGCTGAGGCTGAGATGCATCATGCTGAGACTGAGATCCATCATGCTGAGACTGAGATTCATCGTTTTGAGACTGAGATCCATCATGCTGAGACTGAGATCCACCTCTCAGATCCATCTTGTCGAGACTGAGATCCATCGCCCTGAGACTGAGATCCATCATGCTGAGACTGAGATCCATCATGCTGAGACTGAGATCCATTGCACTGAGGCTGAGTTCCATCATGCTGAGACTGCGATCCATCACGATGAGACTGAAATCCACCTGCTCAGATCCATCATGCTGAGACTGAGATCCCTCGTGCTGAGACTGAGATCCATCGCCCTGAGACTGAGATCCATCATGCTGAGAGTGAGATCCATAGCACTGAGACTGAGATCCATCGCACTGAGACATAGATCCATCGCACTGAGACTGAGATCCATCATGCTGAGGCTGAGATCCATCGTGCTGAGACTGAGATCCATCGCACTGAGACTGAGATCCATCATGCTGAGACTAAGATCCATCATGCTGAGACTGAGATCCATCGCGCTGAGACAGATCCATCGCACAGAGACTGAGATCTATCGCACTGAGACTGAGATCCATTGTGCCGAGACTGAGATCCATCCTGCTGAGACTGAGATCCATCATGTTGAGACTGAGATGCATCATGCTGAGACTGAGATTCATCGTGTTGAGACTGAGATCCATCGTGCTGAGACTAAGATACATCATACTGAGTCTGCGATCCTTCTCACTGAGACTGAGATCCATCGCACTGAGACTGAGATCCATCATGCTGAGACTGAGATCCATCATGCTGAGACTGAGATCCATCATGCTGAGACTGAGATCCATCATGCTGAGACTGAGATCCATCGCGCTGAGACTGAGATCCATCATGCTGAGACTGAGATCTATTGCACTGAGGCTGAGATCCATCCTGCTGAGACTGAGATCCATCACGCTGAGAGTGAAATCCACCTGCTCAGATCCATCATGCTGAGACTGAGATCCATCGTGCTGAGACTGAGATCCATCGCACTGAGACTGAGATCCATCATGCTGAGAGTGAGATCCATAGCACTGAGACTGAGATCAATCGCACTGAGACTGAGATTCATCGCACTGAGACTGAGATCCATCGTGCTGAGACTGAGATCTATCGCACTGAGACTGAGATCCATCATGCTGAGGCTGAAATACATCGTGCTGAGACTGAGATCCATCGCACTGAGACTGAGATCCATCATGCTGAGACTAAGATCCATCATGCTGAGACTGAGATCCATCGCACTGAGACTGAGATCCATCGCACTGAGGCTGAGATCTATCGCACTGAGACTGAGATCCAATGTGCTGAGACTGAGATCCATCGTGCTGAGACTGAGATCCATCATTTTGAGACAGAGATCCATCATGCTGAGACTGAGATTCATCATGTTGTGACCGAGATCCATCTTGCTGAGACTGAGATCCATCATGCTGAGACTGAGATTCATCATGTTGAGACTGAGATCCATCGCCCTGAGACCGAGATCCATCTTGCTGAGACTGAGATCCCTCGTGCTGAGACTGAGATCCATCGCACTGAGACTGAGATCCATCGCACTGAGACTGAGATCCATCATGCTGAGACTAAGATCGATCATGCTGAGACTGAGATCCATCGCACTGAGACTGAGATCCATCGCACTGAGGCTGAGATCTATCGCACTGAGACTGAGATCCAATGTGCTGAGACTGAGATCCATCGTGCTGAGACTGAGATCCATCATTTTGAGACAGAGATCCATCATGCTGAGACTGAGATTCATCATGTTGTGACCGAGATCCATCTTGCTGAGACTGAGATCCAGCGCACTGAGATATGAGATCCATCAGGCTGAGACTGAGACCCATCGTGCTGAGACTGAGATCTATCGCACTGAGACTGAGATCCATCATGCTGAGACTGAGATCCATCATGCTGAGACTGAGATCCATCATGCTGAGACTGAGATCCATCATGCTGAGACTGAGATCCATCGCGCTGAGACTGAGATCCATCATGCTGAGACTGAGATCCATTGCACTGAGGCTGAGATCCATCATGCTGAGACTGAGATCCATCACGCTGAGAGTGAAATCCACCTGCTCAGATCCATCATGCTGAGACTGAGATCCATCGTGCTGAGACTGAGATCCATCGCACTGAGACTGAGATCCATCATGCTGAGAGTGAGATCCATAGCACTGAGACTGAGATCAATCGCACTGAGACTGAGATTCATCGCACTGAGACTGAGATCCATCGTGCTGAGACTGAGATCTATCGCACTGAGACTGAGATCCATCATGCTGAGGCTGAGATACATCGTGCTGAGACTGAGATCCATCGCGCTGAGACTGAGATCCATCATGCTGAGACTAAGATCCATCATGCTGAGACTGAGATCCATCGCACTGAGACTGAGATCCATCGCACTGAGGCTGAGATCTATCGCACTGAGACTGAGATCCAATGTGCTGAGACTGAGATCCATCGTGCTGAGACTGAGATCCATCATTTTGAGACAGAGATCCATCATGCTGAGACTGAGATTCATCATGTTGTGACCGAGATCCATCTTGCTGAGACTGAGATCCACCATGCTGAGACCGAGATTCATCATGTTGAGACTGAGATCCATCGCCCTGAGACCGAGATCCATCTTGCTGAGACTGAGATCCCTCGTGCTGAGACTGAGATCCATCGCACTGAGACTGAGATCCATCGCACTGAGACTGAGATCCATCATGCTGAGACTAAGATCCATCATGCTGAGACTGTGATCCATCGCACTGAGACTGAGATCCATCGCACTGAGGCTGAGATCTATCGCACTGAGACTGAGATCCAATGTGCTGAGACTGAGATCCATCGTGCTGAGACTGAGATCCATCATTTTGAGACAGAGATCCATCATGCTGAGACTGAGATTCATCATGTTGTGACCGAGATCCATCTTGCTGAGACTGAGATCCATCATGCTGAGACTGAGATTCATCATGTTGAGACTGAGATCCATCGCCCTGAGACCGAGATCCATCTTGCTGAGACTGAGATCCCTCGTGCTGAGACTGAGATCCATCGCACTGAGACTGAGATCCATTGCACTGAGACTGAAAGCCATCCTGCTGAGACTGAGATCCATAGCACTGAGACTGAGATCCATCGTACTGACACTGAGATCCATCTTGCTGAGACTGAGATCTATCGCACTGAGACTGAGATCCATCATGCTGAGACTGAGATCCATGATGCTGAGACTGGATTCCATCGCACTGAGACTGTGATTCACCTGCAAAGAGCCATCATGCTGAGACTGAGATCCCTCGTGCTGAGACTGAGATCCATCGCACTGAGACTGAGATCCATCATGCTGAGACTGAGATCCATCACACTGAGACTGAGATCCATCGCACTGAGACTGAGATCCATCGCACTGAGACTGAGATCCATCGCACTGAGACTGAGATGCATCATGCTGAGACTGAGATCCATCGTGCTGAGACTGAGATCCATCATGCTGAGACTGAGATCCTTCATGCTGAGACTGAGATCCATCGCACTGAGATTGAGATCCATCATGCTGAGACTGAGATCCATCATGCTGAGACTGAGATCCATCATGCTGAGACTGAGATCCATTTTTGAGACTGAGATCCATCGCACTGAGGCTGAGATCCATCGTGATGAGACTTAGATTCATTGCACTTCGACTGAGATCCATCGTGCTGAGACTGAGATCCCTCGTGCTGAGGCCGAGATCCATCATGCTGAGACTGAGATCTATCGCGCTGAGACTGAGATTCTTTGCGCTGAGACTGAGATCCATCGTGCTGAGACTGAGATCCATCATGCTGAGACTGAGATCCATCGTGCTTAGACAGATCCATCGTGCTGAGACTGAGATCCATCGTGCTGAGACTGAGATCCAAAGCACTGAGACTGAGATCCATCATGCTGAGAGTGAGATCCATAGCACTGAGACTGAGATCCATCGCACTGAGACTGAGATCCATTTCACTGAGCCTGAGATCCATCGTGCTGAGACTGAGATCTATCGCACTGAGACTGAGATCCGTCATGCTGAGACTGAGATCCATCGCATTGTGAATGAGATCCATCATGCTGAGACTAAGATCCATCATGCTGAGGCTGAGATCCACCTGCTCAGATCGATCATGTTGAGACTGAGATCCATCGCCCTGAGACATAGATCCATCGCACTGAGACTGAGATCCATCATGCTGAGGCTGAGATCCATCGTGCTGAGACTGAGATCCATCGCACTGAGACTGAGATCCATCATGCTGAGACTAAGATCCATCATGCTGAGACTGAGATCCATCGCGCTGAGACAGATCCATCGCACAGAGACTGAGATCTATCGCACTGAGACTGAGATCCATTGTGCCGAGACTGAGATCCATCCTGCTGAGACTGAGATCCATCATGTTGAGACTGAGATGCATCATGCTGAGACTGAGATTCATCGTGTTGAGACTGAGATCCATCGTGCTGAGACTAAGATACATCATACTGAGTCTGCGATCCTTCTCACTGAGACTGAGATCCATCGCACTGAGACTGAGATCCATCATGCTGAGACTGAGATCCATCATGCTGAGACTGAGATCCATCATGCTGAGACTGAGATCCATCATGCTGAGACTGAGATCCATCGCGCTGAGACTGAGATCCATCATGCTGAGACTGAGATCTATTGCACTGAGGCTGAGATCCATCCTGCTGAGACTGAGATCCATCACGCTGAGAGTGAAATCCACCTGCTCAGATCCATCATGCTGAGACTGAGATCCATCGTGCTGAGACTGAGATCCATCGCACTGAGACTGAGATCCATCATGCTGAGAGTGAGATCCATAGCACTGAGACTGAGATCAATCGCACTGAGACTGAGATTCATCGCACTGAGACTGAGATCCATCGTGCTGAGACTGAGATCTATCGCACTGAGACTGAGATCCATCATGCTGAGGCTGAAATACATCGTGCTGAGACTGAGATCCATCGCACTGAGACTGAGATCCATCATGCTGAGACTAAGATCCATCATGCTGAGACTGAGATCCATCGCACTGAGACTGAGATCCATCGCACTGAGGCTGAGATCTATCGCACTGAGACTGAGATCCAATGTGCTGAGACTGAGATCCATCGTGCTGAGACTGAGATCCATCATTTTGAGACAGAGATCCATCATGCTGAGACTGAGATTCATCATGTTGTGACCGAGATCCATCTTGCTGAGACTGAGATCCATCATGCTGAGACTGAGATTCATCATGTTGAGACTGAGATCCATCGCCCTGAGACCGAGATCAATCTTGCTGAGACTGAGATCCCTCGTGCTGAGACTGAGATCCATCGCACTGAGACTGAGATCCATCGCACTGAGACTGAGATCCATCATGCTGAGACTAAGATCGATCATGCTGAGACTGAGATCCATCGCACTGAGACTGAGATCCATCGCACTGAGGCTGAGATCTATCGCACTGAGACTGAGATCTATCGCACTGAGACTGAGATCCATCGTGCTGAGACTGAGATCCATCATTTTGAGACAGAGATCCATCATGCTGAGACTGAGATTCATCATGTTGTGACCGAGATCCATCTTGCTGAGACTGAGATCCAGCGCACTGAGATATGAGATCCATCAGGCTGAGACTGAGACCCATCGTGCTGAGACTGAGATCTATCGCACTGAGACTGAGATCCATCATGCTGAGACTGAGATCCATCATGCTGAGACTGAGATCCATCATGCTGAGACTGAGATCCATCATGCTGAGACTGAGATCCATCGCGCTGAGACTGAGATCCATCATGCTGAGACTGAGATCCATTGCACTGAGGCTGAGATCCATCATGCTGAGACTGAGATCCATCACGCTGAGAGTGAAATCCACCTGCTCAGATCCATCATGCTGAGACTGAGATCCATCGTGCTGAGACTGAGATCCATCGCACTGAGACTGAGATCCATCATGCTGAGAGTGAGATCCATAGCACTGAGACTGAGATCAATCGCACTGAGACTGAGATTCATCGCACTGAGACTGAGATCCATCGTGCTGAGACTGAGATCTATCGCACTGAGACTGAGATCCATCATGCTGAGGCTGAGATACATCGTGCTGAGACTGAGATCCATCGCGCTGAGACTGAGATCCATCATGCTGAGACTAAGATCCATCATGCTGAGACTGAGATCCATCGCACTGAGACTGAGATCCATCGCACTGAGGCTGAGATCTATCGCACTGAGACTGAGATCCAATGTGCTGAGACTGAGATCCATCGTGCTGAGACTGAGATCCATCATTTTGAGACAGAGATCCATCATGCTGAGACTGAGATTCATCATGTTGTGACCGAGATCCATCTTGCTGAGACTGAGATCCACCATGCTGAGACCGAGATTCATCATGTTGAGACTGAGATCCATCGCCCTGAGACCGAGATCCATCTTGCTGAGACTGAGATCCCTCGTGCTGAGACTGAGATCCATCGCACTGAGACTGAGATCCATCGCACTGAGACTGAGATCCATCATGCTGAGACTAAGATCCATCATGCTGAGACTGTGATCCATCGCACTGAGACTGAGATCCATCGCACTGAGGCTGAGATCTATCGCACTGAGACTGAGATCCAATGTGCTGAGACTGAGATCCATCGTGCTGAGACTGAGATCCATCATTTTGAGACAGAGATCCATCATGCTGAGACTGAGATTCATCATGTTGTGACCGAGATCCATCTTGCTGAGACTGAGATCCATCATGCTGAGACTGAGATTCATCATGTTGAGACTGAGATCCATCGCCCTGAGACCGAGATCCATCTTGCTGAGACTGAGATCCCTCGTGCTGAGACTGAGATCCATCGCACTGAGACTGAGATCCATTGCACTGAGACTGAAAGCCATCCTGCTGAGACTGAGATCCATAGCACTGAGACTGAGATCCATCGTACTGACACTGAGATCCATCTTGCTGAGACTGAGATCTATCGCACTGAGACTGAGATCCATCATGCTGAGACTGAGATCCATGATGCTGAGACTGGATTCCATCGCACTGAGACTGTGATTCACCTGCAAAGAGCCATCATGCTGAGACTGAGATCCCTCGTGCTGAGACTGAGATCCATCGCACTGAGACTGAGATCCATCATGCTGAGACTGAGATCCATCACACTGAGACTGAGATCCATCGCACTGAGACTGAGATCCATCGCACTGAGACTGAGATCCATCGCACTGAGACTGAGATGCATCATGCTGAGACTGAGATCCATCGTGCTGAGACTGAGATCCATCATGCTGAGACTGAGATCCTTCATGCTGAGACTGAGATCCATCGCACTGAGATTGAGATCCATCATGCTGAGACTGAGATCCATCATGCTGAGACTGAGATCCATCATGCTGAGACTGAGATCCATTTTTGAGACTGAGATCCATCGCACTGAGGCTGAGATCCATCGTGATGAGACTTAGATTCATTGCACTTCGACTGAGATCCATCGTGCTGAGACTGAGATCCCTCGTGCTGAGGCCGAGATCCATCATGCTGAGACTGAGATCTATCGCGCTGAGACTGAGATTCTTTGCGCTGAGACTGAGATCCATCGTGCTGAGACTGAGATCCATCATGCTGAGACTGAGATCCATCGTGCTTAGACAGATCCATCGTGCTGAGACTGAGATCCATCGTGCTGAGACTGAGATCCAAAGCACTGAGACTGAGATCCATCATGCTGAGAGTGAGATCCATAGCACTGAGACTGAGATCCATCGCACTGAGACTGAGATCCATTTCACTGAGCCTGAGATCCATCGTGCTGAGACTGAGATCTATCGCACTGAGACTGAGATCCGTCATGCTGAGACTGAGATCCATCGCATTGTGAATGAGATCCATCATGCTGAGACTAAGATCCATCATGCTGAGGCTGAGATCCACCTGCTCAGATCGATCATGTTGAGACTGAGATCCATCGCCCTGAGACAGAGATCCATCATGCTGAGACTGAGATCCATCATTCCTAGACTGAGATCCCCTGCAATGAGGCTGAGATCCATCATGCAGAGACTGAGATCCATCATGCTGAGACTGAGATCCATCATTCTGAGACTGAGATCCATTGCACTGAGATTCAGATCCATCGCACTGAGACTGAGATCCATCGCACTGACACTGTGATCCATCGTGCTGACACTGAGATCCATCGCACTGAGACTGAGATCCATCGCACTGAGACTGAGATCCATCGCACTGAGACTGAGATCCATCATGCTGAGACTGAGATCCATCATGCTGAGACTGAGATCCATCATGCTCAGACTGAGATCCATCATGCTGAGACTGAGATCCATCGCGCTGAGACTGAGATCCATCATGCTGAGACTGAGATCCATTGCACTGAGGCTGAGATCCATCATGCTGAGACTGAGATCCATCACGCTGAGAGTGAAATCCACCTGCTCAGATCCATCATGCTGAGACTGAGATCCATCGTGCTGAGACTGAGATCCATCGCACTGAGACTGAGATCCATCATGCTGAGAGTGAGATCCACCTGATCAGATCCATCATGCTGAGACTGAGATCCATCGTTCTGAGACTGAGATCCATCGCATTGAGACTGAGATCTATCATATTGAGACTGAGATCCATCGCACTGAGACTGAGATCCATCGCACTGAGACTGAGATCCATCGCACTGAGACTGAGATGCATCATGCTGAGACTGAGATCCATCATGCTGAGACTGAGATCCATCATGCTGAGACTGAGATCCTTCATGCTGAGACTGAGATCCATCGCACTGAGATTGAGATCCATCATGCTGAGACTGAGATCCATCATGCTGAGACTGAGATCCATCATGCTGAGACTGAGATCCATTTTTGAGACTGAGATCCATCGCACTGAGGCTGAGATCCATCGTGATGAGACTTAGATTCATTGCACTTCGACTGAGATCCATCGTGCTGAGACTGAGATCCCTCGTGCTGAGACCGAGATCCATCATGCTGAGACTGAGATCTATCGCGCTGAGACTGAGATTCTTTGCGCTGAGACTGAGATCCATCGTGCTGAGACTGAGATCCATCATGCTGAGACTGAGATCCATCGTGCTTAGACAGATCCATCGTGCTGAGACTGAGATCCATCGTGCTGAGACTGAGATCCAAAGCACTGAGACTGAGATCCATCATGCTGAGAGTGAGATCCATAGCACTGAGACTGAGATCCATCGCACTGAGACTGAGATCCATTTCACTGAGCCTGAGATCCATCGTGCTGAGACTGAGATCTATCGCACTGAGACTGAGATCCGTCATGCTGAGACTGAGATCCATCGCATTGTGAATGAGATCCATCATGCTGAGACTAAGATCCATCATGCTGAGGCTGAGATCCACCTGCTCAGATCGATCATGTTGAGACTGAGATCCATCGCCCTGAGACAGAGATCCATCATGCTGAGACTGAGATCCATCATTCCTAGACTGAGATCCCCTGCAATGAGGCTGAGATCCATCATGCAGAGACTGAGATCCATCATGCTGAGACAGAGATCCATCATTCTGAGACTGAGATCCATTGCACTGAGATTCAGATCCATCGCACTGAGACTGAGATCCATCGCACTGACACTGTGATCCATCGTGCTGACACTGAGATCCATCGCACTGAGACTGAGATCCATCGCACTGAGACTGAGATCCATCGCACTGAGACTGAGATCCATCATGCTGAGACTGAGATCCATCATGCTGAGACTGAGATCCATCATGCTCAGACTGAGATCCATCATGCTGAGACTGAGATCCATCGCGCTGAGACTGAGATCCATCATGCTGAGACTGAGATCCATTGCACTGAGGCTGAGATCCATCATGCTGAGACTGAGATCCATCACGCTGAGAGTGAAATCCACCTGCTCAGTTCCATCATGCTGAGACTGAGATCCATCGTGCTGAGACTGAGATCCATCGCACTGAGACTGAGATCCATCATGCTGAGAGTGAGATCCATAGCACTGAGACTGAGATCAATCGCACTGAGACTGAGATTCATCGCACTGAGACTGAGATCCATCGTGCTGAGACTGAGATCTATCGCACTGAGACTGAGATCCATCATGCTGAGGCTGAGATCCATTGTGCTGAGACTGAGATCCATCGCACTGAGACTGAGATCCATCATGCTGAGACTAAGATCCATCATGCTGAGACTGAGATCCATCGCACTGAGACTGAGATCCATCGCACTGAGGCTGAGATCCATCGCACTGAGGCTGAGATCTATCGCACTGAGACTGAGATCCAATGTGCTGAGACTGAGATCCATCGTGCTGAGACTGAGATCCATCATTTTGAGACAGAGATCCATCATGCTGAGACTGAGATTCATCATGTTGTGACCGAGATCCATCTTGCTGAGACTGAGATCCATCATGCTGAGACTGAGATTCATCATGTTGAGACTGAGATCCATCGCCCTGAGACCGAGATCCATCTTGCTGAGACTGAGATCCCTCGTGCTGAGACTGAGATCCATCGCACTGAGACTGAGATCCATTGCACTGAGACTGAAAGCCATCCTGCTGAGACTGAGATCCATAGCACTGAGACTGAGATCCATCGTACTGACACTGAGATCCATCTTGCTGAGACTGAGATCTATCGCACTGAGACTGAGATCCATCATGCTGAGACTGAGATCCATGATGCTGAGACTGGATTCCATCGCACTGAGACTGTGATTCACCTGCAAAGAGCCATCATGCTGAGACTGAGATCCCTCGTGCTGAGACTGAGATCCATCGCACTGAGACTGAGATCCATCATGCTGAGACTGAGATCCATCACACTGAGACTGAGATCCATCGCACTGAGACTGAGATCCATCGCACTGAGACTGAGATCCATCGCACTGAGACAGAGATGCATCATGCTGAGACTGAGATCCATCGTGCTGAGACTGAGATCCATCATGCTGAGACTGAGATCCTTCATGCTGAGACTGAGATCCATCGCACTGAGATTGAGATCCATCATGCTGAGACTGAGATCCATCATGCTGAGACTGAGATCCATCATGCTGAGACTGAGATCCATTTTTGAGACTGAGATCCATCGCACTGAGGCTGAGATCCATCGTGATGAGACTTAGATTCATTGCACTTCGACTGAGATCCATCGTGCTGAGACTGAGATCCCTCGTGCTGAGGCCGAGATCCATCATGCTGAGACTGAGATCTATCGCGCTGAGACTGAGATTCTTTGCGCTGAGACTGAGATCCATCGTGCTGAGACTGAGATCCATCATGCTGAGACTGAGATCCATCGTGCTTAGACAGATCCATCGTGCTGAGACTGAGATCCATCGTGCTGAGACTGAGATCCAAAGCACTGAGACTGAGATCCATCATGCTGAGAGTGAGATCCATAGCACTGAGACTGAGATCCATCGCACTGAGACTGAGATCCATTTCACTGAGCCTGAGATCCATCGTGCTGAGACTGAGATCTATCGCACTGAGACTGAGATCCGTCATGCTGAGACTGAGATCCATCGCATTGTGAATGAGATCCATCATGCTGAGACTAAGATCCATCATGCTGAGGCTGAGATCCACCTGCTCAGATCGATCATGTTGAGACTGAGATCCATCGCCCTGAGACAGAGATCCATCATGCTGAGACTGAGATCCATCATTCCTAGACTGAGATCCCCTGCAATGAGGCTGAGATCCATCATGCAGAGACTGAGATCCATCATGCTGAGACTGAGATCCATCATTCTGAGACTGAGATCCATTGCACTGAGATTCAGATCCATCGCACTGAGACTGAGATCCATCGCACTGACACTGTGATCCATCGTGCTGACACTGAGATCCATCGCACTGAGACTGAGATCCATCGCACTGAGACTGAGATCCATCGCACTGAGACTGAGATCCATCATGCTGAGACTGAGATCCATCATGCTGAGACTGAGATCCATCATGCTCAGACTGAGATCCATCATGCTGAGACTGAGATCCATCGCGCTGAGACTGAGATCCATCATGCTGAGACTGAGATCCATTGCACTGAGGCTGAGATCCATCATGCTGAGACTGAGATCCATCACGCTGAGAGTGAAATCCACCTGCTCAGATCCATCATGCTGAGACTGAGATCCATCGTGCTGAGACTGAGATCCATCGCACTGAGACTGAGATCCATCATGCTGAGAGTGAGATCCACCTGATCAGATCCATCATGCTGAGACTGAGATCCATCGTTCTGAGACTGAGATCCATCGCATTGAGACTGAGATCTATCATATTGAGACTGAGATCCATCGCACTGAGACTGAGATCCATCGCACTGAGACTGAGATCCATCGCACTGAGACTGAGATGCATCATGCTGAGACTGAGATCCATCATGCTGAGACTGAGATCCATCATGCTGAGACTGAGATCCTTCATGCTGAGACTGAGATCCATCGCACTGAGATTGAGATCCATCATGCTGAGACTGAGATCCATCATGCTGAGACTGAGATCCATCATGCTGAGACTGAGATCCATTTTTGAGACTGAGATCCATCGCACTGAGGCTGAGATCCATCGTGATGAGACTTAGATTCATTGCACTTCGACTGAGATCCATCGTGCTGAGACTGAGATCCCTCGTGCTGAAACCGAGATCCATCATGCTGAGACTGAGATCTATCGCGCTGAGACTGAGATTCTTTGCGCTGAGACTGAGATCCATCGTGCTGAGACTGAGATCCATCATGCTGAGACTGAGATCCATCGTGCTTAGACAGATCCATCGTGCTGAGACTGAGATCCATCGTGCTGAGACTGAGATCCAAAGCACTGAGACTGAGATCCATCATGCTGAGAGTGAGATCCATAGCACTGAGACTGAGATCCATCGCACTGAGACTGAGATCCATTTCACTGAGCCTGAGATCCATCGTGCTGAGACTGAGATCTATCGCACTGAGACTGAGATCCGTCATGCTGAGACTGAGATCCATCGCATTGTGAATGAGATCCATCATGCTGAGACTAAGATCCATCATGCTGAGGCTGAGATCCACCTGCTCAGATCGATCATGTTGAGACTGAGATCCATCGCCCTGAGACAGAGATCCATCATGCTGAGACTGAGATCCATCATTCCTAGACTGAGATCCCCTGCAATGAGGCTGAGATCCATCATGCAGAGACTGAGATCCATCATGCTGAGACAGAGATCCATCATTCTGAGACTGAGATCCATTGCACTGAGATTCAGATCCATCGCACTGAGACTGAGATCCATCGCACTGACACTGTGATCCATCGTGCTGACACTGAGATCCATCGCACTGAGACTGAGATCCATCGCACTGAGACTGAGATCCATCGCACTGAGACTGAGATCCATCATGCTGAGACTGAGATCCATCATGCTGAGACTGAGATCCATCATGCTCAGACTGAGATCCATCATGCTGAGACTGAGATCCATCGCGCTGAGACTGAGATCCATCATGCTGAGACTGAGATCCATTGCACTGAGGCTGAGATCCATCATGCTGAGACTGAGATCCATCACGCTGAGAGTGAAATCCACCTGCTCAGTTCCATCATGCTGAGACTGAGATCCATCGTGCTGAGACTGAGATCCATCGCACTGAGACTGAGATCCATCATGCTGAGAGTGAGATCCATAGCACTGAGACTGAGATCAATCGCACTGAGACTGAGATTCATCGCACTGAGACTGAGATCCATCGTGCTGAGACTGAGATCTATCGCACTGAGACTGAGATCCATCATGCTGAGGCTGAGATCCATTGTGCTGAGACTGAGATCCATCGCACTGAGACTGAGATCCATCATGCTGAGACTAAGATCCATCATGCTGAGACTGAGATCCATCGCACTGAGACTGAGATCCATCGCACTGAGGCTGAGATCTATCGCACTGAGACTGAGATCCAATGTGCTGAGACTGAGATCCATCGTGCTGAGACTGAGATCCATCATTTTGAGGCAGAGATCCATCATGCTGAGACTGAGATTCATCATGTTGTGACCGAGATCCATCTTGCTGAGACTGAGATCCATCATGCTGAGACTGAGATTCATCATGTTGAGACTGAGATCCATCGCCCTGAGACCGAGATCCATCTTGCTGAGACTGAGATCCCTCGTGCTGAGACTGAGATCCATCGCACTGAGACTGAGATCCATTGCACTGAGACTGAAAGCCATCCTGCTGAGACTGAGATCCATAGCACTGAGACTGAGATCCATCGTACTGACAGTGAGATCCATCTTGCTGAGACTGAGATCTATCGCACTGAGACTGAGATCCATCATGCTGAGACTGAGATCCATGATGCTGAGACTGGATTCCATCGCACTGAGACTGTGATTCACCTGCAAAGAGCCATCATGCTGAGACTGAGATCCCTCGTGCTGAGACTGAGATCCATCGCACTGAGACTGAGATCCATCATGCTGAGACTGAGATCCATCACACTGAGACTGAGATCCATCGCACTGAGACTGAGATCCATCGCACTGAGACTGAGATCCATCGCACTGAGACTGAGATGCATCATGCTGAGACTGAGATCCATCGTGCTGAGACTGAGATCCATCATGCTGAGACTGAGATCCTTCATGCTGAGACTGAGATCCATCGCACTGAGATTGAGATCCATCATGCTGAGACTGAGATCCATCATGCTGAGACTGAGATCCATCATGCTGAGACTGAGATCCATTTTTGAGACTGAGATCCATTGCACTGAGGCTGAGATCCATCATACTGAGACTGAGATCCACCTGCTCAGATCCATCATGCTGAGACTGAGATCGACCTGCTCAGATCCATCATGCTGAGACTGAGATCCATTGCACTGAGACTGAGAACCATTGCACTGAGACTGAGATCCATCATGCTGCGAATGAGATCCACGTCCGAAGATCCATCTTGCCGAGACTGACATCCAGCGCACTGAGATATGAGATCCATCAGGCTGAGACTGAGACCCATCGTGCTGACACTGAGATCCATTGCACTGAGGCTGAGATCCATCATACTGAGACTGAGATCCACCTGCTCAGATCCATCATGCTGAGACTGAGATCGACCTGCTTAGATCCATCGTGCAGAGTCTGAGATCCATCATGCTGAGACTGAGATGCACCTGCTCAGATCCATCATGCTGAGACTGAGATCCATCATGCTCAGACTGAGATCCATTATGCTGAGACTGAGATCCACATGCTCAGATCCATCATGCTGCGTCTGAGATCCATCCTGCTGAGACTGAGATCCACCTGCTCAGTTCCATCATGCTCAAACAGAGATCCACTTGCTCAGATCCATCATGCTGAGACTTAGATCCATTGCACTGAGGCTGAGATCCATCATGCTGAGACTGAGATCGACCTGCTCAGATCCATCATGCTGAGACTGAGATCCATCACGCTGAGACTGAGAATCACTTGCTCAGATCCAATATGCTGAGACTGAGATCCATTGCACTGATGCTGAGATCCATCATGCTGAGACTGTGATCCACCTGCTCAGATCCATCATGCTGAGATTGAGATGCATTGCACTGAGGCTGACACCAATCATGCTGAGACTGAGATCCATCATGCTGAGACTGAGATCCACCTGCTCAGTTCCATGATGCTGAGACTGAGATCCCTCGTGCTGAGACTGAGATGCATAGCACTGAGACTGAGATCCATCATGCTGAGAGTGAGATCCATAGCACTGAGACTGAGATCCATCGCACTGAGACTGAGATCCATCGCACTGAGACTGAGATCCATCATGCTGAGACTGAGATCTATCGCACTGAGACTGAGATCCATCATGCTGAGACAGAGATCCATCGTGCTGAGACTGAGATCCATCGCACTGAGACTGAGATCCATCATGCTGAGACAGAGATCCATCGTGCTGAGACTGAGATCCATCGCACTGAGACTGAGATCCATCATGCTGAGACTAAGATCCATCATGCTGAGACTGAGATCCACCTCTCAGATCCATGATGTCGAGACTGAGATCCATCGCCCTGAGACTGAGATCCATCATGCTGAGACTGAGATCCATCATGCTGAGACTGAGATCCATTGCACTGAGGCTGAGTTCCATCATGCTGAGACTGCGATCCATCACGATGAGACTGAAATCCACCTGCTCAGATCCATCATGCTGAGACTGAGATCCCTCGTGCTGAGACTGAGATCCATCGCCCTGAGACTGAGATGCATCATGCTGAGAGTGAGATCCATAGCACTGAGACTGAGATCCATCGCACTGAGACTGAGATCCATCATGCTGAGGCTGAGATCCATCGTGCTGAGACTGAGATCCATCGCACTGAGACTGAGATCCATCATGCTGAGACTAAGATCCATCATGCTGAGACTGAGATCCATCGCGCTGAGACAGATCCATCGCACAGAGACTGAGATCTATCGCACTGAGACTGAGATCCATTGTGCCGAGACTGAGATCCATCCTGCTGAGACTGAGATCCATCATGTTGAGACTGAGATGCATCATGCTGAGAATGAGATTCATCGTGTTGAGACTGAGATCCATCGTGCTGAGACTAAGATACATCATACTGAGTCTGCGATCCTTCTCACTGAGACTGAGATCCATCGCACTGAGACTGAGATCCATCATGCTGAGACTGAGATCCATCATGCTGAGACTGAGATCCATCATGCTCAGACTGAGATCCATCATGCTGAGACTGAGATCCATCGCGCTGAGACTGAGATCCATCATGCTGAGACTGAGATCCATTGCACTGAGGCTGAGATCCATCATGCTGAGACTGAGATCCATCACGCTGAGAGTGAAATCCACCTGCTCAGATCCATCATGCTGAGACTGAGATCCATCGTGCTGAGACTGAGATCCATCGCACTGAGACTGAGATCCATCATGCTGAGAGTGAGATCCATAGCACTGAGACTGAGATCAATCGCACTGAGACTGAGATTCATCGCACTGAGACTGAGATCCATCGTGCTGAGACTGAGATCTATCGCACTGAGACTGAGATCCATCATGCTGAGGCTGAGATACATCGTGCTGAGACTGAGATCCATCGCGCTGAGACTGAGATCCATCATGCTGAGACTAAGATCCATCATGCTGAGAATGAGATCCATCGCACTGAGACTGAGATCCATCGCACTGAGGCTGAGATCTATCGCACTGAGACTGAGATCCAATGTGCTGAGACTGAGATCCATCGTGCTGAGACTGAGATCCATCATTTTGAGACAGAGATCCATCATGCTGAGACTGAGATTCATCATGTTGTGACCGAGATCCATCTTGCTGAGACTGAGATCCACCATGCTGAGACTGAGATTCATCATGTTGAGACTGAGATCCATCGCCCTGAGACCGAGATCCATCTTGCTGAGACTGAGATCCCTCGTGCTGAGACTGAGATCCATCGCACTGAGACTGAGATCCATCGCACTGAGACTGAGATCCATCATGCTGAGACTAAGATCCATCATGCTGAGACTGTGATCCATCGCACTGAGACTGAGATCCATCGCACTGAGGCTGAGATCTATCGCACTGAGACTGAGATCCAATGTGCTGAGACTGAGATCCATCGTGCTGAGACTGAGATCCATCATTTTGAGACAGAGATCCATCATGCTGAGACTGAGATTCATCATGTTGTGACCGAGATCCATCTTGCTGAGACTGAGATCCATCATGCTGAGACTGAGATTCATCATGTTGAGACTGAGATCCATCGCCCTGAGACCGAGTTCCATCTTGCTGAGACTGAGATCCCTCGTGCTGAGACTGAGATCCATCGCACTGAGACTGAGATCCATTGCACTGAGACTGAAAGCCATCCTGCTGAGACTGAGATCCATAGCACTGAGACTGAGATCCATCGTACTGACACTGAGATCCATCTTGCTGAGACTGAGATCTATCGCACTGAGACTGAGATCCATCATGCTGAGACTGAGATCCATCATGCTGAGACTGAGATCCATCATGCTGAGACTGAGATCCATCATGCTGAGACTGAGATCCATCGCGCTGAGACTGAGATCCATCATGCTGAGACTGAGATCCATTGCACTGAGGCTGAGATCCATCATGCTGAGACTGAGATCCATCACGCTGAGAGTGAAATCCACCTGCTCAGATCCATCATGCTGAGACTGAGATCCATCGTGCTGAGACTGAGATCCATCGCACTGAGACTGAGATCCATCATGCTGAGAGTGAGATCCATAGCACTGAGACTGAGATCAATCGCACTGAGACTGAGATTCATCGCACTGAGACTGAGATCCATCGTGCTGAGACTGAGATCTATCGCACTGAGACTGAGATCCATCATGCTGAGGCTGAAATACATCGTGCTGAGACTGAGATCCATCGCACTGAGACTGAGATCCATCATGCTGAGACTAAGATCCATCATGCTGAGACTGAGATCCATCGCACTGAGACTGAGATCCATCGCACTGAGGCTGAGATCTATCGCACTGAGACTGAGATCCAATGTGCTGAGACTGAGATCCATCGTGCTGAGACTGAGATCCATCATTTTGAGACAGAGATCCATCATGCTGAGACTGAGATTCATCATGTTGTGACCGAGATCCATCTTGCTGAGACTGAGATCCATCATGCTGAGACTGAGATTCATCATGTTGAGACTGAGATCCATCGCCCTGAGACCGAGATCCATCTTGCTGAGACTGAGATCCCTCGTGCTGAGACTGAGATCCATCGCACTGAGACTGAGATCCATCGCACTGAGACTGAGATCCATCATGCTGAGACTAAGATCGATCATGCTGAGACTGAGATCCATCGCACTGAGACTGAGATCCATCGCACTGAGGCTGAGATCTATCGCACTGAGACTGAGATCCAATGTGCTGAGACTGAGATCCATCGTGCTGAGACTGAGATCCATCATTTTGAGACAGAGATCCATCATGCTGAGACTGAGATTCATCATGTTGTGACCGAGATCCATCTTGCTGAGACTGAGATCCATCATGCTGAGACTGAGATTCATCATGTTGAGACTGAGATCCATCGCCCTGAGACCGAGATCCATCTTGCTGAGACTGAGATCCCTCGTGCTGAGACTGAGATCCATCGCACTGAGACTGAGATCCATTGCACTGAGACTGAAAGCCATCCTGCTGAGACTGAGATCCATAGCACTGAGACTGAGATCCATCGTACTGACACTGAGATCCATCTTGCTGAGACTGAGATCTATCGCACTGAGACTGAGATCCATCATGCTGAGACTGAGATCCATGATGCTGAGACTGGATTCCATCGCACTGAGACTGTGATTCACCTGCAAAGAGCCATCATGCTGAGACTGAGATCCCTCGTGCTGAGACTGAGATCCATCGCACTGAGACTGAGATCCATCATGCTGAGACTGAGATCCATCACACTGAGACTGAGATCCATCGCACTGAGACTGAGATCCATCGCACTGAGACTGAGATCCATCGCACTGAGACTGAGATGCATCATGCTGAGACTGAGATCCATCGTGCTGAGACTGAGATCCATCATGCTGAGACTGAGATCCTTCATGCTGAGACTGAGATCCATCGCACTGAGATTGAGATCCATCATGCTGAGACTGAGATCCATCATGCTGAGACTGAGATCCATCATGCTGAGACTGAGATCCATTTTTGAGACTGAGATCCATCGCACTGAGGCTGAGATCCATCGTGATGAGACTTAGATTCATTGCACTTCGACTGAGATCCATCGTGCTGAGACTGAGATCCCTCGTGCTGAGACCGAGATCCATCATGCTGAGACTGAGATCTATCGCGCTGAGACTGAGATTCTTTGCGCTGAGACTGAGATCCATCGTGCTGAGACTGAGATCCATCATGCTGAGACTGAGATCCATCGTGCTTAGACAGATCCATCGTGCTGAGACTGAGATCCATCGTGCTGAGACTGAGATCCAAAGCACTGAGACTGAGATCCATCATGCTGAGAGTGAGATCCATAGCACTGAGACTGAGATCCATCGCACTGAGACTGAGATCCATTTCACTGAGCCTGAGATCCATCGTGCTGAGACTGAGATCTATCGCACTGAGACTGAGATCCGTCATGCTGAGACTGAGATCCATCGCATTGTGAATGAGATCCATCATGCTGAGACTAAGATCCATCATGCTGAGGCTGAGATCCACCTGCTCAGATCGATCATGTTGAGACTGAGATCCATCGCCCTGAGACAGAGATCCATCATGCTGAGACTGAGATCCATCATTCCTAGACTGAGATCCCCTGCAATGAGGCTGAGATCCATCATGCAGAGACTGAGATCCATCATGCTGAGACTGAGATCCATCATTCTGAGACTGAGATCCATTGCACTGAGATTCAGATCCATCGCACTGAGACTGAGATCCATCGCACTGACACTGTGATCCATCGTGCTGACACTGAGATCCATCGCACTGAGACTGAGATCCATCGCACTGAGACTGAGATCCATCGCACTGAGACTGAGATCCTTCGTGCTGAGTCTGAGACCCATCATGCTGAGTCTGAGATCCATCATGCTGAGACTGAGATTCATCGTTTTGAGACTGAGATCCATCATGCTGAGACTGAGATCCACCTCTCAGATCCATCATGTCGAGACTGAGATCCATTGCCCTGAGACTGAGATCCATCATGCGGAGACTGAGATCCATCATTCTGAGACTGAGATCGATTGCACTGAGGCTGAGATCCATCATGCTGAGACTGAGATCCATCACGCTGAGACTGAAATCCACATGCTCAGATCCATCATGCTGAGACTGAGATCCATCGTGGTGAGACTGAGATCCATCGCACTGAGACTGAGATCCATTATGCTGAGAGTGATATCCATAGTCTGAGACTGAGATCCAATGCACTGAGACTGAGATCCATCGCACTGAGACTGAGATCCATCGTGCTGAGACTGAGATCTATCGCACTGAGAGTGAGATCCATCATGCTGAGACTGATATCGACCTGCTCAGATCCATCATGCTGAGACTGAGATCCCTCGTGCTGAGACTGAGATCCATCGCCCTGAGACTGAGATCCATCATGCTGAGAGTGAGATCCATAGCACTGAGACTGAGATCCATCGCACTGAGACATAGATCCATCGCACTGAGACTGAGATCCATCATGCTGAGGCTGAGATCCATCGTGCTGAGACTGAGATCCATCGCACTGAGACTGAGATCCATCATGCTGAGACTAAGATCCATCATGCTGAGACTGAGATCCATCGCGCTGAGACAGATCCATCGCACAGAGACTGAGATCTATCGCACAGAGACTGAGATCCATTGTGCCGAGACTGAGATCCATCCTGCTGAGACTGAGATCCATCATGTTGAGACAGAGATCCATCATGCTGAGAATGAGATTCATCGTGTTGAGACTGAGATCCATCGTGCTGAGACTAAGATACATCATACTGAGTCTGCGATCCTTCTCACTGAGACTGAGATCCATCGCACTGAGACTGAGATCCATCATGCTGAGACTGAGATCCATCATGCTGAGACTGAGATACATCGTGCTGAGACTGAGATCCATCATGCTGAGACTGAGATCCATCGCGCTGAGACTGAGATCCATCATGCTGAGACTGAGATCCATTGCACTGAGGCTGAGATCCATCATGCTGAGACTGAGATCCATCACGCTGAGAGTGAAATCCACCTGCTCAGATCCATCATGCTGAGACTGAGATCCATCGTGCTGAGACTGAGATCAATCGCACTGAGACTGAGATTCATCGCACTGAGACTGAGATCCATCGTGCTGAGACTGAGATCTATCGCACTGAGACTGAGATCCATCATGCTGAGGCTGAGATCCATCGTGCTGAGACTGAGATCCATCGCACTGAGACTGAGATCCATCATGCTGAGACTGAGATCCATCGCACTGAGACTGAGATCCATCGCACTGAGACTGAGATCCATCGCACTGAGGCTGAGATCTATCGCACTGAGACTGAGATCCAATGTGCTGAGACTGAGATCCATCGTGCTGAGACTGAGATCCATCATTTTGAGGCTGAGATCCATCATGCTGAGACTGAGATTCATCATGTTGTGACCGAGATCCATCTTGCTGAGACTGAGATCCATCATGCTGAGACT
This sequence comes from Cetorhinus maximus, assembly GCF_964194155.1. Classification (NCBI taxonomy): domain Eukaryota; kingdom Metazoa; phylum Chordata; class Chondrichthyes; order Lamniformes; family Cetorhinidae; genus Cetorhinus; species Cetorhinus maximus. The sequence continues at coordinate 274,302 of NW_027596159.1, forward strand.
GAGATTCATCATGTTGAGACTGAGATCCATCGCCCTGAGACCGAGATCCATTTTGCTGAGACTGAGATCCCTCGTGCTGAGACAGATCCATCGCACTGAGACTGAGATCCATTGCACTGAGACTGAAAGCCATCCTGCTGAGACTGAGATCCATAGCACTGAGACTGAGATCCATCGTACTGACACTGAGATCCATCTCGCTGAGACTGAGATCTATCGCACTGAGACTGAGATCCATCATGCTGAGACTGAGATCCATGATGCTGAGACTGGATTCCATCGCACTGAGACTGTGATTCACCTGCAAAGAGCCATCATGCTGAGACTGAGATCCCTCGTGCTGAGACTGAGATCCATCGCACTGAGACTGAGATCCATCATGCTGAGACTGAGATCCATCACACTGAGACTGAGATCCATCGCACTGAGACTGAGATCCATCGCACTGAGACTGAGATCCATCGCACTGAGACTGAGATGCATCATGCTGAGACTGAGATCCATCGTGCTGAGACTGAGATCCATCATGCTGAGACTGAGATCCTTCATGCTGAGACTGAGATCCATCGCACTGAGATTGAGATCCATCATGCTGAGACTGAGATCCATCATGCTGAGACTGAGATCCATCATGCTGAGACTGAGATCCATTTTTGAGACTGAGATCCATCGCACTGAGGCTGAGATCCATCGTGATGAGACTTAGATTCATTGCACTTCGACTGAGATCCATCGTGCTGAGACTGAGATCCCTCGTGCTGAGACCGAGATCCATCATGCTGAGACTGAGATCTATCGCGCTGAGACTGAGATTCTTTGCGCTGAGACTGAGATCCATCGTGCTGAGACTGAGATCCATCATGCTGAGACTGAGATCCATCGTGCTTAGACAGATCCATCGTGCTGAGACTGAGATCCATCGTGCTGAGACTGAGATCCAAAGCACTGAGACTGAGATCCATCATGCTGAGAGTGAGATCCATAGCACTGAGACTGAGATCCATCGCACTGAGACTGAGATCCATTTCACTGAGCCTGAGATCCATCGTGCTAAGACTGAGATCTATCGCACTGAGACTGAGATCCGTCATGCTGAGACTGAGATCCATCGCATTGTGAATGAGATCCATCATGCTGAGACTAAGATCCATCATGCTGAGGCTGAGATCCACCTGCTCAGATCGATCATGTTGAGACTGAGATCCATCGCCCTGAGACAGAGATCCATCATGCTGAGACTGAGATCCATCATTCTGAGACTGAGATCCACTGCAATGAGGCTGAGATCCATCATGCAGAGACTGAGATCCATCATGCTGAGACTGAGATCCATCATTCTGAGACTGAGATCCATTGCACTGAGATTCAGAACCATCGCACTGAGACTGAGATCCATCGCACTGACACTGTGATCCATCGTGCAGACACTGAGATCCATCGCACTGAGACTGAGATCCATCGTGCTGAGACTGAGATCCATCGCACTGAGACTGAGATCCTTCGTGCTGAGTCTGAGACCCATCATGCTGAGTCTGAGATCCATCATGCTGAGACTGAGATTCATCGTTTTGAGACTGAGATCCATCATGCTGAGACTGAGATCCACCTCTCAGATCCATCATGTCGAGACTGAGATCCATTGCCCTGAGACTGAGATCCATCATGCGGAGACTGAGATCCATCATTCTGAGACTGAGATCGATTGCACTGAGGCTGAGATCCATCATGCTGAGACTGAGATCCATCACGCTGAGACTGAAATCCACATGCTCAGATCCATCATGCTGAGACTGAGATCCCTCGTGCTGATACTGAGATCCATCGCACTGAGACTGAGATCCATTATGCTGAGACTGAGATCTATCGCACTGAGACAGAGATCCATCATGCTGAGACTGATATCGACCTGCTCAGATCCATCATGCTCAGACTGAGATCCACTTGCTCAGATCCATCATGCTGAGACTGAGATCCATTGCACTGAGGCTGAGATCCATCATGCTGAGACTGAGATACACCTGCTCAGATCCGTCATGCTGAGGCTGAAACTCATCGCACTGAGGCTGAACCATCATGCTGAGACTGAGATCCATCACTCTGAGACTGAGATTCACTTGCTCAGACCCATCATTCAGAGACTGAGATCCATTGCACTGAGGCTGAGATCCATCACGCTGAGACTGAGATCCACCTGATCAGATCCATCATTCTGAGACTGAGATCCATCGTTCTGAGACTGAGATCCATCGCATTGAGACTGAGATCTATCATATTGAGACTGAGATCCATCGCACTGAGACTGAGATCCATCGCACTGAGACTGAGATCCATCGCACTGAGACAGGGATGCATCATGCTGAGACTGAGATCCATCATGCTGAGACTGAGATCCATCATGCTGAGACTGAGATCCTTCATGCTGAGACTGAGATCCATCGCACTGAGATTGAGATCCATCATGCTGAGACTGAGATCCATCATGCTGAGACTGAGAGCCATCATGCTGAGACTGAGATCCATTTTTGAGACTGAGATCCATCGCACTGAGGCTGAGATCCATCGTGCTGAGACTTAGATTCATTGCACTTCGACTGAGATCCATCGTGCTGAGACTGAGATCCATCGTGCTGAGACTGAGAATCCATCATGCTGAGACTGAGATCCATCGTGCTGAGACTGAGATTCATTGCGCTGAGACTGAGATCCATCGTGCTGAGACTGAGATCCATCGTGCTGAGACTGAGATCCATCGTGCTTAGACAGATCCATCGTGCTGAGACTGAGATCCATCGTGCTGAGACTGAGATCCATCGTGCTGACACTGAGACCCATCATGCTGAGACTTAGATCCATCGCACTGAGACTGAGATCCATCATGCTGAGACTGAGATCCATCGCAATGAGACTGAGATCCATTGCACTGAGACTGAGATCCATCGCACTTAGACTGAGCTCCATCGCACTGAGACTGATTTCCATCATGCTGAGACTGAGATCCATCATGTGAAACTGAGATCCACCATGCTGAGACTGAGATCCATCATGTTGAAACTGAGATCCATCATGCTGAGACTGAGATCCAGCTGCTAAAATCGATCATGCCGAGACTGAGATCCATTGCACTGAGACTGAGATCCATCGCGCTAAGACTGAGATCCATCGTGCTGAGACTGAGATCCATCGTGCTGAGACTGAGATCCATCGTGCTGAAACTGAGATCCATTGCACTGAGGCTGAGATCCATCATACTGAGACTGAGATCCACCTGCTCAGATCCATCATGCTGAGACTGAGATCCACCTGCTCAGATCCATCATGCTGAGACTGAGATCCATTGCACTGAGACTGAGAACCATTGCACTGAGACTGAGATCCATCATGCTGCGACTCAGATCCACGTCCTCAGATCCATCTTGCCGAGACTGACATCCAGCGCACTGAGATATGAGATCCATCATGCTGAGACTGAGACCCATCGTGCTGACACTGAGATCCATTGCACTGAGGCTGAGATCCATCATACTGAGACTGAGATCCACCTGCTCAGATCCATCATGCTGAGACTGAGATCCATCATGCTCAGACTGAGATCCATTATGCTGAGACTGAGATGCACCTGCTCAGATCCATCATGCTGAGACTGAGATCCATCATGTTCAGACTGAGATCCATTATGCTGAGACTGAGATCCACATGCTCAGATCCATCATGCTGCGTCTGAGATCCATCCTGCTGAGACTGAGATCCACCTGCTCAGTTCCATCATGCTCAAACAGAGATCCACTTGCTCAGATCCATCATGCTGAGACTTAGATCCATTGCACTGAGGCTGAGATCCATCATGCTGAGACTGAGATCGACCTGCTCAGATCCATCGTGCAGAGTCTGAGATCCATCATGCTGAGACTGAGATGCACCTGCTCAGATCCATCATGCTGAGACTGAGATCCATCATGCTCAGACTGAGATCCATTATGCTGAGACTGAGATCCACATGCTCAGATCCATCATGCTGCTTCTGAGATCCATCCTGCTGAGACTGAGATCCACCTGCTCAGTTCCATCATGCTCAAACAGAGATCCACTTGCTCAGATCCATCATGCTGAGACTTAGATCCATTGCACTGAGGCTGAGATCCATCATGCTGAGACTGAGATCGACCTGCTCAGATCCATCATGCTGAGACTGAGATCCATCACGCTGAGACTGAGAATCACTTACTCAGATCCAATATGCTGAGACTGAGATCCATTGCACTGAGGCTGAGATCCATCATGCTGAGACTGTGATCCACCTGCTCAGATCCATCATGCTGAGATTGAGATGCATTGCACTGAGGCTGACACCAATCATGCTGAGACTGAGATCCATCATGCTGAGACTGAGATCCACCTGCTCAGTTCCATGATGCTGAGACTGAGATCCCTCGTGCTGAGACTGAGATCCATAGCACTGAGATTGAGATCCATCATGCTGAGAGTGAGATCCATAGCACTGAGACTGAGATCCATCTAACTGAGACTGAGATCCATCGCACGGAGACTGAGATCGATCGTGCTGAGACTGAGATCTATCGCACTGAGACTGAGATCCATCATGCTGAGACTGAGATCCATCGTGCTGAGACTGAGATCCATCGCACTGAGACTGAGATCCATCATGCTGAGTCTAAGATCCATCATGCTGAGACTGAGATCCATCGCACTCAGAAAGAGATCCATTGTGCTGAGACTGAGATCCATCGCACTGAGACTGAGATCCATCGCACGGAGTCTGAGATCCATCGCACTGAGACTGAGATCCATCGTGCTGAGGCTGAGATGCATCATGCTGAGACTGAGGTGCATCATGCTGAGACTGAGATTCATCGTTTTGAGACTGAGATCCATCATGCTGAGACTGAGATCCACCTCTCAGATCCATGATGTCGAGACTGAGATCCATCGCCCTGAGACTGAGATCCATCATGCTGAGACTGAGATCCATCATGCTGAGACTGAGATCCATTGCACTGAGGCTGAGTTCCATCATGCTGAGACTGCGATCCATCACGATGAGACTGAAATCCACCTGCTCAGATCCAACATGCTGAGACTGAGATCCCTCGTGCTGAGACTGAGATCCATCACCCTGAGACTGAGATCCATCATGCTGAGAGTGAGATCCATAGCAATGAGACTGAGATCCATCGCACTGAGACATAGATCCATCGCACTGAGACTGAGATCCATCATGCTGAGGCTGAGATCCATCGTGCTGAGACTGAGATCCATCGCACTGAGACTGAGATCCATCATGCTGAGACTAAGATCCATCGTGCTGAGACTGAGATCCATCGCACTGAGACTGAGATCCATCATGCTGAGACTACGATCCATCATGCTGAGACTGAGATCCATCGCGCTGAGACAGATCCATCGCACAGAGACTGAGATCTATCGCACTGAGACTGAGATCCATTGTGCCGAGACTGAGATCCATCCTGCTGAGACTGAGATTCATCGTGTTGAGACTGAGATCCATCGTGATGAGACTAAGATTCATCATACTGAGTCTGCGATCCTTCTCACTGAGACTGAGATCCATCGTGATGAGACTGAGATCCATCAAGCTGAGACTGAGATCCATCATGCTGAGACTGAGATCCATCATGCTGAGACTGAGATCCATCATGCTGAGACTGAGATCCATCGCACTGAGACTGAGATCCATCATGCTGAGACTGAGATCCATTGCACTGAGGCTGAGATCCATCATGCTGAGACTGAGATCCATCACGCTGAGAGTGAAATCCACCTGCTCAGATCCATCATGCTGAGACTGAGATCCATCGTGCTGAGACTGAGATCCATCGCACTGAGACTGAGATCCATCATGCTGAGAGTGAGATCCATAGCAATGAGACTGAGATCAGTCGCACTGAGACTGAGATTCAACGCACTGAGACTGAGATCCATCGTGCTGAGACTGAGATCTATCGCACTGAGACTGAGATCCATCATGCTGAGGCTGAGATCCATCGTGCTGAGACTGAGACCCATCGCACTGAGACTGAGATCCATCATGCTGAGACTGAGATTCATCGTTTTGAGACTCAGATCCATCGTGCTGAGACTGAGATCCATCGTGCTGAAACTGAGATCCATTGCACTGAGGCTGAGATCCATCATACTGAGACTGAGATCCACCTGCTCAGATCCATCATGCTGAGACTGAGATCGACCTGCTCAGATCCATCATGCTGAGACTGAGATCCATTGCACTGAGACTGAGAACCATTGCACTGAGACTGAGATCCATCATGCTGCGAATGAGATCCACGTCCGAAGATCCATCTTGCCGAGACTGACATCCAGCGCACTGAGATATGAGATCCATCAGGCTGAGACTGAGACCCATCGTGCTGACACTGAGATCCATTGCACTGAGGCTGAGATCCATCATACTGAGACTGAGATCCACCTGCTCAGATCCATCATGCTGAGACTGAGATCGACCTGCTTAGATCCATCGTGCAGAGTCTGAGATCCATCATGCTGAGACTGAGATGCACCTGCTCAGATCCATCATGCTGAGACTGAGATCCATCATGCTCAGACTGAGATCCATTATGCTGAGACTGAGATCCACATGCTCAGATCCATCATGCTGCGTCTGAGATCCATCCTGCTGAGACTGAGATCCACCTGCTCAGTTCCATCATGCTCAAACAGAGATCCACTTGCTCAGATCCATCATGCTGAGACTTAGATCCATTGCACTGAGGCTGAGATCCATCATGCTGAGACTGAGATCGACCTGCTCAGATCCATCATGCTGAGACTGAGATCCATCACGCTGAGACTGAGAATCACTTGCTCAGATCAAATATGCTGAGACTGAGATCCATTGCACTGAGGCTGAGATCCATCATGCTGAGACTGTGATCCACCTGCTTAGATCCATCATGCTGAGACTGAGATCCCTCGTGCTGAGACTGAGATCCATAGCACTGAGAATGAGATCCATCATGCTGAGAGTGAGATGCATAGCTCTGAGACTGAGATCCATCGCACTGAGAATGAGATCCATTGCACTGAGACTGAGATCCGTCACGCTGAGACTGAGATCCACTTGCTCAGATCCATCATGCTGAGACTGAGATCCATTGCACTGAGTCTGAGATCCATCATGCTGAGACTGAGATCCACCTGCTCAGATCCATCATGCTGAGACTGAGATCCATTGCACTGAGGCTGAGATCCATCATGCTGAGACTGTGATCCACCTGCTCAGATCCATCATGCTGAGATTGAGATGCATTGCACTGAGGCTGACACCAATCATGCTGAGACTGAGATCCACCTGCTCAGTTCCATGATGCTGAGACTGAGATCCCTCGTGCTGAGACTGAGATCCATAGCACTGAGAATGAGATCCATCATGCTGAGAGTGAGATCCATAGCACTGAGACTGAGATCCATCGCACTGAGACTGAGATCCATCGCACTGAGACTGAGATCCATCGTGCTGAGACTGAGATCTGTCGCACTGAGACTGAGATCCATCATGCTGAGACTGAGATCCATGATGCTGAGACTGGAATCCATCGCACTGAGACTGTGATTCACCTGCAAAGATCCATCATGCTGAGACTGAGATCGCTCGTGCTGAGACTGAGATCCATCGCACTGAGACTGAGATCCATCATGCTGAGACTGAGATCCATCACACTGAGACTGAGATCCATCGCACTGAGACTGAGATCCATCGCGCTGAGACTGAGATCCATCACGCTAAGACTGAGATCCATCACGCTGAGACTGAGATTCGTCATGCTGAGACTGAGATCCATCGTGTATGAGACTGAGATCCATCATACTGAGACTGCGATCCATCACACTGAGACTGAGATCCATCGCACTGAGACTGAGATCCATCGCACTGAGACTGAGATCCATCATGCTGAGACTAAGATCCACCATGCTGAGACTGAGATCCATCTCACTCAGAAAGAGATCCATTGTGCTGAAACTGAGATCCATCGCACTGAGACTGAGATCCATCGCACTGAGTCTGAGATCCATCGCACTGAGACTGAGATCCATCGTGCTGAGGCTGAGATGCATCATGCTGAGACTGAGATCCATCATGCTGAGACTGAGATTCATCGTTTTGAGATTGAGATCCATCATGCTGAGACTGAGATCCACCTCTCAGATCCATGATGTCGAGACTGAGATCCATCGCCCTCAGACTGAGATCCATCATGCTGAGACTGAGATCCATCATGCTGAGACTGAGATCCATTGCACTGAGGCTGAGTTCCATCATGCTTAGACTGAGATCCATCATGCTGAGACTGAGATCCATCATGCTGAGACTGAGATCCATTTTTGAGACTGAGATCCATCGCACTGAGGCTGAGATCCATCGTGATGAGACTTAGATTCATTGCACTTCGACTGAGATCCATCGTGCTGAGACTGAGATCCCTCGTGCTGAGACTGAGATCCATCATGCTGAGACTGAGATCTATCGTGCTGAGACTGAGATTCTTTGCGCTGAGACTGAGATCCATCGTGCTGAGACTGAGATCCATCGTGCTGAGACTGAGATCCATCGTGCTTAGACAGATCCATCGTGCTGACACTGAGACCCATCATGCTGAGACTTAGGTCCATCGCACTGAGACTGAGATCCATCATGCTGAGACTGAGATCCATCGCACTGAGACTGAGATCCATTGCACTGAGACTTATATCCATCGCACTTAGACTGAGATCCATCGCACTAAGACTGATTTCCATCATGCTGAGACTGAGATCCAACATGTGAAACTGAGATCCACCATGCTGAGACTGAGATCCATCATGTTGAAACTGAGATCCATCATGCTGAGACTGAGATCCAGCTGCTAAAATCGATCATGCCGAGACTGAGATCCATCGCTCAAAGACTGAGATCCATCGTGCTGAGACTGAGATCCATCATGCTGAGACTGAGATCCATCGTGCTGAAACTGAGATCCATTGCACTGAGGCTGAGATCCATCATACTGAGACTGAGATCCATCACGCTGAGACTGAGATCCACCTGCTCAGTTCCATGATGCTGAGACTGAGATCCCTCGTGCTGAGACTGAGATCCATAGCACTGAGACTGAGATCCATCATGCTGAGAGTGAGATCCATAGTACTGAGACTGAGATCCATCGCACTGAGACTGAGATCCATCGCACTGAGACTGAGATCCATCGTGCTGAGACTGAGATCCATCGCACTGAGACTGAGATCCATCGTGCTGAGACTTAGATCTATCGCACTGAGACTGAGATCCATCATGCTGAGACTGAGATCCATCGTGCTGAGACTGAGATCCATCATGCTGAGACTGAGATCCATCATGCTGAGACTAAGATCCACCATGCTGAGAATGAGATCCATCTCACTCAGAAAGAGATCCATTGTGCTGAAACTGAGATCCATCGCACTGAGACTGAGATCCATCGCACTGAGTCTGAGATCCATCGCACTGAGACTGAGATCCATCGTGCTGAGGCTGAGATGCATCATGCTGAGACTGAGATCAATCATGCTGAGACTGAGATTCATCGTTTTGAGACTGAGATCCATCATGCTGAGACTGAGATCCACCTCTCAGATCCATGATGTCGAGACTGAGATCCATCGCCCTCAGACTGAGATCCATCATGCTGAGACTGAGATCCATCATGCTGAGACTGAGATCCATCATGCTGAGACTGAGATCCATTTTTGAGACTGAGATCCATCGCACTGAGGCTGAGATCCATCGTGATGAGACTTAGATTCATTGCACTTCGACTGAGATCCATCGTGCTGAGACTGAGATCCCTCGTGCTGAGACTGAGATCCATCATGCTGAGACTGAGATCTATCGTGCTGAGACTGAGATTCTTTGCGCTGAGACTGAGATCCATCGTGCTGAGACTGAGATCCATCATGCTGAGACTGAGATCCATCGCACTGAGACTGAGATCCATTGCACTGAGACTTATATCCATCGCACTTAGACTGAGATCCATCGCACTAAGACTGATTTCCATCATGCTGAGACTGAGATCCAACATGTGAAACTGAGATCCACCATGCTGAGACTGAGATCCATCATGTTGAAACTGAGATCCATCATGCTGAGACTGAGATCCAGCTGCTAAAATCGATCATGGCGAGACTGAGATCCATCGCTCAAAGACTGAGATCCATCGTGCTGAGACTGAGATCCAACGTGCTGAGACTGAGATCCATCGTGCTGAAACTGAGATCCATTGCACTGAGGCTGAGATCCATCATACTGAGACTGAGATCCACCTGCTCAGATCCATCATGCTGAGACTGAGATCGACCTGCTCAGATCCATCATGCTGAGACTGAGATCCATTGCACTGAGACTGAGAACCATTGCACTGAGACTGATATCCATCATGCTGCGACTCAGATCCACGTCCTCAGATCCATCTTGCCGAGACTGACATCCAGCGCACTGAGATATGAGATCCATCATGCTGAGACTGAGACCCATCGTGCTGACATTGAGAGCCATTGCACTGAGGCTGAGATCCATCATACTGAGACTGAGATCCACCTGCTCAGATCCATCATGCTGAGACTGAGATCGACCTGCTTAGATCCATCGTGCAGAGTCTGAGATCCATCATGTTGAGACTGAGATGCACCTGCTCAGATCCATCATGCTGATACTGAGATCCATCATGCTCAGACTGAGATCCATTATGCTGAGACTGAGATCCACATGCTCAGATCCATCATGCTGCGTCTGAGATCCATCCTGCTGAGACTGAGATCCACCTGCTCAGTTCCATCATGCTCAAACAGAGATCCACTTGCTCAGAACCATCATGCTGAGACTTAGATCCATTGCACTGAGGCTGAGATCCATCATGCTGAGACTGAGATCGAACTGCTCAGATCCATTATGCTGAGACTGAGATCCATCACGCTGAGACTGAGAATCACTTGCTCAGATCCAATATGCTGAGACTGAGATCCATTGCACTGAGGCTGAGATCCATCATGCTGAGACTGTGATCCACCTGCTCAGATCCATCATGCTGAGATTGAGATGCATTGCACTGAGGCTGACACCAATCATGCTGAGACTGAGATCCATCATGCTGAGACTGAGATCCACCTGCTCAGTTCCATGATGCTGAGACTGAGATCCCTCGTGCTGAGACTGAGATCCATAGCACTGAGATTGAGATCCATCATGCTGAGAGTGAGATCCATAGCACTGAGACTGAGATCCATCGCACTGAGACTGAGATCCATCGCACTGAGACTGAGATCCATCGTGCTGAGACTGAGATCTATCGCACTGAGACTGAGATCCATCATGCTGAGACTGAGATCCATCGTGCTGAGACTGAGATCCATCGCACTGAGACTGAGATCCATCATGCTGAGACTAAGATCCATCATGCTGAGACTGATATCCATCGCACTCAGAAAGAGATCCATTGTGCTGAGACTGAGATCCATCGCACTGAGACTGAGATCCATCGCACTGAGTCTGAGATCCATCGCACTGAGACTGAGATCCATCGTGCTGAGGCTGAGATGCATCATGCTGAGACTGAGATCCATCATGCTGAGACTGAGATTCATCGTTTTGAGACTGAGATCCATCATGCTGAGACTGAGATCCACCTCTCAGATCCATCATGTCGAGACTGAGATCCATCGCCCTGAGACTGAGATCCATCATGCTGAGACTGAGATCCATCATGCTGAGACTGAGATCCATTGCACTGAGGCTGAGTTCCATCATGCTGAGACTGCGATCCATCACGATGAGACTGAAATCCACCTGCTCAGATCCATCATGCTGAGACTGAGATCCCTCCTGCTGAGACTGAGATCCATCGCCCTGAGACTGAGATCCATCATGCTGAGAGTGAGATCCATAGCAATGAGACTGAGATCCATCGCACTGAGACAGAGATCCATCGCAATGAGACTGAGATCCATCATGCTGAGGCTGAGATCCCTCGTGCTGAGACTGAGATCCATCATGCTGAGACTGAGATCTATCGTGCTGAGATTGAGATCCATCGTGCTGAGTCTGAGATCCATCGTGCTGAGACTGAGATCCATCGTGCTTAGACAGATCCATCGTGCTGAGACTGAGATCCATCGTGCTGAGACTGAGATCCATCGTGCTGACACTGAGACCCATCATGCTGAGACTTAGATCCATCGCACTGAGACTGAGATCCACCTGCTCAGTTCCATCATGCTCAAACAGAGATCCACTTGCTTAGATCCATCATGCTGAGACTTAGATCCATTGCACTGAGGCTGAGATCCATCATGCTGAGACTGAGATCGACCTGCTCAGATCCATCATGCTGAGACTGAGATCCATCACGCTGAGACTGAGAATCACTTGCTCAGATCCAATATGCTGAGACTGAGATCCATTGCACTGAGGCTGAGATCCATCATGCTGAGACTGTGATCCACCTGCTCAGATCCATCATGCTGAGATTGAGATGCATTGCACTGAGGCTGACACCAATCATGTTGAGACTGAGATCCATCATGCTGAGACTGAGATCCACCTGCTCAGTTCCATGATGCTGAGACTGAGATCCCTCGTGCTGAGACTGAGATCCATAGCACTGAGACTGAGATCCATCATGCTGAGAGTGAGATCCATAGCACTGAGACTGAGATCCATCGCACTGAGACTGAGATCCATCATGCTGAGACTGAGATCCATCGTGCTGAGACTGAGATCCATCGCACTGAGACTGAGATCCATCATGCTGAGACTAAGATCCATCATGCTGAGACTGAGATCCATCGCACTCAGAAAGAGATCCATTGTGCTGAGACTGAGATCCATCGCACTGAGACTGAGATCCATCGCACTGAGTCTGAGATCCATCGCACTGAGACTGAGATCCATCGTGCTGAGGCTGAGATGCATCATGCTGAGACTGAGATCCAACATGCTGAGACTGAGATTCATCGTTTTGAGAATGAGATCCATCATGCTGAGACTGAGATCCACCTCTCAGATCCATGATGTCGAGACTGAGATCCATCGCCCTGAGACTGAGATCCATCATGCTGAGACTGAGATCCATCATGCTGAGACTGAGATCCATCATGCTGAGAATGAGATCCATTTTTGAGACTGAGATCCATCGCACTGAGGCTGAGATCCATCGTGATGAGACTTAGATTCATTGCACTTCGACTGAGATCCATCGTGCTGAGACTGAGATCGACCTGCTCAGATCCATCATGCTGAGACTGAGGTCCATCACGCAGGGACTGAGAATCACTTGCTCAGCTCTAAAATGCTGAGACTGTGATCCATTGCACTGAGGCTGAGATCCATCATGCTGAGACTGTGATCCACCTGCTCAGATCCATCATGCTGAGATTGAGATGCATTGCACTGAGGCTGACACCAATCATGCTGAGACTGAGATCCATCATGCTGAGACTGAGATCCACCTGCTCAGTTCCATGATGCTGAGACTGAGATCCCTCGTGCTGAGACTGAGATCCATAGCACTGAGACTGAGATCCATCATGCTGAGAGTGAGATCCATAGCACTGAGACTGAGATCCATCGCACTGAGACTGAGATCCATCGCACTGAGACTGAGATCCATTGTGCTGAGACTGAGATCTATCGCACTGAGACTGAGATCCATCATGCTGAGACTGAGATCCATCGTGCTGAGACTGAGATCCATCGCACTGAGACTGAGATCCATTGTGCTGAGACTACGATCCATCATGCTGAGACTGAGATCCATCGCACTCAGAAAGAGATCCATTGTGCTGAAACTGAGATCCATCGCACTGAGACTGAGATCCATCGCACTGAGTCTGAGATCCATCGCACTGAGACTGAGATCCATCATGCTGAGGCTGAGATCCATCGTGCTGAGACTGAGATCCATCGCACTGAGACTGAGATCCATCATGCTGAGACTGAGATCCATTGCACTGAGGCTGAGTTCCATCATGCTTAGACTGAGATCCATCATGCTGAGACTGAGATCCATCATGCTGAGACTGAGATCCATTTTTGAGACTGAGATCCATCGCACTGAGGCTGAGATCCATCGTGATGAGACTTAGATTCATTGCACTTCGACTGAGATCCATCGTGCTGAGACTGAGATCCCTCGTGCTGAGACTGAGATCCATCATGCTGAGACTGAGATCTATCGTGCTGAGACTGAGATTCTTTGCGCTGAGACTGAGATCCATCGTGCTGAGACTGAGATCCATCGTGCTGAGACTGAGATCCATCGTGCTTAGACAGATCCATCGTGCTGACACTGAGACCCATCATGCTGAGACTTAGATCCATCGCACGGAGACTGAGATCCATCATGCTGAGACTGAGATCCATCGCACTGAGACTGAGATCCATTGCACTGAGACTGATATCCATCGCATTTAGACTGAGATCCATCGCACTAAGACTGATTTCCATCATGCTGAGACTGAGATCCACCATGCTGATACTGAGATCCATTATGTTGAAACTGAGATCCATCATGCTGAGACTGAGATCCAGCTGCTAAAATCGATCACGCCGAGACTGAGATCCATCGCACTGAGACTGAGATCCATCGCACTGAGACTGAGATCCATTGCACTGAGACTGATATCCATCGCATTTAGACTGAGATCCATCGCACTAAGACTGAGATCCATCGTGCTGAGACTGAGATCCATCGTGCTGAGACTGAGATCCATCGTGCTGAAACTGAGATCCATTGCACTGAGGCTGAGATCCATCATACTGAGACTGAGATCCACCTGCTCAGATCCATCATGCTGAGACTGAGATCGACCTGCTCAGATCCATCATGCCGAGACTGAGATCCATCCTGCTGAGACTGAGATCCGTCATGTTGAGACTGAGATCCATCATGCTGAGACTGAGATTCATCGTGTTGAGACTGAGATCCATCGTGCTGAGACTAAGATCCATTATACTGAGACTGCGATCCTTCTCACTGAGACTGAGATCCATCGCACTGAGACTGAGATCCATCATGCTGAGACTGAGATGCATCATGCTGAGACTGAGATCCATCATGCTGAGACTGATATCCATCATGCTGAGACTGAGATCCATCGCACTGAGACTGAGATCCATCATGCTGAGACTGAGATCCATTGCACTGAGGCTCAGATCCATCATGCTGAGACTGAGATCCATCATGCTGAGACTGAAATCCACCTGCTCAGATCCATCATGCTGGGACTGAGATCCAACCTTGCTGAGACTGAGATCCATCGCACTGAGACTGAGATCCATCATGCTGAGAGTGAGATCCATAGCACTGAGACTGAGATCAATCGCACTGAGACTAAGATTCATCGCACTGAGACTGAGATCCATCGTGCTGAGACTGAGATCTATCGCACTGAGACTGAGATCCATCATGCTGAGGCAGAGATCCATCGTGCTGAGACTGAGATCCATCGCACTGAGACTGAGATCCATCATGCTGAGACTAAGATCCATCATGCTGAGACTGAGATCCATCGCACTGAGACTGAGATCCATCGCACTGAGGCTGAGATCTATCGAACTGAGACTGAGATCCAATGTACTGAGACTGAGATCCATCGTGCTGAGACTAAGATCCATCATGTTGAGACTGAGATCCATCATGCTGAGACTGAGATTCATCATGTTGAAACTGAGATCCATCGCCCTGAGTCCGAGATCCATCATGCTGAGACTGAGATCCATCATGCTGAGACTGAGATTCATCGTGTTGAGACTGAGATCCATCATGCTGTGAGTGAGATCCACCTGCTCAGATCCATCATGTTGAGACTGAGATCCATCGCCCTGAGACTGAGATCCATCATGCTGAGACTGAGATCCATCATGCTGAGACTGAGATCCATTTTTGAGACTGAGATCTATCGCTAAGAGGCTGAGATCCATCGTGATGAGACTTAGATTCATTGCACTTCGACTGAGATCCATCGTGCTGAGACTGAGATCGACCTGCTCAGATCCATCATGCTGAGACTGAGATCCATCACGCTGGGACTGAGAATCACTTGCTCAGATCCAATATGCTGAGACTGAGATCCATTGCACTGAGGCTGAGATCCATCATGCTGAGACTGTGATCCACCTGCTCAGATCCATCATGCTGAGATTGAGATGCATTGCACTGAGGCTGACACCAATCATGCTGAGACTGAGATCCATCATGCTGAGACTGAGATCCACCTGCTCAGTTCCATGATGCTGAGACTGAGATCCCTCGTGCTGAGACTGAGATCCATAGCACTGAGACTGAGATCCATCATGCTGAGAGTGAGATCCATAGCACTGAGACTGAGATCCATCGCACTGAGACTGAGATCCATCGCACTGAGACTGAGATACATTGTGCTGAGACTGAGATCCATCATGCTGAGACTGAGATCCATCATGCTGAGACTGAGATCCATCATGCTGAGACTGAGATCCATTTTTGAGACTGAGATCCATCGCACTGAGGCTGAGATCCATCGTGATGAGACTTAGATTCATTGCACTTCGACTGAGATCCATCGTGCTGAGACTGAGATCCCTCGTGCTGAGACTGAGATCCATCATGCTGAGACTGAGATCTATCGTGCTGAGACTGAGATTCTTTGCGCTGAGACTGAGATCCATCGTGCTGAGACTGAGATCCATCGTGCTGAGACTGAGATCCATCGTGCTTAGACAGATCCATCGTGCTGACACTGAGACCATCATGCTGAGACTTAGATCCATCGCACTGAGACTGAGATCCATCATGCTGAGACTGAGATCCATCGCACTGAGACTGAGATCCATTGCACTGAGACTGATATCCATCGCATTTAGACTGAGATCCATCACACTAAGACTGATTTCCATCATGCTGAGACTGAGATCCACCATGCTGAGACTGAGATCCATTATGTTGAAACTGAGATCCATCATGCTGAGACTGAGATCCAGCTGCTAAAATCGATCACGCCGAGACTGAGATCCATCGCACTGAGACTGAGATCCATCGCGCAAAGACTGAGATCCATCGTGCTGAGACTGAGATCCATCGTGCTGAGACTGAGATCCATCGTGCTGAAACTGAGATCCATTGCACTGAGGCTGAGATCCATCATACTGAGACTGAGATCCACCTGCTCAGATCCATCATGCTGAGACTGAGATCGACCTGCTCAGATCCATCATGCTGAGACTGAGATCCATTGCACTGAGGCTGAGATCCATCATACTGTGACTGAGATCCACCTGCTCAGATCCATCATGCTGAGACTGAGATCGACCTGCTCAGATCCATCATGCTGAGACTGAGATCCATTGCACTGAGACTGAGAACCATTGCACTGAGACTGATATCCATCATGCTGCGACACAGATCCACGTCCTCAGATCCATCTTGCCGAGACTGACATCCAGCGCACTGAGATATGAGATCCATCATGCTGAGACTGAGACCCATCGTGCTGACACTGAGATCCATTGCACTGAGGCTGAGATCCATCATACTGAGACTGAGATCCACCTGCTCAGATCCATCATGCTGAGACTGAGATCGACCTGCTTAGATCCATCGTGCAGAGTCTGAGATCCATCATGCTGAGACTGAGATGCACCTGCTCAGATCCATCATGCTGAGACTGAGATCCATCATGCTCAGACTGAGATCCATTATGCTGAGACTGAGATCCACATGCTCAGATCCATCATGCTGCGTCTGAGATCCATCCTGCTGACCCTGAGATCCACCTGCTCAGTTCCATCATGCTCAAACAGAGATCCACTTGCTCAGAACCATCATGCTGAGACTTAGATCCATTGCACTGAGGCTGAGATCCATCATGCTGAGACTGAGATCGACCTGCTCAGATCCATCATGCTTAGACTGAGATCCATCACGCTGAGACTGAGAATCACTTGGTCAGATCCAATATGCTGAGACTGAGATCCATTGCACTGAGGCTGAGATCCATCATGCTGAGACTGTGATCCACCTGCTCAGATCCATCATGCTGAGATTGAGATGCATTGCACTGAGGCTGACACCAATCATGTTGAGACTGAGATCCATCATGCTGAGACTGAGATCCACCTGCTCAGTTCCATGATGCTGAGACTGAGATCCCTCGTGCTGAGACTGAGATCCATAGCACTGAGACTGAGATCCATCATGCTGAGAGTGAGATCCATAGCACTGAGACTGAGATCCATCGCACGGAGACTGAGATCCATCGCACTGAGACTGAGATCCATCGTGCTGAGACTGAGATCCATCGCACTGAGACTGAGATCCATCATGCTGAGACTAAGATCCATCATGCTGAGATTGAGATCCATTGCACTCAGAAAGAGATCCGTGTGCTGAGACTGAGATCCATCATGCTGAGACTGAGATCCATCGCACTGAGTCTGAGATCCATCGCACTGAGACTGAGATCCATCGTGCTGAGGCTGAGATGCATCATGCTGAGACTGAGATCCATCATGCTGAGACTGAGATTCATCGTTTTGAGACTGAGATCCATCATGCTGAGACTGAGATCCACCTCTCAGATCCATGATGTCGAGACTGAGATCCATCGCCCTGAGACTGAGATCCATCATGCTGAGACTGAGATCCATCATGCTGAGACTGAGATCCATTGCACTGAGGCTGAGTTCCATCATGCTGAGACTGCGATCCATCACGATGAGACTGAAATCCACCTGCTCAGATCCATCATGCTGAGACTGAGATCCCTCGTGCTGAGACTGAGATCCATCGCACTGAGACTGAGATCCATCATGCTGAGAGTGAGATCCATAGCAATGAGACTGAGATCCATCGCACTGTGACAGAGATCCATCGCACTGAGACTAAGATCCATCATGCTGAGGCTGAGATCCCTCGTGCTGAGACTGAGATCCATCATGCTGAGACTGAGATCTATCGTGCTGAGACTGAGATTCTTTGCGCTGAGACTGAGATCCATCGTGCTGAGTCTGAGATCCATCGTGCTGAGACTGAGATCCATCGTGCTTAGACAGATCCATCGTGCTGAGACTGAGATCCATCGTGCTGAGACTGAGATCCATCGTGCTGACACTGAGACCCATCATGCTGAGACTTAGATCCATCGCACTGAGACTGAGATCCACCTGCTCAGTTCCATCATGCTCAAACAGAGATCCACTTGCTTAGATCCATCATGCCGAGACTTAGATCCATTGCACTGAGGCTGAGATCCATCATGCTGAGACTGAGATCGACCTGCTCTGATCCATCATGCTGAGACTGAGATCCATCACGCTGAGACTGAGAATCACTTTCTCAGATCCAATATGCTGAGACTGAGATCCATTGCACTGAGGCTGAGATCCATCATGCTGAGACTGTGATCCACCTGTTCAGATCCATCATGCTGAGATTGAGATGCATTGCACTGAGGCTGACACCAATCATGCAGAGACTGAGATCCATCATGCTGAGACTGAGATCCACCTGCTCAGTTCCATGATGCTGAGACTGAGATCCCTCGTGCTGAGACTGAGATCCATAGCACTGAGACTGAGATCCATCATGCTGAGAGTGAGATCCATAGCACTGAGACTGAGATCCATCGCACTGAGACTGAGATCCATCGCACTGAGACTGAGATCCATCGTGCTGAGACTGAGATCTATCGCACTGAGACTGAGATCCATCATGCTGAGACTGAGATCCATCGTGCTGAGACTGAGATCCATCGCACTGAGACTGAGATCCATCATGCTGAGACTAAGATCCATCATGCTGAGACTGAGATCCATCGCACTCAGAAAGAGATCCATTGTGCTGAGACTGAGATCCATCGCACTGAGACTGAGATCCATCGCACTGAGTCTGAGATCCATCGCACTGAGACTGAGATCCATCGTGCTGAGGCTGAGATGCATCATGCTGAGACTGAGATCCATCATGCTGAGACTGAGATTCATCGTTTTGAGACTGAGATCCATCATGCTGAGACTGAGATCCACCTCTCAGATCCATGATGTCGAGACTGAGATCCATCGCCCTGAGACTGAGATCCATCATGCTGAGACTGAGATCCATCGCACTGAGACTGAGATCCATCGCATTGAGTCTGAGATCCATCGCACTGAGACTGAGATCCATCGTGCTGAGGCTGAGATGCATCATGCTGAGACTGAGATCCATCATGCTGAGACTGAGATTCATCGTTTTGAGACTGAGATCCATCATGCTGAGACTGAGATCCACCTCTCAGATCCATGATGTCGAGACTGAGATCCATCGCCCTCAGACTGAGATCCATCATGCTGAGACTGAGATCCATCGCACTGAGACTGAGATCCATCGCACTGAGTCTGAGATCCATCGCACTGAGACTGAGATCCATCGTGCTGAGGCTGAGATGCATCATGCTGAGACTGAGATTGATCATGCTGAGACTGAGATTCATCGTTTTGAGACTGAGATCCATCATGCTGAGACTGAGATCCACCTCTCAGATCCATCATGTCGAGACTGAGATCCATCGCCCTGAGACTGAGATCCATCATGCTGAGACTGAGATCCATCATGCTGAGACTGAGATCCATTGCACTGAGGCTGAGTTCCATCATGCTGAGACTGCGATCCATCACGATGAGACTGAAATCCACCTGCTCAGATCCATCATGCTGAGACTGAGATCCCTCGTGCTGAGACTGAGATCCATCGCACTGAGACTGAGATCCATCATGCTGAGAGTGAGATCCATAGCAATGAGACTGAGATCCATCGCACTGAGACAAAGATCCATCGCACTGATACTGAGATCCATCATGCTGAGGCTGAGATCCCTCTTGCTGAGACTGAGATCCAACGCACTGAGACTGAGATCCATCATGCTGAGACTACGATCCATCATGCTGAGACTGAGATCCATCGCGCTGAGACAGATCCATCGCACTGAGACTGAGATCTATCGCACTGAGACTGAGATCCCTTGTGCCGAGACTGAGATCCATCCTGCTGAGACTGAGATCCGTCATGTTGAGACTGAGATCCATCATGCTGAGACTGAGATTCATCGTGTTGAGACTGAGATCCATCGTGCTGAGACTAAGATCCATCATACTGAGACTGCGATCCTTCTCACTGAGACTGAGATCCATCGCACTGAGACTGAGATCCATCATGCTGAGACTGAGATCCATTGCACTGAGGCTGAGATCCATCATGCTGAGACTGAGATCCATCATGCTGAGACTGAGATTCATCGTTTTGAGACTGAGATCCATCATGCTGAGACTGAGATCCACCTCTCAGATCCATCATGTCGAGACTGAGATCCATCGCCCTGAGACTGAGATCCATCATGCTGAGACTGAGATCCATCATGCTGAGACTGAGATCCATTGCACTGAGGCTGAGTTCCATCATGCTGAGACTGCGATCCATCACGATGAGACTGAAATCCACCTGCTCAGATCCATCATGCTGAGACTGAGATCCCTCCTGCTGAGACTGAGATCCATCGCACTGAGACTGAGATCCATCATGCTGAGAGTGAGATCCATAGCAATGAGACTGAGATCCATCGCACTGTGACAGAGATCCATCGCACTGAGACTGAGATCCATCATGCTGAGGCTGAGATCCCTCGTGCTGAGACTGAGATCCATCATGCTGAGACTGAGATCTATCGTGCTGAGACTGAGATTCTTTGCGCTGAGACTGAGATCCATCGTGCTGAGTCTGAGATCCATCGTGCTGAGACTGAGATCCATCGTGCTTAGACAGATCCATCGTACTGAGACTGAGATCCATCGTGCTGAGACTGAGATCCATCGTGCTGACACTGAGACCCATCATGCTGAGACTTAGATCCATCGCACTGAGACTGAGATCCACCTGCTCAGTTCCATCATGCTCAAACAGAGATCCACTTGCTTAGATCCATCATGCTGAGACTTAGATCCATTGCACTGAGGCTGAGATCCATCATGCTGAGACTGAGATCGACCTGCTCAGATCCATCATGCTGAGACTGAGATCCATCACGCTGAGACTGAGAATCACTTGCTCAGATCCAATATGCTGAGACTGAGATCCATTGCACTGAGGCTGAGATCCATCATGCTGAGACTGTGATCCACCTGCTCAGATCCATCATGCTGAGATTGAGATGCATTGCACTGAGGCTGACACCAATCATGCAGAGACTGAGATCCATCATGCTGAGACTGAGATCCACCTGCTCAGTTCCATGATGCTGAGACTGAGATCCCTCGTGCTGAGACTGAGATCCATAGCACTGAGACTGAGATCCATCATGCTGAGAGTGAGATCCATAGCACTGAGACTGAGATCCATCGCACTGAGACTGAGATCCATCGCACTGAGACTGAGATCCATCGTGCTGAGACTGAGATCTATCGCACTGAGACTGAGATCCATCATGCTGAGACTGAGATCCATCGTGCTGAGACTGAGATCCATCGCACTGAGACTGAGATCCATCATGCTGAGACTAAGATCCATCATGCTGAGACTGAGATCCATCGCACTCAGAAAGAGATCCATTGTGCTGAGACTGAGATCCATCGCACTGAGACTGAGATCCATCGCACTGAGTCTGAGATCCATCGCACTGAGACTGAGATCCATCGTGCTGAGACTGAGATGCATCATGCTGAGACTGAGATCCATCATGCTGAGACTGAGATTCATCGTTTTGAGACTGAGATCCATCATGCTGAGACTGAGATCCACCTCTCAGATCCATGATGTCGAGACTGAGATCCATCGCCCTGAGACTGAGATCCATCATGCTGAGACTGACATCCATCGCACTGAGACTGAGATCCATCGCACTGAGTCTGAGATCGATTGCACTGAGGCTGAGGTCCATCATGCTGAGACTGAGACCCATCACGCTGAGACTGAGATCCATCGGACTGAGACAGATCCATCAAGCTGAGACTGAGATCCCTTGTGCTGAGACTGAGATCCATCGCACTGAGACTGAGATCCATCGTGCTGAGACTGAGATCCATCATGCTGAGACTAAGATCCATCATGCTGAGACTGAAATCCATCGCACTGAGACTGAGATCCATCGTGCTGAGACTGAAATCCATCGCACTGAGACTGAGATCCATCATGCTGAGACTAAGATCCATCATGCTGAGACTGAGATCCATCGCACTGAGACTGAGATCCATTGTGCTGAGACTGAGATCCATTGTGCTGAGACTGAGATCCATTGTGCTGAGACTGAGATCCATCGCACTAAGACTGAGATCCATCGAACTGATACTGAGATCCATTGTGCTGAGACTGACATCCATCGTTCTGAGACTGGGATCCATCACGCTGAGACTGAGATTCATCGTGTTGATACTGAGATCCATCATGCTGAGAATGAGATCCACCTGCTCAGATCCATCATGTTGAGACTGAGATCCACCGCCGTGAGACTGAGATCCATCGCACTGAGACTGAGATCCATCATGCTGAGACTGGGATCCATCGCACTGAGACTGAGATCCACCTGCTCAGATCCATCATGCTGAGATTGAGATCCCTCGTGCTGAGACTGAGATCCATCGCACTGAGACTGAGATCCATTGCACTGAGACTGAAATCCATCATGCTGAGACTGAGATCCATAGCACTGAGACTGAGATCCATCGCATTGACACTGTGATCCATTTTGCTGAGACTGAGATCTATCGCACTGAGACTGAGATCCATCATGCTGACACTGAGATCCATCATGCTGAGACTGAGATCCATCGTGCTGAGACTGAGACGCATCGTGCTGAGACTAAGATCCATCGTGCTGAGACTGAGATCCATCATGCTGTGTCTGAGATCCATCATGCTGAGACTGAGATCCATCGTGCTGAGACTAAGATCCATCGTGCTTAGACTGAGATCCATCATGCTGAGACAGATCCATCATCTGAGACTGAGATCCATCATCTGAGACTGAGATCCATCGCACTGAGACTGAGATTCATCGCACAGAGACTGAGATCCAAAATGCTGAGACTGAGATCCATCGCGCTGCGTCTGAGATCCATCATGCTGAGACTGAGATCCATCATGCTGAGACTGAGATCCATTGCACTGAGGCTGAGATCCATCATGCTGAGACTGAGATCCATCATGCTGAGACTGAGATCCACCTGCTCAGTTCCATCATGCTTAAACTGAGATCCACTTGCTCAGATCCATCATGCTGAGACTGAGATCCATCGCACTGAGAGTGAGATCCATCGAATTGCAACTGACATCCATCATGCTGAGACTGAGATCAATCATGTTGAAACTGAGATCCATCGTGTTGAGACTGAAATCCATTGCACTGAGGCTGAGATCCATCATGCTGAGACTGAGATCCACCTGCTCAGATCCATCATGCTGAGACTGAGATCCATCATGCTGAGACTGAGATCCATCATGCTGAGACTGAGATCCATTGCACTGAGGCTGAGATCCATTGCACTGAGACTGAGATCTATCATGCTGAGACTGAGATCCATCGGGCTGAGATAGAGATCCATCATGCTGAAACTGAGATTCCCTTGCTCAGATCCATCATGCGGAGACTGAAATCCATCAAGCTGAGACTGAGATCCATCATGCTGAGACTGAGATCCATCGCACTGAGACTGAGATCCATCATGCTGAGACTGACATCCATCATGCTGAGACTGAGATCCATCATGCTGAGACTGAGATCCATCATGCTGAGACTGAGATCCATTGCACTCAGGCTGAGATCCATCATGCTGAGACTGAGATCCATCATGCTGAGACTGAAATCCACCTGCTCAGATCCACCATGCTGAGACTGAGATCCATCGTGCTGAGACTGAGTTCCATCGCACTGAGACTGAGATCCACCATGCTGAGAGATAGATCCATAGCACTGAGACTGAGATCCATCGCACTGAGACTGAGATCCATCATGCTGAGACTAAGATCCATCATGCTGAGACTGAGATCCATCATGCTGAGACTGAGATCCATTGCACTGAGGCTGAGATCCATTGCACTGAGACTGAGATCTATCATGCTGAGACTGAGATCCATCGGGCTGAGATAGAGATCCATCATGCTGAAACTGAGATTCCCTTGCTCAGATCCATCATGCGGAGACTGAAATCCATCAAGCTGAGACTGAGATCCATCATGCTGAGACTGAGATCCATCGCACTGAGACTGAGATCCATCATGCTGAGACTGACATCCATCATGCTGAGACTGAGATCCATCATGCTGAGACTGAGATCCATCATGCTGAGACTGAGATCCATTGCACTCAGGCTGAGATCCATCATGCTGAGACTGAGATCCATCATGCTGAGACTGAAATCCACCTGCTCAGATCCACCATGCTGAGACTGAGATCCATCGTGCTGAGACTGAGTTCCATCGCACTGAGACTGAGATCCACCATGCTGAGAGATAGATCCATAGCACTGAGACTGAGATCCATCGCACTGAGACTGAGATCCATCATGCTGAGACTAAGATCCATCATGCTGAGACTGAGATCTATCGCACTGAGACTGAGATCCATTGTGCTGAGACTGAGATCCATCATGCTGAGACTGCTATCCATCATGCTGAGACTGAGATCCATCGTGCTGAGACTGAGACGCATCGTGCTGAGACTAAGATCCATCGTGCTGAGACTGAGATCCATCATGCTGTGTCTGAGATCCATCATGCTGAGACTGAGATCCATCGTGCTGAGACTAAGATCCATCGTGCTTAGACTGAGATCCATCATGCTGAGACAGATCCATCATCTGAGACTGAGATCCATCATCTGAGACTGAGATCCATCGCACTGAGACTGAGATTCATCGCACAGAGACTGAGATCCAAAATGCTGAGACTGAGATCCATCGCGCTGCGTCTGAGATCCATCATGCTGAGACTGAGATCCATCATGCTGAGACTGAGATCCATTGCACTGAGGCTGAGATCCATCATGCTGAGACTGAGATCCATCATGCTGAGACTACGATCCATCATGCTGAGACTGAGATCCATCGCGCTGAGACAGATCCATCGCACTGAGACTGAGATCTATCGCACTGAGACTGAGATCCCTTGTGCCGAGACTGAGATCCATCCTGCTGAGACTGAGATCCGTCATGTTGAGACTGAGATCCATCATGCTGAGACTGAGATTCATCGTGTTGAGACTGAGATCCACCGTGCTGAGACTAAGATCCATCATACTGAGACTGCGATCCTTCTCACTGAGACTGAGATCCATCGCACTGAGACTGAGATCCATCATGCTGAGACTGAGATCCATCATGCTGAGACTGAGATCCATCATGCTGAGACTGAGATCCATCGCACTGAGACTGAGATCCATCATGCTGAGACTGAGATCCATTGCACTGAGGCTGAGATCCATCATGCTGAGACTGAGAACCATCACGCTGAGACTGAAATCCACCTGCTCAGATCCATCATGCTGAGACTGAGTTCCATCATGCTGAGATTGAGATCCATCGTACTGAGACTGACATCCATCGCACTGAGACTGAGAACCATCGCACTGAGACTGAGATCCATCATGCTGAGACTGAGATCCATCATGTTGAAACTGAGATCCATCATGCTGAGACTGAGATGCATTGCACTGAGGCTGAGATCCATCATGCTGAGACTGAGATCCACCTGCTCAGATCCATCTTGCCGAGGCAGTCATCCAGCGCACTGAGACATGAGATCCATCATGCTGAGACTGACATCTCTCGTGCTGAGACTGAGATCCATAGCACTGAGACAGAGATCCATCACACTGAGACTGAGATCCATTGCACTGAGACTGAGATACATCGTGCTGAGACTGAGATCTATTGCACTGAGACTGAGATCCGTCATGCTAAGACTAGGATCCAACCTGCTCAGACTGAGATCCATCGCACTGAGACTGAGATCCATCATGCTGAGACTAAGATCAATCATGCTGAGACTGAGATCCATCGCACTGATACTGAGATCAATTGTGCTGAGAATGAGATCCATTGTGCTGAGTCTGAGATCCATCGAACTGAGACTGAGATCCATTGTACTGAGACTGTGATCCATCGTGCTGAGACTGAGATCAATCATGCTGAGACTGAGATCCATCATGCTGAGTTTGAGATTCATCGTGTTGAGACTGAGATCCATCATGCTGAGGCTGAGATCCACCTGCTCAGATCCATCATGTTGAGTCTGAGATCCATTGCAATGAGGCTGAGATACATCATGCTGAGACTGAGATCCATCACGCTGAGACTGAGATCCACCTGCTCAGATACATCAAGCTGGGACTGAGATCACTTGTGCTCAAACTGAGGTCCATCATGCTGAGACTGAGATCCATCGCACTGAAACTGAGATCCATCATGCTGAGACTGAGATCCATCATGCTGAGACTGAGATCCATCGTGCTGAGACAGAGACCCATCGTGCTGAGACAAAGATCCATCGTGCTGAGACTGAGATCCATCGTGCTGTGTCTGTGATCCATCATGCTGAGACTCAGATCCATCGCACAGAGACTGAGATTCATCGCACTGAGACTGAGATCCATCATGCTGAGACTGAGATCCATCGAACTTAGACTGAGATCCATCATGCTGAGACTGAGATCCATTGTGCTGAGACTGAGATCCATTGCAATGAGGCTGAGATGCATCATGCTGAGACAGAGATCCATCACGCTGAGACTGAAATCCACCTGCTGAGATCCATCATGCTGAGACTGAGATCCATCGTTCTGAGACTGAGA
This sequence comes from Cetorhinus maximus, assembly GCF_964194155.1. Lineage (NCBI taxonomy): Eukaryota > Metazoa > Chordata > Chondrichthyes > Lamniformes > Cetorhinidae > Cetorhinus > Cetorhinus maximus. The sequence goes on from NW_027596159.1 coordinate 302,154, forward strand.
TCCATCATGCTGAGACTAACATCCTTCATGCTGAGACTGAGGTCCATAGCACTGAGACTGAAATCCATTGTGCTGATAATGAGATCCATCGAGCTGAGACTGAGATCCATCATGCTGAGACTGAGATCCATCATGCTGAGACTGAGATTCATCGTGTGGAGACTGAGATCCATCTGCTCAAATCCATCATGTTGAGACTGAGATCCATCGCCCTGAGACTGAGATCCATCATGCTGAGACTGAGATCCATCATGCTGAGACTTAGATCCACCGCACTGAGACTGAGATCCTTGATGCTGAGACTGGGATCCATCGCACTGAGACTGTGATCCACCTGCTCAGATCCATCATGCTGAGACTGAGATCCCTCGTGCTGAGACTGAGATCCATCATGTTGAGACTGAGATCCATCATGCCGCGACTGAGATTCATCGTTTTGAGACTGAGATCCATCATGCTGCGACTGAGATGCATTGCACTGAGACTGAGATCCACCTGCTCAGATGCATCTTGCCGAGACTGACATCCATTGCACTGAGACTATGATCCATCGTGCTCAGATCCATCATGCTGAGACTGAGATCGACCTGCTCAGATTCATCGTGCTGAGTCTGAGATCCATCATGCTGAGACTGAGGTCCTCCTGCTCACATCCATCATGCTGAGACTGATTTCGATCATGCTGAGACTGAGATCCATCCTGCTGAGACTGAGATCCACCTGCTCAGATCCATCATGCTTAAACTGAGATCCACCTGCTCAGATCCATCATGCTGAGACTGAGATCCATCGCACTGAGACTGAGATCCATCGCATTGCGACTGACATCCATCATGCTGAGACTGAGATCCATCATGTTGAAATAGAGATCCATCATGTTGAGACTGAGATACATTGCACTGAGACTGAGATCCACCTGCTCAGATCCATCTTGCCGAGACTGACATCCATCGCACTGAGACTATGATCCATCGTGCTGAGACTGAGATCCATCGTGTTGAGACTGAGATCCATTGCACTAAGGCTGGGATCCATCATACTGAGACTGAGATCCACTTGCTCAGATCCATCATGCTGAGACTGAGATCGACCTGCTCAGATCCATCGTGCTGAATCTGAGATCCATCATGCTGAGACTGAGATCCACCTGCTCAGATCCATCATGCTGAGACTGATTTGCATCATGCTGAGACTGAGATCCATCCTGCTGAGACTGAGATCCACCTGCTCAGTTCCATCATGCTCAAACTGAGATCCACTTGCTCAGATCCATCATGCTGAGACTGAAATCCATTGCACTGAGGCTGAGATCCATCATGCTGAGACTGAGATCCACCTGCTCAGATCCATCATGCTGAGACTGAGATCCATCATGCTGAGATTGAGATCCATCATGCTGAGACTGAGATCCATCATGCTGAGACTGAGATCCATCATGCTGAGACTGAGATCCATCATGTTGAAACTGAGATCCATCATGCTGAGACTGAGATCCATTGCACTGAGGCTGAGATCCATCATGCTGAGACTGAGATCCACCTGCTTAGATCCATCTTGCCGAGGCTGTCATCCAGCGGACTGTGACATGAGATCCATCATGCTGAGACTGAGATCCATCATGCTGAGACTGAGATCCATTGCACTGAGGCTGAGATCCATCATACTGAGACTGAGATCCACCTGCTCAGATCCATCATGCTGTGACTGAGATCGACCTGCTTCGATCCATCGTGCTGATTCTGAGATCCATCATGCTGAGACTGAGATCCATTGCACTGAGGCTGAGATCCATCATGCTGAGACTGAGATCCACCTGCTCAGATCCATCAGGCTGAGACTGAGATACATTGCAGTGAGGCTGAGATCCATCATGCTGAGACTGAAATCCACAAGCTCCGATCCATCATGCTCAGACTGAGATCCACTTGCTCAGATCCATCATGCTGAGACGGAGATCCATTGCACTGAGGCTGAGATCCATCATGCTGAGACTGAGATCCACATGCTCAGATCCATCATGCTGAGACTGAGATCCATTGCACTGAGACTGAGATTCATCGCACTGAGACTGAGATCCATCGCACTGAGACTGTGATCCATCGAACTGAGACTGAGATCCATTGTGCTGAGACAGACATCCATCGTGCTGAGACTGAGATCCATCACGCTGAGAGTGAGATCCATCGCGCTGAGACTGAGATCCATCACGCTGAGACTGAGATCCATCGTGCTGAGACTGAGATCCATCGTGCTGAGACAGAGATCCATCGAACTGAGACTGAGATCCATTGTTCTGAGACTGACATCCATCGTGCTGAGACTGAGATCCATCATGCTGAGACTGAGATCCATCATGCTGAGTCTGAGATCCATCATGCTGAGACTGAGACCCATCACGCTGAGACTGAAATCCACCTGCTCAGATCCATCATGCTCTAAGACTGAGATCAATCATGCTGAGAGTGACATCCATAGCTCTGAGACTGAGGTCCATCGCACTGAGACTGAGATCCATCGCACTGAGACTGAGATACAACATGCTGAGGCTGGGATCCATCGCGCTGAGACTGAGATCCATCGCACTGAGAATGAGATCCATCATGCTGAGACTAAGATCCATCATGCTGAGACTGAGATCCATCGCACTGAGACTGAAATCCATTGCACTGAGACTGAGATCTATCGCACTGAGACTGACATCCATTGTGCTGAGACTGATATCCATCGTGCTGAGACTGAGATCCATCATGCTGAGACTGAGATCCATCATGCTGAGACTGAGATTCATCGTTTTGAGACTGATATCAATCATGCTGAGACTGAGATCCACCTGCTCAGATCCATCATGTTGAGACTGAGATCCATCGCCCTGAGACTGAGATCCATCAGGCTGAGACTGATATCCATCATGCTGAGACTGAGAACCATCGCACTGAGACAGAGATCCATCATGCTGAGACTGGGATCCATCGCACTGAGACTGTGATCCACCTGCTCAGATCCATCATGCTGAGACTGAGATCCATCGTGCTGAGACTGAGATCCATAGCACTGAGACTGAGATCCATCGCACTGACACTGAGATCCATCATGCTGAGACTGAGATCCACCTGCTCAGATCCATCATGCTGAGACTGAGATCGACCTGCGTCGATCCATCGTGCTGAGTCTGAGATCCATCATGCTGAGACTGATATCGACCTGGTCAGATCCATCATGCTGAGACTGAGAACCATCATGCTGAGACTGAGATCCATCATGCTGAGACTGAGATCCACATGCTCCGATCCATCATGCTCAGACTGTGATCAACTTGCTCAGATCCATCATGCTGAGACTGACATCCATTGCACTGAGGCTGAGATCCATCATGCTGTGACTGAGATCCACATGCTCAGATCCATCATGCTGAGACTGAGATCCATTGCACTGAGGCTGAGGTCCAACATGCTGAGACTGAGACCCATCACGCTGAGACTGAGATCCATCGGACTGAGACAGATCCATCAAGCTGAGACTGAGATCCCTTGTGCTGAGACTGAGATCCATCGCACTGAGACTGAGATCCATCGTGCTGAGACTGAGATCCATCATGCTGAGACTAAGATCCATCATGCTGAAACTGAAATCCATCGCACTGAGACTGAGATCCATCGTGCTGAGACTGAAATCCATCGCACTGAGACTGAGATCCATCATGCTGTGACTGAGATCCTCATGCTCAGATCCATCATGCTGAGACTTAGATCCATTGCACTGAGGCTGAGGTCCATCATGCTGAGACTGAGACCCATCACGCTGAGACTGAGATCCATCGGACTGAGACAGATCCATCAAGCTGAGACTGAGATCCCTTGTGCTGAGACTGAGATCCATCGCACTGAGACTGAGATCCATCGTGCTGAGACTGAGATCCATCATGCTGAGACTAAGATCCATCATGCTGAGACTGAAATCCATCGCACTGAGACTGAGATCCATCGTGCTGAGACTGAAATCCATCGCACTGAGACTGAGATCCATCATGCTGAGACTAAGATCCATCATGCTGAGACTGAGATCCATCGCACTGAGACTGAGATCCATTGTGCTGAGACTGAGATCCATTGTGCTGAGACTGAGATCCATTGTGCTGAGACTGAGATCCATCGCACTAAGACTGAGATCCATCGAACTGATACTGAGATCCATTGTGCTGAGACTGACATCCATCGTTCTGAGACTGGGATCCATCACGCTGAGACTGAGATTCATCGTGTTGATACTGAGATCCATCATGCTGAGAATGAGATCCACCTGCTCAGATCCATCATGTTGAGACTGAGATCCACCGCCGTGAGACTGAGATCCATCGCACTGAGACTGAGATCCATCATGCTGAGACTGGGATCCATCGCACTGAGACTGAGATCCACCTGCTCAGATCCATCATGCTGAGATTGAGATCCCTCGTGCTGAGACTGAGATCCATCGCACTGAGACTGAGATCCATTGCACTGAGACTGAAATCCATCATGCTGAGACTGAGATCCATAGCACTGAGACTGAGATCCATCGCATTGACACTGTGATCCATTTTGCTGAGACTGAGATCTATCGCACTGAGACTGAGATCCATCATGCTGACACTGAGATCCATCATGCTGAGACTGAGATCCATCGTGCTGAGACTGAGACGCATCGTGCTGAGACTAAGATCCATCGTGCTGAGACTGAGATCCATCATGCTGTGTCTGAGATCCATCATGCTGAGACTGAGATCCATCGTGCTGAGACTAAGATCCATCGTGCTTAGACTGAGATCCATCATGCTGAGACAGATCCATCATCTGAGACTGAGATCCATCATCTGAGACTGAGATCCATCGCACTGAGACTGAGATTCATCGCACAGAGACTGAGATCCAAAATGCTGAGACTGAGATCCATCGCGCTGCGTCTGAGATCCATCATGCTGAGACTGAGATCCATCATGCTGAGACTGAGATCCATTGCACTGAGGCTGAGATCCATCATGCTGAGACTGAGATCCATCATGCTGAGACTGAGATCCACCTGCTCAGTTCCATCATGCTTAAACTGAGATCCACTTGCTCAGATCCATCATGCTGAGACTGAGATCCATCGCACTGAGAGTGAGATCCATCGAATTGCAACTGACATCCATCATGCTGAGACTGAGATCAATCATGTTGAAACTGAGATCCATCGTGTTGAGACTGAAATCCATTGCACTGAGGCTGAGATCCATCATGCTGAGACTGAGATCCACCTGCTCAGATCCATCATGCTGAGACTGAGATCCATCATGCTGAGACTGAGATCCATCATGCTGAGACTGAGATCCATTGCACTGAGGCTGAGATCCATTGCACTGAGACTGAGATCTATCATGCTGAGACTGAGATCCATCGGGCTGAGATAGAGATCCATCATGCTGAAACTGAGATTCCCTTGCTCAGATCCATCATGCGGAGACTGAAATCCATCAAGCTGAGACTGAGATCCATCATGCTGAGACTGAGATCCATCGCACTGAGACTGAGATCCATCATGCTGAGACTGACATCCATCATGCTGAGACTGAGATCCATCATGCTGAGACTGAGATCCATCATGCTGAGACTGAGATCCATTGCACTCAGGCTGAGATCCATCATGCTGAGACTGAGATCCATCATGCTGAGACTGAAATCCACCTGCTCAGATCCACCATGCTGAGACTGAGATCCATCGTGCTGAGACTGAGTTCCATCGCACTGAGACTGAGATCCACCATGCTGAGAGATAGATCCATAGCACTGAGACTGAGATCCATCGCACTGAGACTGAGATCCATCATGCTGAGACTAAGATCCATCATGCTGAGACTGAGATCCATCATGCTGAGACTGAGATCCATTGCACTGAGGCTGAGATCCATTGCACTGAGACTGAGATCTATCATGCTGAGACTGAGATCCATCGGGCTGAGATAGAGATCCATCATGCTGAAACTGAGATTCCCTTGCTCAGATCCATCATGCGGAGACTGAAATCCATCAAGCTGAGACTGAGATCCATCATGCTGAGACTGAGATCCATCGCACTGAGACTGAGATCCATCATGCTGAGACTGACATCCATCATGCTGAGACTGAGATCCATCATGCTGAGACTGAGATCCATCATGCTGAGACTGAGATCCATTGCACTCAGGCTGAGATCCATCATGCTGAGACTGAGATCCATCATGCTGAGACTGAAATCCACCTGCTCAGATCCACCATGCTGAGACTGAGATCCATCGTGCTGAGACTGAGTTCCATCGCACTGAGACTGAGATCCACCATGCTGAGAGATAGATCCATAGCACTGAGACTGAGATCCATCGCACTGAGACTGAGATCCATCATGCTGAGACTAAGATCCATCATGCTGAGACTGAGATCTATCGCACTGAGACTGAGATCCATTGTGCTGAGACTGAGATCCATCATGCTGAGACTGCTATCCATCATGCTGAGACTGAGATCCATCGTGCTGAGACTGAGACGCATCGTGCTGAGACTAAGATCCATCGTGCTGAGACTGAGATCCATCATGCTGTGTCTGAGATCCATCATGCTGAGACTGAGATCCATCGTGCTGAGACTAAGATCCATCGTGCTTAGACTGAGATCCATCATGCTGAGACAGATCCATCATCTGAGACTGAGATCCATCATCTGAGACTGAGATCCATCGCACTGAGACTGAGATTCATCGCACAGAGACTGAGATCCAAAATGCTGAGACTGAGATCCATCGCGCTGCGTCTGAGATCCATCATGCTGAGACTGAGATCCATCATGCTGAGACTGAGATCCATTGCACTGAGGCTGAGATCCATCATGCTGAGACTGAGATCCATCATGCTGAGACTACGATCCATCATGCTGAGACTGAGATCCATCGCGCTGAGACAGATCCATCGCACTGAGACTGAGATCTATCGCACTGAGACTGAGATCCCTTGTGCCGAGACTGAGATCCATCCTGCTGAGACTGAGATCCGTCATGTTGAGACTGAGATCCATCATGCTGAGACTGAGATTCATCGTGTTGAGACTGAGATCCATCGTGCTGAGACTAAGATTCATCATACTGAGACTGCGATCCTTCTCACTGAGACTGAGATCCATCGCACTGAGACTGAGATCCATCATGCTGAGACTGAGATCCATCATGCTGAGACTGAGATCCATCATGCTGAGACTGAGATCCATCATGCTGAGACTGAGATCCATCATGCTGAGACTGAGATCCATTGCACTGAGGCTGAGATCCATCATGCTGAGACTGAGAACCATCACGCTGAGACTGAAATCCACCTGCTCAGATCCATCATGCTGAGACTGAGTTCCATCATGCTGAGATTGAGATCCATCGTACTGAGACTGACATCCATCGCACTGAGACTGAGAACCATCGCACTGAGACTGAGATCCATCATGCTGAGACTGAGATCCATCATGTTGAAACTGAGATCCATCATGCTGAGACTGAGATGCATTGCACTGAGGCTGAGATCCATCATGCTGAGACTGAGATCCACCTGCTCAGATCCATCTTGCCGAGGCAGTCATCCAGCGCACTGAGACATGAGATCCATCATGCTGAGACTGACATCTCTCGTGCTGAGACTGAGATCCATAGCACTGAGACAGAGATCCATCACACTGAGACTGAGATCCATTGCACTGAGACTGAGATACATCGTGCTGAGACTGAGATCTATTGCACTGAGACTGAGATCCGTCATGCTAAGACTAGGATCCAACCTGCTCAGACTGAGATCCATCGCACTGAGACTGAGATCCATCATGCTGAGACTAAGATCAATCATGCTGAGACTGAGATCCATCGCACTGATACTGAGATCAATTGTGCTGAGAATGAGATCCATTGTGCTGAGTCTGAGATCCATCGAACTGAGACTGAGATCCATTGTACTGAGACTGTGATCCATCGTGCTGAGACTGAGATCAATCATGCTGAGACTGAGATCCATCATGCTGAGTTTGAGATTCATCGTGTTGAGACTGAGATCCATCATGCTGAGGCTGAGATCCACCTGCTCAGATCCATCATGTTGAGTCTGAGATCCATCGCCCTGAGACTGAGATCCATCATGCTGAGACTGAGATCCATCATGCTGAGACTGAGATCCATTGCAATGAGGCTGAGATACATCATGCTGAGACTGAGATCCATCGAACTGAGACTGAGATCCACCTGCTCAGATACATCAAGCTGGGACTGAGATCACTTGTGCTCAAACTGAGGTCCATCATGCTGAGACTGAGATCCATCGCACTGAAACTGAGATCCATCATGCTGAGACTGAGATCCATCATGCTGAGACTGAGATCCATCGTGCTGAGACAGAGACCCATCGTGCTGAGACAAAGATCCATCGTGCTGAGACTGAGATCCATCGTGCTGTGTCTGTGATCCATCATGCTGAGACTCAGATCCATCGCACAGAGACTGAGATTCATCGCACTGAGACTGAGATCCATCATGCTGAGACTGAGATCCATCGAACTTAGACTGAGATCCATCATGCTGAGACTGAGATCCATTGTGCTGAGACTGAGATCCATTGCAATGAGGCTGAGATGCATCATGCTGAGACAGAGGTCCATCACGCTGAGACTGAAATCCACCTGCTGAGATCCATCATGCTGAGACTGAGATCCATCGTTCTGAGACTGAGATCCATCATGCTGAGACTAACATCCTTCATGCTGAGACTGAGGTCCATAGCACTGAGACTGAAATCCATTGTGCTGATAATGAGATCCATCGAGCTGAGACTGAGATCCATCATGCTGAGACTGAGATCCATCATGCTGAGACTGAGATTCATCGTGTGGAGACTGAGATCCATCTGCTCAAATCCATCATGTTGAGACTGAGATCCATCGCCCTGAGACTGAGATCCATCATGCTGAGACTGAGATCCATCATGCTGAGACTTAGATCCACCGCACTGAGACTGAGATCCTTGATGCTGAGACTGGGATCCATCGCACTGAGACTGTGATCCACCTGCTCAGATCCATCATGCTGAGACTGAGATCCCTCGTGCTGAGACTGAGATCCATCATGTTGAGACTGAGATCCATCATGCCGCGACTGAGATTCATCGTTTTGAGACTGAGATCCATCATGCTGCGACTGAGATGCATTGCACTGAGACTGAGATCCACCTGCTCAGATGCATCTTGCCGAGACTGACATCCATTGCACTGAGACTATGATCCATCGTGCTCAGATCCATCATGCTGAGACTGAGATCGACCTGCTCAGATTCATCGTGCTGAGTCTGAGATCCATCATGCTGAGACTGAGGTCCTCCTGCTCACATCCATCATGCTGAGACTGATTTCGATCATGCTGAGACTGAGATCCATCCTGCTGAGACTGAGATCCACCTGCTCAGATCCATCATGCTTAAACTGAGATCCACCTGCTCAGATCCATCATGCTGAGACTGAGATCCATCGCACTGAGACTGAGATCCATCGCATTGCGACTGACATCCATCATGCTGAGACTGAGATCCATCATGTTGAAATAGAGATCCATCATGTTGAGACTGAGATACATTGCACTGAGACTGAGATCCACCTGCTCAGATCCATCTTGCCGAGACTGACATCCATCGCACTGAGACTATGATCCATCGTGCTGAGACTGAGATCCATCGTGTTGAGACTGAGATCCATTGCACTAAGGCTGGGATCCATCATACTGAGACTGAGATCCACTTGCTCAGATCCATCATGCTGAGACTGAGATCGACCTGCTCAGATCCATCGTGCTGAATCTGAGATCCATCATGCTGAGACTGAGATCCACCTGCTCAGATCCATCATGCTGAGACTGATTTGCATCATGCTGAGACTGAGATCCATCCTGCTGAGACTGAGATCCACCTGCTCAGTTCCATCATGCTCAAACTGAGATCCACTTGCTCAGATCCATCATGCTGAGACTGAAATCCATTGCACTGAGGCTGAGATCCATCATGCTGAGACTGAGATCCACCTGCTCAGATCCATCATGCTGATACTGAGATCCATCATGCTGAGATTGAGATCCATCATGCTGAGACTGAGATCCATCATGCTGAGACTGAGATCCATCATGCTGAGACTGAGATCCATCATGTTGAAACTGAGATCCATCATGCTGAGACTGAGATCCATTGCACTGAGGCTGAGATCCATCATGCTGAGACTGAGATCCACCTGCTTAGATCCATCTTGCCGAGGCTGTCATCCAGCGGACTGTGACATGAGATCCATCATGCTGAGACTGAGATCCATCATGCTGAGACTGAGATCCATTGCACTGAGGCTGAGATCCATCATACTGAGACTGAGATCCACCTGCTCAGATCCATCATGCTGTGACTGAGATCGACCTGCTTCGATCCATCGTGCTGATTCTGAGATCCATCATGCTGAGACTGAGATCCATTGCACTGAGGCTGAGATCCATCATGCTGAGACTGAGATCCACCTGCTCAGATCCATCAGGCTGAGACTGAGATACATTGCAGTGAGGCTGAGATCCATCATGCTGAGACTGAAATCCACAAGCTCCGATCCATCATGCTCAGACTGAGATCCACTTGCTCAGATCCATCATGCTGAGACGGAGATCCATTGCACTGAGGCTGAGATCCATCATGCTGAGACTGAGATCCACATGCTCAGATCCATCATGCTGAGACTGAGATCCATTGCACTGAGACTGAGATTCATCGCACTGAGACTGAGATCCATCGCACTGAGACTGTGATCCATCGAACTGAGACTGAGATCCATTGTGCTGAGACAGACATCCATCGTGCTGAGACTGAGATCCATCACGCTGAGAGTGAGATCCATCGCGCTGAGACTGAGATCCATCACGCTGAGACTGAGATCCATCGTGCTGAGACTGAGATCCATCGTGCTGAGACAGAGATCCATCGAACTGAGACTGAGATCCATTGTTCTGAGACTGACATCCATCGTGCTGAGACTGAGATCCATCATGCTGAGACTGAGATCCATCATGCTGAGTCTGAGATCCATCATGCTGAGACTGAGACCCATCACGCTGAGACTGAAATCCACCTGCTCAGATCCATCATGCTCTAAGACTGAGATCAATCATGCTGAGAGTGACATCCATAGCTCTGAGACTGAGGTCCATCGCACTGAGACTGAGATCCATCGCACTGAGACTGAGATACAACATGCTGAGGCTGGGATCCATCGCGCTGAGACTGAGATCCATCGCACTGAGAATGAGATCCATCATGCTGAGACTAAGATCCATCATGCTGAGACTGAGATCCATCGCACTGAGACTGAAATCCATTGCACTGAGACTGAGATCTATCGCACTGAGACTGACATCCATTGTGCTGAGACTGATATCCATCGTGCTGAGACTGAGATCCATCATGCTGAGACTGAGATCCATCATGCTGAGACTGAGATTCATCGTTTTGAGACTGATATCAATCATGCTGAGACTGAGATCCACCTGCTCAGATCCATCATGTTGAGACTGAGATCCATCGCCCTGAGACTGAGATCCATCAGGCTGAGACTGATATCCATCATGCTGAGACTGAGAACCATCGCACTGAGACAGAGATCCATCATGCTGAGACTGGGATCCATCGCACTGAGACTGTGATCCACCTGCTCAGATCCATCATGCTGAGACTGAGATCCATCGTGCTGAGACTGAGATCCATAGCACTGAGACTGAGATCCATCGCACTGACACTGAGATCCATCATGCTGAGACTGAGATCCACCTGCTCAGATCCATCATGCTGAGACTGAGATCGACCTGCGTCGATCCATCGTGCTGAGTCTGAGATCCATCATGCTGAGACTGATATCGACCTGGTCAGATCCATCATGCTGAGACTGAGAACCATCATGCTGAGACTGAGATCCATCATGCTGAGACTGAGATCCACATGCTCCGATCCATCATGCTCAGACTGTGATCAACTTGCTCAGATCCATCATGCTGAGACTGACATCCATTGCACTGAGGCTGAGATCCATCATGCTGTGACTGAGATCCACATGCTCAGATCCATCATGCTGAGACTGAGATCCATTGCACTGAGGCTGAGGTCCAACATGCTGAGACTGAGACCCATCACGCTGAGACTGAGATCCATCGGACTGAGACAGATCCATCAAGCTGAGACTGAGATCCCTTGTGCTGAGACTGAGATCCATCGCACTGAGACTGAGATCCATCGTGCTGAGACTGAGATCCATCATGCTGAGACTAAGATCCATCATGCTGAAACTGAAATCCATCGCACTGAGACTGAGATCCATCGTGCTGAGACTGAAATCCATCGCACTGAGACTGAGATCCATCATGCTGTGACTGAGATCCTCATGCTCAGATCCATCATGCTGAGACTTAGATCCATTGCACTGAGGCTGAGGTCCATCATGCTGAGACTGAGACCCATCACGCTGAGACTGAGATCCATCGGACTGAGACAGATCCATCAAGCTGAGACTGAGATCCCTTGTGCTGAGACTGAGATCCATCGCACTGAGACTGAGATCCATCGTGCTGAGACTGAGATCCATCATGCTGAGACTAAGATCCATCATGCTGAGACTGAAATCCATCGCACTGAGACTGAGATCCATCGTGCTGAGACTGAAATCCATCGCACTGAGACTGAGATCCATCATGCTGAGACTAAGATCCATCATGCTGAGACTGAGATCCATCGCACTGAGACTGAGATCCATTGTGCTGAGACTGAGATCCATTGTGCTGAGACTGAGATCCATTGTGCTGAGACTGAGATCCATCGCACTAAGACTGAGATCCATCGAACTGATACTGAGATCCATTGTGCTGAGACTGACATCCATCGTTCTGAGACTGGGATCCATCACGCTGAGACTGAGATTCATCGTGTTGATACTGAGATCCATCATGCTGAGAATGAGATCCACCTGCTCAGATCCATCATGTTGAGACTGAGATCCACCGCCGTGAGACTGAGATCCATCGCACTGAGACTGAGATCCATCATGCTGAGACTGGGATCCATCGCACTGAGACTGAGATCCACCTGCTCAGATCCATCATGCTGAGATTGAGATCCCTCGTGCTGAGACTGAGATCCATCGCACTGAGACTGAGATCCATTGCACTGAGACTGAAATCCATCATGCTGAGACTGAGATCCATAGCACTGAGACTGAGATCCATCGCATTGACACTGTGATCCATTTTGCTGAGACTGAGATCTATCGCACTGAGACTGAGATCCATCATGCTGACACTGAGATCCATCATGCTGAGACTGAGATCCATCGTGCTGAGACTGAGACGCATCGTGCTGAGACTAAGATCCATCGTGCTGAGACTGAGATCCATCATGCTGTGTCTGAGATCCATCATGCTGAGACTGAGATCCATCGTGCTGAGACTAAGATCCATCGTGCTTAGACTGAGATCCATCATGCTGAGACAGATCCATCATCTGAGACTGAGATCCATCATCTGAGACTGAGATCCATCGCACTGAGACTGAGATTCATCGCACAGAGACTGAGATCCAAAATGCTGAGACTGAGATCCATCGCGCTGCGTCTGAGATCCATCATGCTGAGACTGAGATCCATCATGCTGAGACTGAGATCCATTGCACTGAGGCTGAGATCCATCATGCTGAGACTGAGATCCATCATGCTGAGACTGAGATCCACCTGCTCAGTTCCATCATGCTTAAACTGAGATCCACTTGCTCAGATCCATCATGCTGAGACTGAGATCCATCGCACTGAGAGTGAGATCCATCGAATTGCAACTGACATCCATCATGCTGAGACTGAGATCAATCATGTTGAAACTGAGATCCATCGTGTTGAGACTGAAATCCATTGCACTGAGGCTGAGATCCATCATGCTGAGACTGAGATCCACCTGCTCAGATCCATCATGCTGAGACTGAGATCCATCATGCTGAGACTGAGATCCATCATGCTGAGACTGAGATCCATTGCACTGAGGCTGAGATCCATTGCACTGAGACTGAGATCTATCATGCTGAGACTGAGATCCATCGGGCTGAGATAGAGATCCATCATGCTGAAACTGAGATTCCCTTGCTCAGATCCATCATGCGGAGACTGAAATCCATCAAGCTGAGACTGAGATCCATCATGCTGAGACTGAGATCCATCGCACTGAGACTGAGATCCATCATGCTGAGACTGACATCCATCATGCTGAGACTGAGATCCATCATGCTGAGACTGAGATCCATCATGCTGAGACTGAGATCCATTGCACTCAGGCTGAGATCCATCATGCTGAGACTGAGATCCATCATGCTGAGACTGAAATCCACCTGCTCAGATCCACCATGCTGAGACTGAGATCCATCGTGCTGAGACTGAGTTCCATCGCACTGAGACTGAGATCCACCATGCTGAGAGATAGATCCATAGCACTGAGACTGAGATCCATCGCACTGAGACTGAGATCCATCATGCTGAGACTAAGATCCATCATGCTGAGACTGAGATCCATCATGCTGAGACTGAGATCCATTGCACTGAGGCTGAGATCCATTGCACTGAGACTGAGATCTATCATGCTGAGACTGAGATCCATCGGGCTGAGATAGAGATCCATCATGCTGAAACTGAGATTCCCTTGCTCAGATCCATCATGCGGAGACTGAAATCCATCAAGCTGAGACTGAGATCCATCATGCTGAGACTGAGATCCATCGCACTGAGACTGAGATCCATCATGCTGAGACTGACATCCATCATGCTGAGACTGAGATCCATCATGCTGAGACTGAGATCCATCATGCTGAGACTGAGATCCATTGCACTCAGGCTGAGATCCATCATGCTGAGACTGAGATCCATCATGCTGAGACTGAAATCCACCTGCTCAGATCCACCATGCTGAGACTGAGATCCATCGTGCTGAGACTGAGTTCCATCGCACTGAGACTGAGATCCACCATGCTGAGAGATAGATCCATAGCACTGAGACTGAGATCCATCGCACTGAGACTGAGATCCATCATGCTGAGACTAAGATCCATCATGCTGAGACTGAGATCTATCGCACTGAGACTGAGATCCATTGTGCTGAGACTGAGATCCATCATGCTGAGACTGCTATCCATCATGCTGAGACTGAGATCCATCGTGCTGAGACTGAGACGCATCGTGCTGAGACTAAGATCCATCGTGCTGAGACTGAGATCCATCATGCTGTGTCTGAGATCCATCATGCTGAGACTGAGATCCATCGTGCTGAGACTAAGATCCATCGTGCTTAGACTGAGATCCATCATGCTGAGACAGATCCATCATCTGAGACTGAGATCCATCATCTGAGACTGAGATCCATCGCACTGAGACTGAGATTCATCGCACAGAGACTGAGATCCAAAATGCTGAGACTGAGATCCATCGCGCTGCGTCTGAGATCCATCATGCTGAGACTGAGATCCATCATGCTGAGACTGAGATCCATTGCACTGAGGCTGAGATCCATCATGCTGAGACTGAGATCCATCATGCTGAGACTGAGATCCACCTGCTCAGTTCCATCATGCTTAAACTGAGATCCACTTGCTCAGATCCATCATGCTGAGACTGAGATCCATCGCACTGAGAGTGAGATCCATCGAATTGCAACTGACATCCATCATGCTGAGACTGAGATCAATCATGTTGAAACTGAGATCCATCGTGTTGAGACTGAAATCCATTGCACTGAGGCTGAGATCCATCATGCTGAGACTGAGATCCACCTGCTCAGATCCATCATGCTGAGACTGAGATCCATCATGCTGAGACTGAGATCCATCATGCTGAGACTGAGATCCATTGCACTGAGGCTGAGATCCATTGCACTGAGACTGAGATCTATCATGCTGAGACTGAGATCCATCGGGCTGAGATAGAGATCCATCATGCTGAAACTGAGATTCCCTTGCTCAGATCCATCATGCGGAGACTGAAATCCATCAAGCTGAGACTGAGATCCATCATGCTGAGACTGAGATCCATCGCACTGAGACTGAGATCCATCATGCTGAGACTGACATCCATCATGCTGAGACTGAGATCCATCATGCTGAGACTGAGATCCATCATGCTGAGACTGAGATCCATTGCACTCAGGCTGAGATCCATCATGCTGAGACTGAGATCCATCATGCTGAGACTGAAATCCACCTGCTCAGATCCACCATGCTGAGACTGAGATCCATCGTGCTGAGACTGAGTTCCATCGCACTGAGACTGAGATCCACCATGCTGAGAGATAGATCCATAGCACTGAGACTGAGATCCATCGCACTGAGACTGAGATCCATCATGCTGAGACTAAGATCCATCATGCTGAGACTGAGATCTATCGCACTGAGACTGAGATCCATTGTGCTGAGACTGAGATCCATCATGCTGAGACTGCTATCCATCATGCTGAGACTGAGATCCATCGTGCTGAGACTGAGACCCATCATGCTGAGACTAAGATCCATCGTGCTGAGACTGAGATCCATCATGCTGTGTCTGAGATCCATCATGCTGAGTCTGAGATCCATCGTGCTGAGACTGACATCCATCGCCCTGAGACTGAGATCCATCATCTGAGACTGAGATCCATCATCTGAGACTGAGATCCATCGCACTGAGACTGAGATTCATCGCACAGAGATTGAGATCCAATATGCTGAGAATGAGATCCATCGCACTGCGACTGAGATCCATCATGCTGAGACTGAGATCCATCATGCTGAGACTGAGATCCATTGCACTGAGGCTGGGATCCATCATGCTGAGACTGAGATCCATTAGGCTGAGACTGAAATCCACCTGCTCAGATCCATCATGCTGAGACTGTGATCCCTCGTGCTGAGACTGAGATCCAGCGCTCTAAGACTGAGATCCATCATGCTGAGAGTGACATCCATAGCACTGAGACTGAGATCCATCGCACTGAGACTGAGATCCATCGCACTGAGACTGAGATCCAACATGCCGAGGCTGAGATCCCTCGTACTGAGACTGAGATCCATCGCACTGAGACTGAGATCCATCATGCTGAGACTAAGATCCATCATGCTGAGACTGAGATACATGGCACTGAGACTGAGATCCATCGCACTGAGACTGAGATCTATCGCACTGAGACTGAGATCCATTGTGCTGAGACTGATATCCATCGTGCTGAGACTGAGATCCATCATGTTGAGACTGAGATCCATCATGCTGAGACTGAGATTCATCGTTTTGAGACTGATATCAATCATGCTGAGGGTGAGATCCACCTGCTCAGATCCATCATGTTGAGACTGAGATCCATCGCCCTGAGACTGAGATCCATTATGCTGTGACTGATATCCATCATGCTGAGACTGAGATCCATCGCACTGAGACAGAGATCCTTCATGCTGAGACTGGGATCCATCGCACTGAGACTGTGATCCACCTGCTCAGATCCATCATGCAGAGACCTAAATCCATTGCACTGAGGCTGAGATCCATCATGCTGAGACTGAGATCCATCACGCTGGGACTGAGATCCACTTGCTCAGATCCATCATGCTGAGACTGAGATCCATTGCACTGAGGCTGATATCCATCATGCTGAGACTGAGATTTACCTGCTCAGATCCATCATGCTGAGACTGAGATCCATCATGCTGAGACTGAGATCCATCGTGCTGAGACTGAGACCCATCGTGCTGAAACTAAGATCCATCGTGCTGAGACTAAGATCCATCGTGCTGAGACTGAGATCCACCATGCTGAGACTGAGATCCATCGCACTGAGACTGAGATCCATCGCGCCGAGACTGAGAACCATCGTGCTGAGACTCAGATCCATCGCACTGAGACTGAGTTCCACTGCACTGAGACTGAGATCTATCATGCTGAGACTGAGATCCATCGGGCTGAGATAGAGATCCATCATGCTGAGACTGAGATCCACTTGCTCAGATCCATCATGCTGAGACTGAGATCCATCATGCTGAGATGAGATCCATCATGCTGAGACTGAGATCCATCGCACTGAGACTGAGATCCATCATGCTGAGACTGAGATCCATCATGCTGAGACTGAGATCCATCATGCTGAGACTGAGATCCATCATGCTGAGACTGAGATCCATTGCACTGAGGCTGAGATCCATCATGCTGAGACTGAGATCCATCACGTTGAGAATGAAATCCACCTGCTCAGATCCATCATGCGGAGACTGAGATCGTTCGTGCTGAGACTGAGTTCCATCGTACTGAGACTGTGATCCACCATGCTGAGAGAGAGATCCATAGCACTGAGACTGAGATCCATCGACTGAGACTGAGATCCATCGCACTGAGACTGAAATCCATCGTGCTGAAACTGAGATCTATCGCACTGAGACTGAGATCCATCATGCTGAGGCTGAGATCCATCGTGCTGAGACTGAGATCCATCGCACTGAGACTGAGATCCATCATGCTGAGACTAAGATCCATCATGCTGAGACTGAGATCTATCGCACTGAGACTGAGATCCATTGTGCTGAGACTGAGATCCATCATGCTGAGACTGCGATCCATCATGCTGAGACTGAGATTCATCATGTTGAGAGTGAGATCCATCATGCTGAGACTGAGATCCACATGCTCAGATGCATCATGTTGAGACTGAGATCCATCGCCCTGAGACTGAGATCCATCATGCTGAGACTGAAATCCATCATGCTGAGGCTAGGATCGATCGCACTGAGACTGTGATCCACCTGCTCAGATCCATCATGCTGAGACTGAGATCCCTCGTGCTGAGACTGAGATCCATCACACTGAGACTGAGATCCATCATCTGTGACTGTGATCCATCATCTGAGACTGAGATCCATCGTGCTGTGACTGAGATCCATCGAGCTGAGACTGAGATCGCCCTACGCAGATCCATCATGCTGAGACTGAGATCCATCATGTTGAAACTGAGATCCATCATGTTTAGACTGAGATCCATTGCACTGAGACTGAGATCCACCTGCTCAGATCCATCTTGGCGAGACGGACATCCAACGCACTGAGACTATGATCCATCGTGCTGAGGCTGAGATCCATCGTGCTGAGACTGAGATCCATTGCACTGAGGCTGGGATCCATCATACTGAGACTGAGATCCACCTGATCAGATCCATCATGCTGAGACTGAGATCGACCTGCTCAGATCCATCGTGCTGCGTCTGAGATCCATCATGCTGAGACTGAGATCCACCTGCTCAGATCCATCATGCTGAGACTGAGATCCATCATGCTGAGACTGAGATCCATCCTGCTGAGACTGAGATCCACCTGCTCAGTTCCATCATGCTCAAACTAAGATCCACTTGCTCAGATCCATCATGCTGAGACCTAAATCCATTGCACTGAGGATGAGATCCATCATGCTGAGACTGAGATCCATCACGCTGGGACTGAGATCCACTTGCTCAGATCCATAATGCTGAGACTGAGATCCATTGCACCGAGGCTGATATCCATCATGCTGAGACTGAGATTTACCTGCTCAGATCCATCATGCTGAGACTGAGATCCATCATGCTGAGACTGAGATCCATCATGCTGAGACTGAGATCCATTGCACTGATGCTGAGATCCATCGCACTGAGACTCAGATCCATCGCACTGAGACTGAGATCCACTGCACCGAGACTGAGATCTAACATGCTGAGACTGAGATCCATCGTGCTGAGACAGAGATCCATCATGCTGAGACTGAGATCCACCTGCTCAGATCCATCATGCTGAGACTGAGATCCATCATGCTGAGACTGAAATCCATCATGCTGAGACTGAGATCCATCATGCTGAGACTGAGATCCATCATGCTGAACTGAGATCCATCGTGCTGAGACTGAGACCCATCGTGCTGAGACTAAGATCCATCGTGCTGAGACTGAGATCCATCGTGCTGTGGCTGAGATCCATCATGCTGAGACTGAGATCCATCGTGCTGAGACTAAGATCCATCGTGCTGAGACTGAGATCCACCATGCTGAGACTGAGATCCATCGCACTGAGACTGAGATCCATCATGCTGAGACTGAGATCCATCGCACTGAGCCTGAGATCCATCATGCTGAGACTGAGATCCACCTGCTCAGGTCCATCATGCTGAGACTGATTTCCATCATGCAGAGACTGAGATCCATCCTGCTGAGACTGAGATCCACCTGCTCAGTTCCATCATGCTTAAACTGAGATCCACTTGCTCAGATCCATCATTCTGAGACTGAGATCCATCGCACTGAGACTGAGATCCATCGCATTGCCACTGACATCCATCATGCTGAGACTGAGATCCATCATGCTGAGACTAAGATCCATCATGCTGATACTGAGATCTATCGCACTGAGACTGAGATCCATTGTGCTGAGACTGAGATCCATCATGCTGAGACTGCGATCCATCATGCTGAGACTGAGATTCATCGTGTTGAGACTTAGATCCATCATGTTGAGACTGAGATCCACATGCTCAGATGCATCATGTTGAGACTGAGATCCATCGCCCTGAGACTGAGATCCATCATGCTGAGACTGAAATCCATCATGCTGAGACTAGGATCCATCGCACTGAGACTGTGATCCACCTGCTCAGATCCATCATGCTGAGACTGAGATCCCTCGTGCTTAGACTGAGATCCATCACACTGAGACTGAGATCCATCATCTGTGACTGTGATCCATCATCTGAGACTGAGATCCATCGCACTGAGACTCAGATTCATCGCACTGAGACTGAGATCCATCGTACTGTGACTGAGATCCATCGAGCTGAGATTGAGATCGACCTGCTCAGATCCATCATGCTGAGACTGAGATCGCCCTACTCAGATCCGTCATGCTGAGACTGAGATCCATCATGTTGAAACTGAGATCCATCATGTTTAGACTGAGATCCATTGCACTGAGAATGTGATCCACCAGCTCAGATCCATTTTGGCGAGACTGACATCCATCATACTGAGACTATGATCCATCATGCTGAGACTGAGATCCATCATGCTGAGACTGAGATCCCTCGTGCTTAGACTGAGATCCATCACACTGAGACTGAGATCCATCATCTGTGACTGTGATCCATCATCTGAGACTGAGATCCATCGCACTGAGACTGAGATTCATCGCACTGAGACTGAGATCCATCGTGCTGTGACTGAGATCCATCGAGCTGAGACTGAGATCGACCTGCTCAGATCCATCATGCTGAGACTGAGATCGCCCTACTCAGATCCGTCATGCTGAGACTGAGATCCATCATGTTGAAACTGAGATCCATCATGTTTAGACTGAGATCCATTGCACTGAGACTGTGATCCACCTGCTCAGATCCATTTTGGCGAGACTGACATCCATCATACTGAGACTATGATCCATCGTGCTGAGACTGAGATCCATCGTGCTGAGACTGAAATCCATTGCACTGAGGCTGGGATCCATCATACTGAGACTGAGATCCACCTGCTCAGATCCAACATGCTGAGATTGAGATCGATCTGCTCAGATCCATCGTGCTGAGTCTGAGATCCATCATGCTGAGACTGAGATCCACCTGCTCAGATCCATCATGCTGAGACTGAGATCCATCATGCTGAGACTGAGATCCATCCTGCTGAGACTGAGATCCACCTGCTGAGATCCATCATGCTGAGACAGAGATCCATCGTGCTGAGACAGAGATCCATCATGCTGAGACTGAGATCCACCTGCTCAGATCCATCAGCATGAGACTGAGATCCATCATGCTGAGATTGAGATCCATCATGCTGAGACTGAGATCCATCATGCTGAGACTGAGATCCATCATGCTGACACTGAGATCCATCGCACTGAGACTGAGATCCATCATGCGGAGACTGAAATCCATCATGCTGAGACTGAGATGCATCATGCTGAGACTGAGATCCATCATGCTGAGACTGAGATCCATCGTGCTGAGACTGAGACCCATCGTGATGAGACTAGATCCATCGTGCTGAGACTGAGATCCATCATGCTGTGGCTGAGATCCATCATGCTGAGACTGAGATCCATCGTGCTGAGACGAAGATCCATCGTGCTGAGACTGAGATCCACCATGCTGAGCCTGAGATCCATCGCACTGAGACTGAGATCCATCATGCTGAGACTGAGATCCATCGCACTGAGCCTGAGATCCATCATCTGAGACTGAGATCCATCATCTGACACTGAGATCAATCGCACTGAGACTGAGATTCATCGCACTGAGACTGAGATCCATCGTGCTGAGACTGAGATCCATCGTGCTGAGACTCTGATTCATTGCACTGAGACTGAGATACATCGTGCTGAGACTGAGGTCCACCTGCTCAGATCCATCATGCTGAGACTGAGATCGACCTGCTCAGATCCATCATGCTGAGACTGAGATCCATCGCACTGAGACTGAGATCCATCGCATTGCGACTGACATCCATCATGCTGAGACTGAGATCCATCATGTTGAAACTGAGATCCATCATGTTGAGACTGAGATGCATT
This sequence comes from Cetorhinus maximus, assembly GCF_964194155.1. Classification (NCBI taxonomy): domain Eukaryota; kingdom Metazoa; phylum Chordata; class Chondrichthyes; order Lamniformes; family Cetorhinidae; genus Cetorhinus; species Cetorhinus maximus. Next base: position 324,788 of record NW_027596159.1, read on the forward strand.
GCACTGAGACTGAGATCCACCTGCACAGATCCATCTTGCCGAGACTGACATCCATCGCACTGAGACTATGATCCATCGTGCTGAGACTGAGATCCATCGTGCTGAGACAGAGATCCATTGCACTGAGGCTGGGATCCATCATACTGAGCCTGAGAACCACTTGCTCAGATCCATCATGCTGAGACTGAGATCCACCTGCTCAGATCCATCATGCTGAGACTGATTTCCATCATGCAGAGACTGAGATCCATCGCATTGCCACTGACATCCATCATGCTGAGACTGAGATCCATCATGCTGAGACTAAGATCCATCATGCTGAGACTGAGATCTATCGCACTGAGACTGAGATCCATTGTGCTGAGACTGAGATCCATCATGCTGAGACTGCGATCCATCATGCTGAGACTGAGATTCATCGTGTTGAGACTGAGATCCATCATGCTGAGACTGAGATCCACATGCTCAGATGCATCATGTTGAGACTGAGATCCATCGCCCTGAGACTGAGATCCATCATGCTGAGACTGAAATCCATCATGCTGAGACTAGGATCCATCGCACTGAGACTGTGATCCACCAGCTCAGATCCATCATTCTGAGACTGAGATCCCTCGTGCTGAGACTGAGATCCATCGCACTGAGACTGAGATCCATCATCTGTGACTGTGATCCATCATCTGAGACTGAGATCCATCGCACTGAGACTGAGATTGATCGCACTGAGACTGAGATCCATCGTGCTGTGACTGAGATCCATCGAGCTAGAACTGAGATCGCCCTGCTCAGATCCATCATGCTGAGACTGAGATCGCCCTACTCAGATCCATCATGCTGAGACTGAGATCCATCATGTTGAAACTGAGATCCATCATGTTTAGACTGAGATCCATTGCACTGAGACTGAGATCCACCTGCTCAGTTCCATGTTGGCGAGACTGACATCCATCGCACTGAGACTATGATCCATCGTGCTGAGACTGAGATCCATCGTGCTGAGACTGAGATGCATTGCACTGAGGCTGGGATCCATCATACTGAGACTGAGATCCACCTGCTCAGATCCATCATGCTGAGACTGAGATCGACCTGCTCAGATCCATCGTGCTGCATCTGAGATCCATCATGCTGAGACTGAGATCCACCTGCTCAGATCCATCATGCTGAGACTGAGATCCATCAAGCTGAGACTGAGATCCATCCTGCTGAGACTGAGATCCACCTGCTCAGTTCCATCATGCTCAAACTAAGATCCACTTGCTCAGATCCATCATGCAGAGACCTAAATCCATTGCACTGAGGCTGAGATCCATCATGCTGAGACTGAGATCCATCACGCTGGGACTGAGATCCACTTGCTCAGATCCATCATGCTGAGACTGAGATCCATCATGCTGAGACTGAGATCCATCATGCTGAGACTGAGATCCATTGCACTGATGCTGAGATCCATCGCACTGAGAGTCAGATCCATCGCACTGAGACTGAGATCCACTGCACTGAGACTGAGATCTAACATGCTGAGACTGAGATCCATCGTGCTGAGATTGAGATCCATTATGCTGAGACTGAGATCCATCATGCTGAGATTGAGATCCATTATGCTGAGACTGAGATCCATCATGCTGAGACTGAGATCCATCATGCTGACACTGAGATCCATCGCACTGAGACTGAGATCCATCATGCTGAGACTGAAATCCATCATGCTGAGACTGAGATCCATCATGCTGAGATTGAGATCCATCATGCTGAGACTGAGATCCATCGTGCTGAGACTGAGACCCATCGTGCTGAGACTAAGATCCATCGTGGTGAGACTGAGATCCATCATGCTGTGGCTGAGATCCATCATGCTGAGACTGAGATCCATCGCCCTGAGACTGAGATCCATCATGCTGAGACTGAAATCCATCATGCTGAGACTAGGATCCATCGCACTGAGACTGTGATCCACCTGCTCAGATCCATCATGCTGAGACTGAGATCCCTCGTGCTTAGACTGAGATCCATCACACTGAGACTGAGATCCATCATCTGTGACTGTGATCCATCATCTGAGACTGAGATCCATCGCACTGAGACTGAGATTCATCGCACTGAGACTGAGATCCATCGTGCTGTGACTGAGATCCATCGAGCTGAGACTGAGATCGACCTGCTCAGATCCATCATGCTGAGACTGAGATCGCCCTACTCAGATCCGTCATGCTGAGACTGAGATCCATCATGTTGAAACTGAGATCCATCATGTTTAGACTGAGATCCATTGCACTGAGACTGTGATCCACCTGCTCAGATCCATTTTGGCGAGACTGACATCCATCATACTGAGACTATGATCCATCGTGCTGAGACTGAGATCCATCATGCTGAGACTGAGATCCCTCGTGCTTAGACTGAGATCCATCACACTGAGACTGAGATCCATCATCTGTGACTGTGATCCATCATCTGAGACTGAGATCCATCGCACTGAGACTGAGATTCATCGCACTGAGACTGAGATCCATCGTGCTGTGACTGAGATCCATCGAGCTGAGACTGAGATCGACCTGCTCAGATCCATCATGCTGAGACTGAGATCGCCCTACTCAGATCCGTCATGCTGAGACTGAGATCCATCATGTTGAAACTGAGATCCATCATGTTGTGACTGAGATGCATTGCACTGAGACTGAGATCCACCTGCTCAGATCCATCTGGCCGAGACTGACAACCATTGCACTGAGACTATGATCCATCGTGCTGAGACTGAGATCCATCGTGCTGAGACTGAGATCCATTGCACTAAGGCTGGAATCCATCATACTGAGACTGAGATCCACTTGCTCAGATCCATCATGCTGAGACTGAGATCGACCTACTCAGATCCATCGTGCTGAGTCTGAGATCCATCATGCTGAGACTGAGATCCACCTGCTCAGATCCATCATGCTGAGACTGATTTCCATCATGCTGAGACTGAGATCCATCCTGATGAGACTGAGATCCACCTGCTGAGATCCATCCTGCTGAGACTGAGATCCACCTGCTCAGTTCCATCATGCTCAAACTGAGATCCACTTGCTCAGATCCATCATGCTGAGACTGAAATCCATTGCACTGAGGCTGAGATCCATCATGCTGAGACTGAGATCCACCTGCTCAGATCCATCATGCTCAGACTGAGATCCATCATGCTGAGACTGAGATCCATCATGCTGAGACTGAGATCCATTGCACTGAGGCAGAGATCCATTTCACTGATGCTGAGATCCATCGCACTGAGACTCAGATCCATCGCACTGAGACTCATATCCACTGCACTGAGACTGAGATCTATCATGCTGAGACTGAGATCCATCGGGCTGAGATAGACATCCATCATGATGAGACTGAGATCCATTGCACTGAGGCTGTGATCCATCATGCTGAGACTGAGATCCATCACGCTGAGACTGAAATCCACCTGCTCAGTTCCATCATGCTGAGACTGAGATCCCTCGTGCTGAGACTGAGTTCCATCACACTGAGACTGAGATCCACCATGCTGAGAGAGAGATCCATAGCACTGAGACTGAGATCCATCGCACTGAGACTGAGATCCATCGCACTGAGACTGAGATCCATCGTGCTGAGACTGAGATCTATCGCACTGAGACTGAGATCCATCATGCTGAGGCTGAGATCCATCGTGCTGAGACTGAGATCCATCGCACTGTGACTGAGATCCATCATGCTGAGACTTACATCCACATGCTCAGATCCATCATGCTTAGACTGAGATCCACTTGCTCAGATCCATCTTGCTGAGACTGAGATCGACCTGCTCAGATCCATCGTGCTGAGTCTGAGATCCATCATGCTGAGACTGAGATCCACCTGCTCAGATCCATCATGCTGAGACTGATTTCCATCATGCTGAGACTGAGATCCATCCTGCTGAGACTGAGATCCACCTGCTCAGTTCCATCATGCTCAAACTGAGATCCACTTGCTCAGATCCATCATGCTGAGACTGAAATCCATTGCACTGCGGCTGAGATCCATCATGCTGAGACTGAGATCCACCTGCTCAGATCCATCATGCTGAGACTGATTTCCATCATGCTGAGACTGAGATCCATCCTGCTGAGACTGAGATCCATCTGCTCAGATCCATCATGCTGAGACTGAGATCCCTCGTGCTGAGACTGAGTTCCATCGCACTGAGACTGAGATCCACCATGCTGAGAGAGAGATCCATAGCACTGAGACTGAGATCCATCGCACTGAGACTGAGATCCATCGCACTGAGACTGAGATCCATCATGCTGAGACTGAGATCCATCGCACTGAGCCTGAGATCCATCATCTGAGACTGAGATCCATCATCTGAGACTGAGATCCATCGCACTGAGACTGAGATTCATCGCACTGAGACTGAGATCCATCGTGATGAGACTGAGATCCATTGTGCTGAGTCTCTGATTCATTGCACTGAGACTGAGATACATCGTGCTGAGACTCAGGTCCACCTGCTCAGATCCATCATGCTGAGACTGAGATCGACCTGCTCAGATCCATCATGCTGAGACTGAGATCCATCGCACTGAGACTGAGATCCATCGCATTGCGACTGACATCCATCATGCTGAGACTGAGATCCATCATGTTGAAATTGAGATCCATCATGTTGAGACTGAGATGCATTGCACTGAGACTGAGATCCACCTGCTCAGATCCATCTTGCCGAGACTGACATCCATCGCACTGAGACTGAGATCCATCGTGCTGAGACTGAGATCCATTGCACTGAGGCTGGGATCCATCATACTGAGACTGAGATCCACTTGCTCAGATCCAACATGCTGAGACTGAGATCGACCTGCTCAGATTCATCGTGCTGAGTCTGAGATCCATCATGCTGAGACTGAGATCCACCTGCTCAGGTCCATCATGCTGAGACTGATTTCCATCATGCAGAGACTGAGATCCATCCTGCTGAGACTGAGATCCACCTGCTCAGTTCCATCATGCTTAAACTGAGATCCACTTGCTCAGATCCATCATTCTGAGACTGAGATCCATCGCACTGAGACTGAGATCCATCGCATTGCCACTGACATCCATCATGCTGAGACTGAGATCCATCATGCTGAGACTAAGATCCATCATGCTGAGACTGAGATCTATTGCACTGAGACTGAGATCCATTGTGCTGAGACTGAGATCCATTATGCTGAGACTGCGATCCATCATGCTGAGACTGAGATTCATCGTGTTGAGACTTAGATCCATCATGTTGAGACTGAGATCCACATGCTCAGATGCATCATGTTGAGACTGAGATCCATCGCCCTGAGACTGAGATCCATCATGCTGAGACTGAAATCCATCATGCTGAGACTAGGATCCATCGCACTGAGACTGTGATCCACCTGCTCAGATCCATCATGCTGAGACTGAGATCCCTCGTGCTTAGACTGAGATCCATCACACTGAGACTGAGATCCATCATCTGTGACTGTGATCCATCATCTGAGACTGAGATCCATCGCACTGAGACTGAGATTCATCGCACTGAGACTGAGATCCATCGTGCTGTGACTGAGATCCATCGAGCTGAGACTGAGATCGACCTGCTCAGATCCATCATGCTGAGACTGAGATCGCCCTACTCAGATCCGTCATGCTGAGACTGAGATCCATCATGTTGAAACTGAGATCCATCATGTTTAGACTGAGATCCATTGCACTGAGACTGTGATCCACCTGCTCAGATCCATTTTGGCGAGACTGACATCCATCATACTGAGACTATGATCCATCGTGCTGAGACTGAGATCCATCATGCTGAGACTGAGATCCCTCGTGCTTAGACTGAGATCCATCACACTGAGACTGAGATCCATCATCTGTGACTGTGATCCATCATCTGAGACTGAGATCCATCGCACTGAGACTGAGATTCATCGCACTGAGACTGAGATCCATCGTGCTGTGACTGAGATCCATCGAGCTGAGACTGAGATCGACCTGCTCAGATCCATCATGCTGAGACTGAGATCGCCCTACTCAGATCCGTCATGCTGAGACTGAGATCCATCATGTTGAAACTGAGATCCATCATGTTGTGACTGAGATGCATTGCACTGAGACTGAGATCCACCTGCTCAGATCCATCTGGCCGAGACTGACAACCATTGCACTGAGACTATGATCCATCGTGCTGAGACTGAGATCCATCGTGCTGAGACTGAGATCCATTGCACTAAGGCTGGAATCCATCATACTGAGACTGAGATCCACTTGCTCAGATCCATCATGCTGAGACTGAGATCGACCTACTCAGATCCATCGTGCTGAGTCTGAGATCCATCATGCTGAGACTGAGATCCACCTGCTCAGATCCATCATGCTGAGACTGATTTCCATCATGCTGAGACTGAGATCCATCCTGATGAGACTGAGATCCACCTGCTGAGATCCATCCTGCTGAGACTGAGATCCACCTGCTCAGTTCCATCATGCTCAAACTGAGATCCACTTGCTCAGATCCATCATGCTGAGACTGAAATCCATTGCACTGAGGCTGAGATCCATCATGCTGAGACTGAGATCCACCTGCTCAGATCCATCATGCTCAGACTGAGATCCATCATGCTGAGACTGAGATCCATCATGCTGAGACTGAGATCCATTGCACTGAGGCAGAGATCCATTTCACTGATGCTGAGATCCATCGCACTGAGACTCAGATCCATCGCACTGAGACTCATATCCACTGCACTGAGACTGAGATCTATCATGCTGAGACTGAGATCCATCGGGCTGAGATAGACATCCATCATGATGAGACTGAGATCCATTGCACTGAGGCTGTGATCCATCATGCTGAGACTGAGATCCATCACGCTGAGACTGAAATCCACCTGCTCAGTTCCATCATGCTGAGACTGAGATCCCTCGTGCTGAGACTGAGTTCCATCACACTGAGACTGAGATCCACCATGCTGAGAGAGAGATCCATAGCACTGAGACTGAGATCCATCGCACTGAGACTGAGATCCATCGCACTGAGACTGAGATCCATCGTGCTGAGACTGAGATCTATCGCACTGAGACTGAGATCCATCATGCTGAGGCTGAGATCCATCGTGCTGAGACTGAGATCCATCGCACTGTGACTGAGATCCATCATGCTGAGACTTACATCCACATGCTCAGATCCATCATGCTTAGACTGAGATCCACTTGCTCAGATCCATCTTGCTGAGACTGAGATCGACCTGCTCAGATCCATCGTGCTGAGTCTGAGATCCATCATGCTGAGACTGAGATCCACCTGCTCAGATCCATCATGCTGAGACTGATTTCCATCATGCTGAGACTGAGATCCATCCTGCTGAGACTGAGATCCACCTGCTCAGTTCCATCATGCTCAAACTGAGATCCACTTGCTCAGATCCATCATGCTGAGACTGAAATCCATTGCACTGCGGCTGAGATCCATCATGCTGAGACTGAGATCCACCTGCTCAGATCCATCATGCTGAGACTGATTTCCATCATGCTGAGACTGAGATCCATCCTGCTGAGACTGAGATCCATCTGCTCAGATCCATCATGCTGAGACTGAGATCCCTCGTGCTGAGACTGAGTTCCATCGCACTGAGACTGAGATCCACCATGCTGAGAGAGAGATCCATAGCACTGAGACTGAGATCCATCGCACTGAGACTGAGATCCATCGCACTGAGACTGAGATCCATCATGCTGAGACTGAGATCCATCGCACTGAGCCTGAGATCCATCATCTGAGACTGAGATCCATCATCTGAGACTGAGATCCATCGCACTGAGACTGAGATTCATCGCACTGAGACTGAGATCCATCGTGATGAGACTGAGATCCATTGTGCTGAGTCTCTGATTCATTGCACTGAGACTGAGATACATCGTGCTGAGACTCAGGTCCACCTGCTCAGATCCATCATGCTGAGACTGAGATCGACCTGCTCAGATCCATCATGCTGAGACTGAGATCCATCGCACTGAGACTGAGATCCATCGCATTGCGACTGACATCCATCATGCTGAGACTGAGATCCATCATGTTGAAATTGAGATCCATCATGTTGAGACTGAGATGCATTGCACTGAGACTGAGATCCACCTGCTCAGATCCATCTTGCCGAGACTGACATCCATCGCACTGAGACTGAGATCCATCGTGCTGAGACTGAGATCCATTGCACTGAGGCTGGGATCCATCATACTGAGACTGAGATCCACTTGCTCAGATCCAACATGCTGAGACTGAGATCGACCTGCTCAGATTCATCGTGCTGAGTCTGAGATCCATCATGCTGAGACTGAGATCCACCTGCTCAGGTCCATCATGCTGAGACTGATTTCCATCATGCAGAGACTGAGATCCATCCTGCTGAGACTGAGATCCACCTGCTCAGTTCCATCATGCTTAAACTGAGATCCACTTGCTCAGATCCATCATTCTGAGACTGAGATCCATCGCACTGAGACTGAGATCCATCGCATTGCCACTGACATCCATCATGCTGAGACTGAGATCCATCATGCTGAGACTAAGATCCATCATGCTGAGACTGAGATCTATTGTGCTGAGACTGAGATCCATTATGCTGAGACTGCGATCCATCATGCTGAGACTGAGATTCATCGTGTTGAGACTTAGATCCATCATGTTGAGACTGAGATCCACATGCTCAGATGCATCATGTTGAGACTGAGATCCATCGCCCTGAGACTGAGATCCATCATGCTGAGACTGAAATCCATCATGCTGAGACTAGGATCCATCGCACTGAGACTGTGATCCACCTGCTCAGATCCATCATGCTGAGACTGAGATCCCTCGTGCTTAGACTGAGATCCATCACACTGAGACTGAGATCCATCATCTGTGACTGTGATCCATCATCTGAGACTGAGATCCATCGCACTGAGACTGAGATTCATCGCACTGAGACTGAGATCCATCGTGCTGTGACTGAGATCCATCGAGCTGAGACTGAGATCGACCTGCTCAGATCCATCATGCTGAGACTGAGATCGCCCTACTCAGATCCGTCATGCTGAGACTGAGATCCATCATGTTGAAACTGAGATCCATCATGTTTAGACTGAGATCCATTGCACTGAGACTGTGATCCACCTGCTCAGATCCATTTTGGCGAGACTGACATCCATCATACTGAGACTATGATCCATCGTGCTGAGACTGAGATCCATCATGCTGAGACTGAGATCCCTCGTGCTTAGACTGAGATCCATCACACTGAGACTGAGATCCATCATCTGTGACTGTGATCCATCATCTGAGACTGAGATCCATCGCACTGAGACTGAGATTCATCGCACTGAGACTGAGATCCATCGTGCTGTGACTGAGATCCATCGAGCTGAGACTGAGATCGACCTGCTCAGATCCATCATGCTGAGACTGAGATCGCCCTACTCAGATCCGTCATGCTGAGACTGAGATCCATCATGTTGAAACTGAGATCCATCATGTTGTGACTGAGATGCATTGCACTGAGACTGAGATCCACCTGCTCAGATCCATCTGGCCGAGACTGACAACCATTGCACTGAGACTATGATCCATCGTGCTGAGACTGAGATCCATCGTGCTGAGACTGAGATCCATTGCACTAAGGCTGGAATCCATCATACTGAGACTGAGATCCACTTGCTCAGATCCATCATGCTGAGACTGAGATCGACCTACTCAGATCCATCGTGCTGAGTCTGAGATCCATCATGCTGAGACTGAGATCCACCTGCTCAGATCCATCATGCTGAGACTGATTTCCATCATGCTGAGACTGAGATCCATCCTGATGAGACTGAGATCCACCTGCTGAGATCCATCCTGCTGAGACTGAGATCCACCTGCTCAGTTCCATCATGCTCAAACTGAGATCCACTTGCTCAGATCCATCATGCTGAGACTGAAATCCATTGCACTGAGGCTGAGATCCATCATGCTGAGACTGAGATCCACCTGCTCAGATCCATCATGCTCAGACTGAGATCCATCATGCTGAGACTGAGATCCATCATGCTGAGACTGAGATCCATTGCACTGAGGCAGAGATCCATTTCACTGATGCTGAGATCCATCGCACTGAGACTCAGATCCATCGCACTGAGACTCATATCCACTGCACTGAGACTGAGATCTATCATGCTGAGACTGAGATCCATCGGGCTGAGATAGACATCCATCATGATGAGACTGAGATCCATTGCACTGAGGCTGTGATCCATCATGCTGAGACTGAGATCCATCACGCTGAGACTGAAATCCACCTGCTCAGTTCCATCATGCTGAGACTGAGATCCCTCGTGCTGAGACTGAGTTCCATCACACTGAGACTGAGATCCACCATGCTGAGAGAGAGATCCATAGCACTGAGACTGAGATCCATCGCACTGAGACTGAGATCCATCGCACTGAGACTGAGATCCATCGTGCTGAGACTGAGATCTATCGCACTGAGACTGAGATCCATCATGCTGAGGCTGAGATCCATCGTGCTGAGACTGAGATCCATCGCACTGTGACTGAGATCCATCATGCTGAGACTTACATCCACATGCTCAGATCCATCATGCTTAGACTGAGATCCACTTGCTCAGATCCATCTTGCTGAGACTGAGATCGACCTGCTCAGATCCATCGTGCTGAGTCTGAGATCCATCATGCTGAGACTGAGATCCACCTGCTCAGATCCATCATGCTGAGACTGATTTCCATCATGCTGAGACTGAGATCCATCCTGCTGAGACTGAGATCCACCTGCTCAGTTCCATCATGCTCAAACTGAGATCCACTTGCTCAGATCCATCATGCTGAGACTGAAATCCATTGCACTGTGGCTGAGATCCATCATGCTGAGACTGAGATCCACCTGCTCAGATCCATCATGCTGAGACTGATTTCCATCATGCTGAGACTGAGATCCATCCTGCTGAGACTGAGATCCATCTGCTCAGATCCATCATGCTGAGACTGAGATCCCTCGTGCTGAGACTGAGTTCCATCGCACTGAGACTGAGATCCACCATGCTGAGAGAGAGATCCATAGCACTGAGACTGAGATCCATCGCACTGAGACTGAGATCCATCGCACTGAGACTGAGATCCATCATGCTGAGACTGAGATCCATCGCACTGAGCCTGAGATCCATCATCTGAGACTGAGATCCATCATCTGAGACTGAGATCCATCGCACTGAGACTGAGATTCATCGCACTGAGACTGAGATCCATCGTGATGAGACTGAGATCCATTGTGCTGAGTCTCTGATTCATTGCACTGAGACTGAGATACATCGTGCTGAGACTCAGGTCCACCTGCTCAGATCCATCATGCTGAGACTGAGATCGACCTGCTCAGATCCATCATGCTGAGACTGAGATCCATCGCACTGAGACTGAGATCCATCGCATTGCGACTGACATCCATCATGCTGAGACTGAGATCCATCATGTTGAAATTGAGATCCATCATGTTGAGACTGAGATGCATTGCACTGAGACTGAGATCCACCTGCTCAGATCCATCTTGCCGAGACTGACATCCATCGCACTGAGACTGAGATCCATCGTGCTGAGACTGAGATCCATTGCACTGAGGCTGGGATCCATCATACTGAGACTGAGATCCACTTGCTCAGATCCAACATGCTGAGACTGAGATCGACCTGCTCAGATTCATCGTGCTGAGTCTGAGATCCATCATGCTGAGACTGAGATCCACCTGCTCAGGTCCATCATGCTGAGACTGATTTCCATCATGCAGAGACTGAGATCCATCCTGCTGAGACTGAGATCCACCTGCTCAGTTCCATCATGCTTAAACTGAGATCCACTTGCTCAGATCCATCATTCTGAGACTGAGATCCATCGCACTGAGACTGAGATCCATCGCATTGCCACTGACATCCATCATGCTGAGACTGAGATCCATCATGCTGAGACTAAGATCCATCATGCTGAGACTGAGATCTATTGCACTGAGACTGAGATCCATTGTGCTGAGACTGAGATCCATTATGCTGAGACTGCGATCCATCATGCTGAGACTGAGATTCATCGTGTTGAGACTTAGATCCATCATGTTGAGACTGAGATCCACATGCTCAGATGCATCATGTTGAGACTGAGATCCATCGCCCTGAGACTGAGATCCATCATGCTGAGACTGAAATCCATCATGCTGAGACTAGGATCCATCGCACTGAGACTGTGATCCACCTGCTCAGATCCATCATGCTGAGACTGAGATCCCTCGTGCTTAGACTGAGATCCATCACACTGAGACTGAGATCCATCATCTGTGACTGTGATCCATCATCTGAGACTGAGATCCATCGCACTGAGACTGAGATTCATCGCACTGAGACTGAGATCCATCGTGCTGTGACTGAGATCCATCGAGCTGAGACTGAGATCGACCTGCTCAGATCCATCATGCTGAGACTGAGATCGCCCTACTCAGATCCGTCATGCTGAGACTGAGATCCATCATGTTGAAACTGAGATCCATCATGTTTAGACTGAGATCCATTGCACTGAGACTGTGATCCACCTGCTCAGATCCATTTTGGCGAGACTGACATCCATCATACTGAGACTATGATCCATCGTGCTGAGACTGAGATCCATCATGCTGAGACTGAGATCCCTCGTGCTTAGACTGAGATCCATCACACTGAGACTGAGATCCATCATCTGTGACTGTGATCCATCATCTGAGACTGAGATCCATCGCACTGAGACTGAGATTCATCGCACTGAGACTGAGATCCATCGTGCTGTGACTGAGATCCATCGAGCTGAGACTGAGATCGACCTGCTCAGATCCATCATGCTGAGACTGAGATCGCCCTACTCAGATCCGTCATGCTGAGACTGAGATCCATCATGTTGAAACTGAGATCCATCATGTTTAGACTGAGATCCATTGCACTGAGACTGTGATCCACCTGCTCAGATCCATTTTGGCGAGACTGACATCCATCATACTGAGACTATGATCCATCGTGCTGAGACTGAGATCCATCGTGCTGAGACTGAAATCCATTGCACTGAGGCTGGGATCCATCATACTGAGACTGAGATCCACCTGCTCAGATCCATCATGCTGAGACTGAGATCGATCTGCTCAGATCCATCGTGCTGCGTCTGAGATCCATCATGCTGAGACTGAGATCCACCTGCTCAGATCCATCATGCTGAGACTGAGATCCATCATGCTGAGACTGAGATCCATCCTGCTGAGACTGAGATCCACCTGCTGAGATCCATCATGCTGAGACTGAGATCCATCGTGCTGAGACAGAGATCCATCATGCTGAGACTGAGATCCACCTGCTCAGATCCATCAGCATGAGACTGAGATCCATCATGCTGAGATTGAGATCCATCATGCTGAGACTGAGATCCATCATGCTGAGACTGAGATCCATCATGCTGACACTGAGATCCATCGCACTGAGACTGAGATCCATCATGCGGAGACTGAAATCCATCATGCTGAGACTGAGATGCATCATGCTGAGACTGAGATCCATCATGCTGAGACTGAGATCCATCGTGCTGAGACTGAGACCCATCGTGATGAGACTAGATCCATCGTGCTGAGACTGAGATCCATCATGCTGTGGCTGAGATCCATCATGCTGAGACTGAGATCCATCGTGCTGAGACGAAGATCCATCGTGCTGAGACTGAGATCCACCATGCTGAGCCTGAGATCCATCGCACTGAGACTGAGATCCATCATGCTGAGACTGAGATCCATCGCACTGAGCCTGAGATCCATCATCTGAGACTGAGATCCATCATCTGACACTGAGATCCATCGCACTGAGACTGAGATTCATCGCACTGAGACTGAGATCCATCGTGCTGAGACTGAGATCCATCGTGCTGAGACTCTGATTCATTGCACTGAGACTGAGATACATCGTGCTGAGACTGAGGTCCACCTGCTCAGATCCATCATGCTGAGACTGAGATCGACCTGCTCAGATCCATCATGCTGAGACTGAGATCCATCGCACTGAGACTGAGATCCATCGCATTGCGACTGACATCCATCATGCTGAGACTGAGATCCATCATGTTGAAACTGAGATCCATCATGTTGAGACTGAGATGCATTGCACTGAGACTGAGATCCACCTGCACAGATCCATCTTGCCGAGACTGACATCCATCGCACTGAGACTATGATCCATCGTGCTGAGACTGAGATCCATCGTGCTGAGACAGAGATCCATTGCACTGAGGCTGGGATCCATCATACTGAGCCTGAGATCCACTTGCTCAGATCCATCATGCTGAGACTGAGATCCACCTGCTCAGATCCATCATGCTGAGACTGATTTCCATCATGCTGAGACTGAGATCCATCGCATTGCCACTGACATCCATCATGCTGAGACTGAGATCCATCATGCTGAGACTAAGATCCATCATGCTGAGACTGAGATCTATCGCACTGAGACTGAGATCCATTGTGCTGAGACTGAGATCCATCATGCTGAGACTGCGATCCATCATGCTGAGACTGAGATTCATCGTGTTGAGACTGAGATCCATCATGCTGAGACTGAGATCCACATGCTCAGATGCATCATGTTGAGACTGAGATCCATCGCCCTGAGACTGAGATCCATCATGCTGAGACTGAAATCCATCATGCTGAGACTAGGATCCATCGCACTGAGACTGTGATCCACCAGCTCAGATCCATCATTCTGAGACTGAGATCCCTCGTGCTGAGACTGAGATCCATCGCACTGAGACTGAGATCCATCATCTGTGACTGTGATCCATCATCTGAGACTGAGATCCATCGCACTGAGACTGAGATTGATCGCACTGAGACTGAGATCCATCGTGCTGTGACTGAGATCCATCGAGCTAGAACTGAGATCGCCCTGCTCAGATCCATCATGCTGAGACTGAGATCGCCCTACTCAGATCCATCATGCTGAGACTGAGATCCATCATGTTGAAACTGAGATCCATCATGTTTAGACTGAGATCCATTGCACTGAGACTGAGATCCACCTGCTCAGTTCCATGTTGGCGAGACTGACATCCATCGCACTGAGACTATGATCCATCGTGCTGAGACTGAGATCCATCGTGCTGAGACTGAGATGCATTGCACTGAGGCTGGGATCCATCATACTGAGACTGAGATCCACCTGCTCAGATCCATCATGCTGAGACTGAGATCGACCTGCTCAGATCCATCGTGCTGCATCTGAGATCCATCATGCTGAGACTGAGATCCACCTGCTCAGATCCATCATGCTGAGACTGAGATCCATCAAGCTGAGACTGAGATCCATCCTGCTGAGACTGAGATCCACCTGCTCAGTTCCATCATGCTCAAACTAAGATCCACTTGCTCAGATCCATCATGCAGAGACCTAAATCCATTGCACTGAGGCTGAGATCCATCATGCTGAGACTGAGATCCATCACGCTGGGACTGAGATCCACTTGCTCAGATCCATCATGCTGAGACTGAGATCCATCATGCTGAGACTGAGATCCATCATGCTGAGACTGAGATCCATTGCACTGATGCTGAGATCCATCGCACTGAGAGTCAGATCCATCGCACTGAGACTGAGATCCACTGCACTGAGACTGAGATCTAACATGCTGAGACTGAGATCCATCGTGCTGAGATTGAGATCCATTATGCTGAGACTGAGATCCATCATGCTGAGATTGAGATCCATTATGCTGAGACTGAGATCCATCATGCTGAGACTGAGATCCATCATGCTGACACTGAGATCCATCGCACTGAGACTGAGATCCATCATGCTGAGACTGAAATCCATCATGCTGAGACTGAGATCCATCATGCTGAGATTGAGATCCATCATGCTGAGACTGAGATCCATCGTGCTGAGACTGAGACCCATCGTGCTGAGACTAAGATCCATCGTGGTGAGACTGAGATCCATCATGCTGTGGCTGAGATCCATCATGCTGAGACTGAGATCCATCGTGCTGAGACTAAGATCCATCGAATTGAGACTGAGATCAACCATGCTGAGACTGAGATCCATCGCACTGAGACTGAGATCCATCATGCTGAGACTGAGATCCATCGCACTGAGACTAAGATCCATCATCTGAGACTGAGATCCATCATCTGAGACTGAGATCCATCGCACTGAGACTGAGATTCATCGCACTGAGACTGAGATCCATCGTGCTGAGACTGAGATCCATCGTGCTGAGACTCTGATTCATTGCACTGAGACTGAGATACATCGTGCTGAGACTGAGGTCCACCTGCTCAGATCCATCATGCTGAGACTGAGATCGACCTGCTCAGATCCATCATGCTGAGACTGATATCCATCGCACTGAGACTGACATCCATCATGCTGAGACTGAGATCCATCATGTTGAAACTGAGATCCATCATGTTGTGACTGAGATGCATTGCACTGAGACTGAGATCCACCTGCTCAGATCCATCTGGCCGAGACTGACAACCATTGCACTGAGACTATGATCCATCGTGCTGAGACTGAGATCCATCGTGCTGAGACTGAGATCCATTGCACTAAGGCTGGAATCCATCATACTGAGACTGAGATCCACTTGCTCAGATCCATCATGCTGAGACTGAGATCGACCTACTCAGATCCATCGTGCTGAGTCTGAGATCCATCATGCTGAGACTGAGATCCACCTGCTCAGATCCATCATGCTGAGACTGATTTCCATCATGCTGAGACTGAGATCCATCCTGATGAGACTGAGATCCACCTGCTGAGATCCATCCTGCTGAGACTGAGATCCACCTGCTCAGTTCCATCATGCTCAAACTGAGATCCACTTGCTCAGATCCATCATGCTGAGACTGAAATCCATTGCACTGAGGCTGAGATCCATCATGCTGAGACTGAGATCCACCTGCTCAGATCCATCATGCTCAGACTGAGATCCATCATGCTGAGACTGAGATCCATCATGCTGAGACTGAGATCCATTGCACTGAGGCAGAGATCCATTTCACTGATGCTGAGATCCATCGCACTGAGACTCAGATCCATCGCACTGAGACTCATATCCACTGCACTGAGACTGAGATCTATCATGCTGAGACTGAGATCCATCGGGCTGAGATAGACATCCATCATGATGAGACTGAGATCCATTGCACTGAGGCTGTGATCCATCATGCTGAGACTGAGATCCATCACGCTGAGACTGAAATCCACCTGCTCAGTTCCATCATGCTGAGACTGAGATCCCTCGTGCTGAGACTGAGTTCCATCACACTGAGACTGAGATCCACCATGCTGAGAGAGAGATCCATAGCACTGAGACTGAGATCCATCGCACTGAGACTGAGATCCATCGCACTGAGACTGAGATCCATCGTGCTGAGACTGAGATCTATCGCACTGAGACTGAGATCCATCATGCTGAGGCTGAGATCCATCGTGCTGAGACTGAGATCCATCGCACTGTGACTGAGATCCATCATGCTGAGACTTACATCCACATGCTCAGATCCATCATGCTTAGACTGAGATCCACTTGCTCAGATCCATCTTGCTGAGACTGAGATCGACCTGCTCAGATCCATCGTGCTGAGTCTGAGATCCATCATGCTGAGACTGAGATCCACCTGCTCAGATCCATCATGCTGAGACTGATTTCCATCATGCTGAGACTAAGATCCATCCTGCTGAGACTGAGATCCACCTGCTCAGTTCCATCATGCTCAAACTGAGATCCACTTGCTCAGATCCATCATGCTGAGACTGAAATCCATTGCACTGTGGCTGAGATCCATCATGCTGAGACTGAGATCCACCTGCTCAGATCCATCATGCTGAGACTGATTTCCATCATGCTGAGACTGAGATCCATCCTGCTGAGACTGAGATCCATCTGCTCAGATCCATCATGCTGAGACTGAGATCCCTCGTGCTGAGACTGAGTTCCATCGCACTGAGACTGAGATCCACCATGCTGAGAGAGAGATCCATAGCACTGAGACTGAGATCCATCGCACTGAGACTGAGATCCATCGCACTGAGACTGAGATCCATCATGCTGAGACTGAGATCCATCGCACTGAGCCTGAGATCCATCATCTGAGACTGAGATCCATCATCTGAGACTGAGATCCATCGCACTGAGACTGAGATTCATCGCACTGAGACTGAGATCCATCGTGATGAGACTGAGATCCATTGTGCTGAGTCTCTGATTCATTGCACTGAGACTGAGATACATCGTGCTGAGACTCAGGTCCACCTGCTCAGATCCATCATGCTGAGACTGAGATCGACCTGCTCAGATCCATCATGCTGAGACTGAGATCCATCGCACTGAGACTGAGATCCATCGCATTGCGACTGACATCCATCATGCTGAGACTGAGATCCATCATGTTGAAATTGAGATCCATCATGTTGAGACTGAGATGCATTGCACTGAGACTGAGATCCACCTGCTCAGATCCATCTTGCCGAGACTGACATCCATCGCACTGAGACTGAGATCCATCGTGCTGAGACTGAGATCCATTGCACTGAGGCTGGGATCCATCATACTGAGACTGAGATCCACTTGCTCAGATCCAACATGCTGAGACTGAGATCGACCTGCTCAGATTCATCGTGCTGAGTCTGAGATCCATCATGCTGAGACTGAGATCCACCTGCTCAGGTCCATCATGCTGAGACTGATTTCCATCATGCAGAGACTGAGATCCATCCTGCTGAGACTGAGATCCACCTGCTCAGTTCCATCATGCTTAAACTGAGATCCACTTGCTCAGATCCATCATTCTGAGACTGAGATCCATCGCACTGAGACTGAGATCCATCGCATTGCCACTGACATCCATCATGCTGAGACTGAGATCCATCATGCTGAGACTAAGATCCATCATGCTGAGACTGAGATCTATTGCACTGAGACTGAGATCCATTGTGCTGAGACTGAGATCCATTATGCTGAGACTGCGATCCATCATGCTGAGACTGAGATTCATCGTGTTGAGACTTAGATCCATCATGTTGAGACTGAGATCCACATGCTCAGATGCATCATGTTGAGACTGAGATCCATCGCCCTGAGACTGAGATCCATCATGCTGAGACTGAAATCCATCATGCTGAGACTAGGATCCATCGCACTGAGACTGTGATCCACCTGCTCAGATCCATCATGCTGAGACTGAGATCCCTCGTGCTTAGACTGAGATCCATCACACTGAGACTGAGATCCATCATCTGTGACTGTGATCCATCATCTGAGACTGAGATCCATCGCACTGAGACTGAGATTCATCGCACTGAGACTGAGATCCATCGTGCTGTGACTGAGATCCATCGAGCTGAGACTGAGATCGACCTGCTCAGATCCATCATGCTGAGACTGAGATCGCCCTACTCAGATCCGTCATGCTGAGACTGAGATCCATCATGTTGAAACTGAGATCCATCATGTTTAGACTGAGATCCATTGCACTGAGACTGTGATCCACCTGCTCAGATCCATTTTGGCGAGACTGACATCCATCATACTGAGACTATGATCCATCGTGCTGAGACTGAGATCCATCATGCTGAGACTGAGATCCCTCGTGCTTAGACTGAGATCCATCACACTGAGACTGAGATCCATCATCTGTGACTGTGATCCATCATCTGAGACTGAGATCCATCGCACTGAGACTGAGATTCATCGCACTGAGACTGAGATCCATCGTGCTGTGACTGAGATCCATCGAGCTGAGACTGAGATCGACCTGCTCAGATCCATCATGCTGAGACTGAGATCGCCCTACTCAGATCCGTCATGCTGAGACTGAGATCCATCATGTTGAAACTGAGATCCATCATGTTGTGACTGAGATGCATTGCACTGAGACTGAGATCCACCTGCTCAGATCCATCTGGCCGAGACTGACAACCATTGCACTGAGACTATGATCCATCGTGCTGAGACTGAGATCCATCGTGCTGAGACTGAGATCCATTGCACTAAGGCTGGAATCCATCATACTGAGACTGAGATCCACTTGCTCAGATCCATCATGCTGAGACTGAGATCGACCTACTCAGATCCATCGTGCTGAGTCTGAGATCCATCATGCTGAGACTGAGATCCACCTGCTCAGATCCATCATGCTGAGACTGATTTCCATCATGCTGAGACTGAGATCCATCCTGATGAGACTGAGATCCACCTGCTGAGATCCATCCTGCTGAGACTGAGATCCACCTGCTCAGTTCCATCATGCTCAAACTGAGATCCACTTGCTCAGATCCATCATGCTGAGACTGAAATCCATTGCACTGAGGCTGAGATCCATCATGCTGAGACTGAGATCCACCTGCTCAGATCCATCATGCTCAGACTGAGATCCATCATGCTGAGACTGAGATCCATCATGCTGAGACTGAGATCCATTGCACTGAGGCAGAGATCCATTTCACTGATGCTGAGATCCATCGCACTGAGACTCAGATCCATCGCACTGAGACTCATATCCACTGCACTGAGACTGAGATCTATCATGCTGAGACTGAGATCCATCGGGCTGAGATAGACATCCATCATGATGAGACTGAGATCCATTGCACTGAGGCTGTGATCCATCATGCTGAGACTGAGATCCATCACGCTGAGACTGAAATCCACCTGCTCAGTTCCATCATGCTGAGACTGAGATCCCTCGTGCTGAGACTGAGTTCCATCACACTGAGACTGAGATCCACCATGCTGAGAGAGAGATCCATAGCACTGAGACTGAGATCCATCGCACTGAGACTGAGATCCATCGCACTGAGACTGAGATCCATCGTGCTGAGACTGAGATCTATCGCACTGAGACTGAGATCCATCATGCTGAGGCTGAGATCCATCGTGCTGAGACTGAGATCCATCGCACTGTGACTGAGATCCATCATGCTGAGACTTACATCCACATGCTCAGATCCATCATGCTTAGACTGAGATCCACTTGCTCAGATCCATCTTGCTGAGACTGAGATCGACCTGCTCAGATCCATCGTGCTGAGTCTGAGATCCATCATGCTGAGACTGAGATCCACCTGCTCAGATCCATCATGCTGAGACTGATTTCCATCATGCTGAGACTGAGATCCATCCTGCTGAGACTGAGATCCACCTGCTCAGTTCCATCATGCTCAAACTGAGATCCACTTGCTCAGATCCATCATGCTGAGACTGAAATCCATTGCACTGTGGCTGAGATCCATCATGCTGAGACTGAGATCCACCTGCTCAGATCCATCATGCTGAGACTGATTTCCATCATGCTGAGACTGAGATCCATCCTGCTGAGACTGAGATCCATCTGCTCAGATCCATCATGCTGAGACTGAGATCCCTCGTGCTGAGACTGAGTTCCATCGCACTGAGACTGAGATCCACCATGCTGAGAGAGAGATCCATAGCACTGAGACTGAGATCCATCGCACTGAGACTGAGATCCATCGCACTGAGACTGAGATCCATCATGCTGAGACTGAGATCCATCGCACTGAGCCTGAGATCCATCATCTGAGACTGAGATCCATCATCTGAGACTGAGATCCATCGCACTGAGACTGAGATTCATCGCACTGAGACTGAGATCCATCGTGATGAGACTGAGATCCATTGTGCTGAGTCTCTGATTCATTGCACTGAGACTGAGATACATCGTGCTGAGACTCAGGTCCACCTGCTCAGATCCATCATGCTGAGACTGAGATCGACCTGCTCAGATCCATCATGCTGAGACTGAGATCCATCGCACTGAGACTGAGATCCATCGCATTGCGACTGACATCCATCATGCTGAGACTGAGATCCATCATGTTGAAATTGAGATCCATCATGTTGAGACTGAGATGCATTGCACTGAGACTGAGATCCACCTGCTCAGATCCATCTTGCCGAGACTGACATCCATCGCACTGAGACTGAGATCCATCGTGCTGAGACTGAGATCCATTGCACTGAGGCTGGGATCCATCATACTGAGACTGAGATCCACTTGCTCAGATCCAACATGCTGAGACTGAGATCGACCTGCTCAGATTCATCGTGCTGAGTCTGAGATCCATCATGCTGAGACTGAGATCCACCTGCTCAGGTCCATCATGCTGAGACTGATTTCCATCATGCAGAGACTGAGATCCATCCTGCTGAGACTGAGATCCACCTGCTCAGTTCCATCATGCTTAAACTGAGATCCACTTGCTCAGATCCATCATTCTGAGACTGAGATCCATCGCACTGAGACTGAGATCCATCGCATTGCCACTGACATCCATCATGCTGAGACTGAGATCCATCATGCTGAGACTAAGATCCATCATGCTGAGACTGAGATCTATTGCACTGAGACTGAGATCCATTGTGCTGAGACTGAGATCCATTATGCTGAGACTGCGATCCATCATGCTGAGACTGAGATTCATCGTGTTGAGACTTAGATCCATCATGTTGAGACTGAGATCCACATGCTCAGATGCATCATGTTGAGACTGAGATCCATCGCCCTGAGACTGAGATCCATCATGCTGAGACTGAAATCCATCATGCTGAGACTAGGATCCATCGCACTGAGACTGTGATCCACCTGCTCAGATCCATCATGCTGAGACTGAGATCCCTCGTGCTTAGACTGAGATCCATCACACTGAGACTGAGATCCATCATCTGTGACTGTGATCCATCATCTGAGACTGAGATCCATCGCACTGAGACTGAGATTCATCGCACTGAGACTGAGATCCATCGTGCTGTGACTGAGATCCATCGAGCTGAGACTGAGATCGACCTGCTCAGATCCATCATGCTGAGACTGAGATCGCCCTACTCAGATCCGTCATGCTGAGACTGAGATCCATCATGTTGAAACTGAGATCCATCATGTTTAGACTGAGATCCATTGCACTGAGACTGTGATCCACCTGCTCAGATCCATTTTGGCGAGACTGACATCCATCATACTGAGACTATGATCCATCGTGCTGAGACTGAGATCCATCATGCTGAGACTGAGATCCCTCGTGCTTAGACTGAGATCCATCACACTGAGACTGAGATCCATCATCTGTGACTGTGATCCATCATCTGAGACTGAGATCCATCGCACTGAGACTGAGATTCATCGCACTGAGACTGAGATCCATCGTGCTGTGACTGAGATCCATCGAGCTGAGACTGAGATCGACCTGCTCAGATCCATCATGCTGAGACTGAGATCGCCCTACTCAGATCCGTCATGCTGAGACTGAGATCCATCATGTTGAAACTGAGATCCATCATGTTTAGACTGAGATCCATTGCACTGAGACTGTGATCCACCTGCTCAGATCCATTTTGGCGAGACTGACATCCATCATACTGAGACTATGATCCATCGTGCTGAGACTGAGATCCATCGTGCTGAGACTGAAATCCATTGCACTGAGGCTGGGATCCATCATACTGAGACTGAGATCCACCTGCTCAGATCCATCATGCTGAGACTGAGATCGATCTGCTCAGATCCATCGTGCTGCGTCTGAGATCCATCATGCTGAGACTGAGATCCACCTGCTCAGATCCATCATGCTGAGACTGAGATCCATCATGCTGAGACTGAGATCCATCCTGCTGAGACTGAGATCCACCTGCTGAGATCCATCATGCTGAGACTGAGATCCATCGTGCTGAGACAGAGATCCATCATGCTGAGACTGAGATCCACCTGCTCAGATCCATCAGCATGAGACTGAGATCCATCATGCTGAGATTGAGATCCATCATGCTGAGACTGAGATCCATCATGCTGAGACTGAGATCCATCATGCTGACACTGAGATCCATCGCACTGAGACTGAGATCCATCATGCGGAGACTGAAATCCATCATGCTGAGACTGAGATGCATCATGCTGAGACTGAGATCCATCATGCTGAGACTGAGATCCATCGTGCTGAGACTGAGACCCATCGTGATGAGACTAGATCCATCGTGCTGAGACTGAGATCCATCATGCTGTGGCTGAGATCCATCATGCTGAGACTGAGATCCATCGTGCTGAGACGAAGATCCATCGTGCTGAGACTGAGATCCACCATGCTGAGCCTGAGATCCATCGCACTGAGACTGAGATCCATCATGCTGAGACTGAGATCCATCGCACTGAGCCTGAGATCCATCATCTGAGACTGAGATCCATCATCTGACACTGAGATCCATCGCACTGAGACTGAGATTCATCGCACTGAGACTGAGATCCATCGTGCTGAGACTGAGATCCATCGTGCTGAGACTCTGATTCATTGCACTGAGACTGAGATACATCGTGCTGAGACTGAGGTCCACCTGCTCAGATCCATCATGCTGAGACTGAGATCGACCTGCTCAGATCCATCATGCTGAGACTGAGATCCATCGCACTGAGACTGAGATCCATCGCATTGCGACTGACATCCATCATGCTGAGACTGAGATCCATCATGTTGAAACTGAGATCCATCATGTTGAGACTGAGATGCATTGCACTGAGACTGAGATCCACCTGCACAGATCCATCTTGCCGAGACTGACATCCATCGCACTGAGACTATGATCCATCGTGCTGAGACTGAGATCCATCGTGCTGAGACAGAGATCCATTGCACTGAGGCTGGGATCCATCATACTGAGCCTGAGATCCACTTGCTCAGATCCATCATGCTGAGACTGAGATCCACCTGCTCAGATCCATCATGCTGAGACTGATTTCCATCATGCTGAGACTGAGATCCATCGCATTGCCACTGACATCCATCATGCTGAGACTGAGATCCATCATGCTGAGACTAAGATCCATCATGCTGAGACTGAGATCTATCGCACTGAGACTGAGATCCATTGTGCTGAGACTGAGATCCATCATGCTGAGACTGCGATCCATCATGCTGAGACTGAGATTCATCGTGTTGAGACTGAGATCCATCATGCTGAGACTGAGATCCACATGCTCAGATGCATCATGTTGAGACTGAGATCCATCGCCCTGAGACTGAGATCCATCATGCTGAGACTGAAATCCATCATGCTGAGACTAGGATCCATCGCACTGAGACTGTGATCCACCAGCTCAGATCCATCATTCTGAGACTGAGATCCCTCGTGCTGAGACTGAGATCCATCATCTGTGACTGTGATCCATCATCTGAGACTGAGATCCATCGCACTGAGACTGAGATTGATCGCACTGAGACTGAGATCCATCGTGCTGTGACTGAGATCCATCGAGCTAGAACTGAGATCGACCTGCTCAGATCCATCATGCTGAGACTGAGATCGCCCTACTCAGATCCATCATGCTGAGACTGAGATCCATCATGTTGAAACTGAGATCCATCATGTTTAGACTGAGATCCATTGCACTGAGACTGAGATCCACCTGCTCAGTTCCATGTTGGCGAGACTGACATCCATCGCACTGAGACTATGATCCATCGTGCTGAGACTGAGATCCATCGTGCTGAGACTGAGATGCATTGCACTGAGGCTGGGATCCATCATACTGAGACTGAGATCCACCTGCTCAGATCCATCATGCTGAGACTGAGATCGACCTGCTCAGATCCATCGTGCTGCATCTGAGATCCATCATGCTGAGACTGAGATCCACCTGCTCAGATCCATCATGCTGAGACTGAGATCCATCAAGCTGAGACTGAGATCCATCCTGCTGAGACTGAGATCCACCTGCTCAGTTCCATCATGCTCAAACTAAGATCCACTTGCTCAGATCCATCATGCAGAGACCTAAATCCATTGCACTGAGGCTGAGATCCATCATGCTGAGACTGAGATCCATCACGCTGGGACTGAGATCCACTTGCTCAGATCCATCATGCTGAGACTGAGATCCATCATGCTGAGACTGAGATCCATCATGCTGAGACTGAGATCCATTGCACTGATGCTGAGATCCATCGCACTGAGAGTCAGATCCATCGCACTGAGACTGAGATCCACTGCACTGAGACTGAGATCTAACATGCTGAGACTGAGATCCATCGTGCTGAGATTGAGATCCATTATGCTGAGACTGAGATCCATCATGCTGAGACTGAGATCCATCATGCTGACACTGAGATCCATCGCACTGAGACTGAGATCCATCATGCTGAGACTGAAATCCATCATGCTGAGACTGAGATCCATCATGCTGAGATTGAGATCCATCATGCTGAGACTGAGATCCATCGTGCTGAGACTGAGACCCATCGTGCTGAGACTAAGATCCATCGTGGTGAGACTGAGATCCATCATGCTGTGGCTGAGATCCATCATGCTGAGACTGAGATCCATCGTGCTGAGACTAAGATCCATCGAATTGAGACTGAGATCAACCATGCTGAGACTGAGATCCATCGCACTGAGACTGAGATCCATCATGCTGAGACTGAGATCCATCGCACTGAGACTAAGATCCATCATCTGAGACTGAGATCCATCATCTGAGACTGAGATCCATCGCACTGAGACTGAGATTCATCGCACTGAGACTGAGATCCATCGTGCTGAGACTGAGATCCATCGTGCTGAGACTCTGATTCATTGCACTGAGACTGAGATACATCGTGCTGAGACTGAGGTCCACCTGATCAGATCCATCATGCTGAGACTGAGATCGACCTGCTCAGATCCATCATGCTGAGACTGATATCCATCGCACTGAGACTGACATCCATCATGCTGAGACTGAGATCCATCATGTTGAAACTGAGATCCATCATGTTGTGACTGAGATGCATTGCACTGAGACTGAGATCCACCTGCTCAGATCCATCTGGCCGAGACTGACAACCATTGCACTGAGACTATGATCCATCGTGCTGAGACTGAGATCCATCGTGCTGAGACTGAGATCCATTGCACTGAGGCTGGGATCCATCATACTGAGACTGAGATCCACTTGCTCAGATCCATCATGCTGAGACTGAGATCGACCTGCTCAGATCCATGGTGCTGAGTCTGAGATCTATCATGCTGAGACTGAGATCCACCTGCTCAGATCCATCATGCTGAGACTGATTTCGATCATGCTGAGACTGAGATCCATCCTGCTGAGACTGAGTTCCACCTGCTCAGTTCCATCATGCTTAAACTGAGATCCACTTGCTCAGATCCATCATGCTGAGACTGAGATCCATCGCACTGAGACTGAGATCCATCGCATTGCGACTGACATCCATCATGCTGAGACTGAGATCCATCATGTTGAAACTGAGATCCATCATGTTGAGACTGAGATACATTGCACTGAGACTGAGATCCATCATACTGAGACTGAGATCCACTTGCTCAGATCCATCATGCTGAGACTGAGATCGACCTGCTCAGATCCATCGTGCTGAGTCTGAGATCCATCATGCTGAGACTGAGATCCACCTGCTCAGATCCTTCATGCTGAGACTGAGATCCATCCTGCTGAGACTGAGATCCACCTGCTCAGTTCCATCATGCTCAAACTGAGATCCACTTGCTCAGATCCATCATGCTGAGACTGAAATCCATTGCACTGAGGCTGAGATCCATCATGCTGAGACTGAGATCCACCTGCTCAGATCCAACATGCTCAGACTGAGATCCATCATGCTGAGACTGAGATCCATCATGCTGAGACTGAGATCCATTGCACTGAGGCAGAGATCCATTTCACTGATGCTGAGATCCATCGCACTGAGACTCAGATCCATCGCACTGAGACTCATATCCACTGCACTGAGACTGAGATCTATCATGCTGAGACTGAGATCCATCGGGCTGAGATAGACATCCATCATGATGAGACTGAGATCCATTGCACTGAGGCTGTGATCCATCATGCTGAGACTGAGATCCATCACGCTGAGACTGAAATCCACCTGCTCAGTTCCATCATGCTGAGACTGAGATCCCTCGTGCTGAGACTGAGTTCCATCGCACTGAGACTGAGATCCACCATGCTGAGAGAGAGATCCATAGCACTGAGACTGAGATCCATCGCACTGAGACTGAGATCCATCGCACTGAGACTGAGATCCATCGTGCTGAGACTGAGATCTATCGCACTGAGACTGAGATCCATCATGCTGAGGCTGAGATCCATCGTGCTGAGACTGAGATCCATCGCACTGTGACTGAGATCCATCATGCTGAGACTTACATCCACATGCTCAGATCCATCATGCTTAGACTGAGATCCACTTGCTCAGATCCATCTTGCTGAGACTGAGATCGACCTGCTCAGATCCATCGTGCTGAGTCTGAGATCCATCATGCTGAGACTGAGATCCACCTGCTCAGATCCATCATGCTGAGACTGATTTCCATCATGCTGAGACTGAGATCCATCCTGCTGAGACTGAGATCCACCTGCTCAGTTCCATCATGCTCAAACTGAGATCCACTTGCTCAGATCCATCATGCTGAGACTGAAATCCATTGCACTGTGGCTGAGATCCATCATGCTGAGACTGAGATCCACCTGCTCAGATCCATCATGCTGAGACTGATTTCCATCATGCTGAGACTGAGATCCATCCTGCTGAGACTGAGATCCATCTGCTCAGTTCCATCATGCTCAAACTGAGATCCACTTGCTCAGATCCATCATGCTGAGACTGAAATCCATTGCACTTGGCTGAGATCCATCATGCTGACACTGAGATCCACCTGCTCAGATCCATCATGCTGAGACTGAGATCGACCTGCTCAGATCCATCGTGCTGCATCTGAGATCCATCATGCTGAGACTGAGATCCACCTGCTCAGATCCATCATGCTGAGACTGAGATCCATCGCACTGAGACTGAGATCCATCATGCTGAGACTAAGATCCATCATGCTGAGACTGAGATCTATCGCACTGAGACTGAGATCCATTGTGCTGAGACTGAGATCCATCGTGCTGAGACTGAGATCCATCATGCTGAGAATGCGATCCATCATGCTGAGACTGAGATTCATCATGATGAGACTGAGACCCATCATGTTGAGACTGAGATCCACATGCTCAGATGCATCATGTTGAGACTGAGATCCATCACCCTGAGACTGAGATCCATCATGCTGAGACTGAGATCCACATGCTCAGATGCATCATGTTGAGACTGAGATCCATCGCCCTGAGACTGAGATCCATCATGCTGAGACTGAAATCCATCATGCTGAGACTAGGATCCATCGCACTGAGACTGTGATCCACCAGCTCAGATCCATCATTCTGAGACTGAGATCCCTCGTGCTGAGACTGAGATCCATCATCTGTGACTGTGATCCATCATCTGAGACTGAGATCCATCGCACTGAGACTGAGATTGATCGCACTGAGACTGAGATCCATCGTGCTGTGACTGAGATCCATCGAGCTAGAACTGAGATCGACCTGCTCAGATCCATCATGCTGAGACTGAGATCGCCCTACTCAGATCCATCATGCTGAGACTGAGATCCATCATGTTGAAACTGAGATCCATCATGTTTAGACTGAGATCCATTGCACTGAGACTGAGATCCACCTGCTCAGTTCCATGTTGGCGAGACTGACATCCATCGCACTGAGACTATGATCCATCGTGCTGAGACTGAGATCCATCGTGCTGAGACTGAGATGCATTGCACTGAGGCTGGGATCCATCATACTGAGACTGAGATCCACCTGCTCAGATCCATCATGCTGAGACTGAGATCGACCTGCTCAGATCCATCGTGCTGCATCTGAGATCCATCATGCTGAGACTGAGATCCACCTGCTCAGATCCATCATGCTGAGACTGAGATCCATCAAGCTGAGACTGAGATCCATCCTGCTGAGACTGAGATCCACCTGCTCAGTTCCATCATGCTCAAACTAAGATCCACTTGCTCAGATCCATCATGCAGAGACCTAAATCCATTGCACTGAGGCTGAGATCCATCATGCTGAGACTGAGATCCATCACGCTGGGACTGAGATCCACTTGCTCAGATCCATCATGCTGAGACTGAGATCCATCATGCTGAGACTGAGATCCATCATGCTGAGACTGAGATCAATTGCACTGATGCTGAGATCCATCGCACTGAGAGTCAGATCCATCGCACTGAGACTGAGATCCACTGCACTGAGACTGAGATCTAACATGCTGAGACTGAGATCCATCGTGCTGAGATTGAGATCCATTATGCTGAGACTGAGATCCATCATGCTGAGATTGAGATCCATTATGCTGAGACTGAGATCCATCATGCTGAGACTGAGATCCATCATGCTGACACTGAGATCCATCGCACTGAGACTGAGATCCATCATGCTGAGACTGAAATCCATCATGCTGAGACTGAGATCCATCATGCTGAGATTGAGATCCATCATGCTGAGACTGAGATCCATCGTGCTGAGACTGAGACCCATCGTGCTGAGACTAAGATCCATCGTGGTGAGACTGAGATCCATCATGCTGTGGCTGAGATCCATCATGCTGAGACTGAGATCCATCGTGCTGAGACTA
Organism: Cetorhinus maximus; assembly: GCF_964194155.1. NCBI lineage: Eukaryota > Metazoa > Chordata > Chondrichthyes > Lamniformes > Cetorhinidae > Cetorhinus > Cetorhinus maximus. Next base: position 355,358 of record NW_027596159.1, read on the forward strand.
AGATCCATCGAATTGAGACTGAGATCAACCATGCTGAGACTGAGATCCATCGCACTGAGACTGAGATCCATCATGCTGAGACTGAGATCCATCGCACTGAGACTAAGATCCATCATCTGAGACTGAGATCCATCATCTGAGACTGAGATCCATCGCACTGAGACTGAGATTCATCGCACTGAGACTGAGATCCATCGTGCTGAGACTGAGATCCATCGTGCTGAGACTCTGATTCATTGCACTGAGACTGAGATACATCGTGCTGAGACTGAGGTCCACCTGCTCAGATCCATCATGCTGAGACTGAGATCGACCTGCTCAGATCCATCATGCTGAGACTGATATCCATCGCACTGAGACTGACATCCATCATGCTGAGACTGAGATCCATCATGTTGAAACTGAGATCCATCATGTTGTGACTGAGATGCATTGCACTGAGACTGAGATCCACCTGCTCAGATCCATCTGGCCGAGACTGACAACCATTGCACTGAGACTATGATCCATCGTGCTGAGACTGAGATCCATCGTGCTGAGACTGAGATCCATTGCACTGAGGCTGGGATCCATCATACTGAGACTGAGATCCACTTGCTCAGATCCATCATGCTGAGACTGAGATCGACCTACTCAGATCCATGGTGCTGAGTCTGAGATCTATCATGCTGAGACTGAGATCCACCTGCTCAGATCCATCATGCTGAGACTGATTTCCATCATGCTGAGACTGAGATCCATCCTGCTGAGACTGAGATCCACCTGCTCAGTTCCATCATGCTTAAACTGAGATCCACTTGCTCAGATCCATCATGCTGAGACTGAGATCCATCCTGATGAGACTGAGATCCATCGCATTGCGACTGACATCCATCATGCTGAGACTGAGATCCATCATGTTGAAACTGAGATCCATCATGTTGAGACTGAGATACATTGCACTGAGACTGAGATACACCTGCTCAGATCCATCTTGCCGAGACTGACATCCATCGCACTGAGACAATGATCCATCGTGCTGAGACTGAGATCCATCGTGCTGAGACTGAGATCCATTGCACTAAGGCTGGAATCCATCATACTGAGACTGAGATCCACTTGCTCAGATCCATCATGCTGAGACTGAGATCGACCTGCTCAGATCCATCGTGCTGAGTCTGAGATCCATCATGCTGAGACTGAGATCCACCTGCTCAGATCCATCATGCTGAGACTGATTTCCATCATGCTGAGACTGAGATCCATCCTGATGAGACTGAGATCCACCTGCTGAGATCCATCATGCTTAAACTGAGATCCACTTGCTCAGATCCATCATGCTGAGACTGAGATCCATCGCACTGAGACTGACATCCATCACATTGCGACTGACATCCATCATGCTGAGACTGAGATCCATCATGTTGAAACTGAGATCCATCGTGCTGAGACTGAGATCCATTGCACTAAGGCTGGAATCCATCATACTGAGACTGAGATCCACTTGCTCAGATCCATCATGCTGAGACTGAGATCGACCTGCTCAGATCCATCGTGCTGAGTCTGAGATCCATCATGCTGAGACTGAGATCCACCTGCTCAGATCCTTCATGCTGAGACTGAGATCCATCCTGCTGAGACTGAGATCCACCTGCTCAGTTCCATCATGCTCAAACTGAGATCCACTTGCTCAGATCCATCATGCTGAGACTGAAATCCATTGCACTGAGGCTGAGATCCATCATGCTGAGACTGAGATCCACCTGCTCAGATCCATCATGCTCAGACTGAGATCCATCATGCTGAGACTGAGATCCATCATGCTGAGACTGAGATCCATTGCACTGAGGCAGAGATCCATTTCACTGATGCTGAGATCCATCGCACTGAGACTCAGATCCATCGCACTGAGACTCAGATCCACTGCACTGAGACTGAGATCTATCATGCTGAGACTGAGATCCATCGGGCTGAGATAGACATCCATCATGATGAGACTGAGATCCATTGCACTGAGGCTGTGATCCATCATGCTGAGACTGAGATCCATCACGCTGAGACTGAAATCCACCTGCTCAGTTCCATCATGCTGAGACTGAGATCCCTCGTGCTGAGACTGAGTTCCATCGCACTGAGACTGAGATCCACCATGCTGAGAGAGAGATCCATAGCACTGAGACTGAGATCCATCGCACTGAGACTGAGATCCATCGCACTGAGACTGAGATCCATCGTGCTGAGACTGAGATCTATCGCACTGAGACTGAGATCCATCATGCTGAGGCTGAGATCCATCGTGCTGAGACTGAGATCCATCGCACTGTGACTGAGATCCATCATGCTGAGACTTACATCCACATGCTCAGATCCATCATGCTTAGACTGAGATCCACTTGCTCAGATCCATCTTGCTGAGACTGAGATCGAACTGCTCAGATCCATCGTGCTGAGTCTGAGATCCATCATGCTGAGACTGAGATCCACCTGCTCAGATCCATCATGCTGAGACTGATTTCCATCATGCTGAGACTGAGATCCATCCTGCTGAGACTGAGATCCACCTGCTCAGTTCCATCATGCTCAAACTGAGATCCACTTGCTCAGATCCATCATGCTGAGACTGAAATCCATTGCACTGTGGCTGAGATCCATCATGCTGAGACTGAGATCCACCTGCTCAGATCCATCATGCTGAGACTGATTTCCATCATGCTGAGACTGAGATCCATCCTGCTGAGACTGAGATCCATCTGCTCAGTTCCATCATGCTCAAACTGAGATCCACTTGCTCAGATCCATCATGCTGAGACTGAAATCCATTGCACTTGGCTGAGATCCATCATGCTGACACTGAGATCCACCTGCTCAGATCCATCATGCTGAGACTGAGATCGACCTGCTCAGATCCATCGTGCTGCATCTGAGATCCATCATGCTGAGACTGAGATCCACCTGCTCAGATCCATCATGCAGAGACTGAGATCCATCGCACTGAGACTGAGATCCATCATGCTGAGACTAAGATCCATCATGCTGAGACTGAGATCTATCGCACTGAGACTGAGATCCATTGTGCTGAGACTGAGATCCATCGTGCTGAGACTGAGATCCATCATGCTGAGAATGCGATCCATCATGCTGAGACTGAGATTCATCATGATGAGACTGAGACCCATCATGTTGAGACTGAGATCCACATGCTCAGATGCATCATGTTGAGACTGAGATCCATCACCCTGAGACTGAGATCCATTATGCTGAGACTGAAATCCATCATGCTGAGACTAGGATCCAAAGCACTGACACTGTGATCCACCTGCTCTGATCCATCGTGCTGAGACTGAGATCCCTCGTGCTGAGTCTGAGATCCAACGCACTGAGACTGAGATTCATCGCACTGAGACTGGGATCCATCGTGCTGTGACTGAGATCCATCGAGCTGAGACTGAGATCGACCTGCTCAGATCCATCATGCTGAGACTGTGATCGCCCTGCTCACATCCATCATGCTGAGACTGAGATCCATCATGTTGAAACTGAGATCCATCATGTTTAAACTGAGATCCATTGCACTGAGACTGAGATCCACCTGCTCAGATCCATCTTGCCGAGACTGACATCCATCGCACTGAGACTATGAACCATCGTCTGAGACTGAGATCCATCGTGCTGAGACTGAGATCCATTGCACTGAGGCTGGGATCCATCATACAGAGACTGAGATCCATGTGCTCAGATCCATCATGCTGAGTCTGAGATCCATCATGCTGAGACAAAGATCCACCTGCTCAGATCCATCATCCTGAGACTGAGATCCATCCTGCTGAGACTGAGATCCATCGTGCTGAGACTAAGATCCATCGTGCTGAGACTGAGATCCACCATGCTGAGACTGAGATCCATCGCACTGAGACTGAGATCCATCATGCTGAGACTGAGATCCATCGCACTGAGACTGAGATCCATCATCTGAGACTGAGATCAAACATCTGAGAGTGAGATCCATCGCAGTGAGACTGAGATTCATCGCACTGAGACTGAGATCCATCGTGCTGAGACTGAGATCCATCGTGCTGAGACTGAGATTCATTGCACTGAGACTGAGATACATCGTGCTGAGACTGAGGTCCACCTGCTCAGATCCATCATGCTGAGACTGAGATCGACCTGCTCAGATCCATCATGCTGAGACTGATATCCATCGCACTGAGACTGAGATCCATCGCATTGCGACTGACATCCATCATGCTGAGACTGAGATCCATCATGTTGAAACTGAGATCCATCATGTTGAGACTGAGATACATTGCACTGAGACTGAGATCCACCTGCTCAGATCCATCTTGCCGAGACTGACATCCATCGCACTGAGACTATGATCCATCGTGCTGAGACTGAGATCCATTGCTCTAAGGCTGGGATCCATCAAACTGAGACTGAGATCCACTTGCTCAGATCCATCATGCTGAGACTGAGATCGACCTGCTCAGATCCATCGTGCAGAGTCTGAGATCCATCATGCTGAGCCTGAGATCCACCTGCTCTGATCCATCATGCTGGGACTGAGATCCATCCTGCTGAAACTGAGATCCACCTGCTCAGTTCCATCATGCTCAAACTGAGATCCACTTGCACAGATCCATCATGCTGAGACTGAAATCCATTGCACTGAGGCTGAGATCCATCATGCTGACACTGAGATCCACCTGCTCAGATCCATCATGCTGAGACTGAGATCCATCATGCTGAGACTGAGATCCATCATGCTGAGACTGAGATCCATTGCACTGAGGCTGAGATCCATTGCACTGATGCTGAGAGCCATCGCACTGAGACTCAGATCCATCGCACTGAGACTGAGATCCACTGCACTAAGACTGAGATCTATCATGCTGAGACTGAGATCCATCGGGCTGAGATAGAGATCCATCATGCTGAGACTGAGATCCACTTGCTCAGATCCATCATGCTGAGACTGAAATGCATCATGCTGAGACTGAGATCCATCATGCTGAGACTGAGATCCATCGCACTGAGACTGAGATCCATCATGCTGAGACTGAGATCCATCATGCTGAGATTGTGATCCATCATGCTGAGACTGAGATCCATTGCACTGAGGCTGAGATCCATCATGCCGAGACTGAGATCCATCACGCTGAGCCTGAAATCCACCTGCTCAGATCCATCATGCTGAGACTGAGATCCCTCGTGCTGAGACTGAGTTCCATCGCACTGAGACTGAGATCCACCATGCTGAGAGAGAGATCCATAGCACTGAGACTGAGATCCATCGCACTGAGACTGAGATCCATCGCACTGAGACTGAGATCCATCGTGCTGAGAATGAGATCTATCGCACTGAGACTGAGATCCATCATGCTGAGACTGAGATCCATCGTGCTGAGACTGAGATCCATCGCACTGTGACTGAGATCCATCATGCTGAGACTAAGATCCATCATGCTGAGACTGAGATCTATCGCACTGAGACTGAGATCCATTGTGCTGAGACTGAGATCCATCGTGCTGAGCCTGAGATCCATCATGTTGAGACTGAGATCCACATGCTCAGATGCATCATGTTGTGACTGAGATCCATCGCCCTGAGACTGAGATCCATTATGCTGAGACTGAAATCCATCATGCTGAGACTAGGATCCAAAGCACTGACACTGTGATCCACCTGCTCTGATCCATCGTGCTGAGACTGAGATCCCTCGTGCTGAGACTGAGATCCAACGCACTGAGACCTAGATTCATCGCACTGAGACTGGGATCCATCGTGCTGTGACTGAGATCCATCGAGCTGAGACTGAGATCGACCTGCTCAGATCCATCATGCTGAGACTGTGATCGCCCTGCTCACATCCATCATGCTGAGACTGAGATCCATCATGTTGAAACTGAGATCCATCATGTTTAAACTGAGATCCATTGCACTGAGACTGAGATCCACCTGCTCAGATCCATCTTGCCGAGACTGACATCCATCGCACTGAGACTATGAACCATCGTCTGAGACTGAGATCCATCGTGCTGAGACTGAGATCCATTGCACTGAGGCTGGGATCCATCATACAGAGACTGAGATCCATGTGCTCAGATCCATCATGCTGAGTCTGAGATCCATCATGCTGAGACAAAGATCCACCTGCTCAGATCCATCATCCTGAGACTGAGATCCATCCTGCTGAGACTGAGATCCATCGTGCTGAGACTAAGATCCATCGTGCTGAGACTGAGATCCACCATGCTGAGACTGAGATCCATCGCACTGAGACTGAGATCCATCATGCTGAGACTGAGATCCATCGCACTGAGACTGAGATCCATCATCTGAGACTGAGATCAAACATCTGAGAGTGAGATCCATCGCAGTGAGACTGAGATTCATCGCACTGAGACTGAGATCCATCGTGCTGAGACTGAGATCCATCGTGCTGAGACTGAGATTCATTGCACTGAGACTGAGATCCATCCTGCTGAGACTGAGGTCCACCTGCTCAGATCCATCATGCTGAGACTGAGATCGACCTGCTCAGATCCATCATGCTGAGACTGATATCCATCGCACTGAGACTGAGATCCATCGCATTGCGACTGACATCCATCATGCTGAGACTGAGATCCATCATGTTGAAACTGAGATCCATCATGTTGTGACTGAGATGCATTGCACTGAGACTGAGATCCACCTGCTCAGATCCATCTGGCCGAGACTGACAACCATTGCACTGAGACTATGATCCATCGTGCTGAGACTGAGATCCATCGTGCTGAGACTGAGATCCATTGCACTGAGGCTGGGATCCATCATACTGAGACTGAGATCCACCTGCTCAGATCCATCATGCTGAGACTGAGATCGACCTGCTCAGATTCATCGTGCTGAATCTGAGATCCATCATGCTGAGACTGAGATCCACCTGCTCAGATCCATCATGCTGAGACTGATTTCCATCATGCTGAGACTGAGATCCATCCTGATGAGACTGAGATCCACCTGCTGAGATCCATCATGCTTAAACTGAGATCCACTTGCTCAGATCCATCATGCTGAGACTGAGATCCATCGCACTGAGACTGAGATCCATCACATTGCGACTGACATCCATCATGCTGAGACTGAGATCCATCATGTTGAAACTGAGATCCATCATGTTGAGACTGAGATACATTGCACTGAGACTGAGATCCACCTGCTCAGATCCATCTTGCCGAGACTGACATCCATCGCACTGAGACTATGATCCATCGTGCTGAGACTGAGATCCATTGCACTAAGGCTGGGATCCATCAAACTGAGACTGAGATCCACTTGCTCAGATCCATCATGCTGAGACTGAGATCGACCTGCTCAGATCCATCGTGCTGAGTCTGAGATCCATCATGCTGAGACTGAGATCCACCTGCTCTGATCCATCATGCTGAGACTGAGATCCATCCTGCTGAGACTGAGATCCACCTGCTCAGTTCCATCATGCTCAAACTGAGATCCACTTGCACAGATCCATCATGCTGAGACTGAAATCCATTGCACTGAGGCTGAGATCCATCCTGCTGAGACTGAGATCCACCTGCTCAGATCCATCATGCTGAGACTGAGATCCATCATGCTGAGACTGAGATCCATCATGCTGAGACTGAGATCCATTGCACTGAGGCTGAGATCCATTGCACTGATGCTGAGAGCCATCGCACTGAGACTCAGATCCATCGCACTGAGACTGAGATCCACTGCACTGAGACTGAGATCTATCATGCTGAGACTGAGATCCATCGGGCTGAGATAGAGATCCATCATGCTGAGACTGAGATCCACTTGCTCAGATCCATCATGCTGAGACTGAAATGCATCATGCTGAGACTGAGATCCATCATGCTGAGACTGAGATCCATCGCACTGAGACTGAGATCCATCATGCTGAGACTGAGATCCATCATGCTGAGACTGTGATCCATCATGCTGAGACTGAGATCCATTGCACTGAGGCTGAGATCCATCATGCCGAGACTGAGATCCATCACGCTGAGCCTGAAATCCACCTGCTCAGATCCATCATGCTGAGACTGAGATCCCTCGTGCTGAGACTGAGTTCCATCGCACTGAGACTGAGATCCACCATGCTGAGAGAGAGATCCATAGCACTGAGACTGAGATCCATCGCACTGAGACTGAGATCCATCGCACTGAGAGTGAGATCCATCGTGCTGAGACTGAGATCTATCGCACTGAGACTGAGATCCATCATGCTGAGGCTGAGATCCATCGTGCTGACACTGAGATCCATCGCACTGTGACTGAGATCCATCATGCTGAGACTAAGATCCATCATGCTGAGACTGAGATCTATCGCACTGAGACTGAGATCCATTGTGCTGAGACTGAGATCCATCGTGCTGAGACTGAGATCCATCATGCTGAGAATGCGATCCATCATGCTGAGACTGAGATTCATCATGATGAGACTGAGACCCATCATGTTCAGACTGAGATCCACATGCTCAGATGCATCATGTTGAGACTGAGATCCATCGCCCTGAGACTGAGATCCATTATGCTGAGACTGAAATCCATCATGCTGAGACTAGGATCCAAAGCACTGACACTGTGATCCACCTGCTCTGATCCATCGTGCTGAGACTGAGATCCCTCGTGCTGAGACTGAGATCCAACGCACTGAGACTGAGATTCATCGCACTGAGACTGGGATCCATCGTGCTGTGACTGAGATCCATCGAGCTGAGACTGAGATCGACCTGCTCAGATCCATCATGCTGAGACTGTGATCGCCCTGCTCACATCCATCATGCTGAGACTGAGATCCATCATGTTGAAACTGAGATCCATCATGTTTAAACTGAGATCCATTGCACTGAGACTGAGATCCACCTGCTCAGATCCATCTTGCCGAGACTGACATCCATCCCACTGAGACTATGAACCATCGTCTGAGACTGAGATCCATCGTGCTGAGACTGAGATCCATTGCACTGAGGCTGGGATCCATCATACAGAGACTGAGATCCATGTGCTCAGATCCATCATGCTGAGTCTGAGATCCATCATGCTGAGACAAAGATCCACCTGCTCAGATCCATCATCCTGAGACTGAGATCCATCCTGCTGAGACTGAGATCCATCGTGCTGAGACTAAGATCCATCGTGCTGAGACTGAGATCCACCATGCTGAGACTGAGATCCATCGCACTGAGACTGAGATCCATCATGCTGAGACTGAGATCCATCGCACTGAGACTGAGATCCATCATCTGAGACTGAGATCAAACATCTGAGAGTGAGATCCATCGCAGTGAGACTGAGATTCATCGCACTGAGACTGAGATCCATCGTGCTGAGACTGAGATCCATCGTGCTGAGACTGAGATTCATTGCACTGAGACTGAGATCCATCGTGCTGAGACTGAGGTCCACCTGCTCAGATCCATCATGCTGAGACTGAGATCGACCTGCTCAGATCCATCATGCTGAGACTGATATCCATCGCACTGAGACTGAGATCCATCGCATTGCGACTGACATCCATCATGCTGAGACTGAGATCCATCATGTTGAAACTGAGATCCATCATGTTGTGACTGAGATGCATTGCACTGAGACTGAGATCCACCTGCTCAGATCCATCTGGCCGAGACTGACAACCATTGCACTGAGACTATGATCCATCGTGCTGAGACTGAGATCCATCGTGCTGAGACTGAGATCCATTGCACTGAGGCTGGGATCCATCATACTGAGACTGAGATCCACTTGCTCAGATCCATCATGCTGAGACTGATTTCCATCATGCTGAGACTGAGATCCACCTGCTCAGATCCATCATGCTGAGACTGATTTCCATCATGCTGAGACTGAGATCCATCCTGATGAGACTGAGATCCACCTGCTCAGATCCATCATGCTTAAACTGAGATCCACTTGCTCAGATCCATCATGCTGAGACTGAGATCCATCGCACTGAAACTGAGATCCATCACATTGCGACTGACATCCATCATGCTGAGACTGAGATCCATCATGTTGAAACTGAGATCCATCATGTTGAGACTGAGATACATTGCACTGAGACTGAGATCCACCTGCTCAGATCCATCTTGCCGAGACTGACATCCATCGCACTGAGACTATGATCCATCGTGCTGAGACTGAGATCCATTGCACTAAGGCTGGGATCCATCAAACTGAGACTGAGATCCACTTGCTCAGATCCATCATGCTGAGACTGAGATCGACCTGCTCAGATCCATCGTGCTGAGTCTGAGATCCATCATGCTGAGACTGAGATCCACCTGCTCTGATCCATCATGCTGAGACTGAGATCCATCCTGCTGAGACTGAGATCCACCTGCTCAGTTCCATCATGCTCAAACTGAGATCCACTTGCACAGATCCATCATGCTGAGACTGAAATCCATTGCACTGAGGCTGAGATCCATCATGCTGAGACTGAGATCCACCTGCTCAGATCCATCATGCTGAGACTGAGATCCATCATGCTGAGACTGAGATCCATCATGCTGAGACTGAGATCCATTGCACTGAGGCTGAGATCCATTGCACTGATGCTGAGAGCCATCGCACTGAGACTCAGATCCATCGCACTGAGACTGAGATCCACTGCACTGAGACTGAGATCTATCATGCTGAGACTGAGATCCATCGGGCTGAGATAGGGATCCATCATGCTGAGACTGAGATCCACTTGCTCAGATCCATCATGCTGAGACTGAAATGCATCATGCTGAGACTGAGATCCATCATGCTGAGACTGAGATCCATCGCACTGAGACTGAGATCCATCATGCTGAGACTGAGATCCATCATGCTGAGACTGTGATCCATCATGCTGAGACTGAGATCCATTGCACTGAGGCTGAGATCCATCATGCCGAGACTGAGATCCATCACGCTGAGCCTGAAATCCACCTGCTCAGATCCATCATGCTGAGACTGAGATCCCTCGTGCTGAGACTGAGTTCCATCGCACTGAGACTGAGAACCACCATGCTGAGAGAGAGATCCATAGCACTGAGACTGAGATCCATCGCACTGAGACTGAGATCCATCGCACTGAGAGTGAGATCCATCGTGCTGAGACTGAGATCTATCGCACTGAGACTGAGATCCATCATGCTGAGGCTGAGATCCATCGTGCTGACACTGAGATCCATCGCACTGTGACTGAGATCCATCATGCTGAGACTAAGATCCATCATGCTGAGACTGAGATCTATCGCACTGAGACTGAGATCCATTGTGCTGAGACTGAGATACATCGTGCTGAGACTGAGATCCATCATGCTGAGAATGCGATCCATCATGCTGAGACTGAGATTCATCATGATGAGACTGAGACCCATCATGTTGAGACTGAGATCCACATGCTCAGATGCATCATGTTGAGACTGAGATCCATCGCCCTGAGACTGAGATCCATTATGCTGAGACTGAAATCCATCATGCTGAGACTAGGATCCAAAGCACTGACACTGTGATCCACCTGCTCTGATCCATCGTGCTGAGACTGAGATCCCTCGTGCTGAGACTGAGATCCAACGCACTAAGACTGAGATTCATCGCACTGAGACTGGGATCCATCGTGCTGTGACTGAGATCCATCGAGCTGAGACTGAGATCGACCTGCTCAGATCCATCATGCTGAGACTGTGATCGCCCTGCTCACATCCATCATGCTGAGACTGAGATCCATCATGTTGAAACTGAGATCCATCATGTTTAAACTGAGATCCATTGCACTGAGACTGAGATCCACCTGCTCAGATCCATCTTGCCGAGACTGACATCCATCGCACTGAGACTATGAACCATCGTCTGAGACTGAGATCCATCGTGCTGAGACTGAGATCCATTGCACTGAGGCTGGGATCCATCATACAGAGACTGAGATCCATGTGCTCAGATCCATCATGCTGAGTCTGAGATCCATCATGCTGAGACAAAGATCCACCTGCTCAGATCCATCATCCTGAGACTGAGATCCATCCTGCTGAGACTGAGATCCATCGTGCTGAGACTAAGATCCATCGTGCTGAGACTGAGATCCACCATGCTGAGACTGAGATCCATCGCACTGAGACTGAGATCCATCATGCTGAGACTGAGATCCATCGCACTGAGACTGAGATCCATCATCTGAGACTGAGATCAAACATCTGAGAGTGAGATCCATCGCAGTGAGACTGAGATTCATCGCACTGAGACTGAGATCCATCGTGCTGAGACTGAGATCCATCGTGCTGAGACTGAGATTCATTGCACTGAGACTGAGATCCATCGTGCTGAGACTGAGGTCCACCTGCTCAGATCCATCATGCTGAGACTGAGATCGACCTGCTCAGATCCATCATGCTGAGACTGATATCCATCGCACTGAGACTGAGATCCATCGCATTGCGACTGACATCCATCATGCTGAGACTGAGATCCATCATGTTGAAACTGAGATCCATCATGTTGTGACTGAGATGCATTGCACTGAGACTGAGATCCACCTGCTCAGATCCATCTGGCCGAGACTGACAACCATTGCACTGAGACTATGATCCATCGTGCTGAGACTGAGATCCATCGTGCTGAGACTGAGATCCATTGCACTGAGGCTGGGATCCATCATACTGAGACTGAGATCCACTTGCTCAGATCCATCATGCTGAGACTGATTTCCATCATGCTGAGACTGAGATCCACCTGCTCAGATCCATCATGCTGAGACTGATTTCCATCATGCTGAGACTGAGATCCATCCTGATGAGACTGAGATCCACCTGCTCAGATCCATCATGCTTAAACTGAGATCCACCTGCTCAGATCCATCATGCTGAGACTGAGATCCATCGCACTGAGACTGAGATCCATCACATTGCGACTGACATCCATCATGCTGAGACTGAGATCCATCATGTTGAAACTGTGATCCATCATGCTGAGACTGAGATACATTTCACTGAGACTGAGATGCACCTGCTCAGATCCATCTTGCCGAGACTGACATCCATCGCACTGAGACTATGATCCATCGTGCTGATACTGAGATCCATTGCACTAAGGCTGGGATCCATCAAACTGAGACTGAGATCCACTTGCTCAGATCCATCATGCTGAGACTGAGATCGACCTGCTCAGATCCATCGTGCAGAGTCTGAGATCCATCATGCTGAGCCTGAGATCCACCTGCTCTGATCCATCATGCTGAGACTGAGATCCATCCTGCTGAGACTGAGATCCACCTGCTCAGTTCCATCATGCTCAAACTGAAATCCACTTGCACAGATCCATCATGCTGAGACTGAAATCCATTGCACTGAAGCTGAGATCCATCAAGCTGACACTGAGATCCACCTGCTCAGATCCATCATGCTGAGACTGAGATCCATCATGCTGAGACTGAGATCCATCATGCTTAGACTGAGATCCATTGCACTGAGGCTGAGATCCATTGCACTGATGCTGAGAGCCATCGCACTGAGACTCAGATCCATCGCACTGAGACTGAGATCCACTGCACTGAGACTGAGATCTATCATGCTGAGACTGAGATCCATCGGGCTGAGATAGAGATCCATCATGCTGAGACTGAGATCCATCATGCTGAGCCTGAGATCCATCATGCTGAGTCTGAGATCCATCATGCTGAGACTGAGATCCATTGCACTGAGGCTGAGATCCATCATGCTGAGACTGAGATCCATCACGCTGAGACTGAAATCCACCTGCTCAGATCCATCATGCTGAGACTGAGTTCCATCGCACTGGGACTGAGATCCACCATGCTGACAGAGAGATCCATAGCACTGAGACTGAGATACATAGCACTGAGACTGAGATCCATCGCACTGAGACTGAGATCCATAGTGCTGAGACTGAGATCTATCGCACCGAGACTGAGATCCATCATGCTGAGGCCGAGATCCATTGTGCTGAGACTGAGATCCGTCGCACTGAGACTGAGATCCATCATGCTGAGACTAAGATCCATCGCACTGAGACTGAGATCTATCGCACTGAGACTGAGATCCATTGTGCTGAGACTGAGATCCATCGTGCTGAGACTGAGATCCATCATGCTGAGACTGCGATCCATCATGCTGAGACTGAGATTCATCGTGTTGAGACTGAGATCCATCATGCTGAGACTGAGATCCACATGCTCAGATGCATCATGTTGAGACTGAGATCCATCGCCCTGAGACTGAGATCCATCATGCTGAGACTGAAATCCATCATGCTGAGACTAGGATCCATCGCACTGAGACTGTGATCCACCTGCTCAGATACATCATGCTGAGACTGAGATCCCTCGTGCTGAGAATGAGATCCCTCGTGCTGAGACTGAGATTCATCGCACTGAGAGTGAGATCCATCATCTGAGACTGTGATCCATCATCTGAGACTGAGATCCATCGCACTGAGACTGAGATACATCGCACTGAGACTGAGATCCATCGTGCTGTGACTGAGATCCATCGAGCTGAGATTGAGATCGACCTGCTCAGATCCATCATGCTGAGACTGAGATCGCCCTGCTCAGATCCATCATGCTGAGACTTAGATCCATCGCACTGAGACTGAGATCCATCGTGCTGTGACTGAGATCCATCGAGCTGAGACTGAGATCGACCTGCTCAGATCCATCATGCTGAGACTGAGATCGCCCTGCTCAAATCCATCATGCTGAGACTGAGATCCATCATGTTGAAACTGAGATCCATCATGTTTAGACTGAGATCCATTGATGTGAGACTGAGATCCACCTGCTCAGATCTATCTTGCCGAGACTGACATCCAGCGCACTGAGACTATGATCCATCGTGCTGAGACTGAGATCCATTGCACTGAGGCTGGGATCCATCATACTGAGACTGAGATCCACCTGCTCAGATCCATCATGCTGAGACTGAGATCGACCTGCTCAGATCCATCGTGCTGATCTGAGATCCATCATGCTGAGACTGAGATCCACCTGCTCAGATCCATCATGCTGAGACTGAGATCCATCATGCTGAGACTGAGATCCATCCTGCTGAGACTGAGATCCACCTGCTCAGTTCCATCATGCTCAAACTAAGATCCACTTGCTCAGATCCATCATGCAGAGACCTAAATCCATTGCACTGAGGCTGAGATCCATCATGCTGAGACTGAGATCCATCACGCTGGGACTGAGATCCACTTGCTCAGATCCATCATGCTGGGACTGAGATCCATTGCACTGAGGCTGATATCCATCATGCTGAGACTGAGATTTACCTGCTCAGATCCATAATGCTGAGACTGAGATCCATCATGCTGAGACTGAGATCCATCATTCTGAGACTGAGATCCATTGCACTGATGCTGAGATCCATCGCACTGAGACTCAGATCCACTGCAATCAGATTGAGATCCACTGCATTGAGAGTGAGATCTAACATGCTGAGACTGAGATCCATCGTGCTGAGAAAGAGATCCATCATGCTGAGATTGAGAGCCACCTGCTCAGATCCATCATGCTGAGACTGAGATCCATCATGCTGAGACTGAGATCCATCATGCTGAGACTGAGATCCATCATGCTGAGATTGAGATCCATCGCACTTAGACTGAGATCCATCGCACTGAGACTGAGATCAATCGCACTGAGACTGAGATCCATCATGCTGAGACTGAAATCCATCATGTTAAAACTGAGATCCATCATGCTGAGACTGAGATCCATTGCACTGAGCCTGAGATCCATCATGCTGAGACTGAGATCCACCTGCTTAGATCCATCTTGCCGAGGCTGTCATCCAGCGGACTGAGACATGAGATCCATCATGCTGAGACTGAGATCCATCATGCTGAGACTGAGATCCATTGCACTGAGGCTGAGATCCATCATACTGAGACTGAGATCCACCTGCTCAGATCCATCATGCTGAGACTGAGATCGACCTGCTTCGATCCATCGTGCTGATTCTGAGATCCATCATGCTGAGACTGAGATCCATTGCACTGAGACTGAGATCCATCCTGCTGAGACTGAGATCTATCGCACTGAGACTGAGATCCATCATGCTGAGCCTGAGATCCATCATGCTGAGATTGAGATCCATCATCTGAGACTGAGATCCATCGCACTGAGACTGAGATCCATCCTGCTGAGACTGAGATCTATCGCACTGAGACTGAGATCCATCATGCTGAGGCTGAGATCCATCGTGCTGAGACTGAGATCCATCGCACTGTGACTGAGATCCATCATGCTGAGACTAAGATCCATCATTCTGAGACTGAGATCTATCGCACTGAGGCTGAGATCCATTGTGCTGAGACTGAGATCCATCGTGCTGAGACTGAGATCCATCATGCTGAGACTGCGATCGATCATGCTGAGATTGAGATTCATCATGTTGAGACTGAGATCCATCGCCCTGAGACTGAGATCCATCATGCTGAGACTGAAATCCATCATGCTGAGACTAGGATCGATCGCACTGAGACTGTGATCCACCTGCTCAGATCCATCGTGCTGAGACTGAGATCCCTCGTGCTGAGACTGAGATCCATCGCACTGAGACTGAGATCCATCATCTGAGACTGTGATCCATCATCTGAGACTGAGATCCATCGCACTGAGACTGAGATTCATCGCACTGAGACTGAGATCCATCGTGCTGTGACTGAGATCCATCGAGCTGAGACTGAGATCGACCTGCTCAGATCCATCATGCTGAGAATGAGATCGCCCTGCTCAGATCCATCATGCTGAGACTGAGATCCATCGCACTGAGTCCGAGATCCATCGCACTGCGACTGACATCCATCATGCTGAGACTGAGATCCATCATGTTGAAACTGAGATCCATTGAGGTCCATTGCACTGAGACTGAGTTCCACCTGCTCAGATCCATCTTGCCGAGACTGACATCCATCGCACTGAGACTATGATCCATCGTGCTGAGATTGAGATCAATCGTGCTGAGACAGAGATCCATTGCACTGAGGCTGGGATCCATCATACAGAGACTGAGATCCATATGCTCAGATCCATCATGCTGAGTCTGAGATCCATCATGCTGAGACTGAGATCCACCTGATCAAATCCATCATGCTGAGACTGAGATCCATCATGCTGAGACTGAGATCCATCCTGCTGAGACTGAGATCCATCGTGCTGAGACTAAGATCCATCGTGCTGAGACTGAGATCCACCATGCTGTGACTGAGATCCATCGCACTGAGACTGAGATCCATCATGCTGAGACTGAGATCCATCGCACTGAGCCTGAGATCCATCATCTGAGACTGAGATCAAACATCTGAGACTGAGATCCATCGCACTGAGACTGAGATTCATCGCACTGAGACTGTGATCCATCGTGCTGAGACTGAGATCCATCGTGCTGAGACTGAGATTCATTGCACTGAGACTGAGATACATCGTGCTGAGACTGAGGTCCACTTGCTCAGATCCATCATGCTGAGACTGAGATCGCCCTGCTCAAATCCATCATGCTGAGACTGAGATCCATCATGTTGAAACTGAGATCCATCATGTTTAGACTGAGATCCATTGATGTGAGACTGAGATCCACCTGCTCAGATCTATCTTGTCGAGACTGACATCCATCGCACTGAGACTATGATCCATCGTGCTGAGACTGAGATCCATTGCACTGAGGCTGGGATCCATCATACTGAGACTGAGATCCACCTGCTCAGATCCATCATTCTGAGACTGAGATCGACCTGCTCAGATCCATCGTGCTGATCTGAGATCCATCATGCTGAGACTGATATCCACCTGCTCAGATCCATCATGCTGAGACTGAGATCCATCATGCTGAGACTGAGATCCATCCTGCTGAGACTGAGATCCACCTGCTCAGTTCCATCATGCTCAAACTAAGATCCACTTGCTCAGATCCATCATGCAGAGACCTAAATCCATTGCACTGAGGCTGAGATCCATCATGCTGAGACTGAGATCCATCACGCTGGGACTGAGATCCACTTGCTCAGATCCATCATGCTGGGACTGAGATCCATTGCACTGAGGCTGATATCCATCATGCTGAGACTGAGATTTACCTGCTCAGATCCATCATGCTGAGACTGAGATCCATCATGCTGAGACTGAGATCCATCATTCTGAGACTGAGATCCATTGAACTGATGCTGAGATCCATCGCACTGAGACTCAGATCCACTGCAATCAGATTGAGATCCACTGCATTGAGAGTGAGATCTAACATGCTGAGACTGAGATTCATCGTGCTGAGAAAGAGATCCATCATGCTGAGACTGAGAGCCACCTGCTCAGATCCATCATGCTGAGACTGAGATCCATCATGCTGAGACTGAGATCCATCATGCTGAGACTGAGATCCATCATGCTGAGATTGAGATCCATCGCACTTAGACTGAGATCCATCGCACTGAGACTGAGATCAATCGCACTGAGACTGAGATCCATCATGCTGAGACTGAAATCCATCATGTTAAAACTGAGATCCATCATGCTGAGACTGAGATCCATTGCACTGAGCCTGAGATCCATCATGCTGAGACTGAGATCCACCTGCTTAGATCCATCTTGCCGAGGCTGTCATCCAGCGGACTGAGACATGAGATCCATCATGCTGAGACTGAGATCCATCATGCTGAGACTGAGATCCATTGCACTGAGGCTGAGATCCATCATACTGAGACTGAGATCCACCTGCTCAGATCCATCATGCTGAGACTGAGATCGACCTGCTTCGATCCATCGTGCTGATTCTGAGATCCATCATGCTGAGACTGAGATCCATTGCACTGAGGCTGAGATCCATCATGCTGAGACTGAGATCCACCTTCTCAGATCCATCATGCTGAGACTGAGATACATTGCAGTGAGGCTGAGATCCATCATGCTGAGACTGAGATCCGTCACGCTGAGACTGAGATCCACTTGCTCAGATCCATCATGCTGAGACTGAGATCAATTGCACTGAGTCTGAGATCCATCATGCGGAGACTGAGATCCATCATGCTGAGACTGAGATCCATCATGCTGAGACTGAGATCTATTGCACTGAGGCTGAGATCCATCATGCCGAGACTGAGATCCATCATGCTGAGACTGAAATCCACCTGCTCAGATCCATCATGCTGAGACTGAGATCCCTCGTGCTGAGACTGAGTTCCATCGCACTGAGACTGAGATCCACCATGCTGAGAGTGATATCCATAGCACTGATATTGAGATCCATCGCACTGAGACTGAGATCCATCGCACTGAGACTGAGATCCATCCTGCTGAGACTGAGATCTATCGCACTGAGACTGAGATCCATCATGCTGAGGCTGAGATCCATCGTGCTGAGACTGAGATCCATCGCACTGTGACTGAGATCCATCATGCTGAGACTAAGATCCATCATTCTGAGACTGAGATCTATCGCACTGAGGCTGAGATCCATTGTGCTGAGACTGAGATCCATCGTGCTGAGACTGAGATCCATCATGCTGAGACTGCGATCGATCATGCTGAGATTGAGATTCATCATGTTGAGACTGAGATCCATCGCCCTGAGACTGAGATCCATCATGCTGAGACTGAAATCCATCATGCTGAGACTAGGATCGATCGCACTGAGACTGTGATCCACCTGCTCAGATCCATCGTGCTGAGACTGAGATCCCTCGTGCTGAGACTGAGATCCATCGCACTGAGACTGAGATCCATCATCTGAGACTGTGATCCATCATCTGAGACTGAGATCCATCGCACTGAGACTGATATTCATCGCACTGAGACTGAGATCCATCGTGCTGTGACTGAGATCCATCGAGCTGAGACTGAGATCGACCTGCTCAGATCCATCATGCTGAGAATGAGATCGCCCTGCTCAGATCCATCATGCTGAGACTGAGATCCATCGCACTGAGTCCGAGATCCATCGCACTGCGACTGACATCCATCATGCTGAGACTGAGATCCATCATGTTGAAACTGAGATCCATTGAGGTCCATTGCACTGAGACTGAGATCCACCTGCTCAGATCCATCTTGCCGAGACTGACATCCATCGCACTGAGACTATGATCCATCGTGCTGAGACTGAGATCAATCGTGCTGAGACAGAGATCCATTGCACTGAGGCTGGGATCCATCATACAGAGACTGAGATCCATATGCTCAGATCCATCATGCTGAGTCTGAGATCCATCATGCTGAGACTGAGATCCACCTGATCAAATCCATCATGCTGAGACTGAGATCCATCATGCTGAGACTGAGATCCATCCTGCTGAGACTGAGATCCATCGTGCTGAGACTAAGATCCATCGTGCTGAGACTGAGATCCACCATGCTGTGACTGAGATCCATCGCACTGAGACTGAGATCCATCATGCTGAGACTGAGATCCATCGCACTGAGCCTGAGATCCATCATCTGAGACTGAGATCAAACATCTGAGACTGAGATCCATCGCACTGAGACTGAGATTCATCGCACTGAGACTGTGATCCATCGTGCTGAGACTGAGATCCATCGTGCTGAGACTGAGATTCATTGCACTGAGACTGAGATACATCGTGCTGAGACTGAGGTCCACTTGCTCAGATCCATCATGCTGAGACTGAGATCGACCTGCTCAGATTCATCGTGCTGAGTCTGAGATCCATCATGCTGAGACTGAGATCCACCTGCTCAGATCCATCATGCTGAGACAGATTTCGATCATGCTGAGACTGAGATCCATCATGCTGAGACTGAGATCCACCTGCTCAGATCCATCATGCTTAAACTGAGATCCACCTGCTCATATCCATCATTCTGAGACTGAGATCCATCATGCTGAGACTGAGATCTATTGCACTGAGGCTGAGATCCATCATGCCGAGACTGAGATCCATCACGCTGAGACTGAAATCCACCTGCTCAGATCCATCATGCTGAGACAGAGATCCCTCGTGCTGAGACTGAGTTCCATCGCACTGAGACTGAGATCCACCATGCTGAGAGTGATATCCATAGCACTGAGATTGAGATCCATCGCACTGAGACTGAGATCCATCGCACTGAGACTGAGATCCATCCTGCTGAGACTGAGATCTATCGCACTGAGACTGAGATCCATCATGCTGAGGCTGAGATCCATCGTGCTGAGACTGAGATCCATCGCACTGTGACTGAGATCCATCATGCTGAAACTAAGATCCATCATTCTGAGACTGAGATCTATCGCACTGAGGCTGAGATCCATTGTGCTGAGACTGAGATCCATCGTGCTGAGACTGAGATCCATCATGCTGAGACTGCGATCGATCATGCTGAGATTGAGATTCATCATGTTGAGACTGAGATCCATCGCCCTGAGACTGAGATCCATCATGCTGAGACTGAAATCCATCATGCTGAGACTAGGATCGATCGCACTGAGACTGTGATCCACCTGCTCAGATCCATTGTGCTGAGACTGAGATCCCTCGTGCTGAGACTGAGATCCATCGCACTGAGACTGAGATCCATCATCTGAGACTGTGATCCATCATCTGAGACTGAGATCCATCGCACTGAGACTGAGATTCATCGCACTGAGACTGAGATCCATCGTGCTGTGACTGAGATCCATCGAGCTGAGACTGAGATCGACCTGCTCAGATCCATCATGCTGAGAATGAGATCGCCCTGCTCAGATCCATCATGCTGAGACTGAGATCCATCGCACTGAGTCCGAGATCCATCGCACTGCGACTGACATCCATCATGCTGAGACTGAGATCCATCATGTTGAAACTGAGATCCATTGAGGTCCATTGCACTGAGACTGAGATCCACCTGCTCAGATCCATCTTGCCGAGACTGACATCCATCGCGCTGAGACTATGATCCATCGTGCTGAGACTGAGATCAATCGTGCTGAGACAGAGATCCATTGCACTGAGGCTGGGATCCATCATACAGAGACTGAGATCCATATGCTCAGATCCATCATGCTGAGTCTGAGATCCATCATGCTGAGACTGAGATCCACCTGATCAAATCCATCATGCTGAGACTGAGATCCATCATGCTGAGACTGAGATCCATCCTGCTGAGACTGAGATCCATCGTGCTGAGACTAAGATCCATCGTGCTGAGACTGAGATCCACCATGCTGTGACTGAGATCCATCGCACTGAGACTGAGATCCATCATGCTGAGACTGAGATCCATTGCACTGAGGCTGAGATCCATCATGCTGAGACTGAGATCCACCTGCTTAGATCCATCTTGCCGAGGCTGTCATCCAGCGGACTGAGACATGAGATCCATCATGCTGAGACTGAGATCCATCATGCTGAGACTGAGATCCATTGCACTGAGGCTGAGATCCATCATACTGAAACTGAGATCCACCTGCTCAGATCCATCATGCTGTGACTGAGATCGACCTGCTTCGATCCATCGTGCTGATTCTGAGATCCATCATGCTGAGACTGAGATCCATTGCACTGAGGCTGAGATCCATCATGCTGAGACTGAGATCCACCTGCTCAGATCCATCATGCTGAGACTGAGATACATTGCAGTGAGGCTGAGATCCATCATGCTGAGACTGAGATCCGTCACGCTGAGACTGAGATCCACTTGCTCAGATCCATCATGCTGAGACTGAGATCCATTGCACTGAGTCTGAGATCCATCATGCGGAGACTGAGATCCATCATGCTGAGACTGAGATCCATCATGCTGAGACTGAGATCTATTGCACTGAGGCTGAGATCCATCATGCCGAGACTGAGATCCATCACGCTGAGACTGAAATCCACCTGCTCAGATCCATCATGCTGAGACTGAGATCCCTCGTGCTGAGACTGAGTTCCATCGCACTGAGACTGAGATCCACCATGCTGAGAGTGATATCCATAGCACTGAGATTGAGATCCATCGCACTGAGACTGAGATCCATCGCACTGAGACTGAGATCCATCCTGCTGAGACTGAGATCTATCGCACTGAGACTGAGATCCATCATGCTGAGACTGAGATCCATCGTGCTGAGACTGAGATCCATCGCACTGTGACTGAGATCCATCATGCTTAAACTAAGATCCATCATTCTGAGACTGAGATCTATCGCACTGAGGCTGAGATCCATTGTGCTGAGACTGAGATCCATCGTGCTGAGACTGAGATCCATCATGCTGAGACTGCGATCGATCATGCTGAGATTGAGATTCATCATGTTGAGACTGAGATCCATCGCCCTGAGACTGAGATCCATCATGCTGAGACTGAAATCCATCATGCTGAGACTAGGATCGATCGCACTGAGACTGTGATCCACCTGCTCAGATCCATCGTGCTGAGACTGAGATCCCTCGTGCTGAGACTGAGATCCATCGCACTGAGACTGAGATCCATCATCTGAGACTGTGATCCATCATCTGAGACTGAGATCCATCGCACTGAGACTGAGATTCATCGCACTGAGACTGAGATCCATCGTGCTGTGACTGAGATCCATCGAGCTGAGACTGAGATCGACCTGCTCAGATCCATCATGCTGAGAATGAGATCGCCCTGCTCAGATCCATCATGCTGAGACTGAGATCCATCGCACTGAGTCCGAGATCCATCGCACTGCGACTGACATCCATCATGCTGAGACTGAGATCCATCATGTTGAAACTGAGATCCATTGAGGTCCATTGCACTGAGACTGAGATCCACCTGCTCAGATCCATCTTGCCGAGACTGACATCCATCGCACTGAGACTATGATCCATCGTGCTGAGACTGAGATCAATCGTGCTGAGACAGAGATCCATTGCACTGAGGCTGGGATCCATCATACAGAGACTGAGATCCATATGCTCAGATCCATCATGCTGAGTCTGAGATCCATCATGCTGAGACTGAGATCCACCTGATCAAATCCATCATGCTGAGACTGAGATCCATCATGCTGAGACTGAGATCCATCCTGCTGAGACTGAGATCCATCGCACTGAGACTGAGATCTATCGCACTGAGACTGAGATCCATTGTGCTGAGACTGAGATCCATCGTGCTGAGACTGAGATCCATCATGCTGAGACTGCGATCCATCATGCTGAGACTGAGATTCATCGTGTTGAGACTGAGATCCATCATGCTGAGACTGAGATCCACATGCTCAGATGCATCATGTTGAGACTGAGATCCATCGCCCTGAGACTGAGATCCATCATGCTGAGACTGAAATCCATCATGCTGAGACTAGGATCGATCGCACTGAGACTGTGATCCACCTGCTCAGATCCATCATGCTGTTACTGAGATCCCTCGTGCTGAGACTGAGATCCATCGCACTGAGACAGAGATCCATCATTTGAGACTGTGATCCATCATCTGAGACTGAGATCCATCGCACTGAGACTGAGATTCATCGCACTGAGCCTGAGATCGACCTGCTCAGATCCATCATGCTGAGACTGAGATCGCCCTAATCAGATCCATCATGCTGAGACTGAGATCCATCGCACTGAGACTGAGATCCATCGCACTGCGACTGACATCCATCATGCTGAGACTGAGATCCATCATGTTGAAACTGAGATCCATCATGTTTAGACTGAGATCCATTGCACTGAGACTGAGATCCACCTGCTCTGATTCATCTTGCCGAGACTGACATCCATCGCACTGAGACTATGATCCATCGTGCTGAGACTGAGATCCATCGTGCTGAGACTGAGATCTATTGCACTGAGGCTGGGTTCCATCATACTGAGACTGAGATCCACCTGCTCAGATCCATCATGCTGAGACTGAGATCGACCTGCTCAGATCCATCGTGCTGCGTGTGAGATCCATCATGCTGAGACTGAGATCCACCCGCTCAGATCCATCATGCTGAGACTGAGATCCATCATGCTGAGACTGAGATCCATCCTGCTGAGACTGAGATCCACCTGCTCAGTTCCATCATGCTCAAACTAAGATCCACTTGCTCAGATCCATCATGCAGAGACCTAAATCCATTGCACTGAGGCTGAGATCAAACATGCTGAGACTGAGATCCATCACGCTGGGACTGAGATCCACTTGCTCAGAACCATCATGCTGAGACTGAGATCCATTACACTGAGGCTGATATCCATCATGCTGAGACTGAGATTTACCTGCTCAGATCCATCATGCTGAGACTGAGATCAATCATGCTGAGTCTGAGATCCATCATGCTGAGACTGAGATCCATTGCACTGATGCTGAGATCCATCGCACTGAGACTCAGATCCATCGCTCTGAGATTGAGATCCACTGCACTGAGACTGAGATCCATCAAGCTGAGACTGAGATCCACCTGCTCAGATCCATCATGCTGAGACTGAGATCCATCATGCTGAGATTGAGATTCATCATGCTGAGACTGAGATCCATCATGTTGAAACTGAGATCCATCATGCTGAGACTGAGATCCATTGCACTGAGGCTGAGATCCATCATGCTGAGACTGAGATCCACCTGCTTAGATCCATCTTGCCGAGGCTGTCATCCAGCGGACTGAGACATGAGATCCATCATGCTGAGACTGAGATCCATCATGCTGAGACTGAGATCCATTGCACTGAGGCTGAGATCCATCATACTGAGACTGAGATCCACCTGCTCAGATCCATCATGCTGAGACTGAGATCGACCTGCTTCGATCCATCGTGCTGATTCTGAGATCCATCATGCTGAGACTGAGATGCATTGCACTGAGACTGAGATCCATCGTGCTGAGACTCAGATCTATCGCACTGAGACTGAGATCCATTGTGCTGAGACTGAGATCCATTGTGCTGAGACTGAGATCCATCGCACTGAGACTGAGATCCATCGCACTGAGACTGAGATCCATCGTGCTGAGACTGAGATCAATCGTGCTGAGACTGAGATGCATCGTACTGAGACTGAGATTCATCGTGTTGAGACTGAGATCCATCATGCTGAGGCTGAGATCCACCTGCTCAGATCCATCATGTTGAGACTGAGATCCATCGCCCTGAGACTGAGATCCATCATGCTGAGAGTGAGATCCATCATGCTGTGACTGAGACCTATTGCAATGAGATTGAGATCCCTTGTGTTGAGACTGAGATCCATCGCACTGATACTGAGATCCATCATGCTGAGAGAGAGATGCATAGCACTGAGAATGAGATCCATTGCACTGAGACTGAGATCCGTCACGCTGAGACTGAGATCCACTTGCTCAGATCCATCATGCTGAGACTGAGATCCATTGCACTGAGTCTGAGATCCATCATGCTGAGACTGAGATCCACCTGCTCAGATCCATCATGCTGAGACTGAGATCCATTGCACTGAGGCTGAGATCCATCATGCTGAGACTGAGATCCATTGCACTGAGGCTGAGATCCACCTGCTCAGATCCATCATGCTGAGACTGACATCTCTCGTGCTGAGACTGAGATACATAGCACTGTGACGGGGATCCATCATGCTGAGAGTGAGACCCATAGCACTGAGACAGAGATCCATCGCACTGAGACTGAGATGCATTGCACTGAGACTGAGATCCATCGTGCTGAGACTGAGATCTATCGCACTGAGACTGAGATCCATTGTGCTGAGACTGAGTTCCATTGTGCTGAGACTGAGATCCATCCCACTGAGACTGAGATCCATCGCACTGAGACTGAGATCCATCGTGCTGAGACTGAGATCAATCGTGCTGAGACTGAGGTGCATCGTACTGAGACTGAGATTCGTCGTGTTGAGACTGAGATCCATCATGCTGAGGCTGAGATCCACCTGCTCAGATCCATCATGTTGAGACTGAGATCCATCGCCCTGAGTCTGAGATCCATCATGCTGAGAGTGAGATCAATCATGCTGAGACTGAGACCTATTGCAATGAGACGGAGATCCCTTGTGTTGAGACTGAGATCCATCGCACTGAAACTGAGATCCATCATGCTGAGAGAGAGATGCATAGCACTGAGAATGAGATCCAATGCACTGAGACTGAGATCCATCGCACTGAGACTGAGATCCATCGTGCTGAGACTGAGATCTATCGCACTGAGACTGAGATCCATCATGGTGAGACTGAGATCCATCGTTCTGAGCCTGAGATCCATCGTGCTGAGACTGAGATCCATCATGCTGAGACTAAGATCCATCATGCTGAGACTGAGATCCATCGCACTGAGACTGAGATCCATCACGCTGAGACTGAGATACATCACGCTGAGACTGAGATCCATCGAGCTGAGACTGAGATACATCATGCTGAGACTGAGATCCATCGCACTGAGACTGAGATCCATCATCTGAGACTGGGATCCATCATCTGAGACTGAGATCCATTGCACTGAGACTGAGATACATCGTGCTGAGACTGAGGTCCACCTGCTCAGATCCATCATGCTGAGACTGAGATCCACTTGCTCAGATCCATCATGCTGAGACTGAGATCCATTGCACTGAGGCTGAGATCCATCATGCTGAGACTGGGATCCATCATCTGAGACTGAGATCCATTGCACTGAGACTGAGATACATCGTGCTGAGACTGAGGTCCACCTGCTCAGATCCATCATGCTGAGACTGAGATCCACTTGCTCAAATCCATCATGCTGAGACTGAGATCCATTGCACTGAGGCTGGGATCCATCATACTGAGACTGAGATCCACCTGCTCAGATCCATCATGCTGAGACTGAGATCGACCTGCTCAGATCCATCGTGCTGATCTGAGATCCATCATGCTGAGACTGAGATCCACCTGCTCAGATCCATCATGCTGAGACTGAGATCCATCATGCTGAGACTGAGATCCATCCTGCTGAGACTGAGATCCACCTGCTCAGTTCCATCATGCTCAAACTAAGATCCACTTGCTCAGATCCATCATGCAGAGACCTAAATCCATTGCACTGAGGCTGAGATCCATCATGCTGAGACTGAGATCCATCACGCTGGGACTGAGATCCACTTGCTCAGATCCATCATGCTGAGACTGAGATCCATTACACTGAGGCTGATATCCATCATGCTGAGACTGAGATTTACCTGCTCAGATCCATCATGCTGAGACTGAGATACATTGCAGTGAGGCTGAGATCCATCATGCTGAGACTGAGATCCGTCACGCTGAGACTGAGATCCACTTGCTCAGATCCATCATGCTGAGACTGAGATCCATTGCACTGAGTCTGAGATCCATCATGCGGAGACTGAGATCCATCATGCTGAGACTGAGATCCATCATGCTGAGACTGAGATCTATTGCACTGAGGCTGAGATCCATCATGCCGAGACTGAGATCCATCACGCTGAGACTGAAATCCACCTGCTCAGATCCATCATGCTGAGACTGAGATCCCTCGTGCTGAGACTGAGTTCCATCGCACTGAGACTGAGATCCACCATGCTGAGAGTGATATCCATAGCACTGAGATTGAGATCCATCGCACTGAGACTGAGATCCATCGCACTGAGACTGAGATCCATCCTGCTGAGACTGAGATCTATCGCACTGAGACTGAGATCCATCATGCTGAGACTGAGATCCATCGTGCTGAGACTGAGATCCATCGCACTGTGACTGAGATCCATCATGCTTAAACTAAGATCCATCATTCTGAGACTGAGATCTATCGCACTGAGGCTGAGATCCATTGTGCTGAGACTGAGATCCATCGTGCTGAGACTGAGATCCATCATGCTGAGACTGCGATCGATCATGCTGAGATTGAGATTCATCATGTTGAGACTGAGATCCATCGCCCTGAGACTGAGATCCATCATGCTGAGACTGAAATCCATCATGCTGAGACTAGGATCGATCGCACTGAGACTGTGATCCACCTGCTCAGATCCATCGTGCTGAGACTGAGATCCCTCGTGCTGAGACTGAGATCCATCGCACTGAGACTGAGATCCATCATCTGAGACTGTGATCCATCATCTGAGACTGAGATCCATCGCACTGAGACTGAGATTCATCGCACTGAGACTGAGATCCATCGTGCTGTGACTGAGATCCATCGAGCTGAGACTGAGATCGACCTGCTCAGATCCATCATGCTGAGAATGAGATCGCCCTGCTCAGATCCATCATGCTGAGACTGAGATCCATCGCACTGAGTCCGAGATCCATCGCACTGCGACTGACATCCATCATGCTGAGACTGAGATCCATCATGTTGAAACTGAGATCCATTGAGGTCCATTGCACTGAGACTGAGATCCACCTGCTCAGATCCATCTTGCCGAGACTGACATCCATCGCACTGAGACTATGATCCATCGTGCTGAGACTGAGATCAATCGTGCTGAGACAGAGATCCATTGCACTGAGGCTGGGATCCATCATACAGAGACTGAGATCCATATGCTCAGATCCATCATGCTGAGTCTGAGATCCATCATGCTGAGACTGAGATCCACCTGATCAAATCCATCATGCTGAGACTGAGATCCATCATGCTGAGACTGAGATCCATCCTGCTGAGACTGAGATCCATCGCACTGAGACTGAGATCTATCGCACTGAGACTGAGATCCATTGTGCTGAGACTGAGATCCATCGTGCTGAGACTGAGATCCATCATGCTGAGACTGCGATCCATCATGCTGAGACTGAGATTCATCGTGTTGAGACTGAGATCCATCATGCTGAGACTGAGATCCACATGCTCAGATGCATCATGTTGAGACTGAGATCCATCGCCCTGAGACTGAGATCCATCATGCTGAGACTGAAATCCATCATGCTGAGACTAGGATCGATCGCACTGAGACTGTGATCCACCTGCTCAGATCCATCATGCTGTTACTGAGATCCCTCGTGCTGAGACTGAGATCCATCGCACTGAGACAGAGATCCATCATTTGAGACTGTGATCCATCATCTGAGACTGAGATCCATCGCACTGAGACTGAGATTCATCGCACTGAGCCTGAGATCGACCTGCTCAGATCCATCATGCTGAGACTGAGATCGCCCTAATCAGATCCATCATGCTGAGTCTGAGATCCATCGCACTGAGACTGAGATCCATCGCACTGCGACTGACATCCATCATGCTGAGACTGAGATCCATCATGTTGAAACTGAGATCCATCATGTTTAGACTGAGATCCATTGCACTGAGACTGAGATCCACCTGCTCTGATTCATCTTGCCGAGACTGACATCCATCGCACTGAGACTATGATCCATCGTGCTGAGACTGAGATCCATCGTGCTGAGACTGAGATCTATTGCACTGAGGCTGGGTTCCATCATACTGAGACTGAGATCCACCTGCTCAGATCCATCATGCTGAGACTGAGATCGACCTGCTCAGATCCATCGTGCTGCGTGTGAGATCCATCATGCTGAGACTGAGATCCACCCGCTCAGATCCATCATGCTGAGACTGAGATCCATCATGCTGAGACTGAGATCCATCCTGCTGAGACTGAGATCCACCTGCTCAGTTCCATCATGCTCAAACTAAGATCCACTTGCTCAGATCCATCATGCAGAGACCTAAATCCATTGCACTGAGGCTGAGATCAAACATGCTGAGACTGAGATCCATCACGCTGGGACTGAGATCCACTTGCTCAGATCCATCATGCTGAGACTGAGATCCATTACACTGAGGCTGATATCCATCATGCTGAGACTGAGATTTACCTGCTCAGATCCATCATGCTGAGACTGAGATCAATCATGCTGAGTCTGAGATCCATCATGCTGAGACTGAGATCCATTGCACTGATGCTGAGATCCATCGCACTGAGACTCAGATCCATCGCTCTGAGATTGAGATCCACTGCACTGAGACTGAGATCCATCAAGCTGAGACTGAGATCCACCTGCTCAGATCCATCATGCTGAGACTGAGATCCATCATGCTGAGATTGAGATCCATCATGCTGAGACTGAGATCCATCATGTTGAAACTGAGATCCATCATGCTGAGACTGAGATCCATTGCACTGAGGCTGAGATCCATCATGCTGAGACTGAGATCCACCTGCTTAGATCCATCTTGCCGAGGCTGTCATCCAGCGGACTGAGACATGAGATCCATCATGCTGAGACTGAGATCCATCATGCTGAGACTGAGATCCATTGCACTGAGGCTGAGATCCATCATACTGAGACTGAGATCCACCTGCTCAGATCCATCATGCTGAGACTGAGATCGACCTGCTTCGATCCATCGTGCTGATTCTGAGATCCATCATGCTGAGACTGAGATGCATTGCACTGAGACTGAGATCCATCGTGCTGAGACTCAGATCTATCGCACTGAGACTGAGATCCATTGTGCTGAGACTGAGATCCATTGTGCTGAGACTGAGATCCATCGCACTGAGACTGAGATCCATCGCACTGAGAATGAGATCCATCGTGCTGAGACTGAGATCAATCGTGCTGAGACTGAGATGCATCGTACTGAGACTGAGATTCATCGTGTTGAGACTGAGATCCATCATGCTGAGGCTGAGATCCACCTGCTCAGATCCATCATGTTGAGACTGAGATCCATCGCCCTGAGACTGAGATCCATCATGCTGAGAGTGAGATCCATCATGCTGTGACTGAGACCTATTGCAATGAGATTGAGATCCCTTGTGTTGAGACTGAGATCCATCGCACTGATACTGAGATCCATCATGCTGAGAGAGAGATGCATAGCACTGAGAATGAGATCCATTGCACTGAGACTGAGATCCGTCACGCTGAGACTGAGATCCACTTGCTCAGATCCATCATGCTGAGACTGAGATCCATTGCACTGAGTCTGAGATCCATCATGCTGAGACTGAGATCCACCTGCTCAGATCCATCATGCTGAGACTGAGATCCATTGCACTGAGGCTGAGATCCATCATGCTGAGACTGAGATCCATTGCACTGAGGCTGAGATCCACCTGCTCAGATCCATCATGCTGAGACTGACATCTCTCGTGCTGAGACTGAGATACATAGCACTGTGACGGGGATCCATCATGCTGAGAGTGAGACCCATAGCACTGAGACAGAGATCCATCGCACTGAGACTGAGATGCATTGCACTGAGACTGAGATCCATCGTGCTGAGACTGAGATCTATCGCACTGAGACTGAGATCCATTGTGCTGAGACTGAGTTCCATTGTGCTGAGACTGAGATCCATCCCACTGAGACTGAGATCCATCGCACTGAGACTGAGATCCATCGTGCTGAGACTGAGATCAATCGTGCTGAGACTGAGATGCATCGTACTGAGACTGAGATTCGTCGTGTTGAGACTGAGATCCATCATGCTGAGGCTGAGATCCACCTGCTCAGATCCATCATGTTGAGACTGAGATCCATCGCCCTGAGACTGAGATCCATCATGCTGAGAGTGAGATCAATCATGCTGAGACTGAGACCTATTGCAATGAGACGGAGATCCCTTGTGTTGAGACTGAGATCCATCGCACTGAAACTGAGATCCATCATGCTGAGAGAGAGATGCATAGCACTGAGAATGAGATCCAATGCACTGAGACTGAGATCCATCGCACTGAGACTGAGATCCATCGTGCTGAGACTGAGATCTATCGCACTGAGACTGAGATCCATCATGGTGAGACTGAGATCCATCGTTCTGAGCCTGAGATCCATCGTGCTGAGACTGAGATCCATCATGCTGAGACTAAGATCCATCATGCTGAGACTGAGATCCATCGCACTGAGACTGAGATCCATCACGCTGAGACTGAGATACATCACGCTGAGACTGAGATCCATCGAGCTGAGACTGAGATACATCATGCTGAGACTGAGATCCATCGCACTGAGACTGAGATCCATCATCTGAGACTGGGATCCATCATCTGAGACTGAGATCCATTGCACTGAGACTGAGATACATCGTGCTGAGACTGAGGTCCACCTGCTCAGATCCATCATGCTGAGACTGAGATCCACTTGCTCAGATCCATCATGCTGAGACTGAGATCCATTGCACTGAGGCTGAGATCCATCATGCTGAGACTGGGATCCATCATCTGAGACTGAGATCCATTGCACTGAGACTGAGATACATCGTGCTGAGACTGAGGTCCACCTGCTCAGATCCATCATGCTGAGACTGAGATCCACTTGCTCAAATCCATCATGCTGAGACTGAGATCCATTGCACTGAGGCTGGGATCCATCATACTGAGACTGAGATCCACCTGCTCAGATCCATCATGCTGAGACTGAGATCGACCTGCTCAGATCCATCGTGCTGATCTGAGATCCATCATGCTGAGACTGAGATCCACCTGCTCAGATCCATCATGCTGAGACTGAGATCCATCATGCTGAGACTGAGATCCATCCTGCTGAGACTGAGATCCACCTGCTCAGTTCCATCATGCTCAAACTAAGATCCACTTGCTCAGATCCATCATGCAGAGACCTAAATCCATTGCACTGAGGCTGAGATCCATCATGCTGAGACTGAGATCCATCACGCTGGGACTGAGATCCACTTGCTCAGATCCATCATGCTGAGACTGAGATCCATTACACTGAGGCTGATATCCATCATGCTGAGACTGAGATTTACCTGCTCAGATCCATAATGCTGAGACTGAGATCCATCATGCTGAGACTGAGATCCATCATTCTGAGACTGAGATCCATTGCACTGATGCTGAGATCCATCGCACTGAGACTCAGATCCACTGCACTCAGATTGAGATCCACTGCATTGAGACTGAGATCTAACATGCTGAGACTGAGATCCATCGTGCTGAGAAAGAGATCCATAATGCTGAGACTGAGATCCATCATGCTGAGACTGAGATCCATCATTCTGAGACTGAGATCCATTGCACTGATGCTGAGATCCATCGCACTGAGACTCAGTTCCACTGCACTCAGATTGAGATCCACTGCATTGAGACTGAGATCTAACATGCTGAGACTGAGATCCATCGTGCTGAGAAAGAGATCCATCATGCTGAGACTGAGAGCCACCTGCTCAGATCCATCATGCTGAGACTGAGATCCATCATGCTGAGATTGAGATCCATCATGCTGAGACTGAGATCCATCATGCTGAGACTGAGATCCATCATGCTGAGACTGAGATCCATCATGCTGAGATTGAGATCCATCGCACTTAGACTGAGATCCATCGCACTGAGACTGAGATCAATCGCACTGAGACTGAGATCCATCATGCTGAGACTGAGATCCATCATGTTGAAACTGAGATCCATCATGCTGAGACTGAGATCCATTGCACTGAGGCTGAGATCCATCATGCTCAGACTGAGATCCACCTGCTTAGATCCATCTTGCCGAGGCTGTCATCCAGCGGACTGAGACATGAGATCCATCATGTTGAGACTGAGATCCATCATGCTGGGACTGAGATCCATTGCACTGAGGCTGAGATCCATCATACTGAGACTGAGATCCACCTGCTCAGATCCATCATGCTGAGACTGAGATCGACCTGCTTCGATCCATCGTGCTGATTCTGAGATCCATCATGCTGAGACTGAGATCCATTGCACTGAGGCTGAGATCCATCATGCTGAGACTGAGATCCACCTGCTCAGATCCATCATGCTGAGACTGAAATACATTGCAGTGAGGCTGAGATCCATCATGCTGAGACTGAGATCCGTCACGCTGAGACTGAGATCCACTTGCTCAGATCCATCATGCTGAGACTGAGATCCATTGCACTGAGTCTGAGATCCATCATGCGGAGACTGAGATCCATCATGCTGAGACTGAGATCCATCATGCTGAGACTGAGATCCATCATGCTGATACTGAGATCCATTGCACTGAGGCTGAGATCCATCATGCCGAGACTGAGATCCATCACGCTGAGACTGAAATCCACCTGCTCAGATCCATCATGCTGAGACTGAGATCCCTCGTGCTGAGACTGAGTTCCATCGCACTGAGACTGAGATCCACCATGCTGAGAGTGATATCCATAGCACTGAGATTGAGATCCATCGCACTGAGACTGAGATCCATCGCACTGAGGCTGAGATCCATCGTGCTGAGACTGAGATCCATCGCACTGTGACTGAGATCCATCATGCTGAGACTAAGATCCATCCTCCTGAGACTGAGATCTATCGCACTGAGACTGAGATCCATCATGCTGAGGCTGAGATCCATCATGCTGAGACTGAGATCCATCGCACTGTGACTGAGATCCATCATGCTGAGACAAAGATCCATCATTCTGAGACTGAGATCTATCGCACTGAGACTGAGATCCATTGTGCTGAGACTGAGATCCATCGTGCGGAGACTGAGATCCATCATGCTGAGACTGCGATCGAACATGCTGAGATTGAGATTCATCATGTTGAGACTGAGATCCATCGCCCTGAGACTGAGATCCATCATGCTGAGACTGAAATCCATCATGCTGAGACTAGGATCGATCGCACTGAGACTGTGATCCACCTGCTCAGATCCATCGTGCTGAGACTGAGATCCCTCGTGCTGAGACTGAGATCCATCGCACTGAGACTGATATCCATCATTTGAGACTGTGATCCATCATCTGAGACTGAGATCCATCGCACTGAGACTGAGATTCATCGCACTGAGACTGAGATCCATCGTGCTGTGACTGAGATCCATCGAGCTGAGACTGAGATCGACCTGCTCAGATCCATCATGCTGAGAATGAGATCGCCCTGCTCAGATCCATCATGCTGAGACTGAGATCCATCATGTTGAAACAGAGATCCATCATGTTTAGACTGAGGTCCATTGCACTGAGACTGAGATCCACCTGCTCAGATCCATCTTGCCGAGACTGACATCCATCGCACTGAGACTATGATCCATCGTGCTGAGACTGAGATCAATCGTGCTGAGACTGAGATCCATTGCACTGAGGCTGGGATCCATCATACAGAGACTGAGATCCATATGCTCAGATCCATCATGCTGAGTCTAAGATCCATCATGCTGAGACTGAGATCCATCGTGCTGAGACTGAGATCCATCCTGCTGAGACTGAGATCCACCATGCTGTGACTGAGATCCATCGCACTGAGACTGAGATCCATCATGCTGAGACTGAGATCCATCGCACTGAGCCTGAGATCCATCATCTGAGACTGAGATCAAACATCTGAGACTGAGATCCATCGCACTGAGACTGAGATTCATCGCACTGAGACTGTGATCCATCGTGCTGAGACTGAGATCCATCGTGCTGAGACTGAGATTCATTGCACTGAGACTGAGATACATCGTGCTGAGACTGAGGTCCACTTGCTCAGATCCATCATGCTGAGACTGAGATCGACCTGCTCAGATTCATCGTGCTGAGTCTGAGATCCATCATGCTGAGACTGAGATCCACCTGCTCAGATCCATCATGCTGAGACTGATTTCGATCATGCTGAGACTGAGATCCATCCTGCTGAGACTGAGATCCACCTGCTCAGATCCATCATGCTTAAACTGAGATCCACCTGCTCAGATTCATCATGCTGAGACTGAGATCCATCGCACTGAGACTGAGATCCATCGCATTGCGACTGACATCCATCATGCTGAGACTGAGATCCATCATGTTGAAATAGAGATCCATCATGTTGAGACTGAGATACATTGCACTGAGACTGAGATCCACCTGCTCAGATCCATCTTGCCGAGACTGACATCCATCGCACTGAGACTATGATCCATCGTGCTGAGACTGAGATCCATCGTGTTGAGACTGAGATCCATTGCACTAAGGCTGGGATCCATCATACTGAGACTGAGATCCACTTGCTCAGATCCATCATGCTGAGACTGAGATCGACCTGCTCAGATCCATCGTGCTGAGTCTGAGATCCATCATGCTGAGACTGAGATCCACCTGCTCAGATCCATCATGCTGAGACTGATTTGCATCATGCTGAGACTGAGATCCATCCTGCTGAGACTGAGATCCACCTGCTCAGTTCCATCATGCTCAAACTGAGATCCACTTGCTCAGATCCATCATGCTGAGACTGAAATCCATTGCACTGAGGCTGAGATCCATCATGCTGAGACTGAGAACCACCTGCTCAGATCCATCATGCTGAGACTTAGATCCATCATGCTGAGACTGAGATCCATCATGCTGAGACTGAGATCCATTGCACTGAGGCTGAGATCCATTGCACTGATGCTGAGATCCATCGCACTCAGACTCAGATCCATCGCACTGAGACAGAGATCCACTGCACTGAGACTGAGATCTATCATGCTGAGACTGAGATCCATGGGGCTGAGATAGAGATCCATCATGCTGAGACTGAGATCCATCATTCTGAGCCTGAGATCCATCATGCTGAGACTGAGATCCATCATTCTGAGCCTGAGATCCATCATGCTGAGACTAAGATCCATCATTCTGAGACTGAGATCTATCGCACTGAGACTGAGATCCATTGTGCTGAGACTGAGATCCCTCGTGTTGAGACTGAGATCCATCATGCTGAGACTGCGATCGATCATGCTGAGATTGAGATTCATCATGTTGAGACTGAGATCCATCGCCCTGAGACTGAGATCCATCATGCTGAGACTGAAATCCATCATGCTGAGACTAGGATCGATCGCACTGAGACTGTGATCCACCTGCTCAGATCCATCGTGCTGAGACTGAGATCCCTCGTGCTGAGACTGAGATCCATCGCACTGAGACTGATATCCATCATCTGAGACTGTGATCCATCATCTGAGACTGAGATCCATCGCACTGAGACTGAGATTCATCGCATTGAGACTGAGATCCATCGTGCTGTGACTGAGATCCATCGAGCTGAGACTGAGATCGACCTGCTCAGATCCATCATGCTGAGAATGAGATCGCCCTGCTCAGATCCATCATGCTGAGACTGAGATCCATCATGTTGAAACAGAGATCCATCATGTTTAGACTGAGGTCCATTGCACTGAGACTGAGATCCACCTGCTCAGATCCATCTTGCCGAGACTGACATCCATCGCACTGAGACTATGATCCATCGTGCTGAGACTGAGATCAATCGTGCTGAGACTGAGATCCATTGCACTGAGGCTGGGATCCATCATACAGAGACTGAGATCCATATGCTCAGATCCATCATGCTGAGTCTGAGATCCATCATGCTGAGACTGAGATCCACCTGATCAAATCCATCATGCTGAGACTGAGATCCATCATGCTGAGACTGAGATCCATCCTGCTGAGACTGAGATCCACCATGCTGTGACTGAGATCCATCGCACTGAGACTGAGATCCATCATGCTGAGACTGAGATCCATCGCACTGAGCCTGAGATCCATCTTCTGAGACTGAGATCAAACATCTGAGACTGAGATCCATCGCACTGAGACTGAGATTCATCGCACTGAGACTGTGATCCATCGTGCTGAGACTGAGATCCAT
Organism: Cetorhinus maximus; assembly: GCF_964194155.1. Taxonomy (NCBI): domain Eukaryota; kingdom Metazoa; phylum Chordata; class Chondrichthyes; order Lamniformes; family Cetorhinidae; genus Cetorhinus; species Cetorhinus maximus. Next base: position 393,742 of record NW_027596159.1, read on the forward strand.
CGTGTTGAGACTGAGATTCATTGCACTGAGACTGAGATACATCGTGCTGAGACTGAGGTCCACTTGCTCAGATCCATCATGCTGAGACTGAGATCGACCTGCTCAGATTCATCGTGCTGAGTCTGAGATCCATCATGCTGAGACTGAGATCCACCTGCTCAGATCCATCATGCTGAGACTGATTTCGATCATGCTGAGACTGAGATCCATCCTGCTGAGACTGAGATCCACCTGCTCAGATCCATCATGCTTAAACTGAGATCCACCTGCTCAGATTCATCATGCTGAGACTGAGATCCATCGCACTGAGACTGAGATCCATCGCATTGCGACTGACATCCATCATGCTGAGACTGAGATCCATCATGTTGAAATAGAGATCCATCATGTTGAGACTGAGATACATTGCACTGAGACTGAGATCCACCTGCTCAGATCCATCTTGCCGAGACTGACATCCATCGCACTGAGACTATGATCCATCGTGCTGAGACTGAGATCCATCGTGTTGAGACTGAGATCCATTGCACTAAGGCTGGGATCCATCATACTGAGACTGAGATCCACTTGCTCAGATCCATCATGCTGAGACTGAGATCGACCTGCTCAGATCCATCGTGCTGAGTCTGAGATCCATCATGCTGAGACTGAGATCCACCTGCTCAGATCCATCATGCTGAGACTGATTTGCATCATGCTGAGACTGAGATCCATCCTGCTGAGACTGAGATCCACCTGCTCAGTTCCATCATGCTCAAACTGAGATCCACTTGCTCAGATCCATCATGCTGAGACTGAAATCCATTGCACTGAGGCTGAGATCCATCATGCTGAGACTGAGAACCACCTGCTCAGATCCATCATGCTGAGACTTAGATCCATCATGCTGAGACTGAGATCCATCATGCTGAGACTGAGATCCATTGCACTGAGGCTGAGATCCATTGCACTGATGCTGAGATCCATCGCACTCAGACTCAGATCCATCGCACTGAGACAGAGATCCACTGCACTGAGACTGAGATCTATCATGCTGAGACTGAGATCCATGGGGCTGAGATAGAGATCCATCATGCTGAGACTGAGATCCATCATTCTGAGCCTGAGATCCAGCATGCTGAGACTGAGATCCATCATGCTGAGACAGAGATCCATTGCACTGAGGCTGAGATCCATCATGCTGAGACTGAGATCCATCACCCTGAGACTGAAATTCACCTGCTCAGATCCATCATGCTGAGACTGAGATCCCTCGTGTTGAGACTGAGATCCATCGCACTGAGACTGAGATCCACCATGCTGAGAGAGAGATCCATAGCACTGAGACTGAGATCCATCGCACTGAGACTGAGATCCATCGCACTGAGACTGAGATCCATCGTGCTGAGACTAAGATCAATCGCACTGAGACTGAGATCCATCATGCTGAGGCCGAGATCCATTGTGCTGAGACTGAGATCCGTCGCACTGAGACTGAGATCCATCATGCTGAGACTAAGATCCATCGCACTGAGACTGAGATCTATCGCACTGAGACTGAGATCCATTGTGCTGAGACTGAGATCCATCGTGCTGAGACTGAGATCCATCATGCTGAGACTGCGATCCATCATGCTGAGACTGAGATTCATCGTGTTGAGACTGAGATCCATCATGCTGAGACTGAGATCCACATGCTCAGATGCATCATGTTGAGACTGAGATCCATCGCCCTGAGACTGAGATCCATCATGCTGAGACTGAAATCCATCATGCTGAGACTAGGATCGATCGCACTGAGACTGTGATCCACCTGCTCAGATCCATCATGCTGAGACTGAGATCCCTCGTGCTGAGACTGAGATCCATCGCACTGAGACTGAGATCCATCATCTGAGACTGAGATCCATCATCTGAGACTGAGATCCATCGCACTGAGACTGAGATTCATCGCACTGAGACTGAGATCGACCTGCTCAGATCCATCATGCTGAGACTGAGATCGCCCTAATCAGATCCATCATGCTGAGACTGAGATCCATCGCACTGAGACTGAGATCCATCGCACTGCGACTGACATCCATCATGCTGAGACTGAGATCCATCATGTTGAAACTGAGATCCATCATGTTTAGACTGAGATCCATTGCACTGAGACTGAGATCCACCTGCTCTGATTCATCTTGCCGAGACTGACATCCATCGCACTGAGACTATGATCCATCGTGCTGAGACTGAGATCCATCGTGCTGAGACTGAGATCTATTGCACTGAGGCTGGGATCCATCATACTGAGACTGAGATCCACCTGCTCAGATCCATCATGCTGAGACTGAGATCGACCTGCTCAGATCCATCGTGCTGCGTGTGAGATCCATCATGCTGAGACTGAGATCCACCCGCTCAGATCCATCATGCTGAGACTGAGATCCATCATGCTGAGACTGAGATCCATCCTGCTGAGACTGAGATCCACCTGCTCAGTTCCATCATGCTCAAACTAAGATCCACTTGCTCAGATCCATCATGCAGAGACCTAAATCCATTGCACTGAGGCTGAGATCAATCATGCTGAGACTGAGATCCATCACGCTGGGACTGAGATCCACTTGCTCAGATCCATCATGCTGAGACTGAGATCCATTACACTGAGGCTGATATCCATCATGCTGAGACTGAGATTTACCTGCTCAGATCCATCATGCTGAGACTGAGATCAATCATGCTGAGTCTGAGATCCATCATGCTGAGACTGAGATCCATTGCACTGATGCTGAGATCCATCGCACTGAGACTCAGATCCATCGCTCTGAGATTGAGATCCACTGCACTGAGACTGAGATCCATCAAGCTGAGACTGAGATCCACCTGCTCAGATCCATCATGCTGAGACTGAGATCCATCATGCTGAGATTGAGATCCATCATGCTGAGACTGAGATCCATCATGCTGAGACTGAGATCCATCATGCTGAGACTGAGATCCATCATGTTGAAACTGAGATCCATCATGCTGAGACTGAGATCCATTGTACTGAGGCTGAGATCCATCATGCTGAGACTGAGATCCACCTGCTTAGATCCATCTTGCCGAGGCTGTCATCCAGCGGACTGAGACATGAGATCCATCATGCTGAGACTGAGATCCATCATGCTGAGACTGAGATCCATTGCACTGAGGCTGAGATCCATCATACTGAGACTGAGATCCACCTGCTCAGATCCATCATGCTGAGACTGAGATCGACCTGCTTCGATCCATCGTGCTGATTCTGAGATCCATCATGCTGAGACTGAGATGCATTGCACTGACACTGAGATCCATCGTGCTGAGACTCAGATCTATCGCACTGAGACTGAGATCCATTGTGCTGAGACTGAGTTCCATTGTGCTGAGACTGAGATCCATCGCACTGAGACTGAGATCCATCGCACTGAGACTGAGATCCATCGTGCTGAGACTGAGATCAATCGTGCTGAGACTGAGATCCATCGCACTGAGACTGAGATTCGTCGTGTTGAGACTGAGATCCATCATGCTGAGGCTGAGATCCACCTGCTCACATCCATCATGTTGAGACTGAGATCCATCGCCCTGAGACTGAGATCCATCATGCTGAGAGTGAGATCCATCATGCTGAGACTGAGACCTATTGCAATGAGACTGAGATCCCTTGTGTTGAGACTGAGATCCATCGCACTGATACTGAGATCCATCATGCTGAGAGAGAGATGCATAGCACTGAGAATGAGATCCATTGCACTGAGACTGAGATCCGTCACGCTGAGACTGAGATCCACTTGCTCAGATCCATCATGCTGAGACTGAGTTCCATTGCACTGAGTCTGAGATCCATCATGCTGAGACTGAGATCCACCTGCTCAGATCCATCATGCTGAGACTGAGATCCATTGCACTGAGGCTGAGATCCATCATGCTGAGACTGAGATCCATTGCACTGAGGCTGAGATCTGTCACGCTGAGACTGAGATCCACTTGCTCAGATCCATCATGCTGAGACTGAGATCCATTGCACTGAGTCTGAGATCCATCATGCGGAGACTGAGATCCATCTGCTCAGATCCATCATGCTGAGACTGAGATCCATTGCACTGAGGCTGAGATCCATCATGCTGAGACTGATATCCATCACGCTGAGACTGAGATCCACCTGCTCAGATCCATCATGCTGAGACTGACATCTCTCGTGCTGAGACTGAGATACATAGCACTGTGACGGGGATCCATCATGCTGAGAGTGAGACCCATAGCACTGAGACAGAGATCCATCGCACTGAGACTGAGATGCATTGCACTGAGACTGAGATCCATCGTGCTGAGACTGAGATCTATCGCACTGAGACTGAGATCCATTGTGCTGAGACTGAGTTCCATTGTGCTGAGACTGAGATCCATCCCACTGAGACTGAGATCCATCGCACTGAGACTGAGATCCATCGTGCTGAGACTGAGATCAATCGTGCTGAGACTGAGATGCATCGTACTGAGACTGAGATTCGTCGTGTTGAGACTGAGATCCATCATGCTGAGGCTGAGATCCACCTGCTCAGATTCATCGTGCTGAGTCTGAGATCCATCATGCTGAGACTGAGATCCACCTGCTCAGATCCATCATGCTGAGACTGATTTCGATCATGCTGAGACTGAGATCCATCCTGCTGAGACTGAGATCCACCTGCTCAGATCCATCATGCTTAAACTGAGATCCACCTGCTCAGATTCATCATGCTGAGACTGAGATCCATCGCACTGAGACTGAGATCCATCGCATTGCGACTGACATCCATCATGCTGAGACTGAGATCCATCATGTTGAAATAGAGATCCATCATGTTGAGACTGAGATACATTGCACTGAGACTGAGATCCACCTGCTCAGATCCATCTTGCCGAGACTGACATCCATCGCACTGAGACTATGATCCATCGTGCTGAGACTGAGATCCATCGTGTTGAGACTGAGATCCATTGCACTAAGGCTGGGATCCATCATACTGAGACTGAGATCCACTTGCTCAGATCCATCATGCTGAGACTGAGATCGACCTGCTCAGATCCATCGTGCTGAGTCTGAGATCCATCATGCTGAGACTGAGATCCACCTGCTCAGATCCATCATGCTGAGACTGATTTGCATCATGCTGAGACTGAGATCCATCCTGCTGAGACTGAGATCCACCTGCTCAGTTCCATCATGCTCAAACTGAGATCCACTTGCTCAGATCCATCATGCTGAGACTGAAATCCATTGCACTGAGGCTGAGATCCATCATGCTGAGACTGAGAACCACCTGCTCAGATCCATCATGCTGAGACTTAGATCCATCATGCTGAGACTGAGATCCATCATGCTGAGACTGAGATCCATTGCACTGAGGCTGAGATCCATTGCACTGATGCTGAGATCCATCGCACTCAGACTCAGATCCATCGCACTGAGACAGAGATCCACTGCACTGAGACTGAGATCTATCATGCTGAGACTGAGATCCATGGGGCTGAGATAGAGATCCATCATGCTGAGACTGAGATCCATCATTCTGAGCCTGAGATCCAGCATGCTGAGACTGAGATCCATCATGCTGAGACAGAGATCCATTGCACTGAGGCTGAGATCCATCATGCTGAGACTGAGATCCATCACCCTGAGACTGAAATTCACCTGCTCAGATCCATCATGCTGAGACTGAGATCCCTCGTGTTGAGACTGAGATCCATCGCACTGAGACTGAGATCCACCATGCTGAGAGAGAGATCCATAGCACTGAGACTGAGATCCATCGCACTGAGACTGAGATCCATCGCACTGAGACTGAGATCCATCGTGCTGAGACTAAGATCAATCGCACTGAGACTGAGATCCATCATGCTGAGGCCGAGATCCATTGTGCTGAGACTGAGATCCGTCGCACTGAGACTGAGATCCATCATGCTGAGACTAAGATCCATCGCACTGAGACTGAGATCTATCGCACTGAGACTGAGATCCATTGTGCTGAGACTGAGATCCATCGTGCTGAGACTGAGATCCATCATGCTGAGACTGAGATCCATCATGCTGAGACTGAGATTCATCGTGTTGAGACTGAGATCCATCATGCTGAGACTGAGATCCACATGCTCAGATGCATCATGTTGAGACTGAGATCCATCGCCCTGAGACTGAGATCCATCATGCTGAGACTGAAATCCATCATGCTGAGACTAGGATCGATCGCACTGAGACTGTGATCCACCTGCTCAGATCCATCATGCTGAGACTGAGATCCCTCGTGCTGAGACTGAGATCCATCGCACTGAGACTGAGATCCATCATCTGAGACTGAGATCCATCATCTGAGACTGAGATCCATCGCACTGAGACTGAGATTCATCGCACTGAGACTGAGATCGACCTGCTCAGATCCATCATGCTGAGACTGAGATCGCCCTAATCAGATCCATCATGCTGAGACTGAGATCCATCGCACTGAGACTGAGATCCATCGCACTGCGACTGACATCCATCATGCTGAGACTGAGATCCATCATGTTGAAACTGAGATCCATCATGTTTAGACTGAGATCCATTGCACTGAGACTGAGATCCACCTGCTCTGATTCATCTTGCCGAGACTGACATCCATCGCACTGAGACTATGATCCATCGTGCTGAGACTGAGATCCATCGTGCTGAGACTGAGATCTATTGCACTGAGGCTGGGATCCATCATACTGAGACTGAGATCCACCTGCTCAGATCCATCATGCTGAGACTGAGATCGACCTGCTCAGATCCATCGTGCTGCGTGTGAGATCCATCATGCTGAGACTGAGATCCACCCGCTCAGATCCATCATGCTGAGACTGAGATCCATCATGCTGAGACTGAGATCCATCCTGCTGAGACTGAGATCCACCTGCTCAGTTCCATCATGCTCAAACTAAGATCCACTTGCTCAGATCCATCATGCAGAGACCTAAATCCATTGCACTGAGGCTGAGATCAATCATGCTGAGACTGAGATCCATCACGCTGGGACTGAGATCCACTTGCTCAGATCCATCATGCTGAGACTGAGATCCATTACACTGAGGCTGATATCCATCATGCTGAGACTGAGATTTACCTGCTCAGATCCATCATGCTGAGACTGAGATCAATCATGCTGAGTCTGAGATCCATCATGCTGAGACTGAGATCCATTGCACTGATGCTGAGATCCATCGCACTGAGACTCAGATCCATCGCTCTGAGATTGAGATCCACTGCACTGAGACTGAGATCCATCAAGCTGAGACTGAGATCCACCTGCTCAGATCCATCATGCTGAGACTGAGATCCATCATGCTGAGATTGAGATCCATCATGCTGAGACTGAGATCCATCATGCTGAGACTGAGATCCATCATGCTGAGACTGAGATCCATCATGTTGAAACTGAGATCCATCATGCTGAGACTGAGATCCATTGTACTGAGGCTGAGATCCATCATGCTGAGACTGAGATCCACCTGCTTAGATCCATCTTGCCGAGGCTGTCATCCAGCGGACTGAGACATGAGATCCATCATGCTGAGACTGAGATCCATCATGCTGAGACTGAGATCCATTGCACTGAGGCTGAGATCCATCATACTGAGACTGAGATCCACCTGCTCAGATCCATCATGCTGAGACTGAGATCGACCTGCTTCGATCCATCGTGCTGATTCTGAGATCCATCATGCTGAGACTGAGATGCATTGCACTGACACTGAGATCCATCGTGCTGAGACTCAGATCTATCGCACTGAGACTGAGATCCATTGTGCTGAGACTGAGTTCCATTGTGCTGAGACTGAGATCCATCGCACTGAGACTGAGATCCATCGCACTGAGACTGAGATCCATCGTGCTGAGACTGAGATCAATCGTGCTGAGACTGAGATCCATCGCACTGAGACTGAGATTCGTCGTGTTGAGACTGAGATCCATCATGCTGAGGCTGAGATCCACCTGCTCACATCCATCATGTTGAGACTGAGATCCATCGCCCTGAGACTGAGATCCATCATGCTGAGAGTGAGATCCATCATGCTGAGACTGAGACCTATTGCAATGAGACTGAGATCCTTTGTGTTGAGACTGAGATCCATCGCACTGATACTGAGATCCATCATGCTGAGAGAGAGATGCATAGCACTGAGAATGAGATCCATTGCACTGAGACTGAGATCCGTCACGCTGAGACTGAGATCCACTTGCTCAGATCCATCATGCTGAGACTGAGTTCCATTGCACTGAGTCTGAGATCCATCATGCTGAGACTGAGATCCACCTGCTCAGATCCATCATGCTGAGACTGAGATCCATTGCACTGAGGCTGAGATCCATCATGCTGAGACTGAGATCCATTGCACTGAGGCTGAGATCTGTCACGCTGAGACTGAGATCCACTTGCTCAGATCCATCATGCTGAGACTGAGATCCATTGCACTGAGTCTGAGATCCATCATGCGGAGACTGAGATCCATCTGCTCAGATCCATCATGCTGAGACTGAGATCCATTGCACTGAGGCTGAGATCCATCATGCTGAGACTGATATCCATCACGCTGAGACTGAGATCCACCTGCTCAGATCCATCATGCTGAGACTGACATCTCTCGTGCTGAGACTGAGATACATAGCACTGTGACGGGGATCCATCATGCTGAGAGTGAGACCCATAGCACTGAGACAGAGATCCATCGCACTGAGACTGAGATGCATTGCACTGAGACTGAGATCCATCGTGCTGAGACTGAGATCTATCGCACTGAGACTGAGATCCATTGTGCTGAGACTGAGTTCCATTGTGCTGAGACTGAGATCCATCCCACTGAGACTGAGATCCATCGCACTGAGACTGAGATCCATCGTGCTGAGACTGAGATCAATCGTGCTGAGACTGAGATGCATCGTACTGAGACTGAGATTCGTCGTGTTGAGACTGAGATCCATCATGCTGAGGCTGAGATCCACCTGCTCAGATCCATCATGTTGAGACTGAGATCCATCATGCTGAGACTGAGATCCATCATGCTGAGAGTGAGATCCATCATGCTGAGACTGAGACCTATTGCAATGAGACGGAGATCCCTTGTGTTGAGACTGAGATCCATCGCACTGATACTGAGATCCATCATGCTGAGAGAGAGATGCATAGCACTGAGAATGAGATCCATTGCACTGAGACTGAGATCCATCGGACTGAGACTGAGATCCATCGTGCTGAGACTGAGATCTATCGCACTGAGACTGAGATCCATCATGGTGAGACTGAGATCCATCGTTCTGAGCCTGAGATCCATCGTGCTGAGACTGAGATCCATCATGCTGAGACTAAGATCCATCATGCTGAGACTGAGATCCATCGCACTGAGACTGAGATCCATCACGCTGAGACTGAGATACATCACGCTGAGACTGAGATCCATCGAGCTGAGACTGAGATACATCATGCTGAGACTGAGATCCATCGCACTGAGACTGAGATCCATCCTCTGAGACTGGGATCCATCATCTGAGACTGAGATCCATTGCACTGAGACTGAGATACATCGTGCTGAGACTGAGGTCCACCTGCTCAGATCCATCATGCTGAGACTGAGATCCACTTGCTCAGATCCATCATGCTGAGACTGAGATCCATTGCACTGAGGCTGAGATCCATCATGCTGAGACTGGGATCCATCATCTGAGACTGAGATCCATTGCACTGAGACTGAGATACATCGTGCTGAGACTGAGGTCCACCTGCTCAGATCCATCATGCTGAGACTGAGATCCACCCGCTCAGATCCATCATGCTGAGACTGAGATCCATCATGCTGAGACTGAGATCCATCCTGCTGAGACTGAGATCCAGCTGCTCAGTTCCATCATGCTCAAACTAAGATCCACTTGCTCAGATCCATCATGCAGAGACCTAAATCCATTGCACTGAGGCTGAGATCCATCATGCTGAGACTGAGATCCATCACGCTGGGACTGAGATCCACTTGCTCAGATCCATCATGCTGAGACTGAGATCCATTACACTGAGGCTGATATCCATCATGCTGAGACTGAGATTTACCTGCTCAGATCCATAATGCTGAGACTGAGATCCATCATGCTCAGACTGAGATCCATCATTCTGAGACTGAGATCCATTGCACTGATGCTGAGATCCATCGCACTGAGACACAGATCCACTGCACTCAGATTGAGATCCACTGCATTGAGACTGAGATCTAACATGCTGAGACTGAGATCCATCGTGCTGAGAAAGAGATCCATCATGCTGAGACAGAGAGCCACCTGCTCAGATCCATCATGCTGAGACTGAGATCCATCATGCTGAGATTGAGATCCATCATGCTGAGACTGAGATCCATCATGCTGAGACTGAGATCCATCATGCTGAGACTGGGATCCATCATGCTGAGATTGAGATCCATCGCACTTAGACTGAGATCCATCGCACTGAGACTGAGATCAATCGCACTGAGACTGAGATCCATCATGCTGAGACTGAGATCCATCATGTTGAAACTGAGATCCATCATGCTGAGACTGAGATCCATTGCACTGAGGCTGAGATCCATCATGCTCAGACTGAGATCCACCTGCTTAGATCCATCTTGCCGAGGCTGTCATCCAGCGGACTGAGACATGAGATCCATCATGCTGAGACTGAGATCCATCATGCTGGGACTGAGATCCATTGCACTGAGGCTGAGATCCATCATACTGAGACTGAGATCCACCTGCTCAGATCCATCATGCTGAGACTGAGATCGACCTGCTTCGATCCATCGTGCTGATTCTGAGATCCATCATGCTGAGACTGAGATCCATTGCACTGAGGCTGAGATCCATCATGCTGAGACTGAGATCCACCTGCTCAGATCCATCATGCTGAGACTGAAATACATTGCAGTGAGGCTGAGATCCATCATGCTGAGACTGAGATCCATTGCACTGAGGCTGAGATCCATCATACTGAGACTGAGATCCACCTGCTCAGATCCATCATGCTGAGACTGAGATCGACCTGCTTCGATCCATCGTGCTGATTCTGAGATCCATCATGCTGAGACTGAGATCCATTGCACTGAGGCTGAGATCCATCATGCTGAGACTGAGATCCACCTGCTCAGATCCATCATGCTGAGACTGAGATACATTGCAGTGAGGCTGAGATCCATCATGCTGAGACTGAGATCCGTCACGCTGAGACTGAGATCCACTTGCTCAGATCCATCATGCTGAGACTGAGATCCATTGCACTGAGTCTGAGATCCATCATGCAGAGACTGAGATCCATCATGCTGAGACTGAGATCCATCATGCTGAGACTGAGATCCATCATGCTGAGACTGAGATCCATTGCACTGAGGCTGAGATCCATCATGCCGAGACTGAGATTCATCACGCTGAGACTGAAATCCACCTGCTCAGATCCATCATGCTGAGACTGAGATCCCTCGTGCTGAGACTGAGTTCCATCGCACTGAGACTGAGATCCACCATGCTGAGAGTGATATCCATAGCACTGAGATTGAGATCCATCGCACTGAGACTGAGATCCATCGCACTGAGACTGAGATCCATCCTGCTGAGACTGAGATCTATCGCACTGAGACTGAGATCCAATATGCTGAGGCTGAGATCCATCGTGCTGAGACTGAGATCGATCGCACTGTGACTGAGATCCATCATGCTGAGACTAAGATCCATCCTCCTGAGACTGAGATCTATCGCACTGAGACTGAGATCCAATATGCTGAGGCTGAGATCCATCGTGCTGAGACTGAGCTCCATCGCACTGTGACTGAGATCCATCATGCTGAGACTAAGATCCATCATTCTGAGACTGAGATCTATCGCACTGAGACTGAGATCCATTGTGCTGAGACTGAGATCCATCGTGCTGAGACTGAGATCGATCATGCTGAGATTGAGATTCATCATGTTGAGACTGAGATCCATCGCCCTGAGACTGAGATCCATCATGCTGAGACTGAAATCCATCATGCTGAGACTAGGATCGATCGCACTGAGACTGTGATCCAACTGCTCAGATCCATCGTGCTGAGACTGAGATCCCTCGTGCTGAGACTGAGATCCATCGCACTGAGACTGATATCCATCATTTGAGACTGTGATCCATCATCTGAGACTGAGATCCATCGCACTGAGACTGAGATTCATCGCACTGAGACTGAGATCCATCGTGCTGTGACTGAGATCCATCGAGCTGAGACTGAGATCGCCCTGCTCAGATCCATCATGTTGAAACTGAGATCCATCATGTTTAGACTGAGGTCCATTGCACTGAGACTGAGATCCAGCTGCTCAGATCCATCTTGCCGAGACTGACATCCATCGCACTGAGACTATGATCCATCGTGCTGAGACTGAGATCAATCGTGCTGAGACTGAGATCCATTGCACTGAGGCTGGGATCCATCATACAGAGACTGAGATCCATATGCTCAGATCCATCATGCTGAGTCTGAGATCCATCATGCTGAGACTGAGATCCACCTGATCAAATCCATCATGCTGAGACTGAGATCCATCATGCTGAGACTGAGATCCATCCTGCTGAGACTGAGATCCATCGTGCTGAGACTAAGATCCATCGTGCTGAGACTGAGATCCACCATGCTGTGACTGAGATCCATCGCACTGAGACTGAGATCCATCATGCTGAGACTGAGATCCATCGCACTGAGACTGAGATTCATCGCACTGAGACTGTGATCCATCGTGCTGAGACTGAGATCCATCGTGCTGAGACTGAGATTCATTGCACTGAGACTGAGATACATCGTGCTGAGACTGAGGTCCACTTGCTCAGATCCATCATGCTGAGACTGAGATCGACCTGCTCAGATTCATCGTGCTGAGTCTGAGATCCATCATGCTGAGACTGAGATCCACCTGCTCAGATCCATCATGCTGAGACTGATTTCGATCATGCTGAGACTGAGATCCATCCTGCTGAGACTGAGATCCACCTGCTCAGATCCATCATGCTTAAACTGAGATCCACCTGCTCAGATTCATCATGCTGAGACTGAGATCCATCGCACTGAGACTGAGATCCATCGCATTGCGACTGACATCCATCATGCTGAGACTGAGATCCATCATGTTGAAATAGAGATCCATCATGTTGAGACTGAGATACATTGCAATGAGACTGAGATCCACCTGCTCAGATCCATCTTGCCGAGACTGACATCCATCGCACTGAGACTATGATCCATCGTGCTGAGACTGAGATCCATCGTGTTGAGACTGAGATCCATTGCACTAAGGCTGGGATCCATCATACTGAGACTGAGATCCACTTGCTCAGATCCATCATGCTGAGACTGAGATCGACCTGCTCAGATCCATCGTGCTGAGTCTGAGATCCATCATGCTGAGACTGAGATCCACCTGCTCAGATCCATCATGCTGAGACTGATTTGCATCATGCTGAGACTGAGATCCATCCTGCTGAGACTGAGATCCACCTGCTCAGTTCCATCATGCTCAAACTGAGATCCACTTGCTCAGATCCATCATGCTGAGACTGAAATCCATTGCACTGAGGCTGAGATCCATCATGCTGAGACTGAGAACCACCTGCTCAGATCCATCATGCTGAGACTTAGATCCATCATGCTGAGACTGAGATCCATCATGCTGAGACTGAGATCCATTGCACTGAGGCTGAGATCCATTGCACTGATGCTGAGATCCATCGCACTCAGACTCAGATCCATCGCACTGAGACAGAGATCCACTGCACTGAGACTGAGATCTATCATGCTGAGTCTGAGATCCATGGGGCTGAGATAGAGATCCATCATGCTGAGACTGAGATCCATCACGCTGGGACTGAGATCCACTTGCTCAGATCCATCATGCTGAGACTGAGATCCATTACACTGAGGCTGATATCCATCATGCTGAGACTGAGATTTACCTGCTCAGATCCATAATGCTGAGACTGAGATCCATCATGCTGAGACTGAGATCCATCATTCTGAGACTGAGATCCATTGCACTGATGCTGAGATCCATCGCACTGAGACTCAGATCCACTGCACTCAGATTGAGATCCACTGCATTGAGACTGAGATCTAACATGCTGAGACTGAGATCCATCGTGCTGAGAAAGAGATCCATCATGCTGAGACAGAGAGCCACCTGCTCAGATCCATCATGCTGAGACTGAGATCCATCATGCTGAGATTGAGATCCATCATGCTGAGACAGAGATCCATCATGCTGAGACTGAGATCCAGCATGCTGAGACTGGGATCCATCATGCTGAGATTGAGATCCATCGCACTTAGACTGAGATCCATCGCACTGAGACTGAGATCAATCGCACTGAGACTGAGATCCATCATGCTGAGACTGAGATCCATCATGTTGAAACTGAGATCCATCATGCTGAGACTGAGATCCATTGCACTGAGGCTGAGATCCATCATGCTCAGACTGAGATCCACCTGCTTAGATCCATCTTGCCGAGGCTGTCATCCAGCGGACTGAGACATGAGATCCATCATGCTGAGACTGAGATCCACCATGCTGGGACTGAGATCCATTGCACTGAGGCTGAGATCCATCATACTGAGACTGAGATCCACCTGCTCAGATCCATCATGCTGAGACTGAGATCGACCTGCTTCGATCCATCGTGCTGATTCTGAGATCCATCATGCTGAGACTGAGATCCATTGCACTGAGGCTGAGATCCATCATGCTGAGACTGAGATCCACCTGCTCAGATCCATCATGCTGAGACTGAAATACATTGCAGTGAGGCTGAGATCCATCATGCTGAGACTGAGATCCATTGCACTGAGGCTGAGATCCATCATACTGAGACTGAGATCCACCTGCTCAGATCCATCATGCTGAGACTGAGATCGACCTGCTTCGATCCATCGTGCTGATTCTGAGATCCATCATGCTGAGACTGAGATCCATTGCACTGAGGCTGAGATCCATCATGCTGAGACTGAGATCCACCTGCTCAGATCCATCATGCTGAGACTGAGATACATTGCAGTGAGGCTGAGATCCATCATGCTGAGACTGAGATCCGTCACGCTGAGACTGAGATCCACTTGCTCAGATCCATCATGCTGAGACTGAGATCCATTGCACTGAGTCTGAGATCCATTATGCAGAGACTGAGATCCATCATGCTGAGACTGAGATCCATCATGCTGAGACTGAGATCCATCATGCTGAGACTGAGATCCATTGCACTGAGGCTGAGATCCATCATGCCGAGACTGAGATTCATCACGCTGAGACTGAAATCCACCTGCTCAGATCCATCATGCTGAGACTGAGATCCCTCGTGCTGAGACTGAGTTCCATCGCACTGAGACTGAGATCCACCATGCTGAGAGTGATATCCATAGCACTGAGATTGAGATCCATCGCACTGAGACTGAGATCCATCGCACTGAGACTGAGATCCATCCTGCTGAGACTGAGATCTATCGCACTGAGACTGAGATCCAATATGCTGAGGCTGAGATCCATCGTGCTGAGACTGAGATCCATCGCACTGTGACTGAGATCCATCATGCTGAGACTAAGATCCATCCTCCTGAGACTGAGATCTATCGCACTGAGACTGAGATCCAATATGCTGAGGCTGAGATCCATCGTGCTGAGACTGAGCTCCATCGCACTGTGACTGAGATCCATCATGCTGAGACTAAGATCCATCATTCTGAGACTGAGATCTATCGCACTGAGACTGAGATCCATTGTGCTGAGACTGAGATCCATCGTGCTGAGACTGAGATCGATCATGCTGAGATTGAGATTCATCATGTTGAGACTGAGATCCATCGCCCTGAGACTGAGATCCATCATGCTGAGACTGAAATCCATCATGCTGAGACTAGGATCGATCGCACTGAGACTGTGATCCAACTGCTCAGATCCATCGTGCTGAGACTGAGATCCCTCGTGCTGAGACTGAGATCCATCGCACTGAGACTGATATCCATCATTTGAGACTGTGATCCATCATCTGAGACTGAGATCCATCGCACTGAGACTGAGATTCATCGCACTGAGACTGAGATCCATCGTGCTGTGACTGAGATCCATCGAGCTGAGACTGAGATCGACCTGCTCAGATCCATCATGCTGAGAATGAGATCGCCCTGCTCAGATCCATCATGTTGAAACTGAGATCCATCATGTTTAGACTGAGGTCCATTGCACTGAGACTGAGATCCAGCTGCTCAGATCCATCTTGCCGAGACTGACATCCATCGCACTGAGACTATGATCCATCGTGCTGAGACTGAGATCAATCGTGCTGAGACTGAGATCCATTGCACTGAGGCTGGGATCCATCATACAGAGACTGAGATCCATATGCTCAGATCCATCATGCTGAGTCTGAGATCCATCATGCTGAGACTGAGATCCACCTGATCAAATCCATCATGCTGAGACTGAGATCCATCATGCTGAGACTGAGATCCATCCTGCTGAGACTGAGATCCATCGTGCTGAGACTAAGATCCATCGTGCTGAGACTGAGATCCACCATGCTGTGACTGAGATCCATCGCACTGAGACTGAGATCCATCATGCTGAGACTGAGATCCATCGCACTGAGACTGAGATTCATCGCACTGAGACTGTGATCCATCGTGCTGAGACTGAGATCCATCGTGCTGAGACTGAGATTCATTGCACTGAGACTGAGATACATCGTGCTGAGACTGAGGTCCACTTGCTCAGATCCATCATGCTGAGACTGAGATCGACCTGCTCAGATTCATCGTGCTGAGTCTGAGATCCATCATGCTGAGACTGAGATCCACCTGCTCAGATCCATCATGCTGAGACTGATTTCGATCATGCTGAGACTGAGATCCATCCTGCTGAGACTGAGATCCACCTGCTCAGATCCATCATGCTTAAACTGAGATCCACCTGCTCAGATTCATCATGCTGAGACTGAGATCCATCGCACTGAGACTGAGATCCATCGCATTGCGACTGACATCCATCATGCTGAGACTGAGATCCATCATGTTGAAATAGAGATCCATCATGTTGAGACTGAGATACATTGCAATGAGACTGAGATCCACCTGCTCAGATCCATCTTGCCGAGACTGACATCCATCGCACTGAGACTATGATCCATCGTGCTGAGACTGAGATCCATCGTGTTGAGACTGAGATCCATTGCACTAAGGCTGGGATCCATCATACTGAGACTGAGATCCACTTGCTCAGATCCATCATGCTGAGACTGAGATCGACCTGCTCAGATCCATCGTGCTGAGTCTGAGATCCATCATGCTGAGACTGAGATCCACCTGCTCAGATCCATCATGCTGAGACTGATTTGCATCATGCTGAGACTGAGATCCATCCTGCTGAGACTGAGATCCACCTGCTCAGTTCCATCATGCTCAAACTGAGATCCACTTGCTCAGATCCATCATGCTGAGACTGAAATCCATTGCACTGAGGCTGAGATCCATCATGCTGAGACTGAGAACCACCTGCTCAGATCCATCATGCTGAGACTTAGATCCATCATGCTGAGACTGAGATCCATCATGCTGAGACTGAGATCCATTGCACTGAGGCTGAGATCCATTGCACTGATGCTGAGATCCATCGCACTCAGACTCAGATCCATCGCACTGAGACAGAGATCCACTGCACTGAGACTGAGATCTATCATGCTGAGTCTGAGATCCATGGGGCTGAGATAGAGATCCATCATGCTGAGACTGAGATCCATCATTCTGAGCCTGAGATCCATCATGCTGAGACTGAGATCCATCATGCTGAGACAGAGATCCATTGCACTGAGGCTGAGATCCATCATGCTGAGACTGAGATCCATCACCCTGAGACTGAAATTCACCTGCTCAGATCCATCATGCTGAGACTGAGATCCCTCGTGTTGAGACTGAGATCCATCGCACTGAGACTGAGATCCACCATGCTGAGAGAGAGATCCATAGCACTGAGACTGAGATCCATCGCACTGAGACTGAGATCCATCGCACTGAGACTGAGATCCATCGTGCTGAGACTAAGATCTATCGCACTGAGACTGAGATCCATCATGCTGAGGCCGAGATCCATTGTGCTGAGACTGAGATCCGTCGCACTGAGACTGAGATCCATCATGCTGAGACTAAGATCCATCATTCTGAGACTGAGATCTATCGCACTGAGACTGAGATCCATTGTGCTGAGACTGAGATCCATCGTGCTGAGACTGAGATCCATCATGCTGAGACTGCGATCCATCATGCTGAGACTGAGATTCATCGTGTTGAGACTGAGATCCATCATGCTGAGACTGAGATCCACATGCTCAGATGCATCATGTTGAGACAGGGATCCATCGCCCTGAGACTGAGATCCATCATGCTGAGACTGAAATCCATCATGCTGAGACTAGGATCGATCGCACTGAGACTGTGATCCACCTGCTCAGATCCATCATGCTGAGACTGAGATCCCTCGTGCTGAGACTGAGATTCATCGCACTGAGACTGAGATCCATCATCTGAGACTGAGATCCATCATCTGAGACTGAGATCCATCGCACTGAGACTGAGATTCATCGCACTGAGCCTGAGATCGACCTGCTCAGATCCATCATGCTGAGACTGAGATCGCCCTAATCAGATCCATCATGCTGAGACTGAGATCCATCGCACTGAGACTGAGATCCATCGCACTGCGACTGACATCCATCATGCTGAGACTGAGATCCATCATTTTGAAACTGAGATCCATCATGTTTAGACTGAGATCCATTGCACTGAGACTGAGATCCACCTGCTCTGATTCATCTTGCCGAGACTGACATCCATCGCACTGAGACTATGATCCATCGTGCTGAGACTGAGATCCATCGTGCTGAGACTGAGATCTATTGCACTGAGGCTGGGTTCCATCATACTGAGACTGAGATCGACCTGCTCAGATCCATCGTGCTGCGTGTGAGATCCATCATGCTGAGACTGAGATCCACCCGCTCAGATCCATCATGCTGAGACTGAGATCCATCATGCTGAGACTGAGATCCATCCTGCTGAGACTGAGATCCACCTGCTCAGTTCCATCATGCTCAAACTAAGATCCACTTGCTCAGATCCATCATGCAGAGACCTAAATCCATTGCACTGAGGCTGAGATCAATCATGCTGAGACTGAGATCCATCACGCTGGGACTGAGATCCACTTGCTCAGATCCATCATGCTGAGACTGAGATCCATTACACTGAGGCTGATATCCATCATGCTGAGACTGAGATTTAACTGCTCAGATCCATCATGCTGAGACTGAGATCAATCATGCTGAGTCTGAGATCCATCATGCTGAGACTGAGATCCATTGCACTGATGCTGAGATCCATCGCACTGAGACTCAGATCCATCGCTCTGAGATTGAGATCCACTGCACTGAGACTGAGATCCATCAAGCTGAGACTGAGATCCACCTGCTCAGATCCATCATGCTGAGACTGAGATCCATCATGCTGAGATTGAGATCCATCATGCTGAGACTGAGATCCATCATTCTGAGACTGAGATCCATCATGCTGAGACTGAGATCCATCATGTTGAAACTGTGATCCATCATGCTGAGACTGAGATCCATTGTACTGAGGCTGAGATCCATCATGCTGAGACTAAGATCCACCTGCTTAGATCCATCTTGCCGAGGCTGTCATCCAGCGGACTGAGACATGAGATCCATCATGCTGAGACTGAGATCCATCATGCTGAGACTGAGATCCATTGCACTGAGGCTGAGATCCATCATACTGAGACTGAGATCCACCTGCTCAGATCCATCATGCTGAGACTGAGATCGACCTGCTTCGATCCATCGTGCTGATTCTGAGATCCATCATGCTGAGACTGAGATGCATTGCACTGAGACTGAGATCCATCGTGCTGAGACTCAGATCTATCGCACTGAGACTAAGATCCATTGTGCTGAGACTGAGTTCCATTGTGCTGAGACTGAGATCCATCGCACTGAGACTGAGATCCACCATGCTGAGACTGAAATCCATTGCACTTAGGCTGAGATCCATCATGCAGAGACTGAGATCCATCATGCTGGGACTGAGATACACTTGCTCCGATCCATCATGCTGGGACTGAGATCCATTGCACTGAGGCTGAGATCCATCATGCTGAGACTGAGATGCACCTGCTCAGATCCATCATGCTGAGACTGAGATCCATCATGCTGAGACTGAAACCCATTGCACTGAGGCTGAGATCCATCGTGCTGAGACTGAGATCCATCACGCTGGGACTGAGATCTACTTGCTCAGATCCATCATGCTTTGACTGAGATCCATTGCACTGAGGCTGAGATCCATCATGCTGAGACTGAGTTCCACCTGCTCAGATCCATCATGCTGAGACTGAGATCCATCATGCTGAGACTGAGATCCATTGCACTGAGGCTGAGATCCATCGCACTCATGCTGAGATCCATCGCACTGAGACTCAGATCCATCGCACTGAGACTGAGATCCACTGCACTGAGACTGAGGCCTATCATGCTGAGACTGAGATCCATCGTGCTGAGACAGAGATCCATCATGCTGAGACTGAGATCCACCTGCTCAGATCCATCATGCTGAGACTGAGATCCATCATGCTGAGACTGAGATCCATCCTGCTGAGACTGAGATCCATCATGCAGCGACTGAGATCCATCATGCTGAGACTGAGATCAATCATGCTGAGACTGAGATCCATCGTGCTGAGACTGAGATCCATCGTGCTGAGACTGAGACCCATCGTGCTGAGACTGAGATTTACCTGCTCAGATCCACCATGCTGAGACTGAGATCCATTGCACTGAGGCTGATATCGATCATGCTGAGACTGAGATTTACATGCTCAGATCCATCATGCTGAGACTGAGATCCATCATGCTGAGACTGAGATCCATTGCACTGAGGCTGAGATACATTGCACTGATGCTTAGGTCCATCGCACTGAGACTCAGATCCATTGCACTGAGATTGAGATCCACTGCAGTGAGACTGAGATCCATCGTGCTGAGACTGAGATCCACCTGCTCAGATCCATCATGCTGAGACTGAGATCCACCTGCTCAGATCCATCATGCTGAGACTGAGATCCATCACACTGAGACTGAGAACCATCATGCTGAGACTGAGATCCATCATGTTGAAACTGAGATCCAACATGCTGAGACTGAGATCCATTGCACTGAGACTGAGATCCACCTGCTCAGATCCATCTTGCCGAGACTGACATCCATCGCACTAAGACTATGATCCATCGTGCTGAGACTGAGATCCATCGTGCTGAGACTGAGATCCATTGCACCGAGGCTGGGATCCATCATACTGAGACTGAGATCCACCTGCTCAGATCCAACATGTTGAGACTGAGATCGACCTGCTCAGATCCATCGTGCTGAGTCTGAGATCCATCATGCTGAGACTGAGATCCACCTGCTCAGATCCATCATGCTGAGATTGAGATCCATTGCACTGAGGCTGAGATCCATTGCACTGATGCTGAGATCCATCGCACTGAGACTCAGATCCATCGCACTGAGATTGAGATCCACTGCACTGAGACTGAGATCTAACATGCTGAGACTGAGATCCATCGTGCTGAGACAGAGATCCATCATGCTGAGACTGAGATCCACCTGCTCAGATCCATCATGCTGAGACTGAGATCCATCATGCTGAGACTGAGATACATCATGCTGAGACTGAGATGCATCGCACTGAGACTGAGATCCATCACGCTGAGACTGAGATCCATGATGCTGAGACTGAGATCCATCATGCTGAGACTAAGATCCATCATGCTGAGACTGAGTTCCATCGTGCTGAGACTGAGACACATCGTGCTGAGACTAAGATCCATCGTGCTGAGACTGAGATCCATCATGCTGAGACTGAGATCCACATGCTCAGATGCATCATGTTGAGACTGAGATCCATCGCCCTGAGACTGAGATCCATCATGCTGAGACTGTGATCCACCTGCTCAGATCCATCGTGCTGAGACTGAGATCCCTCGTGCTGAGACTGAGATCCATCGCACTGAGACTGAGATCCATCATCTGAGACTGTGATCCATCATCTGAGACTGAGATCCATCGCACTGAGACTGAGATTCATCGCACTGAGACTGAGATCCATCGTGCTGTGACTGAGATCCATCGAGCTGAGACTGAGATCGACCTGCTCAGATCCATCATGCTGAGAATGAGATCGCCCTGCTCAGATCCATCATGCTGAGACTGAGATCCATCGCACTGAGTCCGAGATCCATCGCACTGCGACTGACATCCATCATGCTGAGACTGAGATCCATCATGTTGAAACTGAGATCCATCATGTTTAGACTGAGGTCCATTGCACTGAGACTGAGATCCACCTGCTCAGATCCATCTTGCCGAGACTGACATCCACCGCACTGAGACTATGATCCATCGTGCTGAGACTGAGATCAATCGTGCTGAGACTGAGATCCATTGCACTGAGGCTGGGATCCATCATACAGAGACTGAGATCCATATGCTCAAATCAATCATGCTGAGTCTGAGATACATCATGCTGAGACTGAGATCCACCTGATCAGATCCATCATGCTGAGAATGAGATCCATCATGCTGAGACTGAGATCCATTGCACTGAGGCTGAGATCCATCATACTGAGACTGAGATCCACCTGCTTAGATCCATCATGCTGAGACTGAGATCGACCTGCTTCGATCCATCGTGCTGATTCTGAGATCCATCATGCTGAGACTGAGATCCATTGCACTGAGGCTGAGATCCATCATACTGAGACTGAGATCCACCTGCTCAGATCCATCATGCTGAGACTGAGATACATTGCAGTGAGGCTGAGATCCATCATGCTGAGACTGAAATCCACATGCTCCGATCCATCATGCTCAGACTGAGATCCACTTGCTCAGATCCATCATGCTGAGACGGAGATCCATTGCACTGAGGCTGAGATCCATCATGCTGAGACTGAGATCCACATGCTCAGATCCATCATGCTGAGACTGAGATCCATTGCACTGAGACTGAGATTCATCGCACTGAGACTGAGATCCATCGCACTGAGACCGATCCATCATGCTGAGAATAAGATCCATCATGCTGAGACTGAGATCCATCGCACTGAGACTGAGATCCATTGTGCTGAGACTGAGATCCATTGTGCTGAGACTGAGAGCCATTGTGCTGAGACTGAGATCCATCGCACTGAGACTGTGATCCATCGAACTGAGATTGAGATCCATTGTGCTGAGACAGACATCCATCGTGCTGAGACTGAGATCCATCACGCTGAGAGTGAGATCCATCGCGCTGAGATTGAGATCCATCACGCTGAGACTGAGATCCATCGTGCTGAGACTGACATCCATCGTGCTGAGACTGAGATCCATCATGCTGAGACTGAGATCCATCATGCTGAGTCTGAGATCCATCATGCTGAGACTGAGACCCATCACGCTGAGACTGAAATCCACCTGCTCAGATCCATCATGCTCTAAGACTGAGATCAATCATGCTGAGAGTGACATCCATAGCTCTGAGACAGAGGTCCATCGCACTGAGACTGAGATCCATCGTGCTGAGACTGAGATCTATCGCACTGAGACTGAGATCCATTGTGCTGAGACTGAGATCCATCGTGCTGAGACTGAGATCCATCATGCTGAGACTGCGATCCATCATGCTGAGACTGAGATTCATCGTGTTGAGACTGAGATCCATCATGCTGAGACTGAGATCCACATGCTCAGATGCATCATGTTGAGACTGAGATCCATCGCCCTGAGACTGAGATCCATCATGCTGAGACTGAAATCCATCATGCTGAGACTAGGATCGATCGCACTGAGACTGTGATCCACCTGCTCAGATCCATCATGCTGAGACTGAGATCCCTCGTGCTGAGACTGAGATCCATCGCACTGAGACTGAGATCCAACATCTGAGACTGAGATCCATCATCTGAGACTGAGATCCATCGCACTGAGACTGAGATTCATCGCACTGAGACTGAGATCCATCGTGGGGTGACTGAGATCCATCGAGCTGAGACTGAGATCGACCTGCTCAGATCCATCATGCTGAGACTGAGATCGCCCTAATCAGATCCATCATGCTGAGACTGAGATCCATCGCACTGAGACTGAGATCCATCGCACTGCGACTGACATCCATCATGCTGAGACTGAGATCCATCATGCTGAGACTGAGATCCATCATGCTGAGACTAAGATCCATCATGCTGAGACTGAGATCCATCGTGCTGAGACTGAGACACATCGTGCTGAGACTAAGATCCATCGTGCTGAGACTGAGATCCATCATGCTGAGACTGAGATCCACATGCTCAGATGCATCATGTTGAGACTGAGATCCATCGCCCTGAGACTGAGATCCATCATGCTGAGACTGAAATCCATCATGCTGAGACAAGGATCGATCGCACTGAGACTGTGATCCACCTGCTCAGATCCATCGTGCTGAGACTGAGATCCCTCGTGCTGAGACTGAGATCCATCGCACTGAGACTTAGATCCATCATCTGAGACTGTGATCCATCATCTGAGACTGAGATCCATCGCACTGAGACTGAGATTCATCGCACTGAGACTGAGATCCATCGTGCTGTGACTGAGATCCATCGAGCTGAGACTGAGATCGACCTGCTCAGATCCATCATGCTGAGAATGAGATCGCCCTGCTCAGATCCATCATGCTGAGACTGAGATCCATCGCACTGAGTCCGAGATCCATCGCACTGCGACTGACATCCATCATGCTGAGACTGAGATCCATCATGTTGAAACTGAGATCCATCATGTTTAGACTGAGGTCCATTGCACTGAGACTGAGATCCACCTGCTCAGATCCATCTTGCCGAGACTGACATCCACCGCACTGAGACTATGATCCATCGTGCTGAGACTGAGATCAATCGTGCTGAGACTGAGATCCATTGCACTGAGGCTGGGATCCATCATACAGAGACTGAGATCCATATGCTCAAATCCATCATGCTGAGTCTGAGATCCATCATGCTGAGACTGAGATCCACCTGATCAGATCCATCATGCTGAGAATGAGATCCATCATGCTGAGACTGAGATCCATTGCACTGAGGCTGAGATCCATCATACTGAGACTGAGATCCACCTGCTCAGATCCATCATGCTGAGACTGAGATCGACCTGCTTCGATCCATCGTGCTGATTCTGAGATCCATCATGCTGAGACTGAGATCCATTGCACTGAGGCTGAGATCCATCATGCTGAGACTGAGATCCACCTGCTCAGATCCATCATGCTGAGACTGAGATACATTGCAGTGAGGCTGAGATCCATCATGCTGAGACTGAAATCCACATGCTCCGATCCATCATGCTCAGACTGAGATCCACTTGCTCAGATCCATCATGCTGAGACGGAGATCCATTGCACTGAGGCTGAGATCCATCATGCTGAGACTGAGATCCACATGCTCAGATCCATCATGCTGAGACTGAGATCCATTGCACTGAGACTGAGATTCATCGCACTGAGACTGAGATCCATCGCACTGAGACCGATCCATCATGCTGAGAATAAGATCCATCATGCTGAGACTGAGATCCATCGCACTGAGACTGAGATCCATTGTGCTGAGACTGAGAGCCATTGTGCTGAGACTGAGATCCATCGCACTGAGACTGTGATCCATCGAACTGAGATTGAGATCCATTGTGCTGAGACAGACATCCATCGTGCTGAGACTGAGATCCATCACGCTGAGAGTGAGATCCATCGCGCTGAGACTGAGATCCATCACGCTGAGACTGAGATCCATCGTGCTGAGACTGACATCCATCGTGCTGAGACTGAGATCCATCATGCTGAGACTGAGATCCATCATGCTGAGTCTGAGATCCATCATGCTGAGACTGAGACCCATCACGCTGAGACTGAAATCCACCTGCTCAGATCCATCATGCTCTAAGACTGAGATCAATCATGCTGAGAGTGACATCCATAGCTCTGAGACAGAGGTCCATCGCACTGAGACTGAGATCCATCGTGCTGAGACTGAGATCTATCGCACTGAGACTGAGATCCATTGTGCTGAGACTGAGATCCATCGTGCTGAGACTGAGATCCATCATGCTGAGACTGCGATCCATCATGCTGAGACTGAGATTCATCGTGTTGAGACTGAGATCCATCATGCTGAGACTGAGATCCACATGCTCAGATGCATCATGTTGAGACTGAGATCCATCGCCCTGAGACTGAGATCCATCATGCTGAGACTGAAATCCATCATGCTGAGACTAGGATCGATCGCACTGAGACTGTGATCCACCTGCTCAGATCCATCATGCTGAGACTGAGATCCCTCGTGCTGAGACTGAGATCCATCGCACTGAGACTGAGATCCAACATCTGAGACTGAGATCCATCATCTGAGACTGAGATCCATCGCACTGAGACTGAGATTCATCGCACTGAGACTGAGATCCATCGTGGTGTGACTGAGATCCATCGAGCTGAGACTGAGATCGACCTGCTCAGATCCATCATGCTGAGACTGAGATCGCCCTAATCAGATCCATCATGCTGAGACTGAGATCCATCGCACCGAGACTGAGATCCATCGCACTGCGACTGACATCCATCATGCTGAGACTGAGATCCATCATGTTGAAACTGAGATCCATCATGTTTAGACTGAGATCCATTGCACTGAGACTGAGATCCACCTGCTCAGATCCATCTTCCCGAGACTGACATCCATCATACTGAGACTATGATCCATCGTGCTGAGACTGAGATCCATCGTGCTGAGACTGAGATCTATTGCACTGAGGCTGGGATCCATCATACTGAGACTGAGATCCACCTGCTCAGATCCATCATGCTGAGACTGAGATCAACCTGCTCAGATCCATTGTGCTGCGTCTGAGATCCATCATGCTGAGACTGAGATCCATCCTGCTGAGACTGAGATCCACCTGCTCAGTTCCATCATGCTCAAACTAAGATCCACTTGCTCAGATCCATCATGCAGAGACCTAAATCCATTGCACTGAGGCTGAGATCAATCATGCTGAGACTGAGATCCATCACGCTGGGACTGAGATCCACTTGCTCAGATTCATCATGCTGAGACTGAGATCAATCATGCTGAGTCTGAGATCCATCATGCTGAGACTGAGATCCATTGCACTGATGCTGAGATCCATCGCACTGATACTCAGATCCATCGCTCTGAGATTGAGATCCACTGCACTGAGACTGAGATCCATCAAGCTGAGACTGAGATCCACCTGCTCAGATCCAACATGCTGAGACTGAGATCCATCATGCTGAGATTGAGATCCATCATGCTGAGACTGAGATCCATCATGCTGAGACTGAGATCCATCATGCTGAGACTGAGATCCATTGCACTGAGGCTGAGATCCATCATGCTGAGACTGAGATCCACCTGCTTAGATCCATCTTGCCGAGGCTGTCATCCAGCGGACTGAGACATGAGATCCATCATGCTGAGACTGAGATCCATCATGCTGAGACTGAGATCCATTGCACTGAGGCTGAGATCCATCATACTGAGACTGAGATCCACCTGCTCAGATCCATCATGCTGAGACTGAGATCGACCTGCTTCGATCCATCGTGCTGATTCTGAGATCCATCATGCTGAGACTGAGATGCATTGCACTGAGACTGAGATCCATCGTGCTGAGACTCAGATCTATCGCACTGAGACTGAGATCCATTGTGCTGAGACTGAGTTCCATTGTGCTGAGACTGAGATCCATCGCACTGAGACTGAGATCCATCGCACTGAGACTGAGATCCATCGTGCTGAGACTGAGATCAATCGTGCTGAGACTGAGATCCATCATGCTGAGACTGAGATCCATCATGCTGAGACTGAGATCCATCATGTTGAAACTGAGATCCATCATGCTGAGACTGAGATCCATTGCACTGAGGCTGAGATCCATCATGCTGAGACTGAGATCCACCTGCTTAGATCCATCTTGCCGAGGCTGTCATCCAGCGGACTGAGACATGAGATCCATCATGCTGAGACTGAGATCCATTATGTTGAAACTGAGATCCATCATGCTGAGACTGAGATCCATTGCACTGAGGCTGAGATCCATCATGCTGAGACTGAGATCCACCTGCTTAGATCCATCTTGCCGAGGCTGTCATCCAGCGGACTGAGACATGAGATCCATCATGCTGAGACTGAGATCCATCATGCTGAGACTGAGATCCATTGCACTGAGGCTGAGATCCATCATACTGAGACTGAGATCCACCTGCTCAGATCCATCATGCTGAGACTGAGATCGACCTGCTTCGATCCATCGTGCTGATTCTGAGATCCATCATGCTGAGACTGAGATCCATTGCACTGAGGCTGAGATTCATCATGCTGAGACTGAGATCCACCTGCTCAGATCCATCATGCTGAGACTGAGATACATTGCAGTGAGGCTGAGATCCATCATGCTGAGACTGAAATCCACATGCTCCGATCCATCATGCTCAGACTGAGATCCACTTGCTCAGATCCATCATACTGAGACGGAGATCCATTGCACTGAGGCTGAGATCCATCATGCTGAGACTGAGATCCACATGCTCAGATCCATCATGCTGAGACTGAGATCCATTGCACTGAGACTGAGATTCATCGCACTGAGACTGAGATCCATTGCACTGAGACTGAGATCCATCATGCTGAGAATAAGATCCATCATGCTGAGACTGAGATCCATCGCACTGAGACTGAGATCCATTGTGCTGAGACTGAGATGCATTGTGCTGAGACTGAGAGCCATTGTGCTGAGACTGAGATCCATCGCACTGAGACTGTGATCCATCGAACTGAGATTGAGATCCATTGTGCTGAGACAGACATCCATCGTGCTGAGACTGAGATCCATCACGCTGAGAGTGAGATCCATCGCGCTGAGACTGAGATCCATCACGCTGAGACTGAGATCCATCGTGCTGAGACTGAGATCCATCGTGCTGAGACAGAGATCCATCGAACTGAGACTGAGATCCATTGTTCTGAGACTGACATCCATCGTGCTGAGACTGAGATCCATCATGCTGAGACTGAGATCCATCATGCTGAGTCTGAGATCCATCATGCTGAGACTGAGACCCATCACGCTGAGACTGAAATCCACCTGCTCAGATCCATCATGCTCTAAGACTGAGATCAATCATGCTGAGAGTGACATCCATAGCTCTGAGACTGAGGTCCATCGCACTGAGACTGAGATCCATCACACTGAGACTGAGATACAACATGCTGAGGCTGGGATCCATCGCGCTGAGACTGAGATCCATCGCACTGAGAATGAGATCCATCATGCTGAGACTAAGACCCATCATGCTGAGACTGAGATCCATCGCACTGAGACTGAAATCCATTGCACTGAGACTGAGATCTATCGCACTGAGACTGACATCCATTGTGCTGAGACTGATATCCATCGTGCTGAGACTGAGATCCATCATGCTGAGACTGAGATTCATCGTTTTGAGACTGATATCAATCATGCTGAGACTGAGATCCACCTGCTCAGATCCATCATGTTGAGACTGAGATCCATCGCCCTGAGACTGAGATCCATCAGGCTGAGACTGATATCCATCATGCTGAGACTGAGATCCATCGCACTGAGACAGAGATCCATCATGCTGAGACTGGGATCCATCGCACTAAGACTGTGATCCACCTGCTCAGATCCATCATGCTGAGACTGAGATCCCTCGTGCTGAGACTGAGATCCATCGCACTGAGACTGAGATCCATCGCACTGACACTGAGATCCATCATGCTGAGACTGAGATCCACCTGCTCAGATCCATCATGCTGAGACTGAGAACCATCATGCTGAGACTGAGATCCATCATGCTGAGACTGAGATCCACATGCTCCGATCCATCATGCTCAGACTGTGATCCACTTGCTCAGATCCATCATGCTGAGACTGACATCCATTGCACTGAGGCTGAGATCCATCATGCTGTGACTGAGATCCACATGCTCAGATCCATCATGCTGAGACTGAGATCCATTGCCCTGAGGCTGAGGTCCAACATGCTGAGACTGAGACCCATCACGCTGAGACTGAGATCCATCGGACTGAGACAGATCCATCAAGCTGAGACTGAGATCCCTTGTGCTGAGACTGAGATCCATCGCACTGAGACTGAGATCCATCGTGCTGAGACTGAGATCCATCATGCTGAGACTAAGATCCATCACGCTGAGACTGAAATCCATCGCACTGAGACTGAGATCCATCGTGCTGAGACTGAAATCCATCGCACTGAGACTGAGATCCATCATGCCGAGACTAAGATCCATCATGCTGAGACTGAGATCCATCGCACTGAGACTGAGATCCATTGTGCTGATACTGAGATCCATTGTTCTGAGACTGAGATCCATTGTGCTGAGACTGAGATCCATCGCACTGAGACTGAGATCCATCGAACTGATACTGAGATCCATTGTGCTGAGACTGACATCCATCGTTCTGAGACTGGGATCCATCACGCTGAGACTGAGATTCATCGTGTTGATACTGTGATCCATCATGCTGAGAATGAGATCCACCTGCTCAGATACATCATGTTGAGACTGAGATCCACCGCCGTGAGACTGGGATCCATCGCACTGAGACTGAGATCCACCTGCTCAGATCCATCATGCTGAGATTGAGATCCCTCGTGCTGAGACTGAGATCCATCGCACTGAGACTGAGATCCATTGCACTGAGACTGAAATCCATCATGCTGAGACTGAGATCCATAGCACTGAGACTGAGATCCATCGCATTGACACTGTGATCCATTTTGCTGAGACTGAGATCTATCGCACTGAGACTGAGATCCATCATGCTGACACTGAGATCCATCATGCTGAGACTGAGATCCATCGTGCTGAGACTGAGACCCATCGTGCTGAGACTAAGATCCATCGTGCTGAGACTGAGATCCATCATGCTGTGTCTGAGATCCATCATGCTGAGACTGAGATCCATCGTGCTGAGACTAAGATCCATCGTGCTTAGACTGAGATCCATCATGCTGAGACAGATCCATCATCTGAGACTGAGTTCCATCATCTGAGACTGAGATCCATCGCACTGAGACTGAGATTCATCGCACAGAGACTGAGATCCAATATGCTGAGACTTAGATCCATCGCGCTGCGTCTGAGATCCATCATGCTGAGACTGAGATCAACCCGCTCAGATCCATCATGCTGAGACTGAGATCCATCATGCTGAGACTGAGATCCATCCTGCTGAGACTGAGATCCACCTGCTCAGTTCCATCATGCTTAAACTGAGATCCACTTGCTCAGATCCATCATGCTGAGACTGAGATCCATCGCACTGAGAGTGAGATCCATCGAATTGCAACTGACATCCATCATGCTGAGACTGAGATCAATCATGTTGAAACTGAGATCCATCGTGTTGAGACTGAAATCCATTGCACTGAGGCTGAGATCCATCATGCTGAGA
Source organism: Cetorhinus maximus (assembly GCF_964194155.1). Lineage (NCBI taxonomy): Eukaryota > Metazoa > Chordata > Chondrichthyes > Lamniformes > Cetorhinidae > Cetorhinus > Cetorhinus maximus. The sequence goes on from NW_027596159.1 coordinate 425,403, forward strand.
CTGAGATCCACATGCTCAGATCCATCATGCTGAGACTGAGATCCATCATGCTGAGACTGAGATCCATCATGCTGAGACTGAGATCCATTGCACTGAGGCTGAGATCCATTGCACTGAGACTGAGATCTATCATGCTGAGACTGAGATCCATCGGGCTGAGATAGAGATCCATCATGCTGAAACTGAGATCCCCTTGCTCAGATCCATCATGCGGAGACTGAAATCCATCAAGCTGAGACTGAGATCCATCATGCTGAGACTGAGATCCATCGCACTGAGACTGAGAACCATCATGCTGAGACTGACATCCATCATGCTGAGACTGAGATCCATCATGCTGAGACTGAGATCCATCATGCTGAGACTGAGATCCATTGCACTCAGGCTGAGATCCATCATGCTGAGACTGAGATCCATCATGCTGAGACTGAAATCCACCTGCTCAGATCCACCATGCTGAGACTGAGATCCATCGTGCTGAGACTGAGTTCCATCGCACTGAGACTGAGATCCACCATGCTGAGAGAGAGATCCATAGCACTGAGACTGAGATCCATCGCACTGAGACTGAGATCCATCGCACTGAGACTGAGATCCATCGTGCTGAGACTGAGATCTATCGCACTGAGACTGAGATCCATCATGCTGAGACTAAGATCCATCATGCTGAGACTGAGATCTATCGCACTGAGACTGAGATCCATTGTGCTGAGACTGAGATCCATCATGCTGAGACTGCGATCCATCATGCTGAGACTGAGATCCATCGTGCTGAGACTGAGACCCATCGTGCTGAGACTAAGATCCATCGTGCTGAGACTGAGATCCATCATGCTGTGTCTGAGATCCATCATGCTGAGTCTGAGATCCATCGTGCTGAGACTAAGATCCATCGTGCTTAGACTGAGATCCATCATGCTGAGACAGATCCATCGCACTGAGACTGAGATCCATCGCCCTGAGACTGAGATCCATCATCTGAGACTGAGATCCATCATCTGAGACTGAGATCCATCGCACTGAGACTGAGATTCATCGCACAGAGATTGAGATCCAATATGCTGAGAATGAGATCCATCGCACTGCGACTGAGATCCATCATGCTGAGACTGAGATCCATCATGCTGAGACTGAGATCCATTGCACTGAGGCTGGGATCCATCATGCTGAGACTGAGATCCATTAGGCTGAGACTGAAATCCACCTGCTCAGATCCATCATGCTGAGACTGTGATCCCTCGTGCTGAGACTGAGATCCAGCGCTCTAAGACTGAGATCCATCATGCTGAGAGTGACATCCATAGCACTGAGACTGAGATCCATCGCACTGAGACTGAGATCCATCGCACTGAGACTGAGATCCAACATGCTGAGGCTGAGATCCCTCGTACTGAGACTGAGATCCATCGCACTGAGACTGAGATCCATCATGCTGAGACTAAGATCCATCATGCTGAGACTGAGATACATCGCACTGAGACTGAGATCCATCGCACTGAGACTGAGATCTATCGCACTGAGACTGAGATCCATTGTGCTGAGACTGATATCCATCGTGCTGAGACTGAGATCCATCATGCTGAGACTGAGATCCATCATGCTGAAACTGAGATTCATCGTTTTGAGACTGATATCAATCATGCTGAGAGTGAGATCCACCTGCTCAGATCCATCATGTTGAGACTGAGATCCATCGCCCTGAGACTGAGATCCATTATGCTGTGACTGATATCCATCATGCTGAGACTGAGATCCATCGCACTGAGACAGAGATCCTTCATGCTGAGACTGGGATCCATCGCACTGAGACTGTGATCCACCTGCTCAGATCCATCATGCAGAGACCTAAATCCATTGCACTGAGGCTGAGATCCATCATGCTGAGACTGAGATCCATCACGCTGGGACTGAGATCCACTTTCTCAGATCCATCATGCTGAGACTGAGATCCATTGCACTGAGGCTGATATCCATCATGCTGAGACTGAGATTTACCTGCTCAGATCCATCATGCTGAGACTGAGATCCATCATGCTGAGACTGAGATCCATCGTGCTGAGACTGAGACCCATCGTGCTGAGACTAAGATCCATCGTGCTGAGACTGAGATCCATCATGCTGTGGCTGAGATCCATCATGCTGAGACTGAGATCCATCGTGCTGAGACTAAGATCCATCGTGCTGAGACTGAGATCCACCATGCTGAGACTGAGATCCATCGCACTGAGACTGAGATCCATCATGCTGAGACTGAGATCCATCATCTGAGACTGAGATCCATCATCTGAGACTGAGATCCATCGCACTGAGACTGAGATTCATCGCACAGAGACTGAGATCCATCGCGCTGAGACTGAGATCCATCGTGCTGAGACTCTGATTCATTGCACTGAGACTGAGATACATCGTGCTGAGACTGAGATCCATCGTGTTGAGACTGAAATCCATTGCACTGACGCTGAGATTCATCATGCTGAGACTGAGATCCACCTGCTCAGATCCATCATGCTGAGACTGAGATCCATCATGCTGAGACTGAGATCCTTCATGCTGAGACTGAGATCCATTGCACTGAGGCTGAGATCCATTGCACTGATGCTGAGATCCACTGCACTGAGACTCAGATCCATCGCACTGAGACTGAGTTCCACTGCACTGAGACTGAGATCTATCATGCTGAGACTGAGATCCATCGGGCTGAGATAGAGATCCATCATGCTGAGACTGAGATCCACTTGCTCAGATCCATCATGCTGAGACTGAGATCCATCATGCTGAGATGAGATCCATCATGCTGAGACTGAGATCCATCGCACTGAGACTGAGATCCATCATGCTGAGACTGAGATCCATCATGCTGAGACTGAGGTCCATCATGCTGAGACTGAGATCCATCATGCTGAGACTGAGATCCATTGCACTGAGGCTGAGATCCATCATGCTGAGACTGAGATCCATCACGTTGAGATTGAAATCCACCTGCTCAGATCCATCATGCGGAGACTGAGATCGTTCGTGCTGAGACTGAGTTCCATCGTACTGAGACTGTGATCCACCATGCTGAGAGAGAGATCCATAGCACTGAGACTGAGATCCTTCGCACTGAGACTGAGATCCATCGCACTGAGACTGAGATCCATCGTGCTGAAACTGAGATCTATCGCACTGAGACTGAGATCCATCATGCTGAGGCTGAGATCCATCGTGCTGAGACTGAGATCCATCGCACTGAGACTGAGATCCATCATGCTGAGACAAAGATCCATCATGCTGAGACTGAGATCTATCGCACTGAGACTGAGATCCATTGTGCTGAGACTGAGATCCATCATGCTGAGACTGCGATCCATCATGCTGAGACTGAGATTCATCATGTTGAGAGTGAGATCCATCATGCTGAGACTGAGATCCACATGCTCAGATGCATCATGTTGAGACTGAGATCCATCGCCCTGAGACTGAGATCCATCATGCTGAGACTGATATCCATCATGCTGAGACTAGGATCGATCGCACTGAGACTGTGATCCACCTGCTGAGATCCATCATGCTGAGACTGAGATCCCTCGTGCTGAGACTGAGATCCATCACACTGAGACTGAGATCCATCATCTGTGACTGTGATCCATCATCTGAGACTGAGATACATCGCACTGAGACTGAGATTCATCGCACTGAGACTGAGATCCATCGTGCTGTGACTGAGATCCATCGAGCTGAGACTGAGATCGCCCTACGCAGATCCATCATGCTGAGACTGAGATCCACCTGCTCAGATCCATCATGCTGAGACTGAGATCCATCGTGCTGAGACGAAGATCCATCGTGCTGAGACTGAGATCCACCATGCTGAGACTGAGATCCATCGCACTGAGACTGAGATCCATCATGCTGAGACTGAGATCCATCGCACTGAGCCTGAGATCCATCATCTGAGACTGAGATCCATCATCTGAGACTGAGATCCATCGCACTGAGACTGAGATTCATCGCACTGAGACTGAGATCCATCATGCTGAGACTGAGATCCATCGTGCTAAGACTCTGATTCATTGCACTGAGACTGAGATACATCGTGCTGAGACTGAGGTCCACCTGCTCAGATCCATCATGCTGAGACTGAGATCGACCTGCTCAGATCCATCATGCTGAGACTGAGATCCATCGCACTGAGACTGAGATCCACCTGCACAGATCCATCTTGCCGAGACTGACATCCATCGCACTGAGACTATGATCCATCGTGCTGAGACTGAGATCCATCGTGCTGAGACAGAGATCCATTGCACTGAGGCTGGGATCCATCATACTGAGCCTGAGATCCACTTGCTCAGATCCATCATGCTGAGACTGAGATCCACCTGCTCAGATCCATCATGCTGAGACTGATTTCCATCATGCAGAGACTGAGATCCATCCTGCTGAGACTGAGATCCACCTGCTCAGTTCCATCATGCTTAAACTGAGATCCATTTGCTCAGATCCATCATGCTGAGACTGAGATCCATCGCACTGATACTGAGATCCATCGCAATGCCACTGACATCCATCATGCTGAGACTGAGATCCATCATGCTGAGACTAGGATCCATCATGCTGAGACTGAGATCTATCGCACTGAGACTGAGATCCATTGTGCTGAGACTGAGATCCATCATGCTGAGACTGCGATCCATCATGCTGAGACTGAGATTCATCGTGTTGAGACTGAGATCCATCATGCTGAGACTGAGATCCACATGCTCAGATGCATCATGTTGAGACTGAGATCCATCATGCTGAGACTGAAATCCATCATGCTGAGACTAGGATCCATCGCACTGAGACTGTGATCCACCAGCTCAGATCCATCATTCTGAGACTGAGATCCCTCGTGCTGAGACTGAGATCCATCGCACTGAGCCTGAGATCCATCATCTGTGACTGTGATCCATCATCTGAGACTGAGATCCATCGCACTGAGACTGAGATTGATCGCACTGAGACTGAGATCCATCGTGCTGTGACTGAGATCCATCGAGCTAGAACTGAGATCGACCTGCTCAGATCCATCGCACTGAGACTGAGATCGCCCTACTCAGATCCATCATGCTGAGACTGAGATCCATCATGTTGAAACTGAGATCCATCATGTTTAGACTGAGATCCATTGCACTGAGACTGAGATCCACCTGCTCAGATCCATGTTGGCGAGACTGACATCCATCGCACTGAGACTATGATCCATCGTGCTGAGACAGAGATCCATCGTGCTGAGACTGAGATCCATTGCACTGAGGCTGGGATCCATCATACTGAGACTGAGATCCACCTGCTCAGATCCATCATGCTGAGACTGAGATCGACCTGCTCAGATCCATCGTGCTGCATCTGAGATCCATCATGCTGAGACTGAGATCCACCTGCTCAGATCCATCATGCTGAGACTGAGATCCATCGCACTGAGACTGAGATCCATCATGCTGAGACTAAGATCCATCATGCTGAGACTGAGATCTATCGCACTGAGACTGAGATCCATCATGCTGAGACTGAGATCAACCCGCTCAGATCCATCATGCTGAGACTGAGATCCATCATGCTGAGACTGAGATCCATCCTGCTGAGACTGAGATCCACCTGCTCAGTTCCATCATGCTTAAACTGAGATCCACTTGCTCAGATCCATCATGCTGAGACTGAGATCCATCGCACTGAGAGTGAGATCCATCGAATTGCCACTGACATCCATCATGCTGAGACTGAGATCAATCATGTTGAAACTGAGATCCATCGTGTTGAGACTGAAATCCATTGCACTGAGGCTGAGATCCATCATGCTGAGACTGAGATCCACATGCTCAGATCCATCATGCTGAGACTGAGATCCATCATGCTGAGACTGAGATCCATCATGCTGAGACTGAGATCCATTGCACTGAGGCTGAGATCCATTGCACTGAGACTGAGATCTATCATGCTGAGACTGAGATCCATCGGGCTGAGATAGAGATCCATCATGCTGAAACTGAGATCCCCTTGCTCAGATCCATCATGCGGAGACTGAAATCCATCAAGCTGAGACTGAGATCCATCATGCTGAGACTGAGATCCATCGCACTGAGACTGAGAACCATCATGCTGAGACTGACATCCATCATGCTGAGACTGAGATCCATCATGCTGAGACTGAGATCCATCATGCTGAGACTGAGATCCATTGCACTCAGGCTGAGATCCATCATGCTGAGACTGAGATCCATCATGCTGAGACTGAAATCCACCTGCTCAGATCCACCATGCTGAGACTGAGATCCATCGTGCTGAGACTGAGTTCCATCGCACTGAGACTGAGATCCACCATGCTGAGAGAGAGATCCATAGCACTGAGACTGAGATCCATCGCACTGAGACTGAGATCCATCGCACTGAGACTGAGATCCATCGTGCTGAGACTGAGATCTATCGCACTGAGACTGAGATCCATCATGCTGAGGCTGAGATCCATCGTGCTGAGACTGAGATCCATCGCACTGAGACTGAGATCCATCATGCTGAGACTAAGATCCATCATGCTGAGACTGAGATCTATCGCACTGAGACTGAGATCCATTGTGCTGAGACTGAGATCCATCATGCTGAGACTGCGATCCATCATGCTGAGACTGAGATCCATCGTGCTGAGACTGAGACCCATCGTGCTGAGACTAAGATCCATCGTGCTGAGACTGAGATCCATCATGCTGTGTCTGAGATCCATCATGCTGAGTCTGAGATCCATCGTGCTGAGACTAAGATCCATCGTGCTTAGACTGAGATCCATCATGCTGAGACAGATCCATCGCACTGAGACTGAGATCCATCGCCCTGAGACTGAGATCCATCATCTGAGACTGAGATCCATCATCTGAGACTGAGATCCATCGCACTGAGACTGAGATTCATCGCACAGAGATTGAGATCCAATATGCTGAGAATGAGATCCATCGCACTGCGACTGAGATCCATCATGCTGAGACTGAGATCCATCATGCTGAGACTGAGATCCATTGCACTGAGGCTGGGATCCATCATGCTGAGACTGAGATCCATTAGGCTGAGACTGAAATCCACCTGCTCAGATCCATCATGCTGAGACTGTGATCCCTCGTGCTGAGACTGAGATCCAGCGCTCTAAGACTGAGATCCATCATGCTGAGAGTGACATCCATAGCACTGAGACTGAGATCCATCGCACTGAGACTGAGATCCATCGCACTGAGACTGAGATCCAACATGCTGAGGCTGAGATCCCTCGTACTGAGACTGAGATCCATCGCACTGAGACTGAGATCCATCATGCTGAGACTAAGATCCATCATGCTGAGACTGAGATACATCGCACTGAGACTGAGATCCATCGCACTGAGACTGAGATCTATCGCACTGAGACTGAGATCCATTGTGCTGAGACTGATATCCATCGTGCTGAGACTGAGATCCATCATGCTGAGACTGAGATCCATCATGCTGAAACTGAGATTCATCGTTTTGAGACTGATATCAATCATGCTGAGAGTGAGATCCACCTGCTCAGATCCATCATGTTGAGACTGAGATCCATCGCCCTGAGACTGAGATCCATTATGCTGTGACTGATATCCATCATGCTGAGACTGAGATCCATCGCACTGAGACAGAGATCCTTCATGCTGAGACTGGGATCCATCGCACTGAGACTGTGATCCACCTGCTCAGATCCATCATGCAGAGACCTAAATCCATTGCACTGAGGCTGAGATCCATCATGCTGAGACTGAGATCCATCACGCTGGGACTGAGATCCACTTTCTCAGATCCATCATGCTGAGACTGAGATCCATTGCACTGAGGCTGATATCCATCATGCTGAGACTGAGATTTACCTGCTCAGATCCATCATGCTGAGACTGAGATCCATCATGCTGAGACTGAGATCCATCGTGCTGAGACTGAGACCCATCGTGCTGAGACTAAGATCCATCGTGCTGAGACTGAGATCCATCATGCTGTGGCTGAGATCCATCATGCTGAGACTGAGATCCATCGTGCTGAGACTAAGATCCATCGTGCTGAGACTGAGATCCACCATGCTGAGACTGAGATCCATCGCACTGAGACTGAGATCCATCATGCTGAGACTGAGATCCATCATCTGAGACTGAGATCCATCATCTGAGACTGAGATCCATCGCACTGAGACTGAGATTCATCGCACAGAGACTGAGATCCATCGCGCTGAGACTGAGATCCATCGTGCTGAGACTCTGATTCATTGCACTGAGACTGAGATACATCGTGCTGAGACTGAGATCCATCGTGTTGAGACTGAAATCCATTGCACTGACGCTGAGATTCATCATGCTGAGACTGAGATCCACCTGCTCAGATCCATCATGCTGAGACTGAGATCCATCATGCTGAGACTGAGATCCTTCATGCTGAGACTGAGATCCATTGCACTGAGGCTGAGATCCATTGCACTGATGCTGAGATCCACTGCACTGAGACTCAGATCCATCGCACTGAGACTGAGTTCCACTGCACTGAGACTGAGATCTATCATGCTGAGACTGAGATCCATCGGGCTGAGATAGAGATCCATCATGCTGAGACTGAGATCCACTTGCTCAGATCCATCATGCTGAGACTGAGATCCATCATGCTGAGATGAGATCCATCATGCTGAGACTGAGATCCATCGCACTGAGACTGAGATCCATCATGCTGAGACTGAGATCCATCATGCTGAGACTGAGGTCCATCATGCTGAGACTGAGATCCATCATGCTGAGACTGAGATCCATTGCACTGAGGCTGAGATCCATCATGCTGAGACTGAGATCCATCACGTTGAGATTGAAATCCACCTGCTCAGATCCATCATGCGGAGACTGAGATCGTTCGTGCTGAGACTGAGTTCCATCGTACTGAGACTGTGATCCACCATGCTGAGAGAGAGATCCATAGCACTGAGACTGAGATCCTTCGCACTGAGACTGAGATCCATCGCACTGAGACTGAGATCCATCGTGCTGAAACTGAGATCTATCGCACTGAGACTGAGATCCATCATGCTGAGGCTGAGATCCATCGTGCTGAGACTGAGATCCATCGCACTGAGACTGAGATCCATCATGCTGAGACAAAGATCCATCATGCTGAGACTGAGATCTATCGCACTGAGACTGAGATCCATTGTGCTGAGACTGAGATCCATCATGCTGAGACTGCGATCCATCATGCTGAGACTGAGATTCATCATGTTGAGAGTGAGATCCATCATGCTGAGACTGAGATCCACATGCTCAGATGCATCATGTTGAGACTGAGATCCATCGCCCTGAGACTGAGATCCATCATGCTGAGACTGATATCCATCATGCTGAGACTAGGATCGATCGCACTGAGACTGTGATCCACCTGCTGAGATCCATCATGCTGAGACTGAGATCCCTCGTGCTGAGACTGAGATCCATCACACTGAGACTGAGATCCATCATCTGTGACTGTGATCCATCATCTGAGACTGAGATACATCGCACTGAGACTGAGATTCATCGCACTGAGACTGAGATCCATCGTGCTGTGACTGAGATCCATCGAGCTGAGACTGAGATCGCCCTACGCAGATCCATCATGCTGAGACTGAGATCCACCTGCTCAGATCCATCATGCTGAGACTGAGATCCATCGTGCTGAGACGAAGATCCATCGTGCTGAGACTGAGATCCACCATGCTGAGACTGAGATCCATCGCACTGAGACTGAGATCCATCATGCTGAGACTGAGATCCATCGCACTGAGCCTGAGATCCATCATCTGAGACTGAGATCCATCATCTGAGACTGAGATCCATCGCACTGAGACTGAGATTCATCGCACTGAGACTGAGATCCATCATGCTGAGACTGAGATCCATCGTGCTAAGACTCTGATTCATTGCACTGAGACTGAGATACATCGTGCTGAGACTGAGGTCCACCTGCTCAGATCCATCATGCTGAGACTGAGATCGACCTGCTCAGATCCATCATGCTGAGACTGAGATCCATCGCACTGAGACTGAGATCCACCTGCACAGATCCATCTTGCCGAGACTGACATCCATCGCACTGAGACTATGATCCATCGTGCTGAGACTGAGATCCATCGTGCTGAGACAGAGATCCATTGCACTGAGGCTGGGATCCATCATACTGAGCCTGAGATCCACTTGCTCAGATCCATCATGCTGAGACTGAGATCCACCTGCTCAGATCCATCATGCTGAGACTGATTTTCATCATGCAGAGACTGAGATCCATCCTGCTGAGACTGAGATCCACCTGCTCAGTTCCATCATGCTTAAACTGAGATCCATTTGCTCAGATCCATCATGCTGAGACTGAGATCCATCGCACTGATACTGAGATCCATCGCAATGCCACTGACATCCATCATGCTGAGACTGAGATCCATCATGCTGAGACTAGGATCCATCATGCTGAGACTGAGATCTATCGCACTGAGACTGAGATCCATTGTGCTGAGACTGAGATCCATCATGCTGAGACTGCGATCCATCATGCTGAGACTGAGATTCATCGTGTTGAGACTGAGATCCATCATGCTGAGACTGAGATCCACATGCTCAGATGCATCATGTTGAGACTGAGATCCATCATGCTGAGACTGAAATCCATCATGCTGAGACTAGGATCCATCGCACTGAGACTGTGATCCACCAGATCAGATCCATCATTCTGAGACTGAGATCCCTCGTGCTGAGACTGAGATCCATCGCACTGAGCCTGAGATCCATCATCTGTGACTGTGATCCATCATCTGAGACTGAGATCCATCGCACTGAGACTGAGATTGATCGCACTGAGACTGAGATCCATCGTGCTGTGACTGAGATCCATCGAGCTAGAACTGAGATCGACCTGCTCAGATCCATCGCACTGAGACTGAGATCGCCCTACTCAGATCCATCATGCTGAGACTGAGATCCATCATGTTGAAACTGAGATCCATCATGTTTAGACTGAGATCCATTGCACTGAGACTGAGATCCACCTGCTCAGATCGATGTTGGCGAGACTGACATCCATCGCACTGAGACTATGATCCATCGTGCTGAGACAGAGATCCATCGTGCTGAGACTGAGATCCATTGCACTGAGGCTGGGATCCATCATACTGAGACTGAGATCCACCTGCTCAGATCCATCATGCTGAGACTGAGATCGACCTGCTCAGATCCATCGTGCTGCATCTGAGATCCATCATGCTGAGACTGAGATCCACCTGCTCAGATCCATCATGCTGAGACTGAGATCCATCGCACTGAGACTGAGATCCATCATGCTGAGACTAAGATCCATCATGCTGAGACTGAGATCTATCGCACTGAGACTGAGATCCATTGTGCTGAGACTGAGATCCATCATGCTGAGACTGCGATCCATCATGCTGAGACTGAGATTCATCATGTTGAGAGTGAGATCCATCATGCTGAGACTGAGATCCACATGCTCAGATGCATCATGTTGAGACTGAGATCCATCGCCCTGAGACTGAGATCCATCATGCTGAGACTGAAATCCATCATGCTGAGACTAGGATCGATCGCACTGAGACTGTGATCCACCTGCTGAGATCCATCATGCTGAGACTGAGATCCCTCGTGCTGAGACTGAGATCCATCGCACTGAGACTGAGATCCATCATCTGTGACTGTGATCCATCATCTGAGACTGAGATCCATCGCACTGAGACTGAGATTGATCGCACTGAGACTGAGATCCATCGTGCTGTGACTGAGATCCATCGAGCTAGAACTGAGATCGACCTGCTCAGATCCATCGCACTGAGACTGAGATCGCCCTACTCAGATCCATCATGCTGAGACTGAGATCCATCATGTTGAAACTGAGATCCATCATGTTTAGACTGAGATCCATTGCACTGAGACTGAGATCCACCTGCTCAGATCCATGTTGGCGAGACTGACATCCATCGCACTGAGACTATGATCCATCGTGCTGAGACTGAGATCCATCGTGCTGAGACTGAGATCCATTGCACTGAGGCTGGGATCCATCATACTGAGACTGAGATCCACCTGCTCAGATCCATCATGCTGAGACTGAGATCGACCTGCTCAGATCCATCGTGCTGCATCTGAGATCCATCATGCTGAGACTGAGATCCACCTGCTCAGATCCATCATGCTGAGACTGAGATCCATCGCACTGAGACTGAGATCCATCATGCTGAGACTAAGATCCATCATGCTGAGACTGAGATCTATCGCACTGAGACTGAGATCCATTGTGCTGAGACTGAGATCCATCATGCTGAGACTGCGATCCATCATGCTGAGACTGAGATTCATCATGTTGAGAGTGAGATCCATCATGCTGAGACTGAGATCCACATGCTCAGATGCATCATGTTGAGACTGAGATCCATCGCCCTGAGACTGAGATCCATCATGCTGAGACTGATATCCATCATGCTGAGACTAGGATCGATCGCACTGAGACTGTGATCCACCTGCTGAGATCCATCATGCTGAGACTGAGATCCCTCGTGCTGAGACTGAGATCCATCACACTGAGACTGAGATCCATCATCTGTGACTGTGATCCATCATCTGAGACTGAGATACATCGCACTGAGACTGAGATTCATCGCACTGAGACTGAGATCCATCGTGCTGTGACTGAGATCCATCGAGCTGAGACTGAGATCGCCCTACGCAGATCCATCATGCTGAGACTGAGATCCACCTGCTCAGATCCATCATGCTGAGACTGAGAGCCATCGTGCTGAGACGAAGATCCATCGTGCTGAGACTGAGATCCACCATGCTGAGACTGAGATCCATCGCACTGAGACTGAGATCCATCATGCTGAGACTGAGATCCATCGCACTGAGCCTGAGATCCATCATCTGAGACTGAGATCCATCATCTGAGACTGAGATCCATCGCACTGAGACTGAGATTCATCGCACTGAGACTGAGATCCATCATGCTGAGACTGAGATCCATCGTGCTAAGACTCTGATTCATTGCACTGAGACTGAGATACATCGTGCTGAGACTGAGGTCCACCTGCTCAGATCCATCATGCTGAGACTGAGATCGACCTGCTCAGATCCATCATGCTGAGACTGAGATCCATCGCACTGAGACTGAGATCCACCTGCACAGATCCATCTTGCCGAGACTGACATCCATCGCACTGAGACTATGATCCATCGTGCTGAGACTGAGATCCATCGTGCTGAGACAGAGATCCATTGCACTGAGGCTGGGATCCATCATACTGAGCCTGAGATCCACTTGCTCAGATCCATCATGCTGAGACTGAGATCCACCTGCTCAGATCCATCATGCTGAGACTGATTTCCATCATGCAGAGACTGAGATTCATCATGTTGAGAGTGAGATCCATCATGCTGAGACTGAGATCCACATGCTCAGATGCATCATGTTGAGACTGAGATCCATCGCCCTGAGACTGAGATCCATCATGCTGAGACTGATATCCATCATGCTGAGACTAGGATCGATCGCACTGAGACTGTGATCCACCTGCTGAGATCCATCATGCTGAGACTGAGATCCCTCGTGCTGAGACTGAGATCCATCACACTGAGACTGAGATCCATCATCTGTGACTGTGATCCATCATCTGAGACTGAGATACATCGCACTGAGACTGAGATTCATCGCACTGAGACTGAGATCCATCGTGCTGTGACTGAGATCCATCGAGCTGAGACTGAGATCGCCCTACGCAGATCCATCATGCTGAGACTGAGATCCACCTGCTCAGATCCATCATGCTGAGACTGAGATCCATCGTGCTGAGACGAAGATCCATCGTGCTGAGACTGAGGTCCATCGCACTGAGACTAAGATCCATCATCTGAGACTGAGATCCATCGTGCTGAGACTGAGATCCATCGTGCTGAGACAGAGATCCATTGCACTGAGGCTGGGATCCATCATACTGAGCCTGAGATCCACTTGCTCAGATCCATCATGCTGAGACTGAGATCCACCTGCTCAGATCCATCATGCTGAGACTGATTTCCATCATGCAGAGACTGAGATCCATCCTGCTGAGACTGAGATCCACCTGCTCAGTTCCATCATGCTTAAACTGAGATCCATTTGCTCAGATCCATCATGCTGAGACTGAGATCCATCGCACTGATACTGAGATCCATCGCAATGCCACTGACATCCATCATGCTGAGACTGAGATCCATCATGCTGAGACTAGGATCCATCATGCTGAGACTGAGATCTATCGCACTGAGACTGAGATCCATTGTGCTGAGACTGAGATCCATCATGCTGAGACTGCGATCCATCATGCTGAGACTGAGATTCATCGTGTTGAGACTGAGATCCATCATGCTGAGACTGAGATCCACATGCTCAGATGCATCATGTTGAGACTGAGATCCATCATGCTGAGACTGAGATCCATCATGCTGAGACTGAAATCCATCATGCTGAGACTAGGATCCATCGCACTGAGACTGTGATCCACCAGATCAGATCCATCATTCTGAGACTGAGATCCCTCGTGCTGAGACTGAGATCCATCGCACTGAGCCTGAGATCCATCATCTGTGACTGTGATCCATCATCTGAGACTGAGATCCATCGCACTGAGACTGAGATTGATCGCACTGAGACTGAGATCCATCGTGCTGTGACTGAGATCCATCGAGCTAGAACTGAGATCGACCTGCTCAGATCCATCGCACTGAGACTGAGATCGCCCTACTCAGATCCATCATGCTGAGACTGAGATCCATCATGTTGAAACTGAGATCCATCATGTTTAGACTGAGATCCATTGCACTGAGACTGAGATCCACCTGCTCAGATCCATGTTGGCGAGACTGACATCCATCGCACTGAGACTATGATCCATCGTGCTGAGACAGAGATCCATCGTGCTGAGACTGAGATCCATTGCACTGAGGCTGGGATCCATCATACTGAGACTGAGATCCACCTGCTCAGATCCATCATGCTGAGACTGAGATCGACCTGCTCAGATCCATCGTGCTGCATCTGAGATCCATCATGCTGAGACTGAGATCCACCTGCTCAGATCCATCATGCTGAGACTGAGATCCATCGCACTGAGACTGAGATCCATCATGCTGAGACTAAGATCCATCATGCTGAGACTGAGATCTATCGCACTGAGACTGAGATCCATTGTGCTGAGACTGAGATCCATCATGCTGAGACTGCGATCCATCATGCTGAGACTGAGATTCATCATGTTGAGAGTGAGATCCATCATGCTGAGACTGAGATCCACATGCTCAGATGCATCATGTTGAGACTGAGATCCATCGCCCTGAGACTGAGATCCATCATGCTGAGACTGAAATCCATCATGCTGAGACTAGGATCGATCGCACTGAGACTGTGATCCACCTGCTGAGATCCATCATGCTGAGACTGAGATCCCTCGTGCTGAGACTGAGATCCATCGCACTGAGACTGAGATCCATCATCTGTGACTGTGATCCATCATCTGAGACTGAGATCCATCGCACTGAGACTGAGATTGATCGCACTGAGACTGAGATCCATCGTGCTGTGACTGAGATCCATCGAGCTAGAACTGAGATCGACCTGCTCAGATCCATCGCACTGAGACTGAGATCGCCCTACTCAGATCCATCATGCTGAGACTGAGATCCATCATGTTGAAACTGAGATCCATCATGTTTAGACTGAGATCCATTGCACTGAGACTGAGATCCACCTGCTCAGATCCATGTTGGCGAGACTGACATCCATCGCACTGAGACTATGATCCATCGTGCTGAGACTGAGATCCATCGTGCTGAGACTGAGATCCATTGCACTGAGGCTGGGATCCATCATACTGAGACTGAGATCCACCTGCTCAGATCCATCATGCTGAGACTGAGATCGACCTGCTCAGATCCATCGTGCTGCATCTAAGATCCATCATGCTGAGACTGAGATCCACCTGCTCAGATCCATCATGCTGAGACTGAGATCCATCGCACTGAGACTGAGATCCATCATGCTGAGACTAAGATCCATCATGCTGAGACTGAGATCTATCGCACTGAGACTGAGATCCATTGTGCTGAGACTGAGATCCATCATGCTGAGACTGCGATCCATCATGCTGAGACTGAGATTCATCATGTTGAGAGTGAGATCCATCATGCTGAGACTGAGATCCACATGCTCAGATGCATCATGTTGAGACTGAGATCCATCGCCCTGAGACTGAGATCCATCATGCTGAGACTGATATCCATCATGCTGAGACTAGGATCGATCGCACTGAGACTGTGATCCACCTGCTGAGATCCATCATGCTGAGACTGAGATCCCTCGTGCTGAGACTGAGATCCATCACACTGAGACTGAGATCCATCATCTGTGACTGTGATCCATCATCTGAGACTGAGATACATCGCACTGAGACTGAGATTCATCGCACTGAGACTGAGATCCATCGTGCTGTGACTGAGATCCATCGAGCTGAGACTGAGATCGCCCTACGCAGATCCATCATGCTGAGACTGAGATCCACCTGCTCAGATCCATCATGCTGAGACTGAGATCCATCGTGCTGAGACGAAGATCCATCGTGCTGAGACTGAGATCCACCATGCTGAGACTGAGATCCATCGCACTGAGACTGAGATCCATCATGCTGAGACTGAGATCCATCGCACTGAGCCTGAGATCCATCATCTGAGACTGAGATCCATCATCTGAGACTGAGATCCATCGCACTGAGACTGAGATTCATCGCACTGAGACTGAGATCCATCATGCTGAGACTGAGATCCATCGTGCTAAGACTCTGATTCATTGCACTGAGACTGAGATACATCGTGCTGAGACTGAGGTCCACCTGCTCAGATCCATCATGCTGAGACTGAGATCGACCTGCTCAGATCCATCATGCTGAGACTGAGATCCATCGCACTGAGACTGAGATCCACCTGCACAGATCCATCTTGCCGAGACTGACATCCATCGCACTGAGACTATGATCCATCGTGCTGAGACTGAGATCCACTTGCTCAGATCCATCATGCTGAGACTGAGATCCACCTGCTCAGATCCATCATGCTGAGACTGATTTTCATCATGCAGAGACTGAGATCCATCCTGCTGAGACTGAGATCCACCTGCTCAGTTCCATCATGCTTAAACTGAGATCCATTTGCTCAGATCCATCATGCTGAGACTGAGATCCATCGCACTGATACTGAGATCCATCGCAATGCCACTGACATCCATCATGCTGAGACTGAGATCCATCATGCTGAGACTAGGATCCATCATGCTGAGACTGAGATCTATCGCACTGAGACTGAGATCCATTGTGCTGAGACTGAGATCCATCATGCTGAGACTGCGATCCATCATGCTGAGACTGAGATTCATCGTGTTGAGACTGAGATCCATCATTCTGAGACTGAGATCCACATGCTCAGATGCATCATGTTGAGACTGAGATCCATCATGCTGAGACTGAGATCCATCATGCTGAGACTGAAATCCATCATGCTGAGACTAGGATCCATCGCACTGAGACTGTGATCCACCAGATCAGATCCATCATTCTGAGACTGAGATCCCTCGTGCTGAGACTGAGATCCATCGCACTGAGCCTGAGATCCATCATCTGTGACTGTGATCCATCATCTGAGACTGAGATCCATCGCACTGAGACTGAGATTGATCGCACTGAGACTGAGATCCATCGTGCTGTGACTGAGATCCATCGAGCTAGAACTGAGATCGACCTGCTCAGATCCATCGCACTGAGACTGAGATCGCCCTACTCAGATCCATCATGCTGAGACTGAGATCCATCATGTTGAAACTGAGATCCATCATGTTTAGACTGAGATCCATTGCACTGAGACTGACATCCACATGCTCAGATCCATCATGCTTAGACTGAGATCCACTTGCTCAGATCCATCTTGCTGAGACTGAGATCGACCTGCTCAGATCCATGGTGCTGAGTCTGAGATCCATCATGCTGAGACTGAGATCCACCTGCTCAGATCCATCATGCTGAGACTGAATTCCATCATGCTGAGACTGAGATCCATCCTGCTGAGACTGAGATCCATCTGCTCAGTTCCATCATGCTCAAACTGAGATCCACTTGCTCAGATCCATCATGCTGAGACTGAAATCCATTGCACTTGGCTGAGATCCATCATGCTGACACTGAGATCCACCTGCTCAGATCCATCATGCTGAGACTGAGATCCATCATGCTGAGACTAAGATCCATCATGCTGAGACTGAGATCCATTGCACTGAGGCTGAGATCCATTGCACTGATGCTGAGATCCATCGCACTGAGACTCAGATCCATCGCACTGAGACTGAGATCCACTGCACTGAGACTGAGATCTATCATGCTGAGACTGAGATCCATCGGGCTGAGATAGAGAACCATCATGCTGAGACTGAGATCCACTTGCTCAGATCCATCATGATGAGACTGAGATCCACCTGCTCAGTTCCATCATGCTCAAACTGAGATCCACTTGCTCAGATCCATCATGCTGAGACTGAAATCCATTGCACTGTGGCTGAGATCCATCATGCTGAGACTGAGATCCACCTGCTCAGATCCATCATGCTGAGACTGATTTCCATCATGTTGAGACTGAGATCCATCCTGCTGAGAATGAGATCCATCTGCTCAGTTCCATCATGATCAAACTGAGATCCACTTGCTCAGATCCATCATGCTGAGACTGAAATCCATTGCACTGTGGCTGAGATCCATCATGCTGAGACTGAGATCCACCTGCTCAGATCCATCATGCTGAGACTGATTTCCATCATGCTGAGACTGAGATCCATCCTGCTGAGACTGAGATCCATCTGCTCAGTTCCATCATGCACAAACTGAGATCCACTTGCTCAGATCCATCATGCTGAGACTGAAATCCATTGCACTTGGCTGAGATCCATCATGCTGACACTGAGATCCACCTGCTCAGATCCATCATGCTGAGACTGAGATCCATCATGCTGAGACTAAGATCCATCATGCTGAGACTGAGATCCATTGCACTGAGGCTGAGATCCATTGCACTGATGCTGAGATCCATCGCACTGAGACTCAGATCCATCGCACTGAGACTGAGATCCACTGCACTGAGACTGAGATCTATCATGCTGAGAATGAGATCCATCGGGCTGAGATAGAGAACCATCATGCTGAGACTGAGATCCACTTGCTCAGATCCATCATGCTGAGACTGAGATCCACCTGCTCAGTTCCATCATGCTCAAACTGAGATCCACTTGCTCAGATCCATCATGCTGAGACTGAAATCCATTGCACTGTGGCTGAGATCCATCATGCTGAGACTGAGATCCACCTGCTCAGATCCATCATGCTGAGACTGATTTCCATCATGCTGAGACTGAGATCCATCCTGCTGAGACTGAGATCCATCTGCTCAGTTCCATCATGCTCAAACTGAGATCCACTTGCTCAGATCCATCATGCTGAGACTGAAATCCATTGCACTTGGCAGAGGTCCATCATGCTGACACTGAGATCCACCTGCTCAGATCCATCATGCTGAGACTGAGATCCATCATGCTGAGACTAAGTTCCATCATGCTGAGACTGAGATCCACTGCACTGAGACTGAGATCTATCATGCTGAGACTGAGATCCATCGGGCTGAGATAGAGATCCATCATGCTGAGACTGAGATCCATTGCACTGAGGCTGAGATCCATCATGCTGAGACTGAGATTCTCCTGCTTCGATCCATCGTGCTGATTCTGAGATCCATCATGCTGAGACTGAGATCCATTGCACTGAGGCTGAGATCCATCATGCTGAGACTGAGATCCACCTGCTCAGATCCATCATGCTGAGACTGAGATCGACCTGCTTCGATCCATCGTGCTGATTCTGAGATCCATCATGCTGAGACTGAGATCCATTGCACTGAGGCTGAGATCCGTCACGCTGAGACTGAGATCCACTTGCTCAGATCCATCATGCTGAGACTGAGATCCATTGCACTGAGTCTGAGATCCATCATGCAGAGACTGAGATCCACCTGCTCAGATCCATCATGCTGAGACTGAGATCCATTGCACTGAGGCTGAGATCCATCATGCTGAGACTGATATCCATCACGCTGAGACTGAGATCCACCTGCTCAGATCCATCATGCTGAGACTGAGATCCCTCGTGCTGAGACTGAGATCCATCGCACTGAGACTGAGATCCATCATCTGACACTGTGATCCATCATCTGAGACTGAGATCCATCGCACTGAGACTGAGATTCATCGCACTGAGACTGAGATCGACCTGCTCAGATCCATCATGCTGAGACTGAGATCGCCCTAATCAGATCCATCATGCTGAGACTGAGATCCATCATGCTGAGACTGAGATCCATCGCACTGCGACTGACATCCATCATGCTGAGACTGAGATCCATCATGTTTAGACTGTGATCCATTGCACTGAGACTGAGATCCACCTGCTCTGATTCATCTTGCCGAGACTGACATCCATCGCACTGAGACTATGATCCATCGTGCTGAGACTGAGATCCATCGTGCTGAGACTGAGATCTATTGCACTGATGCTGGGTTCCATCATACTGAGACTGAGATCCACCTGCTCAGATCCATCATGCTGAGACTGAGATCGACCTACTCAGATCCATCGTGCTGCATGTGAGATCCATCATGCTGAGACTGAGATCCACCCGCTCAGATCCATCATGCTGAGACTGAGATCCATCATGCTGAGACTGAGATCCATCCTGCTGAGACTGAGATCCACCTGCTCAGTTCCATCATGCTCAAACTAAGATCCACTTGCTCAGATCCATCATGCAGAGACGTAAATCCATTGCACTGAGGCTGAGATCAATCATGCTGAGACTGAGATCCATCACACTGGGACTGAGATCCACTTGCTCAGATCCATCATGCTGAGACTGAGATCCATTACACTGAGGCTGATATCCATCATGCTGAGACTGAGATTTACCTGCTCAGATCCATCATGCTGAGACTGAGATCCATCGCACTGAGACTGAGATCCATCATGCTGAGACTAAGATCCATCATGCTGAGACTGAGATCTATCGCACTGAGACTGAGATCCATTGTGCTGAGACTGAGATCCATCATGCTGAGACTGCGATCCATCATGCTGAGACTGAGATTCATCATGTTGAGAGTGAGATCCATCATGCTGAGACTGAGATCCACATGCTCAGATGCATCATGTTGAGACTGAGATCCATCGCCCTGAGACTGAGATCCATCATGCTGAGACTGAAATCCATCATGCTGAGACTAGGATCGATCGCACTGAGACTGTGATCCACCTGCTGAGATCCATCATGCTGAGACTGAGATCCCTCGTGCTGAGACTGAGATCCATCGCACTGAGACTGAGATCCATCATCTGTGACTGTGATCCATCATCTGAGACTGAGATCCATCGCACTGAGACTGAGATTGATCGCACTGAGACTGAGATCCATCGTGCTGTGACTGAGATCCATCGAGCTAGAACTGAGATCGACCTGCTCAGATCCATCGCACTGAGACTGAGATCGCCCTACTCAGATCCATCATGCTGAGACTGAGATCCATCATGTTGAAACTGAGATCCATCATGTTTAGACTGAGATCCATTGCACTGAGACTGAGATCCACCTGCTCAGATCCATGTTGGCGAGACTGACATCCATCGCACTGAGACTATGATCCATCGTGCTGAGACTGAGATCCATCGTGCTGAGACTGAGATCCACCTGCTCAGATCCATCATGCTGAGACTGAGATCGACCTGCTCAGATCCATCGTGCTGCATCTGAGATCCATCATGCTGAGACTGAGATCCACCTGCTCAGATCCATCATGCTGAGACTGAGATCCATCGCACTGAGACTGAGATCCATCATGCTGAGACTAAGATCCATCATGCTGAGACTGAGATCTATCGCACTGAGACTGAGATCCATTGTGCTGAGACTGAGATCCATCATGCTGAGACTGCGATCCATCATGCTGAGACTGAGATTCATCATGTTGAGAGTGAGATCCATCATGCTGAGACTGAGATCCACATGCTCAGATGCATCATGTTGAGACTGAGATCCATCGCCCTGAGACTGAGATCCATCATGCTGAGACTGATATCCATCATGCTGAGACTAGGATCGATCGCACTGAGACTGTGATCCACCTGCTGAGATCCATCATGCTGAGACTGAGATCCCTCGTGCTGAGACTGAGATCCATCACACTGAGACTGAGATCCATCATCTGTGACTGTGATCCATCATCTGAGACTGAGATACATCGCACTGAGACTGAGATTCATCGCACTGAGACTGAGATCCATCGTGCTGTGACTGAGATCCATCGAGCTGAGACTGAGATCGCCCTACGCAGATCCATCATGCTGAGACTGAGATCCACCTGCTCAGATCCATCATGCTGAGACTGAGATCCATCGTGCTGAGACGAAGATCCATCGTGCTGAGACTGAGGTCCATCGCACTGAGACTAAGATCCATCATCTGAGACTGAGATCCATCATCTGAGACTGAGATCCATCGCACTGAGACTGAGATTCATCGCACTGAGACTGAGATCCATCTTGCTGAGACTGAGATCCATCGCACTGAGACTGAGATTCATCGCACTGAGACTGAGATCCATCATGCTGAGACTGAGATCCATCGTGCTAAGACTCTGATTCATTGCACTGAGACTGAGATACATCGTGCTGAGACTGAGGTCCACCTGCTCAGATCCATCATGCTGAGACTGAGATCGACCTGCTCAGATCCATCATGCTGAGACTGAGATCCATCGCACTGAGACTGAGATCCACCTGCACAGATCCATCTTGCCGAGACTGACATCCATCGCACTGAGACTATGATCCATCGTGCTGAGACTGAGATCCATCGTGCTGTGACAGAGATCCATTGCACTGAGGCTGGGATCCATCATACTGAGCCTGAGATCCACTTGCTCAGATCCATCATGCTGAGACTGAGATCCACCTGCTCAGATCCATCATGCTGAGACTGATTTCCATCATGCAGAGACTGAGATTCATCATGTTGAGAGTGAGATCCATCATGCTGAGACTGAGATCCACATGCTCAGATGCATCATGTTGAGACTGAGATCCATCGCCCTGAGACTGAGATCCATCATGCTGAGACTGATATCCATCATGCTGAGACTAGGATCGATCGCACTGAGACTGTGATCCACCTGCTGAGATCCATCATGCTGAGACTGAGATCCCTCGTGCTGAGACTGAGATCCATCACACTGAGACTGAGATCCATCATCTGTGACTGTGATCCATCATCTGAGACTGAGATACATCGCACTGAGACTGAGATTCATCGCACTGAGACTGAGATCCATCGTGCTGTGACTGAGATCCATCGAGCTGAGACTGAGATCGCCCTACGCAGATCCATCATGCTGAGACTGAGATCCACCTGCTCAGATCCATCATGCTGAGACTGAGATCCATCGTGCTGAGACGAAGATCCATCGTGCTGAGACTGAGGTCCATCGCACTGAGACTAAGATCCATCATCTGAGACTGAGATCCATCGTGCTGAGACTGAGATCCATCGTGCTGAGACAGAGATCCATTGCACTGAGGCTGGGATCCATCATACTGAGCCTGAGATCCACTTGCTCAGATCCATCATGCTGAGACTGAGATCCACCTGCTCAGATCCATCATGCTGAGACTGATTTCCATCATGCAGAGACTGAGATCCATCCTGCTGAGACTGAGATCCACCTGCTCAGTTCCATCATGCTTAAACTGAGATCCATTTGCTCAGATCCATCATGCTGAGACTGAGATCCATCGCACTGATACTGAGATCCATCGCAATGCCACTGACATCCATCATGCTGAGACTGAGATCCATCATGCTGAGACTAGGATCCATCATGCTGAGACTGAGATCTATCGCACTGAGACTGAGATCCATTGTGCTGAGACTGAGATCCATCATGCTGAGACTGCGATCCATCATGCTGAGACTGAGATTCATCGTGTTGAGACTGAGATCCATCATGCTGAGACTGAGATCCACATGCTCAGATGCATCATGTTGAGACTGAGATCCATCATGCTGAGACTGAGATCCATCATGCTGAGACTGAAATCCATCATGCTGAGACTAGGATCCATCGCACTGAGACTGTGATCCACCAGATCAGATCCATCATTCTGAGACTGAGATCCCTCGTGCTGAGACTGAGATCCATCGCACTGAGCCTGAGATCCATCATCTGTGACTGTGATCCATCATCTGAGACTGAGATCCATCGCACTGAGACTGAGATTGATCGCACTGAGACTGAGATCCATCGTGCTGTGACTGAGATCCATCGAGCTAGAACTGAGATCGACCTGCTCAGATCCATCGCACTGAGACTGAGATCGCCCTACTCAGATCCATCATGCTGAGACTGAGATCCATCATGTTGAAACTGAGATCCATCATGTTTAGACTGAGATCCATTGCACTGAGACTGAGATCCACCTGCTCAGATCCATGTTGGCGAGACTGACATCCATCGCACTGAGACTATGATCCATCGTGCTGAGACTGAGATCCATCGTGCTGAGACTGAGATCCATTGCACTGAGGCTGGGATCCATCATACTGAGACTGAGATCCACCTGCTCAGATCCATCATGCTGAGACTGAGATCGACCTGCTCAGAACCATCGTGCTGCATCTGAGATCCATCATGCTGAGACTGAGATCCACCTGCTCAGATCCATCATGCTGAGACTGAGATCCATCAAGCTGAGACTGAGATCCATCCTGCTGAGACTGAGATCCAGCTGCTCAGTTCCATCATGCTCAAACTAAGATCCACTTGCTCAGATCCATCATGCAGAGACATAAATCCATTGCACTGAGGTTGAGATCCATCATGCTGAGACTGAGATCCATCACGCTGGGACTGAGATCCACTTGCTCATATCCATCATGCTGAGACTGAGATCCATTGCACTGAGGCTGATATCCATCATGCTGAGACTGAGATTTACCTGCTCAGATCCATCATGCTGAGACTGAGATCCATCATGCTGAGACTGAGATCCATCATGCTGAGACTGAGATCCTTTGCACTGATGCTGAGATCCATCGCACTGAGAGTCAGATCCATCGCACTGTGACTGAGATCCACTGCACTGAGACTGAGATCTAACATGCTGAGACTGAGATCCATCGTGCTGAGACAGAGATCCACCTGCTCAGATCCATCATGCTGAGACAGAGATCCATCATGCTGAGATTGAGATCCATTATGCTGAGACTGAGATCCATCATGCTGAGACTGAGATCCATCATGCTGACACTGAGATCCATCGCACTGAGACTGAGATCAATCATGCTGAGACTGAAATCCATCATGCTGAGACTGAGATCCATCATGCTGAGACTGAGATCCATCATGCTGAGACTGAGATCCATCGTGCTGAGACTGAGACCCATCGTGCTGAGACTAAGATCCATCGTGCTGAGACTGAGATCCATCATGCTGTGGCTGAGATCCATCATGCTGAGACTGAGATCCATCGTGCTGAGACTAAGATCCATCGTGCTGAGACTGAGATCAACCATGCTGAGACTGAGATCCATCGCACTGAGACTGAGATCCATCATGCTGAGACTGAGATCCATCGCACTGAGACTAAGATCCATCATCTGAGACTGAGATCCATCATCTGAGACTGAGATCCATCGCACTGAGACTGAGATTCATCGCACTGAGACTGAGATCCATCTTGCTGAGACTGAGATCCATCGTGCTGAGACTCTGATTCATTGCACTGAGACTGAGATACATCGTGCTGAGACTGAGGTCCACCTGCTCAGATCCATCATGCTGAGACTGAGATCGACCTGCTCAGATCCATCATACTGAGACTGAGATCCATCGCACTGAGACTGAGATCCATCGCATTGCGACTGACATCCATCATGCTGAGACTGAGATCCATCATGTTGAAACTGAGATCCATCATGTTGAGACTGAGATACATTGCACTGAGACTGAGATCCACCTGCTCAGATCCATCTTGCCGAGACTGACATCCATCGCACTGAGGCTGAGATCCATCATGCTGAGACTGAGATCCATCACGCTGAGTCTGAAATACACCTGCTCATATCCATCATGCTGAGACTGAGATCCATTGCACTGAGGCTGAGATACACTGCACTGAGACTGAGATCTAACATGCTGAGACTGAGATCCATCGTGCTGAGACAGAGATCCACCTGCTCAGATCCATCATGCTGAGACTGAGATCCATCATGCTGAGATTGAGATCCATTATGCTGAGACTGAGATCCATCATGCTGAGACTGAGATCCATCATGCTGACACTGAGATCCATCGCACTGAGACTGAGATCCATCATGCTGAGACTGAAATCCATCATGCTGAGACTGAGATCCATCATGCTGAGACTGAGATCCATCATGCTGAGACTGAGATCCATCGTGCTGAGGCTGAGATCCATCATGCTGAGACTGAGATCCATCGTGCTGAGACTAAGATCCATCGTGCTGAGACTGAGATCAACCATGCTGAGACTGAGATCCATCGCACTGAGACTGAGATCC
The DNA here is from genome assembly GCF_964194155.1 of Cetorhinus maximus. Classification (NCBI taxonomy): domain Eukaryota; kingdom Metazoa; phylum Chordata; class Chondrichthyes; order Lamniformes; family Cetorhinidae; genus Cetorhinus; species Cetorhinus maximus. Next base: position 452,159 of record NW_027596159.1, read on the forward strand.
ATCATGCTGAGACTGAGATCCATCGCACTGAGACTAAGATCCATCATCTGAGACTGAGATCCATCATCTGAGACTGAGATCCATCGCACTGAGACTGAGATTCATCGCACTGAGACTGAGATCCATCTTGCTGAGACTGAGATCCATCGTGCTGAGACTCTGATTCATTGCACTGAGACTGAGATACATCGTGCTGAGACTGAGGTCCACCTGCTCAGATCCATCATGCTGAGACTGAGATCGACCTGCTCAGATCCATCATACTGAGACTGAGATCCATCGCACTGAGACTGAGATCCATCGCATTGCGACTGACATCCATCATGCTGAGACTGAGATCCATCATGTTGAAACTGAGATCCATCATGTTGAGACTGAGATCCATTGCACTGAGACTGAGATCCACCTGCTCAGATCCATCTTGCCGAGACTGACATCCATCGCACTGAGACTATGATCCATCGTGCTGAGACTGAGATCCATCGTGCTGAGACTGAGATCCATTGCACTGAGGCTGGGATCCAAAATACTGAGCCTGAGATCCACTTGCTCAGATCCATCATGCTGAGACTGAGATCGACCTGCTCAGATCCATGGTGCTGAGTCTGAGATCTATCATGCTGAGACTGAGATCCACCTGCTCAGATCCATCATGCTGAGACTGATTTCGATCATGCTGAGACTGAGATCCATCCTGCTTAGACTGAGATCCACCTGCTCAGTTCCATCATGCTTATACTGAGATCGACTTGCTCAGATCCATCATGCTGAGACTGAGATCCATCGCACTGAGACTGAGATCCATCGCATTGCGACTGACATCCATCATGCTGAGACTGAGATCCATCATGTTGAAACTGAGATCCATCATGTTGAGACTGAGATACATTGCACTGAGACTGAGATCCACCTGCTCAGATCCATCATGCTGAGACTGAGATCCATCCTGCTGAGACTGAGATCCACCTGCTCAGTTCCATCATGCTCAAACTGAGATCCACTTGCTCAGATCCATCATGCTGAGACTGAAATCCATTGCACTGAGGCTGAGATCCATCATGCTGAGACTGAGATCCACCTGCTCAGATCCATCATGCTCAGACTGAGATCCATCATGCTGAGACTGAGATCCATCATGCTGAGACTGAGATCCATTGCACTGAGGCAGAGATCCATTTCACTGATGCTGAGATCCATCGCACTGAGACTCAGATCCATCGAACTGAGACTGAGATCCACTGCACTGAGACTGAGATCTATCATGCTGAGACTGAGATCCATCGGGCTGAGATAGAGATCCATCATGCTGAGACTGAGATCCATTGCACTGAGGCTGAGATCCATCATGCTGAGACTGAGATCCATCACGCTGAGACTGAGATCCACCTGCTCAGTTCCATCATGCTGAGACTGAGATCCCTCGTGCTGAGACTGAGTTCCATCGCACTGAGACTGAGATCCACCATGCTGAGAGAGAGATCCATAGCACTGAGACTGAGATCCATCGCACTGAGACTGAGATCCATCGCACTGAGACTGAGATCCATCGTGCTGAGACTGAGATCTATCGCACTGAGACTGAGATCCATCATGCTGTGGCTGAGATCCATCGTGCTGAGACTGAGATCCATCGCACTGTGACTGAGATCCATCATGCTGAGACTAAGATCCATCATGCTGAGACTGAGATCTATCGCACTGAGACTGAGATCCATTTTGCTGCGACTGAGATCCATCGTGCTGAGACTAAGATCCATCATGCTGAGACTGCGATCCATCATGCTGAGACTGAGATTCATCGTGTTGAGACTGAGATCCATCATGCTGAGACTGACATCCACATGCTCAGATCCATCATGCTTAGACTGAGATCCACTTGCTCAGATCCATCTTGCTGAGACTGAGATCGACCTGCTCAGATCCATGGTGCTGAGTCTGAGATCCATCATGCTGAGACTGAGATCCACCTGCTCAGATCCATCATGCTGAGACTGATTTCCATCATGCTGAGACTGAGATCCATCCTGCTGAGACTGAGATCCATCTGCTCAGTTCCATCATGCTCAAACTGAGATCCACTTGCTCAGATCCATCATGCTGAGACTGAAATCCATTGCACTTGGCTGAGATCCATCATGCTGACACTGAGATCCACCTGCTCAGATCCATCATGCTGAGACTGAGATCCATCATGCTGAGACTAAGATCCATCATGCTGAGACTGAGATCCATTGCACTGAGGCTGAGATCCATTGCACTGATGCTGAGATCCATCGCACTGAGACTCAGATCCATCGCACTGAGACTGAGATCCACTGCACTGAGACTGAGATCTATCATGCTGAGACTGAGATCCATCGGGCTGAGATAGAGAACCATCATGCTGAGACTGAGATCCACTTGCTCAGATCCATCATGCTGAGACTGAGATCAATCGCACTGAGACTCAGATCCATCGCACTGAGACTGAGATCCACTGCACTGAGACTGAGATCCATCATGCTGAGACTGAGATCCACCTGCTCAGTTCCATCATGCTCAAACTGAGATCCACTTGCTCAGATCCATCATGCTGAGACTGAAATCCATTGCACTGTGGCTGAGATCCATCATGCTGAGACTGAGATCCACCTGCTCAGATCCATCATGCTGAGACTGATTTCCATCATGTTGAGACTGAGATCCATCCTGCTGAGAATGAGATCCATCTGCTCAGTTCCATCATGATCAAACTGAGATCCACTTGCTCAGATCCATCATGCTGAGACTGAAATCCATTGCACTGTGGCTGAGATCCATCATGCTGAGACTGAGATCCACCTGCTCAGATCCATCATGCTGAGACTGATTTCCATCATGCTGAGACTGAGATCCATCCTGCTGAGACTGAGATCCATCTGCTCAGTTCCATCATGCACAAACTGAGATCCACTTGCTCAGATCCATCATGCTGAGACTGAAATCCATTGCACTTGGCTGAGATCCATCATGCTGACACTGAGATCCACCTGCTCAGATCCATCATGCTGAGACTGAGATCCATCATGCTGAGACTAAGATCCATCATGCTGAGACTGAGATCCATTGCACTGAGGCTGAGATCCATTGCACTGATGCTGAGATCCATCGCACTGAGACTCAGATCCATCGCACTGAGACTGAGATCCACTGCACTGAGACTGAGATCTATCATGCTGAGAATGAGATCCATCGGGCTGAGATAGAGAACCATCATGCTGAGACTGAGATCCACTTGCTCAGATCCATCATGCTGAGACTGAGATCCACCTGCTCAGTTCCATCATGCTCAAACTGAGATCCACTTGCTCAGATCCATCATGCTGAGACTGAAATCCATTGCACTGTGGCTGAGATCCATCATGCTGAGACTGAGATCCACCTGCTCAGATCCATCATGCTGAGACTGATTTCCATCATGCTGAGACTGAGATCCATCCTGCTGAGACTGAGATCCATCTGCTCAGTTCCATCATGCTCAAACTGAGATCCACTTGCTCAGATCCATCATGCTGAGACTGAAATCCATTGCACTTGGCAGAGGTCCATCATGCTGACACTGAGATCCACCTGCTCAGATCCATCATGCTGAGACTGAGATCCATCATGCTGAGACTAAGTTCCATCATGCTGAGACTGAGATCCACTGCACTGAGACTGAGATCTATCATGCTGAGACTGAGATCCATCGGGCTGAGATAGAGATCCATCATGCTGAGACTGAGATCCATTGCACTGAGGCTGAGATCCATCATGCTGAGACTGAGATTCTCCTGCTTCGATCCATCGTGCTGATTCTGAGATCCATCATGCTGAGACTGAGATCCATTGCACTGAGGCTGAGATCCATCATGCTGAGACTGAGATCCACCTGCTCAGATCCATCATGCTGAGACTGAGATCGACCTGCTTCGATCCATCGTGCTGATTCTGAGATCCATCATGCTGAGACTGAGATCCATTGCACTGAGGCTGAGATCCGTCACGCTGAGACTGAGATCCACTTGCTCAGATCCATCATGCTGAGACTGAGATCCATTGCACTGAGTCTGAGATCCATCATGCAGAGACTGAGATCCACCTGCTCAGATCCATCATGCTGAGACTGAGATCCATTGCACTGAGGCTGAGATCCATCATGCTGAGACTGATATCCATCACGCTGAGACTGAGATCCACCTGCTCAGATCCATCATGCTGAGACTGAGATCCCTCGTGCTGAGACTGAGATCCATCGCACTGAGACTGAGATCCATCATCTGACACTGTGATCCATCATCTGAGACTGAGATCCATCGCACTGAGACTGAGATTCATCGCACTGAGACTGAGATCGACCTGCTCAGATCCATCATGCTGAGACTGAGATCGCCCTAATCAGATCCATCATGCTGAGACTGAGATCCATCGCACTGAGACTGAGATCCATCGCACTGCGACTGACATCCATCATGCTGAGACTGAGATCCATCATGTTTAGACTGTGATCCATTGCACTGAGACTGAGATCCACCTGCTCTGATTCATCTTGCCGAGACTGACATCCATCGCACTGAGACTATGATCCATCGTGCTGAGACTGAGATCCATCGTGCTGAGACTGAGATCTATTGCACTGATGCTGGGTTCCATCATACTGAGACTGAGATCCACCTGCTCAGATCCATCATGCTGAGACTGAGATCGACCTACTCAGATCCATCGTGCTGCATGTGAGATCCATCATGCTGAGACTGAGATCCACCCGCTCAGATCCATCATGCTGAGACTGAGATCCATCATGCTGAGACTGAGATCCATCCTGCTGAGACTGAGATCCACCTGCTCAGTTCCATCATGCTCAAACTAAGATCCACTTGCTCAGATCCATCATGCAGAGACCTAAATCCATTGCACTGAGGCTGAGATCAATCATGCTGAGACTGAGATCCATCACACTGGGACTGAGATCCACTTGCTCAGATCCATCATGCTGAGACTGAGATCCATTACACTGAGGCTGATATCCATCATGCTGAGACTGAGATTTACCTGCTCAGATCCATCATGCTGAGACTGAGATCAATCATGCTGAGTCTGAGATCCATCATGCTGAGACTGAGATCCATTGCACTGATGCTGAGATCCATCGCACTGAGACTCAGATCCATCGCTCTGAGATTGAGATCCACTGCACTGAGACTGAGATCCATCAAGCTGAGACTGAGATCCACCTGCTCAGATCCATCATGCTGAGACTGAGATCCATCATGCTGAGATTGAGATCCATCATGCTGAGACTGAGATCCATCATGCTGAGACTGAGATCCATCATGCTGAGACTGAGATCCACCATGTTGAAACTGAGATCGATCATGCTGAGACTGAGATCCATTGCACTGAGGCTGAGATCCATCATGCTGAGACTAAGATCCACCTGCTTAGATCCATCTTGCCGAGGCTGTCATCCAGCGGACTGAGACATGAGATCCATCATGCTGAGACTGAGATCCATCATGCTGAGACTGAGATCCATCGCACTGAGACTGAGATCCATCATGCTGAGACTGAGATCCATCATGCTGAGACTGTGATCCATCATGCTGAGACTGAGATCCATTGCACTGAGGCTGAGATCCATCATGCCGAGACTGAGATCCATCACGCTGAGACTGAAATCCACCTGCTCAGATCCATCATGCTGAGACTGAGATCCCTCGTGCTGAGACTGAGTTCCATCGAACTGAGACTGAGATCCACCATGCTGAGAGAGAGATCCATAGCACTGAGACTGAGATCCATCGCAATGAGACTGAGATCCACCATGCTGAGAGTGAGATCCATAGCACTGAGACTGAGATCCATCGCACTGAGACTGAGATCCATCGCACTGAGACTGAGATCCATCGTGCTGAGACTAAGATCTATCGCACTGAGACTGAGATCCATCATGCTGAGGCCGAGATCCATTGTGCTGAGACTGAGATCCGTCGCACTGAGACTGAGATCCATCATGCTGAGACTAAGATCCATCGCACTGAGACTGAGATCTATCGCACTGAGACTGAGATCCATTGTGCTGAGACTGAGATCCATCGTGCTGAGACTGAGATCCATCATGCTGAGACTGCGATCCATCATGCTGAGACTGAGATTCATCGTGTTGAGACTGAGATCCATCATGCTGAGACTGAGATCCACATGCTCAGATGCATCATGTTGAGACTGAGATCCATCGCCCTGAGACTGAGATCCATCATGCTGAGACTGAAATCCATCATGCTGAGACTAGGATCGATCGCACTGAGACTGTGATCCACCTGCTCAGATCCATCATGCTGAGACTGAGATCCCTCGTGCTGAGACTGAGATCCATCGCACTGAGACTGAGATCCATCATCTGACACTGTGATCCATCATCTGAGACTGAGATCCATCGCACTGAGACTGAGATTCATCGCACTGAGACTGAGATCGACCTGCTCAGATCCATCATGCTGAGACTGAGATCGCCCTAATCAGATCCATCATGCTGAGACTGAGATCCATCGCACTGAGACTGAGATCCATCGCACTGCGACTGACATCCATCATGCTGAGACTGAGATCCATCATGTTGAAACTGAGATCCATCATGTTTAGACTGAGATCCATTGCACTGAGACTGAGATCCACCTGCTCTGATTCATCTTGCCGAGACTGACATCCATCGCACTGAGACTATGATCCATCGTGCTGAGACTGAGATCCATCGTGCTGAGACTGAGATCTATTGCACTGAGGCTGGGTTCCATCATACTGAGACTGAGATCCACCTGCTCAGATCCATCATGCTGAGAATGAGATCGACCTGCTCAGATCCATCGTGCTGCATGTGAGATCCATCATGCTGAGACTGAGATCCACCCGCTCAGATCCATCATGCTGAGACTGAGATCCATCATGCTGAGACTGAGATCCATCCTGCTGAGACTGAGATCCACCTGCTCAGTTCCATCATGCTCAAACTAAGATCCACTTGCTCAGATCCATCATGCAGAGACCTAAATCCATTGCACTGAGGCTGAGATCAATCATGCTGAGACTGAGATCCATCACACTGGGACTGAGATCCACTTGCTCAGATCCATCATGCTGAGACTGAGATCCATTACACTGAGGCTGATATCCATCATGCTGAGACTGAGATTTACCTGCTCAGATCCATCATGCTGAGACTGAGATCAATCATGCTGAGTCTGAGATCCATCATGCTGAGACTGAGATCCATTGCACTGATGCTGAGATCCATCGCACTGAGACTCAGATCCATCGCTCTGAGATTGAGATCCACTGCACTGAGACTGAGATCCATCAAGCTGAGACTGAGATCCACCTGCTCAGATCCATCATGCTGAGACTGAGATCCATCATGCTGAGATTGAGATCCATCATGCTGAGACTGAGATCCATCATGCTGAGACTGAGATCCATCATGCTGAGACTGAGATCCACCATGTTGAAACTGAGATCGATCATGCTGAGACTGAGATCCATTGCACTGAGGCTGAGATCCATCATGCTGAGACTAAGATCCACCTGCTTAGATCCATCTTGCCGAGGCTGTCATCCAGCGGACTGAGACATGAGATCCATCATGCTGAGACTGAGATCCATCATGCTGAGACTGAGATCCATTGCACTGAGGCTGAGATCCATCATACTGAGACTGAGATCCACCTGCTCAGATCCATCATGCTGAGACTGAGATCGACCTGCTTCGATCCATCGTGCTGATGCTGAGATCCATCATGCTGAGACTGAGATGCATTGCACTGAGACTGAGATCCATCGTGCTGAGACTCAGATCTATCGCACTGAGACTGAGATCCATTGTGCTGAGACTGAGTTCCATTGTGCTGAGACTGAGATCCATCGCACTGAGACTGAGATCCATCGCACTGAGACTGAGATCCATCGTGCTGAGACTGAGATCAATCGTGCTGAGACTGAGATGCATCGTACTGAGACTGAGATTCGTCGTGTTGAGACTGAGATCCATCATGGTGAGGCTGAGATCCACCTGCTCAGATCCATCATGTTGAGACTGAGATCCATCGCCCTGAGACTGAGATCCATCATGCTGAGAGTGAGATCCATCATGCTGAGACTGAGACCTATTGCAATGAGACTGAGATCCCTTGTGTTGAGACTGAGATCCATCGCACTGATACTGAGATCCATCATGCTGAGAGAGAGATGCATAGCACTGAGAATGAGATCCATTGCACTGAGACTGAGATCCGTCACGCTGAGACTGAGATCCACTTGCTCAGATCCATCATGCTGAGACTGAGGTCCATTGCACTGAGTCTGAGATCCATCATGCTGAGACTGAGATCCACCTGCTCAGATCCATCATGCTGAGACTGAGATCCATTGCACTGAGGCTGAGATCCATCATGCTGAGACTGAGATTCTCCTGCTTCGATCCATCGTGCTGATTCTGAGATCCATCATGCTGAGACTGAGATCCATTGCACTGAGGCTGAGATCCATCATGCTGAGACTGAGATCCACCTGCTCAGATCCATCATGCTGAGACTGAGATCGACCTGCTTCGATCCATCGTGCTGATTCTGAGATCCATCATGCTGAGACTGAGATCCATTGCACTGAGGCTGAGATCCGTCACGCTGAGACTGAGATCCACTTGCTCAGATCCATCATGCTGAGACTGAGATCCATTGCACTGAGTCTGAGATCCATCATGCGGAGACTGAGATCCACCTGCTCAGATCCATCATGCTGAGACTGAGATCCATTGCACTGAGGCTGAGATCCATCATGCTGAGACTGATATCCATCACGCTGAGACTGAGATCCACCTGCTCAGATCCATCATGCTGAGACTGAGATCCCTCGTGCTGAGACTGAGATCCATCGCACTGAGACTGAGATCCATCATCTGACACTGTGATCCATCATCTGAGACTGAGATCCATCGCACTGAGACTGAGATTCATCGCACTGAGACTGAGATCGACCTGCTCAGATCCATCATGCTGAGACTGAGATCGCCCTAATCAGATCCATCATGCTGAGACTGAGATCCATCGCACTGAGACTGAGATCCATCGCACTGCGACTGACATTCATCATGCTGAGACTGAGATCCATCATGTTGAAACTGAGATCCATCATGTTTAGACTGAGATCCATTGCACTGAGACTAAGATCCACCTGCTCTGATTCATCTTGCCGAGACTGACATCCATCGCACTGAGACTATGATCCATCGTGCTGAGACTGAGATCCATCGTGCTGAGACTGAGATCTATTGCACTGAGGCTGGGTTCCATCATACTGAGACTGAGATCCACCTGCTCAGATCCATCATGCTGAGACTGAGATCGACCTGCTCAGATCCATCGTGCTGCATGTGAGATCCATCATGCTGAGACTGAGATCCACCCGCTCAGATCCATCATGCTGAGACTGAGATCCATCATGCTGAGACTGAGATCCATCCTGCTGAGACTGAGATCCACCTGCTCAGTTCCATCATGCTCAAACTAAGATCCACTTGCTCAGATCCATCATGCAGAGACCTAAATCCATTGCACTGAGGCTGAGATCAATCATGCTGAGACTGAGATCCATCACACTGGGACTGAGATCCACTTGCTCAGATCCATCATGCTGAGACTGAGATCCATTACACTGAGGCTGATATCCATCATGCTGAGACTGAGATTTACCTGCTCAGATCCATCATGCTGAGACTGAGATCAATCATGCTGAGTCTGAGATCCATCATGCTGAGACTGAGATCCATTGCACTGATGCTGAGATCCATCGCACTGAGACTCAGATCCATCGCTCTGAGATTGAGATCCACTGCACTGAGACTGAGATCCATCAAGCTGAGACTGAGATCCACCTGCTCAGATCCATCATGCTGAGACTGAGATCCATCATGCTGAGATTGAGATCCATCATGCTGAGACTGAGATCCATCATGCTGAGACTGAGATCCATCATGCTGAGACTGAGATCCACCATGTTGAAACTGAGATCCATCATGCTGAGACTGAGATCCATTGCACTGAGGCTGAGATCCATCATGCTGAGACTAAGATCCACCTGCTTAGATCCATCTTGCCGAGGCTGTCATCCAGCGGACTGAGACATGAGATCCATCATGCTGAGACTGAGATCCATCATGCTGAGACTGAGATCCATCGCACTGAGACTGAGATCCATCATGCTGAGACTGAGATCCATCATGCTGAGACTGTGATCCATCATGCTGAGACTGAGATCCATTGCACTGAGGCTGAGATCCATCATGCCGAGACTGAGATCCATCACGCTGAGACTGAAATCCACCTGCTCAGATCCATCATGCTGAGACTGAGATCCCTCGTGCTGAGACTGAGTTCCATCGCACTGAGACTGAGATCCACCATGCTGAGAGAGAGATCCATAGCACTGAGACTGAGATCCATCGCACTGAGACTGAGATCCACCATGCTGAGAGTGAGATCCATAGCACTGAGACTGAGATCCATCGCACTGAGACTGAGATCCACCATGCTGAGAGAGAGATCCATAGTACTGAGACTGAGATCCATCGCACTGAGACTGAGATCCATCGCACTGAGACTGAGATCCATCGTGCTGAGACTAAGATCTATCGCACTGAGACTGAGATCCATCATGCTGAGGCCGAGATCCATTGTGCTGAGACTGAGATCCGTCGCACTGAGACTGAGATCCATCATGCTGAGACTAAGATCCATCGCACTGAGACTGAGATCTATCGCACTGAGACTGAGATCCATTGTGCTGAGACTGAGATCCATCGTGCTGAGACTGAGATCCATCATGCTGAGACTGCGATCCATCATGCTGAGACTGAGATTCATCGTGTTGAGACTGAGATCCATCATGCTGAGACTGAGATCCACATGCTCAGATGCATCATGTTGAGACTGAGATCCATCGCCCTGAGACTGAGATCCATCATGCTGAGACTGAAATCCATCATGCTGAGACTAGGATCGATCGCACTGAGACTGTGATCCACCTGCTCAGATCCATCATGCTGAGACTGAGATCCCTCGTGCTGAGACTGAGATCCATCGCACTGAGACTGAGATCCATCATCTGACACTGTGGTCCATCATCTGAGACTGAGATCCATCGCACTGAGACTGAGATTCATCGCACTGAGACTGAGATCGACCTGCTCAGATCCATCATGCTGAGACTGAGATCGCCCTAATCAGATCCATCATGCTGAGACTGAGATCCATCGCACTGAGACTGAGATCCATCGCACTGCGACTGACATCCATCATGCTGAGACTGAGATCCATCATGTTGAAACTGAGATCCATCATGTTTAGACTGAGATCCATTGCACTGAGACTGAGATCCACCTGCTCTGATTCATCTTGCCGAGACTGACATCCATCGCACTGAGACTATGATCCATCGTGCTGAGACTGAGATCCATCGTGCTGAGACTGAGATCTATTGCACTGAGGCTGGGTTCCATCATACTGAGACTGAGATCCACCTGCTCAGATCTATCATGCTGAGACTGAGATCGAACTGCTCAGATCCATCGTGCTGCATGTGAGATCCATCATGCTGAGACTGAGATCCACCCGCTCAGATCCATCATGCTGAGACTGAGATCCATCATGCTGAGACTGAGATCCATCCTGCTGAGACTGAGATCCACCTGCTCAGTTCCATCATGCTCAAACTAAGATCCACTTGCTCAGATCCATCATGCAGAGACCTAAATCCATTGCACTGAGGCTGAGATCAATCATGCTGAGACTGAGATCCATCACACTGGGACTGAGATCCACTTGCTCAGATCCATCATGCTGAGACTGAGATCCATTACACTGAGGCTGATATCCATCATGCTGAGACTGAGATTTACCTGCTCAGATCCATCATGCTGAGACTGAGATCAATCATGCTGAGTCTGAGATCCATCATGCTGAGACTGAGATCCATTGCACTGATGCTGAGATCCATCGCACTGAGACTCAGATCCATCGCTCTGAGATTGAGATCCACTGCACTGAGACTGAGATCCATCAAGCTGAGACTGAGATCCACCTGCTCAGATCCATCATGCTGAGACTGAGATCCATCATGCTGAGATTGAGATCCATCATGCTGAGACTGAGATCCATCATGCTGAGACTGAGATCCATCATGCTGAGACTGAGATCCACCATGTTGAAACTGAGATCCATCATGCTGAGACTGAGATCCATTGCACTGAGGCTGAGATCCATCATGCTGAGACTAAGATCCACCTGCTGAGATCCATCTTGCCGAGGCTGTCATCCAGCAGACTGAGACATGAGATCCATCATGCTGAGACTGAGATCCATCATGCTGAGACTGAGATCCATTGCACTGAGGCTGAGATCCATCATACTGAGACTGAGATCCACCTGCTCAGATCCATCATGCTGAGACTGAGATCGACCTGCTTCGATCCATCGTGCTGATTCTGAGATCCATCATGCTGAGACTGAGATGCATTGCACTGAGACTGAGATCCATCGTGCTGAGACTCAGATCTATCGCACTGAGACTGAGATCCATTGTGCTGAGACTGAGTTCCATTGTGCTGAGACTGAGATCCATCGCACTGAGACTGAGATCCATCGCACTGAGACTGAGATCCATCGTGCTGAGACTGAGATCAATCGTGCTGAGACTGAGATGCATCGTACTGAGACTGAGATTCGTCGTGTTGAGACTGAGATCCATCATGGTGAGGCTGAGATCCACCTGCTCAGATCCATCATGTTGAGACTGAGATCCATCGCCCTGAGACTGAGATCCATCATGCTGAGAGTGAGATCCATCATGCTGAGACTGAGACCTATTGCAATGAGACTGAGATCCCTTGTGTTGAGACTGAGATCCATCGCACTGATACTGAGATCCATCATGCTGAGAGAGAGATGCATAGCACTGAGAATGAGATCCATTGCACTGAGACTGAGATCCGTCACGCTGAGACTGAGATCCACTTGCTCAGATCCATCATGCTGAGACTGAGATCCATTGCACTGAGTCTGAGATCCATCATGCTGAGACTGAGATCCACCTGCTCAGATCCATCATGCTGAGACTGAGATCCATTGCACTGAGGCTGAGATCCATCATGCTGAGACTGAGATTCTCCTGCTTCGATCCATCGTGCTGTTTCTGAGATCCATCATGCTGAGACTGAGATCCATTGCACTGAGGCTGAGATCCATCATGCTGAGACTGAGATCCACCTGCTCAGATCCATCATGCTGAGACTGAGATCGACCTGCTTCGATCCATCGTGCTGATTCTGAGATCCATCATGCTGAGACTGAGATCCATTGCACTGAGGCTGAGATCCGTCACGCTGAGACTGAGATCCACTTGCTCAGATCCATCATGCTGAGACTGAGATCCATTGCACTGAGTCTGAGATCCATCATGCGGAGACTGAGATCCACCTGCTCAGATCCATCATGCTGAGACTGAGATCCATTGCACTGGGGCTGAGATCCATCATGCTGAGACTGATATCCATCACGCAGAGACTGAGATCCACCTGCTCAGATCCATCATGCTGAGACTGAGATCCCTCGTGCTGAGACTGAGATCCATCGCACTGAGACTGAGATCCATCATCTGACACTGTGGTCCATCATCTGAGACTGAGATCCATCGCACTGAGACTGAGATTCATCGCACTGAGACTGAGATCGACCTGCTCAGATCCATCATGCTGAGACTGAGATCGCCCTAATCAGATCCATCATGCTGAGAATGAGATCCATCGCACTGAGACTGAGATCCATCGCACTGCGACTGACATCCATCATGCTGAGACTGAGATCCATCATGTTGAATCTGAGATCCATCATGTTTAGACTGAGATCCATTGCACTGAGACTGAGATCCACCTGCTCTGATTCATCTTGCCGAGACTGACATCCATCGCACTGAGACTATGATCCATCGTGCTGAGACTGAGATCCATCGTGCTGAGACTGAGATCTATTGCACTGAGGCTGGGTTCCATCATACTGAGACTGAGATCCACCTGCTCAGATCCATCATGCTGAGACTGAGATCGACCTGCTCAGATCCATCGTGCTGCATGTGAGATCCATCATGCTGAGACTGAGATCCACCCGCTCAGATCCATCATGCTGAGACTGAGATCCATCATGCTGAGACTGAGATCCATCCTGCTGAGACTGAGATCCACCTGCTCAGTTCCATCATGCTCAAACTAAGATCCACTTGCTCAGATCCATCATGCAGAGACCTAAATCCATTGCACTGAGGCTGAGATCAATCATGCTGAGACTGAGATCCATCACACTGGGACTGAGATCCACTTGCTCAGATCCATCATGCTGAGACTGAGATCCATTACACTGAGGCTGATATCCATCATGCTGAGACTGAGATTTACCTGCTCAGATCCATCATGCTGAGACTGAGATCAATCATGCTGAGTCTGAGATCCATCATGCTGAGACTGAGATCCATTGCACTGATGCTGAGATCCATCGCACTGAGACTCAGATCCATCGCTCTGAGATTGAGATCCACTGCACTGAGACTGAGATCCATCAAGCTGAGACTGAGATCCACCTGCTCAGATCCATCATGCTGAGACTGAGATCCATCATGCTGAGATTGAGATCCATCATGCTGAGACTGAGATCCATCATGCTGAGACTGAGATCCATCATGCTGAGACTGAGATCCACCATGTTGAAACTGAGATCCATCATGCTGAGACTGAGATCCATTGCACTGAGGCTGAGATCCATCATGCTGAGACTAAGATCCACCTGCTTAGATCCATCTTGCCGAGGCTGTCATCCAGCGGACTGAGACATGAGATCCATCATGCTGAGACTGAGATCCATCATGCTGAGACTGAGATCCATCGCACTGAGACTGAGATCCATCATGCTGAGACTGAGATCCATCATGCTGAGACTGTGATCCATCATGCTGAGACTGAGATCCATTGCACTGAGGCTGAGATCCATCATGCCGAGACTGAGATCCATCACGCTGAGACTGAAATCCACCTGCTCAGATCCATCATGCTGAGACTGAGATCCCTCGTGCTGAGACTGAGTTCCATCGCACTGCGACTGAGATCCACCATGCTGAGAGAGAGATCCATAGCACTGAGACTGAGATCCATCGCACTGAGACTGAGATCCATCATGCTGAGAGAGAGATCCATAGCACTGAGACTGAGATCCATCGCACTGAGACTGAGATCCACCATGCTGAGAGAGAGATCCATAGCACTGAGACTGAGATCCATCGCACTGAGACTGAGATCCATCGCACTGAGACTGAGATCCATCGTGCTGAGACTAAGATCTATCGCACTGAGACTGAGATCCATCATGCTGAGGCCGAGATCCATTGTGCTGAGACTGAGATCCGTCGCACTGAGACTGAGATCCATCATGCTGAGACTAAGATCCATCGCACTGAGACTGAGATCTATCGCACTGAGACTGAGATCCATTGTGCTGAGACTGAGATCCATCGTGCTGAGACTGAGATCCATCATGCTGAGACTGCGATCCATCATGCTGAGACTGAGATTCATCGTGTTGAGACTGAGATCCATCATGCTGAGACTGAGATCCACATGCTCAGATGCATCATGTTGAGACTGAGATCCATCGCCCTGAGACTGAGATCCATCATGCTGAGACTGAAATCCATCATGCTGAGACTAGGATCGATCGCACTGAGACTGTGATCCACCTGCTCAGATCCATCATGCTGAGACTGAGATCCCTCGTGCTGAGACTGAGATCCATCGCACTGAGACTGAGATCCATCATCTGACACTGTGATCCATCATCTGAGACTGAGATCCATCGCACTGAGACTGAGATTCATCGCACTGAGACTGAGATCGACCTGCTCAGATCCATCATGCTGAGACTGAGATCGCCCTAATCAGATCCATCATGCTGAGACTGAGATCCATCGCACTGAGACTGAGATCCATCGCACTGCGACTGACATCCATCATGCTGAGACTGAGATCCATCATGTTGAAACTGAGATCCATCATGTTTAGACTGAGATCCATTGCACTGAGACTGAGATCCACCTGCTCTGATTCATCTTGCCGAGACTGACATCCATCGCACTGAGACTATGATCCATCGTGCTGAGACTGAGATCCATCGTGCTGAGACTGAGATCTATTGCACTGAGGCTGGGTTCCATCATACTGAGACTGAGATCCACCTGCTCAGATCTATCATGCTGAGACTGAGATCGACCTGCTCAGATCCATCGTGCTGCATGTGAGATCCATCATGCTGAGACTGAGATCCACCCGCTCAGATCCATCATGCTGAGACTGAGATCCATCATGCTGAGACTGAGATCCATCCTGCTGAGACTGAGATCCACCTGCTCAGTTCCATCATGCTCAAACTAAGATCCACTTGCTCAGATCCATCATGCAGAGACCTAAATCCATTGCACTGAGGCTGAGATCAATCATGCTGAGACTGAGATCCATCACACTGGGACTGAGATCCACTTGCTCAGATCCATCATGCTGAGACTGAGATCCATTACACTGAGGCTGATATCCATCATGCTGAGACTGAGATTTACCTGCTCAGATCCATCATGCTGAGACTGAGATCAATCATGCTGAGTCTGAGATCCATCATGCTGAGACTGAGATCCATTGCACTGATGCTGAGATCCATCGCACTGAGACTCAGATCCATCGCTCTGAGATTGAGATCCACTGCACTGAGACTGAGATCCATCAAGCTGAGACTGAGATCCACCTGCTCAGATCCATCATGCTGAGACTGAGATCCATCATGCTGAGATTGAGATCCATCATGCTGAGACTGAGATCCATCATGCTGAGACTGAGATCCATCATGCTGAGACTGAGATCCACCATGTTGAAACTGAGATCCATCATGCTGAGACTGAGATCCATTGCACTGAGGCTGAGATCCATCATGCTGAGACTAAGATCCACCTGCTTAGATCCATCTTGCCGAGGCTGTCATCCAGCGGACTGAGACATGAGATCCATCATGCTGAGACTGAGATCCATCATGCTGAGACTGAGATCCATTGCACTGAGGCTGAGATCCATCATACTGAGACTGAGATCCACCTGCTCAGATCCATCATGCTGAGACTGAGATCGACCTGCTTCGATCCATCGTGCTGATTCTGAGATCCATCATGCTGAGACTGAGATGCATTGCACTGAGACTGAGATCCATCGTGCTGAGACTCAGATCTATCGTACTGAGACTGAGATCCATTGTGCTGAGACTGAGTTCCATTGTGCTGAGACTGAGATCCATCGCACTGAGACTGAGATCCATCGCACTGAGACTGAGATCCATCGTACTGAGACTGAGATCAATCGTGCTGAGACTGAGATGCATCGTACTGAGACTGAGATTCGTCGTGTTGAGACTGAGATCCATCATGGTGAGGCTGAGATCCACCTGCTCAGATCCATCATGTTGAGACTGAGATCCATCGCCCTGAGACTGAGATCCATCATGCTGAGAGTGAGATCCATCATGCTGAGACTGAGACCTATTGCAATGAGACTGAGATCCCTTGTGTTGAGACTGAGATCCATCGCACTGATACTGAGATCCATCATGCTGAGAGAGAGAAGCATTGCACTGAGAATGAGATCCATTGCACTGAGACTGAGATCCGTCACGCTGAGACTGAGATCCACTTGCTCAGATCCATCATGCTGAGACTGAGATCCATTGCACTGAGTCTGAGATCCATCATGCTGAGACTGAGATCCTCCTGCTCAGATCCATCATGCTGAGACTGAGATCCATTGCACTGAGGCTGAGATCCATCATGCTGAGACTGAGATTCTCCTGCTTCGATCCATCGTGCTGATTCTGAGATCCATCATGCTGAGACTGAGATCCATTGCACTGAGGCTGAGATCCATCATGCTGAGACTGAGATCCACCTGCTCAGATCCATCATGCTGAGACTGAGATCGACCTGCTTCGATCCATCGTGCTGATTCTGAGATCCATCATGCTGAGACTGAGATCCATTGCACTGAGGCTGAGATCCGTCACGCTGAGACTGAGATCCACTTGCTCAGATCCATCATGCTGAGACTGAGATCCATTGCACTGAGTCTGAGATCCATCATGCGGAGACTGAGATCCACCTGCTCAGATCCATCATGCTGAGACTGAGATCCATTGCACTGAGGCTGAGATCCATCATGCTGAGACTGATATCCATCACGCTGAGACTGAGATCCACCTGCTCAAATCCATCATGCTGAGACTGAGATCCCTCGTGCTGAGACTGAGATCCATCGCACTGAGACTGAGATCCATCATCTGACACTGTGGTCCATCATCTGAGACTGAGATCTATCGCACTGAGACTGAGATTCATCGCACTGAGACTGAGATCGACCTGCTCAGATCCATCATGCTGAGACTGAGATCGCCCTAATCAGATCCATCATGCTGAGACTGAGATCCATCGCACTGAGACTGAGATCCATCGCACTGCGACTGACATCCATCATGCTGAGACTGAGATCCATCATGTTGAAACTGAGATCCATCATGTTTAGACTGAGATCCATTGCACTGAGACTGAGATCCACCTGCTCTGATTCATCTTGCCGAGACTGACATCCATCGCACTGAGACTATGATCCATCGTGCTGAGACTGAGATCCATCGTGCTGAGACTGAGATCTATTGCAATGAGGCTGGGTTCCATCATACTGAGACTGAGATCCACCTGCTCAGATCCATCATGCTGAGACTGAGATCCACCTGCTCAGATCCATCGTGCTGCATGTGAGATCCATCATGCTGAGACTGAGATCCACCCGCTCAGATCCATCATGCTGAGACTGAGATCCATCATGCTGAGACTGAGATCCATCCTGCTGAGACTGAGATCCACCTGCTCAGATCCATCTTGCCGAGACTGACATCCATCGCACTAAGACTATGATCCATCGTGCTGAGACTGAGATCCATCGTGCTGAGACTGAGATCCATTGCACTGAGGCTGGAATCCATCATACTGAGACTGAGATCCACCTGCTCAGATCCAACATGTTGAGACTGAGATCGACCTGCTCAGATCCATCGTGCTGAGTCTGAGATCCATCATGCTGAGACTGAGATCCACTTGCTCAGATCCATCATGCTGAGACTGAGATCCATTGCACTGAGGCTGAGATCCATCATGCTGAGACTAAGATCCACCTGCTGAGATCCATCTTGCCGAGGCTGTCATCCAGCGGACTGAGACATGAGATCCATCATGCTGAGACTGAGATCCATCATGCTGAGACTAAGATCCATTGCACTGAGGCTGAGATCCATCATACTGAGACTGAGATCCACCTGCTCAGATCCATCATGCTGAGACTGAGATCGACCTGCTTCGATCCATCGTGCTGATTCTGAGATCCATCATGCTGAGACTGAGATGCATTGCACTGAGACTGAGATCCATCGTGCTGAGACTCAGATCTATCGCACTGAGACTGAGATCCATTGTGCTGAGACTGAGTTCCATTGTGCTGAGACTGAGATCCATCGCACTGAGACTGAGATCCATCGCACTGAGACTGAGATCCATCGTTCTGAGACTGAGATCAATCGTGCTGAGACTGAGATGCATCGTACTGAGACTGAGATTCGTCGTGTTGAGACTGAGATCCATCATGGTGAGGCTGAGATCCACCTGCTCAGATCCATCATGTTGAGACTGAGATCCATCGCCCTGAGACTGAGATCCATCATGCTGAGAGTGAGATCCATCATGCTGAGACTGAGACCTATTGCAATGAGACTGAGATCCCTTGTGTTGAGACTGAGATCCATCGCACTGATACTGAGATCCATCATGCTGAGAGAGAGATGCATAGCACTGAGAATGAGATCCATTGCACTGAGACTGAGATCCGTCACGCTGAGACTGAGATCCACTTGCTCAGATCCATCATGCTGAGACTGAGATCCATTGCACTGAGGCTGAGATCCATCATGCTGAGACTGAGATTCTCCTGCTTCGATCCATCGTGCTGATTCTGAGATCCATCATGCTGAGACTGAGATCCATTGCACTGAGGCTGAGATCCATCATGCTGAGACTGAGATCCACCTGCTCAGATCCATCATGCTGAGACTGAGATCGACCTGCTTCGATCCATCGTGCTGATTCTGAGATCCATCATGCTGAGACTGAGATCCATTGCACTGAGGCTGAGATCCGTCACGCTGAGACTGAGATCCACTTGCTCAGATCCATCATGCTGAGACTGAGATCCATTGCACTGAGTCTGAGATCCATCATGCGGAGACTGAGATCCACCTGCTCAGATCCATCATGCTGAGACTGAGATCCATTGCACTGAGGCTGAGATCCATCATGCTGAGACTAAGATCCATCATGCTGAGACTGAGATCCATCGCACTGAGACTGAGATCCATCACGCTGAGACTGAGATACATCACGCTGAGACTGAGATCCATCGAGCTGAGACGGAGATACATCATGCTGAGACTGAGATCCATCGCACTGAGACTGAGATCCATCATCTGAGACTGGGATCCATCATCTGAGACTGAGATCCATTGCACTGAGACTGAGATACATCGTGCTGAGACTGAGGTCCACCTGTTCAGATCCATCATGCTGAGACTGAGATCCACTTGCTCAGATCCATCATGCTGAGACTGAGATCCATTGCACTGAGTCTGAGATCCATCATGTGGAGACTGAGATCCACCTGCTCAGATCCATCATATTGAGACTGAGATCCATTGCACTGAGGCTGAGATCCATCATGCTGAGACTGATATCCATCACGCTGAGACTGAGATCCACCTGCTCAGATCCATCATGCTGAGACTGACATCTCTCGTGCTGAGACTGAGATACATAGCACTGAGACGGAGATCCATCATGCTGAGAGTGAGACCCATAGCACTGAGACAGAGATCCATCGCACTGAGACTGAGATCCATTGCACTGAGACTGAGATCCATCGAGCTGAGACTGAGATCCATCATGCTGAGACTGAGATCCATCGCACTGAGACTGAGATCCATTGTGCTGAGACTGAGATCCAGTGTGCTGAGACTGAGATCCATCGCACTGAGACTGAGATCCATCGCACTGATACTGAGATCCATCGTGCTGAGACTGAGATCAATCGTGCTGAGACTGAGATGCATCATGCTGTGACTGAGATTCGTCGTGTTGAGACTGAGATCCATCATGCTGAGGCTGAGATCCTCCTGCTCAGATCCATCATGTTGAGAATGAGATCAATCGCCCTGAGACTGAGAGCCATCATGCTGAGAGTGAGATCCATCATGCTGAGACTGAGACCCATTGCAATGAGACTGAGATCCCTTGTGCTGAGACTGGGATCCATCGCACTGATACTGAGATCCATCATGCTGAGAGAGAGATGCATAGCACTGAGACTGAGATCCATCGCACTGAGACTGAGATCCATCCCACTGAGACTGAGATCCATCGTGCTGAGACTGAGAAATATCGCACTGAGACTGAGATGCATCATGGTGAGACTGAGATACATCATGCTGAGACTGAGATCCGTCGCACTGAGACTGAGATCCATCATCTGAGACTGAGATACATCATCTGAGACTGAGGTCCACCTGCTCAGATGCATCATGCTGAGACTGTGATCGACCTGCTCAGATCCATCATGCTGAGACTGAGATCCATCGCACTGAGACTGAGATCCATCGTATTGCGACGGACATCCATCACGCTGAGACTGAGATCCATCATGTTGAAACTGAGATCCATCATGCTGAGACTGAGATCCATCCTGCTGAGAATGAGATCCACCTGCTCAGTTCCATCATGCTCAAACTGAGATCCACCTGCTCAGATCCATCATGCTGAGACTGATTTCTATCATGCTGAGACTGAGATCCATCCTGCTGAGACTGAGATCCATCATGCTGAGCCTGAGATCCATCATGCTGAGACTGAGATCCATCATGCTGAGACTGAGATCCATCATGCTGAGACTGAGATCCATCCTGCTGAGACTGAGATCCACCTGCTCAGTTCCATCATGCGCAAACTGAGATCCAGTTGCTCAGATCCATCATGCTGAGACTGAAATCCATTGCACTGAGGCTGAGATCCATCATGCAGAGACTGAGATCCATCATGCTGGGACTGAGATACATTTGCTCCGATCCATCATGCTGGGACTGAGATCCATTGCACTGAGGCTGAGATCCATCATGCTGAGACTGAGATCCACCTGCTCAGATCCATCATGCTGAGACTGAGATCCATCATGCTGAGACTGAAATCCATTGCACTGAGGCTGAGATCCATCATGCTGAGACTGAGATCCATCACGCTGGGACTGAGATCTACTTGCTCAGATCCATCATGCTTTGACTGAGATCCATTGCACTGAGGCTGAGATCCATCATGCTGAGACTGAGTTCCACCTGCTCAGATCCATCATGCTGAGACTGAGATCCATCATGCTGAGACTGAGATCCATTGCACTGAGGCTGAGATCCATTGCACTCATGCTGAGATCCATCGCACTGAGACTCAGATCCATCGCACTGAGACTGAGATCCACTGCACTGAGCCTGAGGCCTATCATGCTGAGACTGAGATCCATCGTGCTGAGACAGAGATCCATCATGCTGAGACTGAGATCCACCTGCTCAGATCCATCATGCTGAGACTGAGATCCATCATGCTGAGACTGAGATCCATCCTGCTGAGACTGAGATCCATCATGCTGAGACTGAGATCCATCATGCTGAGACTGAGATCAATCATGCTGAGACTGAGATCCATCGTGCTGAGACTGAGATCCATCGTGCTGAGACTGAGACCCATCGTGCTGAGACTGAGATTTACCTGCTCAGATCCACCATGCTGAGACTGAGATCCATTGCACTGAGGCTGATATCGATCATGCTGAGACTGAGATTTACCTGCTCAGATCCATCATGCTGAGACTGAGATCCATCATGCTGAGACTGAGATCCATCATGCTGAGACTGAGATCCATTGCACTGAGGCTGAGATACATTGCACTGATGCTTAGATCCATCGCACTGAGACTCAGATCCATTGCACTGAGATTGAGATCCACTGCAGTGAGACTGAGATCCATCGTGCTGAGACTGAGATCCACCTGCTCAGATCCATCATGCTGAGACTGAGATCCACCTGCTCAGATCCATCATGCTGAGACTGAGATCCATCACACTGAGACTGAGAACCATCATGCTGAGACTGAGATCCATCATGTTGAAACTGAGATCCAACATGCTGAGACTGAGATCCATTGCACTGAGACTGAGATCCACCTGCTCAGATCCATCTTGCCGAGACTGACATCCATCGCACTAAGACTATGATCCATCGTGCTGAGACTGAGATCCATCGTGCTGAGACTGAGATCCATTGCACTGAGGCTGGAATCCATCATACTGAGACTGAGATCCACCTGCTCAGATCCAACATGTTGAGACTGAGATCGACCTGCTCAGATCCATCGTGCTGAGTCTGAGATCCATCATGCTGAGACTGAGATCCACTTGCTCAGATCCATCATGCTGAGACTGAGATCCATTGCACTGAGGCTGAGATCCATCATGCTGAGACTAAGATCCACCTGCTGAGATCCATCTTGCCGAGGCTGTCATCCAGCGGACTGAGACATGAGATCCATCATGCTGAGACTGAGATCCATCATGCTGAGACTAAGATCCATTGCACTGAGGCTGAGATCCATCATACTGAGACTGAGATCCACCTGCTCAGATCCATCATGCTGAGACTGAGATCGACCTGCTTCGATCCATCGTGCTGATTCTGAGATCCATCATGCTGAGACTGAGATGCATTGCACTGAGACTGAGATCCATCGTGCTGAGACTCAGATCTATCGCACTGAGACTGAGATCCATTGTGCTGAGACTGAGTTCCATTGTGCTGAGACTGAGATCCATCGCACTGAGACTGAGATCCATCGCACTGAGACTGAGATCCATCGTTCTGAGACTGAGATCAATCGTGCTGAGACTGAGATGCATCGTACTGAGACTGAGATTCGTCGTGTTGAGACTGAGATCCATCATGGTGAGGCTGAGATCCACCTGCTCAGATCCATCATGTTGAGACTGAGATCCATCGCCCTGAGACTGAGATCCATCATGCTGAGAGTGAGATCCATCATGCTGAGACTGAGACCTATTGCAATGAGACTGAGATCCCTTGTGTTGAGACTGAGATCCATCGCACTGATACTGAGATCCATCATGCTGAGAGAGAGATGCATAGCACTGAGAATGAGATCCATTGCACTGAGACTGAGATCCGTCACGCTGAGACTGAGATCCACTTGCTCAGATCTATCATGCTGAGACTGAGATCCATTGCACTGAGGCTGAGATCCATCATGCTGAGACTGAGATTCTCCTGCTTCGATCCATCGTGCTGATTCTGAGATCCATCATGCTGAGACTGAGATCCATTGCACTGAGGCTGAGATCCATCATGCTGAGACTGAGATCCACCTGCTAAGATCCATCATGCTGAGACTGAGATCGACCTGCTTCGATCCATCGTGCTGATTCTGAGATCCATCATGCTGAGACTGAGATCCATTGCACTGAGGCTGAGATCCGTCACGCTGAGACTGAGATCCACTTGCTCAGATCCATCATGCTGAGACTGAGATCCATTGCACTGAGTCTGAGATCCATCATGCGGAGACTGAGATCCACCTGCTCAGATCCATCATGCTGAGACTGAGATCCATTGCACTGAGGCTGAGATCCATCATGCTGAGACTAAGATCCATCATGCTGAGACTGAGATCCATCGCACTGAGACTGAGATCCATCACGCTGAGACTGAGATACATCACGCTGAGACTGAGATCCATCGAGCTGAGACGGAGATACATCATGCTGAGACTGAGATCCATTGCACTGAGACTGAGATCCATCATCTGAGACTGGGATCCATCATCTGAGACTGAGATCCATTGCACTGAGACTGAGATACATCGTGCTGAGACTGAGGTCCACCTGTTCAGATCCATCATGCTGAGACTGAGATCCACTTGCTCAGATCCATCATGCTGAGACTGAGATCCATTGCACTGAGTCTGAGATCCATCATGTGGAGACTGAGATCCACCTGCTCAGATCCATCATATTGAGACTGAGATCCATTGCACTGAGGCTGAGATCCATCATGCTGAGACTGATATCCATCACGCTGAGACTGAGATCCACCTGCTCAGATCCATCATGCTGAGACTGACATCTCTCGTGCTGAGACTGAGATACATAGCACTGAGACGGAGATCCATCATGCTGAGAGTGAGACCCATAGCACTGAGACAGAGATCCATCGCACTGAGACTGAGATCCATTGCACTGAGACTGAGATCCATCGAGCTGAGACTGAGATCCATCATGCTGAGACTGAGATCCATCGCACTGAGACTGAGATCCATTGTGCTGAGACTGAGATCCAGTGTGCTGAGACTGAGATCCATCGCACTGAGACTGAGATCCATCGCACTGATACTGAGATCCATCGTGCTGAGACTGAGATCAATCGTGCTGAGACTGAGATGCATCATGCTGTGACTGAGATTCGTCGTGTTGAGACTGAGATCCATCATGCTGAGGCTGAGATCCTCCTGCTCAGATCCATCATGTTGAGAATGAGATCAATCGCCCTGAGACTGAGAGCCATCATGCTGAGAGTGAGATCCATCATGCTGAGACTGAGACCCATTGCAATGAGACTGAGATCCCTTGTGCTGAGACTGGGATCCATCGCACTGATACTGAGATCCATCATGCTGAGAGAGAGATGCATAGCACTGAGACTGAGATCCATCGCACTGAGACTGAGATCCATCGCACTGAGACTGAGATCCATCGTGCTGAGACTGAGATCTATCGCACTGAGACTGAGATGCATCATGGTGAGACTGAGATACATCATGCTGAGACTGAGATCCGTCGCACTGAGACTGAGATCCATCATCTGAGACTGAGATACATCATCTGAGACTGAGGTCCACCTGCTCAGATGCATCATGCTGAGACTGTGATCGACCTGCTCAGATCCATCATGCTGAGACTGAGATCCATCGCACTGAGACTGAGATCCATCGTATTGCGACGGACATCCATCACGCTGAGACTGAGATCCATCATGTTGAAACTGAGATCCATCATGCTGAGACTGAGATCCATCCTGCTGAGAATGAGATCCACCTGCTCAGTTCCATCATGCTCAAACTGAGATCCACCTGCTCAGATCCATCATGCTGAGACTGATTTCTATCATGCTGAGACTGAGATCCATCCTGCTGAGACTGAGATCCATCATGCTGAGCCTGAGATCCATCATGCTGAGACTGAGATCCATCATGCTGAGACTGAGATCCATCATGCTGAGACTGAGATCCATCCTGCTGAGACTGAGATCCACCTGCTCAGTTCCATCATGCGCAAACTGAGATCCAGTTGCTCAGATCCATCATGCTGAGACTGAAATCCATTGCACTGAGGCTGAGATCCATCATGCAGAGACTGAGATCCATCATGCTGGGACTGAGATACATTTGCTCCGATCCATCATGCTGGGACTGAGATCCATTGCACTGAGGCTGAGATCCATCATGCTGAGACTGAGATCCACCTGCTCAGATCCATCATGCTGAGACTGAGATCCATCATGCTGAGACTGAAATCCATTGCACTGAGGCTGAGATCCATCATGCTGAGACTGAGATCCATCACGCTGGGACTGAGATCTACTTGCTCAGATCCATCATGCTTTGACTGAGATCCATTGCACTGAGGCTGAGATCCATCATGCTGAGACTGAGTTCCACCTGCTCAGATCCATCATGCTGAGACTGAGATCCATCATGCTGAGACTGAGATCCATTGCACTGAGGCTGAGATCCATTGCACTCATGCTGAGATCCATCGCACTGAGACTCAGATCCATCGCACTGAGACTGAGATCCACTGCACTGAGACTGAGGCCTATCATGCTGAGACTGAGATCCATCGTGCTGAGACAGAGATCCATCATGCTGAGACTGAGATCCACCTGCTCAGATCCATCATTCTGAGACTGAGATCCATCATGCTGAGACTGAGATCCATCCTGCTGAGACTGAGATCCATCATGCTGAGACTGAGATCCATCATGCTGAGACTGAGATCAATCATGCTGAGACTGAGATCCATCGTGCTGAGACTGAGATCCATCGTGCTGAGACTGAGACCCATCGTGCTGAGACTGAGATTTACCTGCTCAGATCCACCATGCTGAGACTGAGATCCATTGCACTGAGGCTGATATCGATCATGCTGAGACTGAGATTTACCTGCTCAGATCCATCATGCTGAGACTGAGATCCATCATGCTGAGACTGAGATCCATCATGCTGAGACTGAGATCCATTGCACTGAGGCTGAGATACATTGCACTGATGCTTAGATCCATCGCACTGAGACTCAGATCCATTGCACTGAGATTGAGATCCACTGCAGTGAGACTGAGATCCATCGTGCTGAGACTGAGATCCACCTGCTCAGATCCATCATGCTGAGACTGAGATCCACCTGCTCAGATCCATCATGCTGAGACTGAGATCCATCACACTGAGACTGAGAACCATCATGCTGAGACTGAGATCCATCATGTTGAAACTGAGATCCAACATGCTGAGACTGAGATCCATTGCACTGAGACTGAGATCCACCTGCTCAGATCCATCTTGCCGAGACTGACATCCATCGCACTAAGACTATGATCCATCGTGCTGAGACTGAGATCCATCGTGCTGAGACTGAGATCCATTGCACTGAGGCTGGAATCCATCATACTGAGACTGAGATCCACCTGCTCAGATCCAACATGTTGAGACTGAGATCGACCTGCTCAGATCCATCGTGCTGAGTCTGAGATCCATCATGCTGAGACTGAGATCCACTTGCTCAGATCCATCATGCTGAGATTGAGATCCATTGCACTGAGGCTAAGATCCATTGCACTGATGCTGAGATCCATCGCACTGAGACTCAGATCCATCGCACTGAGATTGAGATCCACTGCACTGAGACTGAGATCTAACATGCTGAGACTGAGATCCATCGTGCTGAGACAGAGATCCATCATGCTGAGACTGAGATCCACCTGCTCAGATCCATCATGCTGAGACTGAGATCCATCATGCTGAGACTGAGATACATCATGCTGAGACTGAGATGCATCGCACTGAGACTGAGATCCATCACGCTGAGACTGAGATCCATCATGCTGAGACTGAGATCCATCATGCTGAGACTAAGATCCATCATGCTGAGACTGAGATCCATCGTGCTGAGACTGAGACCCATCGTGCTGAGACTAAGATCCATCGTGCTGAGACTGAGATCCATCATGCTGTGACTGAGATCCATCATGCTGAGACTGAGATCCATCGTGCTGAGACTAAGATCCATCGTGCTGAGACTGAGATCCACCATGCTGAGACTGAGATCCATCGCACTGAGACTGAGATCCATCATCTGAGATTGAGATCCATCATCTGAGACTGAGATCCATCGCACTGAGACTGAGATTCATCACACTGAGAGTGAGATCCATCGTGCTGAGACTGAGATCCATCCTGCTGAGACTGAGATTCATTGCACTGAGACTGAGATACATCGTGCTGAGACTGAGATCGACCTGCTCAGATCCATCATGCTGAGACTGAGATCGAAATGCTCAGATCCATCATGGTGAGACTGAGATCCATTGCACTGAGACAGAGATCCAGCGCATTGCGACTGACATCCATCATGCTGAGACTGAGGTCCATCATGTTGAAACTGAGATCCATCATGTTTAGACTGAGTTCCATTGCACTGAGACTGAGATCCACCAGCTCAGATCCATCTTGCCGAGACTGACATCCATCGCACTGAGACTATGATCCATCGTGCTGAGACTGAGATCCATCGTGCTGAGACTGAGATCCATTGCACTGAGGCTGGGATCCATCATACAGAGACTGAGATCCATATGCTCAGATCCATCATGCTGAGTCTGAGATCCATCATGCTGAGACTGAGATCCACCTGATCAGATCCATCATGCTGAGACTGAGATCCATCATGCTGAGACTGAGATCCATCGTGCTGAGACTAAGATCCCTCGTGCTGAGACTGAGATCCACCATGCTGTGACTGAGATCCATCGCACTGAGACTGAGATCCATCATGCTGAGACTGAGAACCATCGCACTGAGCCTGAGATCCATCATCTGAGACTGAGATCAAACATCTGAGACTGAGATCCATCGCACTGAGACTGAGATTCATCGCACTGAGACTGTGATCCATCGTGCTGAGACTGAGATCCATCGTGCTGAGACTGAGATTCATTGCACTGAGACTGAGATACATCGTGCTGAGACTGAGGTCCACCTGCTCAGATCCATCATGCTGAGACTGAGATCGACCTGCTCAGATCCATCATGCTGAGACTGAGATCCATCGCACTGAGACTGAGATCCATCGCATTGCGACTGACATCCATCATGCTGAGACTGAGATCCATCATGTTGAAACTGAGATCCATCATGTTGAGACTGAGATGCATTGCACTGAGACTGAGACCCACTTGCTCAGATGCATCTTGCCGAGACTGACATCCATTGCACTGAGACCATGATCCATCATGCTGAGACTGAGAACCATCGTGCTGAGACAGAGATCCATTGCACTGAGGCTGGGATCCATCATACTGAGACTGAGATCCACTTGCTCAGATCCATCATGCTGAGACTGAGATCGACCTGCTCAGATTCATCGTGCTGAGTCTGAGATCCATCATGCTGAGACTGAGATCCACCTGCTCAGATCCATCATGCTGAGACTGATTTCGATCATGCTGAGACTGAGATCCATCCTGCTGAGACTGAGATCCACCTGCTCAGATCCATCATGCTTAAACTGAGATCCACCTGCTCAGATCCATCATGCTGAGACTGAGATCCATCGCACTGAGACTGAGATCCATCGCATTGCGACTGACATCCATCATGCTGAGACTGAGATCCATCATGTTGAAACAGAGATCCATCATGTTGAGACTGAGATACATTGCACTGAGACTGAGATCCACCTGCTCATATCCATATTGCCGAGAGTGACATCCATCGCACTGAGACCATGATCCATCGTGCTGAGACTGAGATCCATCGTGTTGGGACTGAGATCCATTGCACTAAGGCTGGGATCCATCATACTGAGACTGAGATCCACTTGCTCAGATCCATCATGCTGAGACTGAGATCGACCTGCTCAGATCCATCGTGCTGAATCTGAGATCCATCATGCTGAGACTGAGATCCACCTGCTCAGATCCATCATGCTGAGACTGATTTCCATCATGCTGAGACTGAGATCCATCCTGCTGAGACTGAGATCCACCTGCTCAGTTCCATCATGCTCAAACTGAGATCCATTGCTCAGATCCATCATGCTGAGACTGAAATCCATTGCACTGAGGCTGAGATCCATCATGCTGAGACTGACATCCACCTGCTCAGATCCATCATGCTGAGACTTGGATCCATCATGCTGAGACCGAGATCCATCATGCTGAGACTGAGATCCATTGCACTGAGGCTGAGATCCATTGCACTGATGCTGAGATCCATCGCACTCAGACTCAGATCCATCGCACTGAGACAGAGATCCACTGCACTGAGACTGAGATCTATCATGCTGAGACTGAGATCCATGGGGCTGAGATAGAGATCCATCATGCTGAGACTGAGATCCATCATTCTGAGCCTGAGATCCATCATGCTGAGACTGAGATCCATCATGCTGAGACAGAGATCCATTGCACTGAGGCTGAGATCCATCATGCTGAGACTGAGATCCATCACGCTGAGACTGAAATCCACCTGCTCAGATCCATCATGCTGAGACTGAGATCCATTGCACTGAGACTATGATCCATCGTGCTGAGACTGAGATCCATCGTGCTGAGACTGAGATCCATTGCACTGAGGCTGGGATCCATCATACAGAGACTGAGATCCATAAGCTCAGATCCATCATGCTGAGTCTGAGATCCATCATGCTGAGACTGAGATCCACCTGATCAGATCCATCATGCTGAGACTGAGATCCATCATGCTGAGACTGAGATCCATCCTGCTGAGACTGAGATCCGTCGTGCTGAGACTAAGGTCCATCGTGCTGAGACTGAGATCCACCATGCTGTGACTGAGATCCATCGCACTGAGACTGAGATCCATCATGCTGAGACTGAGATCCATCGCACTGAGCCTGAGATCCATCATCTGAGACTGAGATCAAACATCTGAGACTGAGATCCATCGCACTGAGACTGAGATTCATCGCACTGAGACTGTGATCCATCGTGCTGAGACTGAGATCCATCGTGCTGAGACTGAGATTCATTGCACTGAGACTGAGATACATCGTGCTGAGACTGAGGTCCACCTGCTCAGATCCATCATGCTGAGACTGAGATCGACCTGCTCAGATCCATCATGCTGAGACTGAGATCCATCGCACTGAGACTGAGATCCATCGCATTGCGACTGACATCCATCATGCTGAGACTGAGATCCATCATGTTGAAACTGAGATCCATCATGTTGAGACTGAGATGCATTGCACTGAGACTGAGACCCACTTGCTCAGATGCATCTTGCCGAGACTGACATCCATTGCACTGAGACCATGATCCATCATGCTGAGACTGAGAACCATCGTGCTGAGACAGAGATCCATTGCACTAAGGCTGGGATCCATCATACTGAGACTGAGATCCACTTGCTCAGATCCATCATGCTGAGACTGAGATCGACCTGCTCAGATCCATCGTGCTGAATCTGAGATCCATCATGCTGAGACTGAGATCCACCTGCTCAGATCCATCATGCTGAGACTGATTTCCATCATGCTGAGACTGAGATCCATCCTGCTGAGACTGAGATCCACCTGCTCAGTTCCATCATGCTCAAACTGAGATCCACCTGCTCAGATCCATCATGCTGAGACTGAGATCCATCGCACTGAGACTGAGATCCATCGCATTGCGACTGACATCCATCATGCTGAGACTGAGATCCATCATGTTGAAACAGAGATCCATCATGTTGAGACTGAGATACATTGCACTGAGACTGAGATCCACCTGCTCATATCCATATTGCCGAGAGTGACATCCATCGCACTGAGACCATGATCCATCCTGCTGAGACTGAGATCCATCGTGTTGAGACTGAGATCCATTGCACTAAGGCTGGGATCCATCATACTGAGACTGAGATCCACTTGCTCAGATCCATCATGCTGAGACGGAGATCGACCTGCTCAGATCCATCGTGCTGAATCTGAGATCCATCATGCTGAGACTGAGATCCACCTGCTCAGATCCATCATGCTGAGACTGATTTGCATCATGCTGAGACTGAGATCCATCCTGCTGAGACTGAGATCCACCTGCTCAGTTCCATCATGCTCAAATTGAGATCCATTGCTCAGATCCATCATGCTGAGACTGAAATCCATTGCACTGAGGCTGAGATCCATCATGCTGAGACTGAGATCCACCTGCTCAGATCCATCATGCTGAGACTTGGATCCATCATGCTGAGACCGAGATCCATCATGCTGAGACTGTGATCCATTGCACTGAGGCTGAGATCCATTGCACTGATGCTGAGATCCATCGCACTCAGACTCAGATCCATCGCACTGAGACAGAGATCCACTGCACTGAGACTGAGATCTATCATGCTGAGACTGAGATCCATGGGGCTGAGATAGAGATCCATCATGCTGAGACTGAGATCCATCATTCTGAGCCTGAGATCCATCATGCTGAGACTGAGATCCATCATGCTGAGACAGAGATCCATTGCACTGAGGCTGAGATCCATCATGCTGAGACTGAGATCCATCACGCTGAGAATGAAATCCACCTGCTCAGATCCATCATGCTGAGAATGAGATCCCTCGTGCTGAGACTGAGTTCCATCGCACTGAGACTGAGATCCAACATGCTGAGAGAGAGATCCATAGCACTGAGACTGAGATCCATCGCACTGAGACTGAGATCCACCATGCTGAGAGAGAGATCCATAGCACTGAGACTGAGATCCATCGCACTGAGACTGAGATCCATCGCACTGAGACTGAGATCCATCGTGCTGAGACTAAGATCTATCGCACTGAGACTAAGATCCATCATGCTGAGGCCGAGATCCATTGTGCTGAGACTGAGATCCGTCGCACTGAGACTGAGATCCATCATGCTGAGACTAAGATCCATCGCACTGAGACTGAGATCTATCGCACTGAGACTGAGATCCATTGTGCTGAGACTGAGATCCATCGTGCTGAGACTGAGATCCATCATGCTGAGACTGCGATCCATCATGCTGAGACTGAGATTCATCGTGTTGAGACTGAGATCCATCATGCTGAGACTGAGATCCACATGCTCAGATGCATCATGTTGAGACTGAGATCCATCGCCCTGAGACAGATCCATCATGCTGAGACTGAAATCCATCATGCTGAGACTAGGATCGATCGCACTGAGACTGTGATCCACCTGCTCAGATCCATCATGCAGAGACTGAGATCGACCTGCTCAGATCCATCGTGCTGAGTCTGAGATCCATCATGCTGAGACTGAGATCCACTTGCTCAGATCCATCATGCTGAGATTGAGATCCATTGCACTGAGGCTGAGATCCATTGCACTGATGCTGAGATCCATCGCACTGAGACTCAGATCCATCGCACTGAGATTGAGATCCACTGCACTGAGACTGAGATCTAACATGCTGAGACTGAGATCCATCGTGCTGAGACAGAGATCCATCATGCTGAGACTGAGATCCACCTGCTCAGATCCATCATGCTGAGACTGAGATCCATCATGCTGAGACTGAGATACATCATGCTGAGACTGAGATGCATCGCACTGAGACTGAGATCCATCACGCTGAGACTGAGATCCATCATGCTGAGACTGAGATCCATCATGCTGAGACTAAGATCCATCATGCTGAGACTGAGATCCATCGTGCTGAGACTGAGACCCATCGTGCTGAGACTAAGATCCATCGTGCTGAGACTGAGATCCATCATGCTGTGACTGAGA
The DNA here is from genome assembly GCF_964194155.1 of Cetorhinus maximus. NCBI lineage: Eukaryota > Metazoa > Chordata > Chondrichthyes > Lamniformes > Cetorhinidae > Cetorhinus > Cetorhinus maximus. The sequence continues at coordinate 486,518 of NW_027596159.1, forward strand.
TCCATCATGCTGAGACTGAGATTCATCGTGCTGAGACTAAGATCCATCGTGCTGAGACTGAGATCCACCATGCTGAGACTGAGATCCATCGCACTGAGACTGAGATCCATCATCTGAGATTGAGATCCATCATCTGAGACTGAGATCCATCGCACTGAGACTGAGATTCATCACACTGAGAGTGAGATCCATCGTGCTGAGACTGAGATCCATCCTGCTGAGACTGAGATTCATTGCACTGAGACTGAGATACATCGTGCTGAGACTGAGATCCACCTGCTCAGATCCATCATGCTGAGACTGAGATCGACCTGCTCAGATCCATCATGGTGAGACTGAGATCCATCGCACTGAGACAGAGATCCAGCGCATTGCGACTGACATCCATCATGCTGAGACTGAGATCCATCATGTTGAAACTGAGATCCATCATGTTGAGACTGAGATCCATTGCACTGCGACTGAGATCCACCTGCTCAGATCCATCTTGCTGAGACTGACATCTGTCGCACTGAGACTATGATCCATCGTGCTGAGACTGAGATCCATCGTGCTGAGACTGAGATCCATTGCACTGAGGCTGGGATCCATCATACTGAGACTGAGATCCACCTGCTCAGATCCATCATGCTGAGGCTGAGATCGACCTGCTCAGATCCATCGTGCTGAGTCTGAGATCTATCATGCTGAGACTGAGATCCACCTGCTCAGATCCATCATGCTGAGACTGAGATCCATCATGCTGAGACTGAGATCCATCCTGCTGAGTCTGAGATCCGCCTGCTCAGTTCCATCATGCTCAAACTGAGATCCACTTGCTCAGATCCATCATGCTGAGACTGAAATCCATCGCACTGAGGCTGAGATCCATCATGGTGAGACTGACATCCACCTGCTCAGATCCAACATGCCAAGACTGAGATCGACCTGCTCAGATCCATCATGCTGAGACTGAGATCCATCGCACTGCGACTGAGATCCATCATGTTGAGAATGAGATCCATTGCACTGAGGCTGAGATCCATCATGCTGAGACTGAGATCCAACTGCTCTGATGCATCTTGCCGAGACTGACATCCATCGCACTGAGACTATGATCCATCGTGCTGAGACTGAGATCCATCGTGCTGAGACTGAGATCCATTACACTGAGGCTGGGATCCATCATACTGAGACTGAGATCCACCTGCTCAGATCCATCATGCTGAGACTGAGATCGACCTGCTCAGATCCATCGTGCTGAGTCTGAGATCCATCATGCTGAGACTGAGATCCACCTGTTCAGATCCATCATGCTGAGACTGAGATCCATCATGCTGAGACTGAGATCCATCCTGCTGAGACTGAGATCCACCTGCTCAGTTCCATCATGCGCAAACTGAGATCCAGTTGCTCAGATCCATCATGCTGAGACTGAAATCCATTGCACTGAGGCTGAGATCCATCATGCTGAGACTGAGATCCATCATGCTGGGACTGAGATACACTTGCTCCGATCCATCATGCTGGGACTGAGATCCATTGCACTGAGGCTGAGATCCATCATGCTGAGACTGAGATCCACCCTCTCAGATCCATCATGCTGAGACTGAGATCCATTGCACTGAGGCTGAGATCCATCATTCTGAGACTGAGATCCATCACGATGAGACTGAGATCCAACTGCTCAGATCCAACATGCTGAGACTGAGATCCATCATGCTGAGACTGAGATCCACCTGCTCAGGTCTATCATGCTGAGACTGATATCTATCATGCTGAGACTGAGATCCATCATGCTCAGACTGAGATCCATCGCACTGAGACTGAGATCCATCGCACTGAGATTGAGATCCATCATGCTGAGACTGATTTCCATCATGCTGAGACTGAGATCCATCATGCTGAGACTGAGATCGATCATGCTGAGACTGATATCCATCATGCTGAGACTGAGATCCATTGCACTGAGGCTGAGATCCATTGCACTGAGGCTGAGATCCATCGCACTGAGACTGAGATCCATCGCACTGAGACTGAGATCTACTGCACTGAGACTGAGATCTTTCATGCTGAGACTGAGATCCATCGTGCTGAGACAGAGACCCATCATGCTGAGACTGAGATCCGCCTGCTCAGATCCATCATGCTGAGACTGAGAGCCATCATGCTGAGACTGAGATCCATCTTTCTGAGACTGAGATCCATCGCATTGAGACTGAGATCCATCATGCTGAGACTGAGATCCATCATGCTGAGACTGAGATCCATCGTGCTGAGACTGAGATCCATCGTGCTGAGACTGAGATCCATCGTGCTGAGACTGAGATCCATCCTGCTGAGACAGATCCATCGCACTGAGACTGAGATCCATCGCACTGAGACAGAGATCCATCGCACTGAGACTGAAATCCATCATCTGAGACTCAGATCCATCATCTGAGACTGAGATCCATCGCACTGAGACTGAGATTCATCGCACAGAGACTGAGATCCATCATGCTGAGTCTGAGATCCATCACACTGAGAATGAGATCCATCATCTGAGACTGATCCATCATCTGAGACTGAGAGCCTTCGCACTGAGACTGAGATTCATCGCACTGAGACTGAGATCCATCGTGCTGAGACTGAGATCCATCATCTGAGACTGAGATCCATCATCTGAGACTGAGATCCTTCGCACTGAGACTGAGATCAATCGCCCTGACACTGAGACCCATCATGCTGAGAGTGAGATCCATCATGCTGAGACTGAGACCCATTGCAATGAGACTGAGATCCCTTGTGCTGAGACTGGGATCCATCGCACTGATACTGAGATCCATCATGCTGAGAGAGAGATGCATAGCACTGAGACTGAGATCCATCGCACTGAGACTGAGATCCATCGCACTGAGATCCATCGTGCTGAGACTGAGATCTATCGCACTGAGACTGAGATGCATCATGGTGAGACTGAGATACATCATGCTGAGACTGAGATGCATCGCACTGAGACTGAGATCCATCATCTGAGACTGAGATACATCATCTGAGACTGAGGTCCACCTGCTCAGATCCATCATGCTGAGACTGTGATCGACCTGCTCAGATCCATCATGCTGAGACTGAGATCCATCGCACTGAGACTGAGATCCATCGTATTGCGACGGACATCCATCACGCTGAGACTGAGATCCATCATGTTGAAACTGAGATCCATCATGCTGAGACTGAGATCCATCCTGCTGAGAATGAGATCCACCTGCTCAGTTCCATCATGCTCAAACTGAGATCCACCTGCTCAGATCCATCATGCTGAGACTGATTTCTATCATGCTGAGACTGAGATCCATCCTGCTGAGACTGAGATCCACCTGCTCAGATCCATCATGCTCAAACTGAGATCCACTTGCTCAGATCCATCATGCTGAGACTGAGATCAATCGCACTGAGACTCAGATCCATCGCACTGAGACTGAGATCCACTGCACTGAGACTGAGATCTATCATGCTGAGACTGTGATCCATCGGGCTGAGATAGAGATCCATCATGCTGAGACTGAGATCCATCATGCTGAGCCTGAGATCCATCATGCTGAGACTGAGATCCATCATGCTGAGACTGAGATCCATTGCACTGAGGCTGAGATCCATCATACTGAGATCCATCACGCTGAGACTGAAATCCACCTGCTCAGATCCATCATGCTGAGACTGATTTCCATCGCACTGGGACTGAGATCCAACATGCTGACAGAGAGATCCATAGCACAGAGACTGAGATACATAGCACTGAGACTGAGATCCATCGCACTGAGACTGAGATCCATAGTGCTGAGTCTGAGATCTATCTCACCGAGACTGAGATCCATCATGCTGAGGCCGAGATCCATTGTGCTGAGACTGAGATCTGTCGCACTGAGACTGAGATCCATCATGCTGAGACTAAGATCCATCGCACTGAGACTGAGATCAATCGCACTGAGACTGAGATCCATTGTGCTGAGACTGAGATCCATCGTGCTGAGACTGAGATCCATCATGCTGAGACTGCGATCCATCATGCTGAGACTGAGATTCATCGTGTTGAGACTGAGATCCATCATGCTGAGACTGAGATCCACATGCTCAGATGCATCATGTTGAGACTGAGATCCATCGCCCTGAGACTGAGATCCATCATGCTGAGACTGAAATCCATCATGCTGAGACTAGGATCCATCGCACTGAGACTGTGATCCACCTGCTCAGATACATCATGCTGAGACTGAGATCCCTCGTGCTGAGAATGAGATCCCTCGTGCTGAGACTGAGATCCATCGCACTGAGACTGAGATCCATCATCTGAGACTGTGATCCATCATCTGAGACTGAGATCCATCGCACTGAGACTGAGATTCATCGCACTGAGACTGAGATCCATCGTGCTGTGACTGAGATCCATCGAGCTGAGACTGAGATCGACCTGCTCAGATCCATCATGCTGAGACTGAGATCGCCCTGCTCAGATCCATCATGCTGAGACTTAGATCCATCGCACTGAGACTGAGATCCATCGTGCTGTGACTGAGATCAATCGAGCTGAGACTGAGATCGACCTGCTCAGATCCATCATGCTGAGACTGAGATCGACCTGCTCAGATCCATCATGCTGAGACTGAGATCCATCATGTTGAAACTGAGATCCATCATGTTTAGACTGAGATCCATTGCACTGAGACTGAGATCCACCTGCTCAGATCTATCTTGCCGAGACTGACATCCAGCGCACTGAGACTATGATCTATCGTGCTGAGACTGAGATCCATTGCACTGAGGCTGGGATCCATCATACTGAGACTGAGATCCACCTGCTCAGATCCATCATGCTGAGACTGAGATCGACCTGCTCAGATCCATCGTGCTGATCTGAGATCCATCATGCTGAGACTGAGATCCACCTGCTCAGATCCATCATGCTGAGACTGAGATCCATCATGCTGAGACTGAGATCCATCCTGCTGAGACTGAGATCCACCTGCTCAGTTCCATCATGCTCAAACTAAGATCCACTTGCTCAGATCCATCATGCAGAGACCTAAATCCATTGCACTGAGGCTGAGATCCATCATGCTGAGACTGAGATCCATCACGCTGGGACTGAGATCCACTTGCTCAGATCCATCATGCTGAGACTGAGATCCATTGCACTGAGGCTGATATCCATCATGCTGAGACTGAGATTTACCTGCTCAGATCCATAATGCTGAGACTGAGATCCATCATGCTGAGACTGAGATCCATCATTCTGAGACTGAGATCCATTGCACTGATGCTGAGATCCATCGCACTGAGACTCAGATCCACTGCACTGAGATTGAGATCCACTGCATTGAGACTGAGATCTAACATGCTGAGACTGAGATTCATCATGCTGAGACTTAGAGCCACCTGCTCAGATCCATCATGCTGAGACTGAGATCCATCATGCTGAGATTGAGATCCATCATGCTGAGACTGAGATCCATCATGCTGAGACTGAGATCCATCATGCTGAGACTGAGATCCATCATGCTGAGATTGAGATCCATCGCACTTAGACTGTGATCCATCGCCCTGAGACTGAGATCAATCGCACTGAGACTGAGATCCATCATGCTGAGACTGAGATCCATCATGTTGAAACTGAGATCCATCATGCTGAGACTGAGATCCATTGCACTGTGGCTGAGATCCATCATGCTGAGACTGAGATCCACCTGCTTAGATCCATCTTGCCGAGGCTGTCATCCAGCGGACTGAGACATGAGATCCATCATGCTGAGACTGAGATCCATCATGCTGAGACTGAGATCCATTGCACTGAGGCTGAGATCCATCATACTGAGACTGAGATCCACCTGCTCAGATCCATCATGCTGAGACTGAGATCGACCTGCTTCGATCCATCGTGCTGATTCTGAGATCCATCATGCTGAGACTGAGATCCATTGCACTGAGGCTGAGATCCATCATGCTGAGACTGAGATCCACCTGCTCAGATCCATCATGCTGAGACTGAGATACATTGCAGTGAGGCTGAGATCCATCATGATGAGACTGAGATCCGTCACGCTGAGACTGAGATCCACTTGCTCAGATCCATCATGCTGAGATTGAGATCCATTGCACTGAGTCTGAGATCCATCATGCGGAGACTGAGATCCATCATGCTGAGACTGAGATCCATCACGCTGTGAATGAAATCCACCTGCTCAGATCCATCATGCTGAGACTGAGATCCCTCGTGCTGAGACTGAGTTCCATCGCACTGAGACTGAGATCCACCATGCTGAGAGTGATATACATAGCACTGAGATTGAGATCCATCGCACTGAGACTGAGATCCATCGCACTGAGACTGAGATCCATCCTGCTGAGACTGAGATCCATTGCACTGTGGCTGAGATCCATCATGCTGAGACTGATATCCATCACGCTGAGACTGAGATCCACCTGCTCAGATCCATCATGCTGAGACTGACATCTCTCGTGCTGAGACTGAGATACATAGCACTGAGACGGAGATCCATCATGCTGAGAGTGAGACCCATAGCACTGAGACAGAGATCCATCGCACTGAGACTGAGATCCATTGCACTGAGACTGAGATCCATCGAGCTGAGACTGAGATCCATCATGCTGAGACTGAGATCCATCGCACTGATACTGAGATCCATCGTGCTGAGACTGAGATCAATCGTGCTGAGACTGAGATGCATCATGCTGAGACTGAGATTCGTCGTGTTGAGACTGAGATCCATCATGCTGAGGCTGAGATCCACCTGCTCAGATCCATCATGTTGAGACTGAGATCAATCGCCCTGAGACTGAGATCCATCATGCTGAGAGTGAGATCCATCATGCTGAGACTGAGACCCATTGCAATGAGACTGAGATCCCTTGTGCTGAGACTGGGATCCATCGCACTGATACTGAGATCCATCATGCTGAGAGAGAGATGCATAGCACTGAGACTGAGATTCATCGCACTGAGACTGAGATCCATCGCACTGAGACTGAGATCCATCGTGCTGAGACTGAGATCTATCGCACTGAGACTGAGATGCATCATGGTGAGACTGAGATACATCATGCTGAGACTGAGATCCGTCGCACTGAGACTGAGATCCATCATCTGAGACTGAGATCCATCATGCTGAGACTGTGATCGACCTGCTCAGATCCATCATGCTGAGACTGAGATCCATCGCACTGAGACTGAGATCCATCGTATTGCGACGGACATCCATCACGCTGAGACTGAGATCCATCATGTTGAAACTGAGATCCATCATGCTGAGACTGAGATCCATCCTGCTGAGAATGAGATCCACCTGCTCAGTTCCATCATGCTCAAACTGAGATCCACCTGCTCAGATCCATCATGCTGAGACTGATTTCTATCATGCTGAGACTGAGATCCATCCTGCTGAGACTGAGATCCACCTGCTCAGATCCATCATGCTCAAACTGAGATCCACTTGCTCAGATCCATCATGCTGAGACTGAGATCAATCGCACTGAGACTCAGATCCATCGCACTGAGACTGAGATCCACTGCACTGAGACTGAGATCTATCATGCTGAGACTGAGATCCATCGGGCTGAGATAGAGATCCATCATGCTGAGACTGAGATCCATCATGCTGAGCCTGAGATCCATCATGCTGAGACTGAGATCCATCATGCTGAGACTGAGATCCATCATGCTGAGACTGAGATCCATCCTGCTGAGACTGAGATCCACCTGCTCAGTTCCATCATGCGCAAACTGAGATCCAGTTGCTCAGATCCATCATGCTGAGACTGAAATCCATTGCACTGAGGCTGAGATCCATCATGCTGAGACTGAGATCCATCATGCTGGGACTGAGATACACTTGCTCCGATCCATCATTCTGGGACTGAGATCCATTGCACTGAGGCTGAGATCCATCATGCTGAGACTGAGATCCACCTGCTCAGATCCATCATGCTGAGACTGAGATCCATCATGCTGAGACTGAAATCCATTGCACTGAGGCTGAGATCCATCATGCTGAGACTGAGATCCATCACGCTGGGACTGAGATCTACTTGCTCAGATCCATCATGCTTTGACTGAGATCCATTGCACTGAGGCTGAGATCCATCATGCTGAGACTGAGTTCCACCTGCTCAGACCCATCATGCTGAGACTGAGATCCATCATGCTGAGACTGAGATCCATTGCACTGAGGCTGAGATCCATTGCACTCATGCTGAGATCCATCGCACTGAGACTCAGATCCATCGCACTGAGACTGAGATCCACTGCACTGAGACTGAGGCCTATCATGCTGAGACTGAGATCCATCGTGCTGAGACAGAGATCCATCATGCTGAGACTGAGATCCACCTGCTCAGATCCATCATGCTGAGACTGAGATCCATCATGCTGAGACTGAGATCCATCATGCTGAGACTGAGATCCATCATGCTGAGACTGAGATCCATCATGCTGAGACTGAGATCAATCATGCTGAGACTGAGATCCATCGTGCTGAGACTGAGATCCATCGTGCTGAGACTGAGACCCATCGTGCTGAGACTGAGATTTACCTGCTCAGATCCACCATGCTGAGACTGAGATCCATTGCACTGAGGCTGATATCGATCATGCTGAGACTGAGATTTACCTGCTCAGATCCATCATGCTGAGACTGAGATCCATCATGCTGAGACTGAGATCCATCATGCTGAGACTGAGATCCATTGCACTGAGGCTGAGATACATTGCACTGATACTTAGATCCATCGCACTGAGACTCAGATCCATTGCACTGAGATTGAGATCCACTGCACTGTGACTGAGATCCATCGTGCTGAGACTGAGATCCACCTGCTCAGATCCATCATGCTGAGACTGAGATCCACCTGCTCAGATCCATCATGCTGAGACTGAGATCCATCACACTGAGACTGAGAACCATCATGCTGAGACTGAGATCCATCATGTTGAAACTGAGATCCAACATGCTGAGACTGAGATCCATTGCACTAAGACTATGATCCATCGTGCTGAGACTGAGATCCATCGTGCTGAGACTGAGATCCATTGCACTGAGGCTGGGATCCATCATACTGAGACTGAGATCCACCTGCTCAGATCCATCTTGCCGAGACTGACATCCATCGCACTGAGACTATGATCCATCGTGCTGAGACTGAGATCCATCGTGCTGAGACTGAGATCCATTGCACTGAGGCTGGGATCCATCATAATGAGACTGAGATCCACCTGCTCAGATCCAACATGTTGAGACTGAGATCGACCTGCTCAGATCCATCGTGCTGAGTCTGATATCCATCATGCTGAGACTGAGATCCACTTGCTCAGATCCATCATGCAGAGACTGAGATCCATCATGCTGGGACTGAGATACATTTGCTCCGATCCATCATGCTGGGACTGAGATCCATTGCACTGAGGCTGAGATCCATCATGCTGAGACTGAGATCCACCTGCTCAGATCCATCATGCTGAGACTGAGATCCATCATGCTGGGACTGAAATCCATTGCACTGAGGCTGAGATCCATCATGCTGAGACTGAGATCCATCACGCTGGGACTGAGATCTACTTGCTCAGATCCATCATGCTTTGACTGAGATCCATTGCACTGAGGCTGAGATCCATCATGCTGAGACTGAGTTCCACCTGCTCAGACCCATCATGCTGAGACTGAGATCCATCATGCTGAGACTGAGATCCATTGCACTGAGGCTGAGATCCATTGCACTCATGCTGAGATCCATCGCACTGAGACTCAGATCCATCGCACTGAGACTGAGATCCACTGCACTGAGACTGAGGCATATCATGCTGAGACTGAGATCCATCGTGCTGAGACAGAGATCCATCATGCTGAGACTGAGATCCACCTGCTCAGATCCATCATGCTGAGACTGAGATCCATCATGCTGAGACTGAGATCCATCATGCTGAGACTGAGATCCATCATGCTGAGACTGAGATCCATCATGCTGAGACTGAGATCAATCATGCTGAGACTGAGATCCATCGTGCTGAGACAGAGATCCATCATGCTGAGACTGAGATCCACCTGCTCAGATCCATCATGCTGAGACTGAGATCCATCATGCTGAGACTGAGATCCATCATGCTGAGACTGAGATCCATCATGCTGAGACTGAGATCCATCATGCTGAGACTGAGATCAATCATGCTGAGACTGAGATCCATCGTGCTGAGACTGAGATCCATCGTGCTGAGACTGAGACCCATCGTGCTGAGACTGAGATTTACCTGCTCAGATCCACCATGCTGAGACTGAGATCCATTGCACTGAGGCTGATATCGATCATGCTGAGACTGAGATTTACCTGCTCAGATCCATCATGCTGAGACTGAGATCCATCATGCTGAGACTGAGATCCATCATGCTGAGACTGAGATCCATTGCACTGAGGCTGAGATACATTGCACTGATGCTTAGATCCATCGCACTGAGACTCAGATACATTGCACTGAGATTGAGATCCACTGCAGTGAGACTGAGATCCATCGTGCTGAGACTGAGATCCACCTGCTCAGATCCATCATGCTGAGACTGAGATCCACCTGCTCAGATCCATCATGCTGAGACTGAGATCCATCACACTGAGACTGAGAACCATCATGCTGAGACTGAGATCCATCATGTTGAAACTGAGATCCAACATGCTGAGACTGAGATCCATTGCACTGAGACTGAGATCCACCTGCTCAGATCCATCTTGCCGAGACTGACATCCATCGCACTAAGACTATGATCCATCGTGCTGAGACTGAGATCCATTGCACTGAGGCTGGGATCCATCATACTGAGACTGAGATCCACCTGCTCAGATCCATCATGCTGAGACTGAGATCGACCTGCTCAGATCCATCGTGCTGATCTGAGATCCATCATGCTGAGACTGAGATCCACCTGCTCAGATCCATCATGCTGAGACTGAGATCCATCATGCTGAGACTGAGATCCATCCTGCTGAGACTGAGATCCACCTGCTCAGTTCCATCATGCTCAAACTAAGATCTACTTGCTCAGATCCATCATGCAGAGACCTAAATCCATTGCACTGAGGCTGAGATCCATCATGCTGAGACTGAGACCCATTGCAATGAGACTGAGATCCCTTGTGCTGAGACTGGGATCCATCGCACTGATACTGAGATCCATCATGCTGAGAGAGAGATGCATAGCACTGAGACTGAGATTCATCGCACTGAGACTGAGATCCATCGCACTGAGACTGAGATCCATCGTGCTGAGACTGAGATCTATCGCACTGAGACTGAGATGCATCATGGTGAGACTGAGATACATCATGCTGAGACTGAGATCCGTCGCACTGAGACTGAGATCCATCATCTGAGACTGAGATCCATCATGCTGAGACTGTGATCGACCTGCTCAGATCCATCATGCTGAGACTGAGATCCATCGCACTGAGACTGAGATCCATCGTATTGCGACGGACATCCATCACGCTGAGACTGAGATCCATCATGTTGAAACTGAGATCCATCATGCTGAGACTGAGATCCATCCTGCTGAGAATGAGATCCACCTGCTCAGTTCCATCATGCTCAAACTGAGATCCACCTGCTCAGATCCATCATGCTGAGACTGATTTCTATCATGCTGAGACTGAGATCCATCCTGCTGAGACTGAGATCCACCTGCTCAGATCCATCATGCTCAAACTGAGATCCACTTGCTCAGATCCATCATGCTGAGACTGAGATCAATCGCACTGAGACTCAGATCCATCGCACTGAGACTGAGATCCACTGCACTGAGACTGAGATCTATCATGCTGAGACTGAGATCCATCGGGCTGAGATAGAGATCCATCATGCTGAGACTGAGATCCATCATGCTGAGCCTGAGATCCATCATGCTGAGACTGAGATCCATCATGCTGAGACTGAGATCCATCATGCTGAGACTGAGATCCATCCTGCTGAGACTGAGATCCACCTGCTCAGTTCCATCATGCGCAAACTGAGATCCAGTTGCTCAGATCCATCATGCTGAGACAGAAATCCATTGCACTGAGGCTGAGATCCATCATGCTGAGACTGAGATCCATCATGCTGGGACTGAGATACACTTGCTCCGATCCATCATTCTGGGACTGAGATCCATTGCACTGAGGCTGAGATCCATCATGCTGAGACTGAGATCCACCTGCTCAGATCCATCATGCTGAGACTGAGATCCATCATGCTGAGACTGAAATCCATTGCACTGAGGCTGAGATCCATCATGCTGAGACTGAGATCCATCACGCTGGGACTGAGATCTACTTGCTCAGATCCATCATGCTTTGACTGAGATCCATTGCACTGAGGCTGAGATCCATCATGCTGAGACTGAGTTCCACCTGCTCAGACCCATCATGCTGAGACTGAGATCCATCATGCTGAGACTGAGATCCATTGCACTGAGGCTGAGATCCATTGCACTCATGCTGAGATCCATCGCACTGAGACTCAGATCCATCGCACTGAGACTGAGATCCACTGCACTGAGACTGAGGCCTATCATGCTGAGACTGAGATCCATCGTGCTGAGACAGAGATCCATCATGCTGAGACTGAGATCCACCTGCTCAGATCCATCATGCTGAGACTGAGATCCATCATGCTGAGACTGAGATCCATCCTGCTGAGACTGAGATCCATCATGCTGAGACTGAGATCCATCATGCTGAGACTGAGATCAATCATGCTGAGACTGAGATCCATCGTGCTGAGACTGAGATCCATCGTGCTGAGACTGAGACCCATCGTGCTGAGACTGAGATTTACCTGCTCAGATCCACCATGCTGAGACTGAGATCCATTGCACTGAGGCTGATATCGATCATGCTGAGACTGAGATTTACCTGCTCAGATCCATCATGCTGAGACTGAGATCCATCATGCTGAGACTGAGATCCATCATGCTGAGACTGAGATCCATTGCACTGAGGCTGAGATACATTGCACTGATACTTAGATCCATCGCACTGAGACTCAGATCCATTGCACTGAGATTGAGATCCACTGCACTGAGACTGAGATCCATCGTGCTGAGACTGAGATCCACCTGCTCAGATCCATCATGCTGAGACTGAGATCCACCTGCTCAGATCCATCATGCTGAGACTGAGATCCATCACACTGAGACTGAGAACCATCATGCTGAGACTGAGATCCATCATGTTGAAACTGAGATCCAACATGCTGAGACTGAGATCCATTGCACTAAGACTATGATCCATCGTGCTGAGACTGAGATCCATCGTGCTGAGACTGAGATCCATTGCACTGAGGCTGGGATCCATCATACTGAGACTGAGATCCACCTGCTCAGATCCATCTTGCCGAGACTGACATCCATCGCACTGAGACTATGATCCATCGTGCTGAGACTGAGATCCATCGTGCTGAGACTGAGATCCATTGCACTGAGGCTGGGATCCATCATAATGAGACTGAGATCCACCTGCTCAGATCCAACATGTTGAGACTGAGATCGACCTGCTCAGATCCATCGTGCTGAGTCTGATATCCATCATGCTGAGACTGAGATCCACTTGCTCAGATCCATCATGCAGAGACTGAGATCCATCATGCTGGGACTGAGATACATTTGCTCCGATCCATCATGCTGGGACTGAGATCCATTGCACTGAGGCTGAGATCCATCATGCTGAGACTGAGATCCACCTGCTCAGATCCATCATGCTGAGACTGAGATCCATCATGCTGAGACTGAAATCCATTGCACTGAGGCTGAGATCCATCATGCTGAGACTGAGATCCATCACGCTGGGACTGAGATCTACTTGCTCAGATCCATCATGCTTTGACTGAGATCCATTGCCCTGAGGCTGAGATCCATCATGCTGAGACTGAGTTCCACCTGCTCAGGCCCATCATGCTGAGACTGAGATCCATCATGCTGAGACTGAGATCCATTGCACTGAGGCTGAGATCCATTGCACTCATGCTGAGATCCATCGCACTGAGACTCAGATCCATCGCACTGAGACTGAGATCCACCGCACTGAGCCTGAGGCCTATCATGCTGAGACTGAGATCCATCGTGCTGAGACAGAGATCCATCATGCTGAGACTGAGATCCACCTGCTCAGATCCATCATGCTGAGACTGAGATCCATCATGCTGAGACTGAGATCCATCCTGCTGAGACTGAGATCCATCATGCTGAGACTGAGATCCATCATGCTGAGACTGAGATCAATCATGCTGAGACTGAGATCCATCGTGCTGAGACTGAGATCCATCGTGCTGAGACTGAGACCCATCGTGCTGAGACTGAGATTTACCTGCTCAGATCCACCATGCTGAGACTGAGATCCATTGCACTGAGGCTGATATCGATCATGCTGAGACTGAGATTTACCTGCTCAGATCCATCATGCTGAGACTGAGATCCATCATGCTGAGACTGAGATCCATCATTCTGAGACTGAGATCCATTGCACTGAGGCTGAGATACATTGCACTGATGCTTAGATCCATCGCACTGAGACTCAGATCCATTGCACTGAGATTGAGATCCACTGCAGTGAGACTGAGATCCATCGTACTGAGACTGAGATCCACCTGCTCAGATCCATCATGCTGAGACTGAGATCCACCTGCTCAGATCCATCATGCTGAGACTGAGATCCATCACACTGAGACTGAGAACCATCATGCTGAGACTGAGATCCATCATGTTGAAACTGAGATCCAACATGCTGAGACTGAGATCCATTGCACTGAGACTGAGATCCACCTGCTCAGATCCATCTTGCCGAGACTGACATCCATCGCACTAAGACTATGATCCATCGTGCTGAGACTGAGATCCATTGCACTGAGGCTGGGATCCATCATACTGAGACTGAGATCCACCTGCTCAGATCCATCATGCTGAGACTGAGATCGACCTGCTCAGATCCATCGTGCTGATCTGAGATCCATCATGCTGAGACTGAGATCCACCTGCTCAGATCCATCATGCTGAGACTGAGATCCATCATGCTGAGACTGAGATCCATCCTGCTGAGACTGAGATCCACCTGCTCAGTTCCATCATGCTCAAACTAAGATCTACTTGCTCAGATCCATCATGCAGAGACCTAAATCCATTGCACTGAGGGTGAGATCCATCATGCTGAGACTGAGACCCATTGCAATGAGACTGAGATCCCTTGTGCTGAGACTGGGATCCATCGCACTGATACTGAGATCCATCATGCTGAGAGAGAGATGCATAGCACTGAGACTGAGATTCATCGCACTGAGACTGAGATCCATCGTACTGAGACTGAGATCCATCGTGCTGAGACTGAGATCTATCGCACTGAGACTGAGATGCATCATGGTGAGACTGAGATCCATCATGCTGAGACTGAGATCCGTCGCACTGAGACTGAGATCCATCATCTGAGACTGAGATCCATCATGTTGAGACTGTGATCGACCTGCTCAGATCCATCATGCTGAGACTGAGATCCATCGCACTGAGACTGAGATCCATCGTATTGCGACGGACATCCATCACGCTGAGACTGAGATCCATCATGTTGAAACTGAGATCCATCATGCTGAGACTGAGATCCATCCTGCTGAGAATGAGATACACCTGCTCAGTTCCATCATGCTCAAACTGAGATCCACCTGCTCAGATCCATCATGCTGAGACTGATTTCTATCATGCTGAGACTGAGATCCATCCTGCTGAGACTGAGATCCACCTGCTCAGATCCATCATGCTCAAACTGAGATCCACTTGCTCAGATCCATCATGCTGAGACTGAGATCAATCGCACTGAGACTCAGATCCATCGCACTGAGACTGAGATCCACTGCACTGAGACTGAGATCTATCATGCTGAGACTGAGATCCATCGGGCTGAGATAGAGATCCATCATGCTGAGACTGAGATCCATCATGCTGAGCCTGAGATCCATCATGCTGAGACTGAGATCCATCATGCTGAGACTGAGATCCATCATGCTGAGACTGAGATCCATCCTGCTGAGACTGAGATCCACCTGCTCAGTTCCATCATGCGCAAACTGAGATCCAGTTGCTCAGATCCATCATGCTGAGACAGAAATCCATTGCACTGAGGCTGAGATCCATCATGCTGAGACTGAGATCCATCATGCTGGGACTGAGATACACTTGCTCCGATCCATCATTCTGGGACTGAGATCCATTGCACTGAGGCTGAGATCCATCATGCTGAGACTGAGATCCACCTGCTCAGATCCATCATGCTGAGACTGAGATCCATCATGCTGAGACTGAAATCCATTGCACTGAGGCTGAGATCCATCATGCTGAGACTGAGATCCATCACGCTGGGACTGAGATCTACTTGCTCAGATCCATCATGCTTTGACTGAGATCCATTGCACTGAGGCTGAGATCCATCATGCTGAGACTGAGTTCCACCTGCTCAGACCCATCATGCTGAGACTGAGATCCATCATGCTGAGACTGAGATCCATTGCACTGAGGCTGAGATCCATTGCACTCATGCTGAGATCCATCGCACTGAGACTCAGATCCATCGCACTGAGACTGAGATCCACTGCACTGAGACTGAGGCCTATCATGCTGAGACTGAGATCCATCGTGCTGAGACAGAGATCCATCATGCTGAGACTGAGATCCACCTGCTCAGATCCATCATGCTGAGACTGAGATCCATCATGCTGAGACTGAGATCCATCCTGCTGAGACTGAGATCCATCATGCTGAGACTGAGATCCATCATGCTGAGACTGAGATCAATCATGCTGAGACTGAGATCCATCGTGCTGAGACTGAGATCCATCGTGCTGAGACTGAGATCCATCATGCTGAGACTGTGATCGACCTGCTCAGATCCATCATGCTGAGACTGAGATCCATCGCACTGAGACTGAGATCCATCGTATTGCGACGGACATCCATCACGCTGAGACTGAGATCCATCATGTTGAAACTGAGATCCATCATGCTGAGACTGAGATCCATCCTGCTGAGAATGAGATCCACCTGCTCAGTTCCATCATGCTCAAACTGAGATCCACCTGCTCAGATCCATCATGCTGAGACTGATTTCTATCATGCTGAGACTGAGATCCATCCTGCTGAGACTGAGATCCACCTGCTCAGATCCATCATGCTCAAACTGAGATCAATCGCACTGAGACTCAGATCCATCGCACTGAGACTGAGATCCACTGCACTGAGACTGAGATCTATCATGCTGAGACTGAGATCCATCGGGCTGAGATAGAGATCCATCATGCTGAGACTGAGATCCATCATGCTGAGCCTGAGATCCATCATGCTGAGACTGAGATCCATCATGCTGAGACTGAGATCCATCATGCTGAGACTGAGATCCATCCTGCTGAGACTGAGATCCACCTGCTCAGTTCCATCATGCGCAAACTGAGATCCAGTTGCTCAGATCCATCATGCTGAGACAGAAATCCATTGCACTGAGGCTGAGATCCATCATGCTGAGACTGAGATCCATCATGCTGGGACTGAGATACACTTGCTCCGATCCATCATTCTGGGACTGAGATCCATTGCACTGAGGCTGAGATCCATCATGCTGAGACTGAGATCCACCTGCTCAGATCCATCATGCTGAGACTGAGATCCATCATGCTGAGACTGAAATCCATTGCACTGAGGCTGAGATCCATCATGCTGAGACTGAGATCCATCACGCTGGGACTGAGATCTACTTGCTCAGATCCATCATGCTTTGACTGAGATCCATTGCACTGAGGCTGAGATCCATCATGCTGAGACTGAGTTCCACCTGCTCAGACCCATCATGCTGAGACTGAGATCCATCATGCTGAGACTGAGATCCATTGCACTGAGGCTGAGATCCATTGCACTCATGCTGAGATCCATCGCACTGAGACTCAGATCCATCGCACTGAGACTGAGATCCACTGCACTGAGACTGAGGCCTATCATGCTGAGACTGAGATCCATCGTGCTGAGACAGAGATCCATCATGCTGAGACTGAGATCCACCTGCTCAGATCCATCATGCTGAGACTGAGATCCATCATGCTGAGACTGAGATCCATCCTGCTGAGACTGAGATCCATCATGCTGAGACTGAGATCCATCATGCTGAGACTGAGATCAATCATGCTGAGACTGAGATCCATCGTGCTGAGACTGAGATCCATCGTGCTGAGACTGAGACCCATCGTGCTGAGACTGAGATTTACCTGCTCAGATCCACCATGCTGAGACTGAGATCCATTGCACTGAGGCTGATATCGATCATGCTGAGACTGAGATTTACCTGCTCAGATCCATCATGCTGAGACTGAGATCCATCATGCTGAGACTGAGATCCATCATTCTGAGACTGAGATCCATTGCACTGAGGCTGAGATACATTGCACTGATGCTTAGATCCATCGCACTGAGACTCAGATCCATTGCACTGAGATTGAGATCCACTGCAGTGAGACTGAGATCCATCGTGCTGAGACTGAGATCCACCTGCTCAGATCCATCATGCTGAGACTGAGATCCACCTGCTCAGATCCATCATTCTGAGACTGAGATCCATCACACTGAGACTGAGAACCATCATGCTGAGACTGAGATCCATCATGTTGAAACTGAGATCCAACATGCTGAGGCTGAGATCCATTGCACTAAGACTATGATCCATCGTGCTGAGACTGAGATCCATCGTGCTGAGACTGAGATCCATTGCACTGAGGCTGGGATCCATCATACTGAGACTGAGATCCACCTGCTCAGATCCATCTTGCCGAGACTGACATCCATCGCACTGAGACTATGATCCATCGTGCTGAGACTGAGATCCATCGTGCTGAGACTGAGATCCATTGCACTGAGGCTGGGATCCATCATAATGAGACTGAGATCCACCTGCTCAGATCCAACATGTTGAGACTGAGATCGACCTGCTCAGATCCATCGTGCTGAGTCTGATATCCATCATGCTGAGACTGAGATCCACTTGCTCAGATCCATCATGCAGAGACTGAGATCCATCATGCTGGGACTGAGATACATTTGCTCCGATCCATCATGCTGGGACTGAGATCCATTGCACTGAGGCTGAGATCCATCATGCTGAGACTGAGATCCACCTGCTCAGATCCATCATGCTGAGACTGAGATCCATCATGCTGAGACTGAAATCCATTGCACTGAGGCTGAGATCCATCATGCTGAGACTGAGATCCATCACGCTGGGACTGAGATCTACTTGCTCAGATCCATCATGCAGAGACTGAGATCCATCATGCTGGGACTGAGATACATTTGCTCCGATCCATCATGCTGGGACTGAGATCCATTGCACTGAGGCTGAGATCCATCATGCTGAGACTGAGATCCACCTGCTCAGATCCATCATGCTGAGACTGAGATCCATCATGCTGAGACTGAAATCCATTGCACTGAGGCTGAGATCCATCATGCTGAGACTGAGATCCATCACGCTGGGACTGAGATCTACTTGCTCAGATCCATCATGCTTTGACTGAGATCCATTGCACTGAGGCTGAGATCCATCATGCTGAGACTGAGTTCCACCTGCTCAGACCCATCATGCTGAGACTGAGATCCATCATGCTGAGACTGAGATCCATTGCACTGAGGCTGAGATCCATTGCACTCATGCTGAGATCCATCGCACTGAGACTCAGATCCATCGCACTGAGACTGAGATCCACTGCACTGAGACTGAGGCCTATCATGCTGAGACTGAGATCCATCGTGCTGAGACAGAGATCCATCATGCTGAGACTGAGATCCACCTGCTCAGATCCATCATGCTGAGACTGAGATCCATCATGCTGAGACTGAGATCCATCCTGCTGAGACTGAGATCCATCATGCTGAGACTGAGATCCATCATGCTGAGACTGAGATCAATCATGCTGAGACTGAGATCCATCGTGCTGAGACTGAGATCCATCGTGCTGAGACTGAGACCCATCGTGCTGAGACTGAGATTTACCTGCTCAGATCCACCATGCTGAGACTGAGATCCATTGCACTGAGGCTGATATCGATCATGCTGAGACTGAGATTTACCTGCTCAGATCCATCATGCTGAGACTGAGATCCATCATGCTGAGACTGAGATCCATCATTCTGAGACTGAGATCCATTGCACTGAGGCTGAGATACATTGCACTGATGCTTAGATCCATCGCACTGAGACTCAGATCCATTGCACTGAGATTGAGATCCACTGCAGTGAGACTGAGATCCATCGTGCTGAGACTGAGATCCACCTGCTCAGATCCATCATGCTGAGACTGAGATCCACCTGCTCAGATCCATCATGCTGAGACTGAGATCCATCACACTGAGACTGAGAACCATCATGCTGAGACTGAGATCCATCATGTTGAAACTGAGATCCAACATGCTGAGACTGAGATCCATTGCACTGAGACTGAGATCCACCTGCTCAGATCCATCTTGCCGAGACTGACATCCATCGCACTAAGACTATGATCCATCGTGCTGAGACTGAGATCCATCGTGCTGAGACTGAGATCCATTGCACTGAGGCTGGGATCCATCATACTGAGACTGAGATCCACCTGCTCAGATCCAACATGTTGAGACTGAGATCGACCTGCTCAGATCCATCGTGCTGAGTCTGAGATCCATCATGCTGAGACTGAGATCCACTTGCTCAGATCCATCATGCTGAGATTGAGATCCATTGCACTGAGGCTGAGATCCATTGCACTGATGCTGAGATCCATCGCACTGAGACTCAGATCCATCGCACTGAGATTGAGATCCACTGCACTGAGACTGAGATCTAACATGCTGAGACTGAGATCCATCGTGCTGAGACAGAGATCCATCATGCTGAGACTGAGATCCACCTGCTCAGATCCATCATGCTGAGACTGAGATCCATCATGCTGAGACTGAGATACATCATGCTGAGACTGAGATGCATCGCACTGAGACTGAGATCCATCACGCTGAGACTGAGATCCATCATGCTGAGACTGAGATCCATCATGCTGAGACTAAGATCCATCATGCTGAGACTGAGATCCATCGTGCTGAGACTGAGACCCATCGTGCTGAGACTAAGATCCATCGTGCTGAGACTGAGATCCATCATGCTGTGACTGAGATCCATCATGCTGAGACTGAGATCCATCGTGCTGAGACTAAGATCCATCGTGCTGAGACTGAGATCCACCATGCTGAGACTGAGATCCATCGCACTGAGACTGAGATCCATCATCTGAGATTGAGATCCATCATCTGAGACTGAGATCCATCGCACTGAGACTGAGATTCATCACACTGAGAGTGAGATCCATCGTGCTGAGACTGAGATCCATCCTGCTGAGACTGAGATTCATTGCACTGAGACTGAGATCCATCGTGCTGAGACTGAGATCCATCGTGCTGAGACTGAGATCCATTGCACTGAGGCTGGGATCCATCATACTGAGACTGAGATCCACCTGCTCAGATCCATCATGCTGAGGCTGATATCGACCTGCTCAGATCCATCGTGCTGAGTCTGATCTATCATGCTGAGACTGAGATCCACCTGCTCAGATCCATCATGCTGAGACTGAGATCCATCATGCTGAGACTGAGATCCATCCTGCTGAGTCTGAGATCCGCCTGCTCAGTTCCATCATGCTCAAACTAAGATCCACTTGCTCAGATCCATCATGCAGAGACCTAAATCCATTGCACTGAGGCTGAGATCAATCATGCTGAGACTGAGATCCATCACGCTGGGACTGAGATCCACTTGCTCAGATCCATCATGCTGAGACTGAGATCCATTACACTGAGGCTGATATCCATCATGCTGAGACTGAGATTTACCTGCTCAGATCCATCATGCTGAGACTGAGATCAATCATGCTGAGTCAGAGATCCATCATGCTGAGACTGAGTTCCATTGCACTGATGCTGAGATCCATCGCACTGAGACTCAGATCCATCGCTCTGAGATTGAGATCCACTGCACTGAGACTGAGATCCATCAAGCTGAGACTGAGATCCACCTGCTCAGATCCATCATGCTGAGACTGAGATCCATCATGCTGAGATTGAGATCCATCATGCTGAGACTGAGATCCATCATGCTGAGACTGAGATCCATCATGTTGAAACTGAGATCCATCATGCTGAGACTGAGATCCATTGCACTGAGGCTGAGATCCATCATGCTGAGACTGAGATCCACCTGCTTAGATCCATCTTGCCGAGGCTGTCATCCAGCGGACTGAGACATGAGATCCATCTTGCTGAGACTGAGATCCATCATGCTGAGACTGAGATCCATTGCACTGAGGCTGAGATCCATCATACTGAGACTGAGATCCACCTGCTCAGATCCATCATGCTGAGACTGAGATTCATCATGCTGAGATTGAGATCCATCATGCTGAGACTGAGATCCATCATGCTGAGACTGAGATCCATCATGCTGAGACTGAGATCCATCATGTTGAAACTGAGATCCATCATGCTGAGACTGAGATCCATTGCATTGAGGCTGAGATCCATCATGCTGAGACTGAGATCCACCTGCTTAGATCCATCTTGCCGAGGCTGTCATCCAGCGGACTGAGACATGAGATCCATCTTGCTGAGACTGAGATCCATCATGCTGAGACTGAGATCCATTGCACTGAGGCTGAGATCCATCATACTGAGACTGAGATCCACCTGCTCAGATCCATCATGCTGAGACTGAGATCGACCTGCTTCGATCCATCGTGCTGATTCTGAGATCCATCATGCTGAGACTGAGATCCATTGCACTGAGGCTGAGATCCATCATGCTGAGACTGAGATCCACCTGCTCAGATCCATCATGCTGAGACTGAGATAGACCTGCTTCGATCCATCGTGCTGATTCTGAGATCCATCATGCTGAGACTGAGATCCATTGCACTGAGGTTGAGATCCATCATGCGGAGACTGAGATCCACCTGCTGAGATCCATCATGCTGAGACTGAGATACATTGCAGTGAGGCTGAGATCCATCATGCTGAGACTGAGATCCGTCACGCTGAGACTGAGATCCACTTGCTCAGATCCATCATGCTGAGACTGACATCTCTCGTGCTGAGACCGAGATACATAGCACTGTGACGGGGATCCATCATGCTGAGAGTGAGACCCATAGCACTGAGACAGAGATCCATCGCACTGAGACTGAGATGCATTGCACTGAGACTGAGATCCATCGTGCTGAGACTGAGATCTATCGCACTGAGACTGAGATCCATTGTGCTGAGACTGAGATCCATTGTGCTGAGACTGAGATCCATCGCACTGAGACTGAGATCCATCGCACTGAGACTGAGATCCATCGTGCTGAGACTGAGATCAATCGTGCTGAGACTGAGATGCATCGTACTGAGACTGAGATTCGTCGTGTTGAGACTGAGATCCATCATGCTGAGGCTGAGATCCACCTGCTCAGATCCATCATGTTGAGACTGAGATCCATCGCCCTGAGACTGAGATCCATCATGCTGAGAGTGAGATCCATCATGCTGTGACTGAGACCTATTGCAATGAGATTGAGATCCCTTGTGTTGAGACTGAGATCCATCGCACTGATACTGAGATCCATCATGCTGAGAGAGAGATGCATAGCACTGAGAATGAGATCCATTGCACTGAGACTGAGATCCATCGCACTGAGACTGAGATCCATCGTGCTGAGACTGAGATCTATCGCACTGAGACTGAGATCCATCATGGTGAGACTGAGATCCATCGTTCTGAGCCTGAGATCCATCGTGCTGAGACTGAGATCCATCATGCTGAGACTAAGATCCATCATGCTGAGACTGAGATCCATCGCACTGAGACTGAGATCCATCACGCTGAGACTGAGATACATCACGCTGAGACTGAGATCCATCGAGCTGAGACGGAGATACATCATGCTGAGACTGAGATCCATCGCACTGAGACTGAGATCCATCATCTGAGACTGGGATCCATCATCTGAGACTGAGATCCATTGCACTGAGACTGAGATACATCGTGCTGAGAATGAGGTCCACCTGCTCAGATCCATCATGCTGAGACTGAGATCCACTTGCTCAGATCCATCATGCTGAGACTGAGATCCATTGCACTGAGTCTGAGATCCATCATGTGGCGACTGAGATCCACCTGCTCAGATCCATCATGCTGAGACTGAGATCCATTGCACTGAGGCTGAGATCCATCATGCTGAGACTGATATCCATCACGCTGAGACTGAGATCCACCTGCTCAGATCCATCATGCTGAGACTGACATCTTTCGTGCTGAGACTGAGATACATAGCACTGAGACGGAGATCCATCATGCTGAGAGTGAGACCCATAGCACTGAGACAGAGATCCATCGCACTGAGACTGAGACCCATTGCACTGAGACTGAGATCCATCATGCTGAGACTGAGATCCATCGCACTGAGACTGAGATCCATTGTGCTGAGACTGAGATCCATTGTGCTGAGACTGAGATCCATCGCACTGAGACTGAGATCCATCGCACTGATACTGAGATCCATCGTGCTGAGACTGAGATCAATCGTGCTGAGACTGAGATGCATCATGCTGAGACTGAGATTCGTCGTGTTGAGACTGAGATCCATCATGCTGAGGCTGAGATCCACCTGCTCAGATCCATCATGTTGAGACTGAGATCAATCGCCCTGAGACTGAGATCCATCATGCTGAGAGTGAGATCCATCATGCTGAGACTGAGACCCATTGCAATGAGACTGAGATCCCTTGTGCTGAGACTGGGATCCATCGCACTGATACTGAGATCCATCATGCTGAGAGAGAGATGCATAGCACTGAGACTGAGATCCATCGCACTGAGACTGAGATCCATCGCACTGAGACTGAGATCCATCGTGCTGAGACTGAGATCTATCGCACTGAGACTGAGATGCATCATGGTGAGACTGAGATACATCATGCTGAGACTGAGATCCATCGCACTGAGACTGAGATCCATCATCTGAGACTGAGATACATCATCTGAGACTGAGGTCCACCTGCTCAGATCCATCATGCTGAGACTGTGATCGACCTGCTCAGATCCATCATGCTGAGACTGAGATCCATCGCACTGAGACTGAGATCCATCGTATTGCGACGGACATCCATCACGCTGAGACTGAGATCCATCATGTTGAAACTGAGATCCATCATGCTGAGACTGAGATCCATCCTGCTGAGAATGAGATCCACCTGCTCAGTTCCATCATGCTCAAACTGAGATCCACCTGCTCAGATCCATCATGCTGAGACTGATTTCTATCATGCTGAGACTGAGATCCATCCTGCTGAGACTGAGATCCACCTGCTCAGATCCATCATGCTCAAACTGAGATCCACTTGCTCAGATCCATGATGCTGAGACTGAGATCAATCGCACTGAGACTCAGATCCATCGCACTGAGACTGAGATCCACTGCACTGAGACTGAGATCTATCATGCTGAGACTGAGATCCATCGGGCTGAGATAGAGATCCATCATGCTGAGACTGAGATCCACCATGCTGAGCCTGAGATCCATCATGCTGAGACTGAGATCCATCATGCTGAGACTGAGATCCATCATGCTGAGACTGAGATCCATCCTGCTGAGACTGAGATCCACCTGCTCAGTTCCATCATGCGCAAACTGAGATCCAGTTGCTCAGATCCATCATGCTGAGACTGAAATCCATTGCACTGAGGCTGAGATCCATCATGCAGAGACTGAGATCCATCATGCTGGGACTGAGATACACTTGCTCCGATCCATCATGCTGGGACTGAGATCCATTGCACTGAGGCTGAGATCCATCATGCTGAGACTGAGATCCACCTGCTCAGATCCATCATGCTGAGACTGAGATCCATCATGCTGAGACTGAAATCCATTGCACTGAGGCTGAGATCCATCATGCTGAGACTGAGATCCATCACGCTGGGACTGAGATCTACTTGCTCAGATCCATCATGCTTTGACTGAGATCCATTGCACTGAGGCTGAGATCCATCATGCTGAGACTGAGTTCCACCTGCTCAGATCCATCATGCTGAGACTGAGATCCATCATGCTGAGACTGAGATCCATTGCACTGAGGCTGAGATCCATTGCACTCATGCTGAGATCCATCGCACTGAGACTCAGATCCATCGCACTGAGACTGAGATCCACTGCACTGAGCCTGAGGCCTATCATGCTGAGACTGAGATCCATCGTGCTGAGACAGAGATCCATCATGCTGAGACTGAGATCCACCTGCTCAGATCCATCATGCTGAGACTGAGATCCATCATGCTGAGACTGAGATCCATCCTGCTGAGACTGAGATCCATCATGCTGAGACTGAGATCCATCGTGCTGAGACTGAGATCCATCGTGCTGAGACTGAGACCCATCGTGCTGAGACTGAGATTTACCTGCTCAGATCCACCATGCTGAGACTGAGATCCATTGCACTGAGGCTGATATCGATCATGCTGAGACTGAGATTTACCTGCTCAGATCCATCATGCTGAGACTGAGATCCATCATGCTGAGACTGAGATCCATCATGCTGAGACTGAGATCCATTGCACTGAGGCTGAGATACATTGCACTGATGCTTAGATCCATCGCACTGAGACTCAGATCCATTGCACTGAGATTGAGATCCACTGCAGTGAGACGGAGATCCATCGTGCTGAGACTGAGATCCACCTGCTCAGATCCATCATGCTGAGACTGAGATCCACCTGCTCAGATCCATCATGCTGAGACTGAGATCCATCACACTGAGACTGAGAACCATCATGCTGAGACTGAGATCCATCATGTTGAAACTGAGATCCAACATGCTGAGACTGAGATCCATTGCACTGAGACTGAGATCCACCTGCTCAGATCCATCTTGCCGAGACTGACATCCATCGCACTAAGACTATGATCCATCGTGCTGAGACTGAGATCCATCGTGCTGAGACTGAGATCCATTGCACTGAGGCTGGGATCCATCATACTGAGACTGAGATCCACCTGCTCAGATCCAACATGTTGAGACTGAGATCGACCTGCTCAGATCCATCGTGCTGAGTCTGAGATCCATCATGCTGAGACTGAGATCCACTTGCTCAGATCCATCATGCTGAGATTGAGATCCATTGCACTGAGGCTGAGATCCATTGCACTGATGCTGAGATCCATCGCACTGAGACTCAGATCCATCGCACTGAGATTGAGATCCACTGCACTGAGACTGAGATCTAACATGCTGAGACTGAGATCCATCGTGCTGAGACAGAGATCCATCATGCTGAGACTGAGATCCACCTGCTCAGATCCATCATGCTGAGACTGAGATCCATCATGCTGAGACTGAGATACATCATGCTGAGACTGAGATGCATCGCACTGAGACTGAGATCCATCACGCTGAGACTGAGATCCATCATGCTGAGACTGAGATCCATCATGCTGAGACTAAGATCCATCATGCTGAGACTGAGATCCATCGTGCTGAGACTGAGACCCATCGTGCTGAGACTAAGATCCATCGTGCTGAGACTGAGATCCATCATGCTGTGACTGAGATCCATCATGCTGAGACTGAGATCCATCGTGCTGAGACTAAGATCCATCGTGCTGAGACTGAGATCCACCATGCTGAGACTGAGATCCATCGCACTGAGACTGAGATCCATCATCTGAGATTGAGATCCATCATCTGAGACTGAGATCCATCGCACTGAGACTGAGATTCATCACACTGAGAGTGAGATCCATCGTGCTGAGACTGAGATCCATCCTGCTGAGACTGAGATTCATTGCACTGAGACTGAGATACATCGTGCTGAGACTGAGATCCACCTGCTCAGATCCATCATGCTGAGACTGAGATCGACCTGCTCAGATCCATCATGGTGAGACTGAGATCCATCGCACTGAGACAGAGATCCAGCGCATTGCGACTGACATCCATCATGCTGAGACTGAGATCCATCATGTTGAAACTGAGATCCATCATGTTGAGACTGAGATCCATTGCACTGCGACTGAGATCCACCTGCTCAGATCCATCTTGCTGAGACTGACATCTGTCGCACTGAGACTATGATCCATCGTCCTGAGACTGAGTTCCATCGTGCTGAGACTGAGATCCATTGCACTGAGGCTGGGATCTATCATACTGAGACTGAGATCCACCTGCTCAGATCCATCATGCTGAGGCTGAGATCGACCTGCTCAGATCCATCGTGCTGAATCTGAGATCTATCATGCTGAGACTGAGATCCACCTGCTCAGATCCATCATGCTGAGACTGAGATCCATCATGCTGAGACTGAGATCCATCCTGCTGAGTCTGAGATCCGCCTGCTCAGTTCCATCATGCTCAAACTGAGATCCACTTGCTCAGATCCATCATGCTGAGACTGAAATCCATTGCACTGAGGCTGAGATCCATCATGGTGAGACTGACATCCACCTGCTCAGATCCAACATGCCGAGACTGAGATCCATCGCACTGAGGCTGAGATCCATCATACTGAGACTGAGATCCACCTGCTTAGATCCATGATGCTGAGACTGAGATCGACCTGCTCAGATCCATCATGCTGAGACTGAGATCCATCGCACTGCGACTGAGATCCATCATGTTGAGACTGAGATCCATTGCACTGAGGCTGAGATCCATCATGCTGAGACTGAGATCCAACTGCTCTGATCCATCTTGCCGAGACTGACATCCATCGCACTGAGACTATGATCCATCGTGCTGAGACTGAGATCCATCGTGCTGAGACTGAGATCCATTACACTGAGACTGGGATCCATCATACTGAGACTGAGATCCACCTGCTCAGATCCATCATGCTGAGACTGAGATCGACCTGATCAGATCCATCGTGCTGAGTCTGAGATCCATCATGCTGAGACTGAGATCCACCTGTTCAGATCCATCATGCTGAGACTGAGATCCATCCTGCTGAGACTGAGATCCACCTGCTCAGTTCCATCATGCGCAAACTGAGATCCAGTTGCTCAGATCCATCATGCTGAGACTGAGATCCATTGCACTGAGGCTGAGATCCATCCTGCTGAGTCTGAGATCCGCCTGCTCAGTTCCATCATGCTCAAACTGAGATCCACTTGCTCAGATCCATCATGCTGAGACTGAAATCCATTGCACTGAGGCTGAGATCCATCATGGTGAGACTGACATCCACCTGCTCAGATCCAACATGCCGAGACTGAGATCCATCGCACTGAGGCTGAGATCCATCATACTGAGACTGAGATCCACCTGCTTAGATCCATGATGCTGAGACTGAGATCGACCTGCTCAGATCCATCATGCTGAGACTGAGATCCATCGCACTGCGACTGAGATCCATCATGTTGAGACTGAGATCCATTGCACTGAGGCTGAGATCCATCATGCTGAGACTGAGATCCAACTGCTCTGATCCATCTTGCCGAGACTGACATCCATCGCACTGAGACTATGATCCATCGTGCTGAGACTGAGATCCATCGTGCTGAGACTGAGATCCATTACACTGAGGCTGGGATCCATCATACTGAGACGGAGATCCACCTGCTCAGATCCATCATGCTGAGACTGAGATCGACCTGATCAGATCCATCGTGCTGAGTCTGAGATCCATCATGCTGAGACTGCGATCCACCTGTTCAGATCCATCATGCTGAGACTGAGATCCATCCTGCTGAGACTGAGATCCACCTGCTCAGTTCCATCATGCGCAAACTGAGATCCAGTTGCTCAGATCCATCATGCTGAGACTGAAATCCATTGCACTGAGGCTGAGATCCATCATGCTGAATCTGAGATCCATCATGCTGGGACTGAGATACACTTGCTCCGATCCATCATGCTGGGACTGAGATCCATTGCACTGAGGCTGAGATCCATCATGCTGAGACTGTGATCCACCCTCTCAGATCCATCATGCTGAGACTGAGATCCATTGCACTGAGGCTGAGATCCATCATTCTGAGACTGAGATCCATCACGATGAGACTGAGATCCAACTGCTCAGTTCCAACATGCTGAGACTGAGATCCATCATGCTGAGACTGAGATCCACCTGCTCAGGTCTATCATGCTGAGACTGATATCTATCATGCTGAGACTGAGATCCATCATGCTCAGACTGAGATCCATCGCACTGAGACTGAGATCCATCATGCTGAGACTGAGATCCATCATGCGGAGACTGAGATCCATCGTGCTGAGACTGAGATCCATCGTGCTGAGACTGAGATCCATCGTGCTGAGACTGAGATCCATCCTGCTGAGACAGATCCATCGCACTGAGACTGAGATCGATCGCACTGAGACAGAGATCCATCGCACTGAGACTGAAATCCATCATCTGAGACTCAGATCCATCATCTGAGACTGAGATCCATCGCACTGAGACTGAGATTCATCGCACAGAGACTGAGATCCATCATGCTGAGTCTGAGATCCATCACACTGAGACTGAGATCCATCATCTGAGACTGATCCATCATCTGAGAATGAGAGCCTTCGCACTGAGACTGAGATTCATCGCACTGAGACTGAGATCCATCGTGCTGAGACTGAGATCCATCATCTGAGACTGAGATCCATCATCTGAGACTGAAATCCTTCGCACTGAGACTGAGACCCATTGCAATGAGACTGAGATCCCTTGTGCTGAGACTGGGATCCATCGCACTGATACTGAGATCCATCATGCTGAGAGAGAGATGCATAGCACTGAGACTGAGATCCATCGCACTGAGACTGAGATCCATCGCACTGAGACTGAGATCCATCGTGCTGAGACTGAGATCCATCGCACTGAGACTGAGATGCATCATGGTGAGACTGAGATACATCATGCTGAGACTGAGATCCGTCGCACTGAGACTGAGATCCATCATCTGAGACTGAGATACATCATCTGAGACTGAGGTCCACCTGCTCAGATCCATCATGCTGAGACTGTGATCGACCTGCTCAGATCCATCATGCTGAGACTGAGATCCATCGCACTGAGACTGAGATCCATCGTATTGCGACGGACATCCATCACGCTGAGACTGAGATCCATCATGTTGAAACTGAGATCCATCATGCTGAGACTGAGATCCATCCTGCTGAGAATGAGATCCACCTGCTCAGTTCCATCATGCTCAAACTGAGATCCACCTGCTCAGATCCATCATGCTGAGACTGATTTCTATCATGCTGAGACTGAGATCCATCCTGCTGAGACTGAGATCCACCTGCTCAGATCCATCATGCTCAAACTGAGATCCACTTGCTCAGATCCATCATGCTGAGTCTGAGATCAATCGCACTGAGACTCAGATCCATCGCACTGAGACTGAGATCCACTGCACTGAGACTGAGATCTATCATGCTGAGACTGAGATCCATCGGGCTGAGATAGAGATCCATCATGCTGAGACTGAGATCCATCATGCTGAGCCTGAGATCCATCATGCTGAGACTGAGATCCATCATGCTGAGACTGAGATCCATCATGCTGAGACTGAGATCCATCCTGCTGAGACTGAGATCCACCTGCTCAGTTCCATCATGCGCAAACTGAGATCCAGTTGCTCAGATCCATCATGCTGAGACTGAAATCCATTGCACTGAGGCTGAGATCCATCATGCTGAGACTGAGATCCATCATGCTGGGACTGAGATACACTTGCTCCGATCCATCATGCTGGGACTGAGATCCATTGCACTGAGGCTGAGATCCATCATGCTGTGACTGAGATCCACCTGCTCAGATCCATCATGCTGAGACTGAGATCCATCATGCTGAGACTGAAATCCATTGCACTGAGGCTGAGATCCATCATGCTGAGACTGAGATCCATCACGCTGCGACTGAGATCTACTTGCTCAGATCCATCATGCTTTGACTGAGATCCATTGCACTGAGGCTGAGATCCATCATGCTAAGACTGAGTTCCATCTGCTCAGACCCATCATGCTGAGACTGAGATCCATCATGCTGAGACTGAGATCCATTGCACTGAGGCTGAGATCCATTGCACTCATGCTGAGATCCATCGCACTGAGACTCAGATCCATCGCACTGAGACTGAGATCCACTGCACTGAGACTGAGGCCTATCATGCTGAGACTGAGATCCATCGTGCTGAGACAGAGATCCATCATGCTGAGACTGAGATCCACCTGCTCAGATCCATCATGCTGAGACTGAGATCCATCATGCTGAGACTGAGATCCATCCTGCTGAGACTGAGATCCATCATGCTGAGACTGAGATCCATCATGCTGAGACTGAGATCAATCATGCTGAGACTGAGATCCATCGTGCTGAGACTGAGATCCATCGTGCTGAGACTGAGACCCATCGTGCTGAGACTGAGATTTACCTGCTCAGATCCACCATGCTGAGACTGAGATCCATTGCACTGAGGCTGATATCGATCATGCTGAGACTGAGATTTACCTGCTCAGATCCATCATGCTGAGACTGAGATCCATCATGCTGAGACTGAGATCCATCATGCTGAGACTGAGATCCATTGCACTGAGGCTGAGATACATTGCACTGATACTTAGATCCATCGCACTGAGACTCAGATCCATTGCACTGAGATTGAGATCCACTGCAGTGAGACTGAGATCCATCGTGCTGAGACTGAGATCCACCTGCTCAGATCCATCTTGCTGAGACTGAGATCCACCTGCTCAGATCCATCATGCTGAGACTGAGATCCATCACACTGAGACTGAGAACCATCATGCTGAGACTGAGATCCATCATGTTGAAACTGAGATCCAACATGCTGAGACTGAGATCCATTGCACTAAGACTATGATCCATCGTGCTGAGACTGAGATCCATCGTGCTGAGACTGAGATCCATTGCACTGAGGCTGGGATCCATCATACTGAGACTGAGATCCACCTGCTCAGATCCATCTTGCCGAGACTGACATCCATCGCACTAAGACTATGATCCATCGTGCTGAGACTGAGATCCATCGTGCTGAGACTGAGATCCATTGCACTGAGGCTGGGATCCATCATACTGAGACTGAGATCCACCTGCTCAGATCCAACATGTTGAGACTGAGATCGACCTGCTCAGATCCATCGTGCTGAGTCTGAGATCCATCATGCTGAGACTGAGATCCACTTGCTCAGATCCATCATGCTGAGATTGAGATCCATTGCACTGAGGCTGAGATCCATTGCACTGATGCTGAGATCCATCGCACTGAGACTCAGATCCATCGCACTGAGATTGAGATCCACTGCACTGAGACTGAGATCTAACATGCTGAGACTGAGATCCATCGTGCTGAGACAGAGATCCATCATTCTGAGACTGAGATCCACCTGCTCAGATCCATCATGCTGAGACTGAGATCCATCATGCTGAGACTGAGATACATCATGCTGAGACTGAGATGCATCGCACTGAGACTGAGATCCATCACGCTGAGACTGAGATCCATCATGCTGAGACTGAGATCCATCGTGCTGAGACTGAGACCCATCGTGCTGAGACTAAGATCCATCGTGCTGAGACTGAGATCCATCATGCTGTGACTGAGATCCATCATGCTGAGACTGAGATCCATCGTGCTGAGACAGAGATCCATCATGCTGAGACTGAGATCCACCTGCTCAGATCCATCATGCTGAGACTGAGATCCATCATGCTGAGACTGAGATACATCATGCTGAGACTGAGATGCATCGCACTGAGACTGAGATCCATCACGCTGAGACTGAGATCCATCATGCTGAGACTGAGATCCATCATGCTGAGACTAAGATCCATCATGCTGAGACTGAGATCCATCGTGCTGAGACTGAGACCCATCGTGCTGAGACTAAGATCCATCGTGCTGAGACTGAGATCCATCATGCTGTGACTGAGATCCATCATGCTGAGACTGAGATCCATCGTGCTGAGACTAAGATCCATCGTGCTGAGACTGAGATCCACCATGCTGAGACTGAGATCCATCGCACTGAGACTGAGATCCATCATCTGAGATTGAGATCCATCATCTGAGACTGAGATCCATCGCACTGAGACTGAGATTCATCACACTGAGAGTGAGATCCATCGTGCTGAGACTGAGATCCATCCTGCTGAGACTGAGATTCATTGCACTGAGACTGAGATACATCGTGCTGAGACTGAGATCCACCTGCTCAGATCCATCATGCTGAGACTGAGATCGACCTGCTCAGATCCATCATGGTGAGACTGAGATCCATCGCACTGAGACAGAGATCCAGCGCATTGCGACTGACATCCATCATGCTGAGACTGAGATCCATCATGTTGAAACTGAGATCCATCATGTTGAGACTGAGATCCATTGCACTGCGACTGAGATCCACCTGCTCAGATCCATCTTGCTGAGACTGACATCTGTCGCACTGAGACTATGATCCATCGTGCTGAGACTGAGATCCATCGTGCTGAGACTGAGATCCATTGCACTGAGGCTGGGATCCATCATACTGAGACTGAGATCCACCTGCTCAGATCCATCATGCTGAGGCTGATATCGACCTGCTCAGATCCATCGTGCTGAGTCTGATCTATCATGCTGAGACTGAGATCCACCTGCTCAGATCCATCATGCTGAGACTGAGATCCATCATGCTGAGACTGAGATCCATCCTGCTGAGTCTGAGATCCGCCTGCTCAGTTCCATCATGCTCAAACTAAGATCCACTTGCTCAGATCCATCATGCAGAGACCTAAATTCATTGCACTGAGGCTGAGATCAATCATGCTGAGACTGAGATCCATCACGCTGGGACTGAGATCCACTTGCTCAGATCCATCATGCTGAGACTGAGATCCATTACACTGAGGCTGATATCCATCATGCTGAGACTGAGATTTACCTGCTCAGATCCATCATGCTGAGACTGAGATCAATCATGCTGAGTCAGAGATCCATCATGCTGAGACTGAGTTCCATTGCACTGATGCTGAGATCCATCGCACTGAGACTCAGATCCATCGCTCTGAGATTGAGATCCACTGCACTGAGACTGAGATCCATCAAGCTGAGACTGAGATCCACCTGCTCAGATCCATCATGCTGAGACTGAGATCCATCATGCTGAGACTGAGATCCATCATGCTGAGACTGAGATCCATCATGCTGAGACTGAGATCCATCATGTTGAAACTGAGATCCATCATGCTGAGACTGAGATCCATTGCACTGAGGCTGAGATCCATCATGCTGAGACTGAGATCCACCTGCTTAGATCCATCTTGCCGAGGCTGTCATCCAGCGGACTGAGACATGAGATCCATCTTGCTGAGACTGAGATCCATCATGCTGAGACTGAGATCCATTGCACTGAGGCTGAGATCCATCATACTGAGACTGAGATCCACCTGCTCAGATCCATCATGCTGAGACTGAGATCGACCTGCTTCGATCCATCGTGCTGATTCTGAGATCCATCATGCTGAGACTGAGATCCATTGCACTGAGGCTGAGATCCATCATGCTGAGACTGAGATCCACCTGCTCAGATCCATCATGCTGAGACTGAGATAGACCTGCTTCGATCCATCGTGCTGATTCTGAGATCCATCATGCTGAGACTGAGATCCATTGCACTGAGGTTGAGATCCATCATGCGGAGACTGAGATCCACCTGCTGAGATCCATCATGCTGAGACTGAGATACATTGCAGTGAGGCTGAGATCCATCATGCTGAGACTGAGATCCGTCACGCTGAGACTGAGATCCACTTGCTCAGATCCATCATGCTGAGACTGACATCTCTCGTGCTGAGACCGAGATACATAGCACTGTGACGGGGATCCATCATGCTGAGAGTGAGACCCATAGCACTGAGACAGAGATCCATCGCACTGAGACTGAGATGCATTGCACTGAGACTGAGATCCATCGTGCTGAGACTGAGATCTATCGCACTGAGACTGAGATCCATTGTGCTGAGACTGAGATCCATTGTGCTGAGACTGAGATCCATCGCACTGAGACTGAGATCCATCGCACTGAGACTGAGATCCATCGTGCTGAGACTGAGATCAATCGTGCTGAGACTGAGATGCATCGTACTGAGACTGAGATTCGTCGTGTTGAGACTGAGATCCATCATGCTGAGGCTGAGATCCACCTGCTCAGATCCATCATGTTGAGACTGAGATCCATCGCCCTGAGACTGAGATCCATCATGCTGAGAGTGAGATCCATCATGCTGTGACTGAGACCTATTGCAATGAGATTGAGATCCCTTGTGTTGAGACTGAGATCCATCGCACTGATACTGAGATCCATCATGCTGAGAGAGAGATGCATAGCACTGAGAATGAGATCCATTGCACTGAGACTGAGATCCATCGCACTGAGACTGAGATCCATCGTGCTGAGACTGAGATCTATCGCACTGAGACTGAGATCCATCATGGTGAGACTGAGATCCATCGTTCTGAGCCTGAGATCCATCGTGCTGAGACTGAGATCCATCATGCTGAGACTAAGATCCATCATGCTGAGACTGAGATCCATCGCACTGAGACTGAGATCCATCACGCTGAGACTGAGATACATCACGCTGAGACTGAGATCCATCGAGCTGAGACGGAGATACATCATGCTGAGACTGAGATCCATCGCACTGAGACTGAGATCCATCATCTGAGACTGGGATCCATCATCTGAGACTGAGATCCATTGCACTGAGACTGAGATACATCGTGCTGAGAATGAGGTCCACCTGCTCAGATCCATCATGCTGAGACTGAGATCCACTTGCTCAGATCCATCATGCTGAGACTGAGATCCATTGCACTGATTCTGAGATCCATCATGTGGCGACTGAGATCCACCTGCTCAGATCCATCATGCTGAGACTGAGATCCATTGCACTGAGGCTGAGATCCATCATGCTGAGACTGGTATCCATCACGCTGAGACTGAGATCCACCTGCTCAGATCCATCATGCTGAGACTGACATCTTTCGTGCTGAGACTGAGATACATAGCACTGAGACGGAGATCCATCATGCTGAGAGTGAGACCCATAGCACTGAGACAGAGATCCATCGCACTGAGACTGAGACCCATTGCACTGAGACTGAGATCCATCGAGCTGAGACTGAGATCCATCATGCTGAGACTGAGATCCATCGCACTGAGACTGAGATCCATTGTGCTGAGACTGAGATCCATTGTGCTGAGACTGAGATCCATCGCACTGAGACTGAGATCCATCGCACTGATACTGAGATCCATCGTGCTGAGACTGAGATCAATCGTGCTGAGACTGAGATGCATCATGCTGAGACTGAGATTCGTCGTGTTGAGACTGAGATCCATCATGCTGAGGCTGAGATCCACCTGCTCAGATCCATCATGTTGAGACTGAGATCAATCGCCCTGAGACTGAGATCCATCATGCTGAGAGTGAGATCCATCATGCTGAGACTGAGACCCATTGCAATGAGACTGAGATCCCTTGTGCTGAGACTGGGATCCATCGCACTGATACTGAGATCCATCATGCTGAGAGAGAGATGCATAGCACTGAGACTGAGATCCATCGCACTGAGACTGAGATCCATCGCACTGAGACTGAGATCCATCGTGCTGAGACTGAGATCTATCGCACTGAGACTGAGATGCATCATGGTGAGACTGAGATACATCATGCTGAGACTGAGATGCATCGCACTGAGACTGAGATCCATCATCTGAGACTGAGATACATCATCTGAGACTGAGGTCCACCTGCTCAGATGCATCATGCTGAGACTGTGATCGACCTGCTCAGATCCATCATGCTGAGACTGAGATCCATCGCACTGAGACTGAGATCCATCGTATTGCGACGGACATCCATCACGCTGAGACTGAGATCCATCATGTTGAAACTGAGATCCATCATGCTGAGACTGAGATCCATCCTGCTGAGAATGAGATCCACCTGCTCAGTTCCATCATGCTCAAACTGAGATCCACCTGCTCAGATCCATCATGCTGAGACTGATTTCTATCATGCTGAGACTGAGATCCATCCTGCTGAGACTGAGATCCACCTGCTCAGATCCATCATGCTCAAACTGAGATCCACTTGCTCAGATCCATCATGCTGAGACTGAGATCAATCGCACTGAGACTCAGATCCATCGCACTGAGACTGAGATCCACTGCACTGAGACTGAGATCTATCATGCTGAGACTGAGATCCATCGGGCTGAGATAGAGATCCATCATGCTGAGACTGAGATCCACCATGCTGAGCCTGAGATCCATCATGCTGAGACTGAGATCCATCATGCTGAGACTGAGATCCATCATGCTGAGACTGAGATCCATCCTGCTGAGACTGAGATCCACCTGCTCAGTTCCATCATGCGCAAACTGAGATCCAGTTGCTCAGATCCATCATGCTGAGACTGAAATCCATTGCACTGAGGCTGAGATCCATCATGCAGAGACTGAGATCCATCATGCTGGGACTGAGATACACTTGCTCCGATCCATCATGCTGGGACTGAGATCCATTGCACTGAGGCTGAGATCCATCATGCTGAGACTGAGATCCACCTGCTCAGATCCATCATGCTGAGACTGAGATCCATCATGCTGAGACTGAAATCCATTGCACTGAGGCTGAGATCCATCATGCTGAGACTGAGATCCATCACGCTGGGACTGAGATCTACTTGCTCAGATCCATCATGCTTTGACTGAGATCCATTGCACTGAGGCTGAGATCCATCATGCTGAGACTGAGTTCCACCTGCTCAGATCCATCATGCTGAGACTGAGATCCATCATGCTGAGACTGAGATCCATTGCACTGAGGCTGAGATCCATTGCACTCATGCTGAGATCCATCGCACTGAGACTCAGATCCATCGCACTGAGACTGAGATCCACTGCACTGAGACTGAGGCCTATCATGCTGAGACTGAGATCCATCGTGCTGAGACAGAGATCCATCATGCTGAGACTGAGATCCACCTGCTCAGATCCATCATGCTGAGACTGAGATCCATCATGCTGAGACTGAGATCCATCCTGCTGAGACTGAGATCCATCATGCTGAGACTGAGATCCATCATGCTGAGACTGAGATCAATCATGCTGAGACTGAGATCCATCGTGCTGAGACTGAGATCCATCGTGCTGAGACTGAGACCCATCGTGCTGAGACTGAGATTTACCTGCTCAGATCCACCATGCTGAGACTGAGATCCATTGCACTGAGGCTGATATCGATCATGCTGAGACTGAGATTTACCTGCTCAGATCCATCATGCTGAGACTGAGATCCATCATGCTGAGACTGAGATCCATCATTCTGAGACTGAGATCCATTGCACTGAGGCTGAGATACATTGCACTGATGCTTAGATCCATCGCACTGAGACTCAGATCCATTGCACTGAGATTGAGATCCACTGCAGTGAGACTGAGATCCATCGTGCTGAGACTGAGATCCACCTGCTCAGATCCATCATGCTGAGACTGAGATCCACCTGCTCAGATCCATCATGCTGAGACTGAGATCCATCACACTGAGACTGAGAACCATCATGCTGAGACTGAGATCCATCATGTTGAAACTGAGATCCAACATGCTGAGACTGAGATCCATTGCACTGAGACTGAGATCCACCTGCTCAGATCCATCTTGCCGAGACTGACATCCATCGCACTAAGACTATGATCCATCGTGCTGAGACTGAGATCCATCGTGCTGAGACTGAGATCCATTGCACTGAGGCTGGGATCCATCATACTGAGACTGAGATCCACCTGCTCAGATCCAACATGTTGAGACTGAGATCGACCTGCTCAGATCCATCGTGCTGAGTCTGAGATCCATCATGCTGAGACTGAGATCCACTTGCTCAGATCCATCATGCTGAGATTGAGATCCATTGCACTGAGGCTGAGATCCATTGCACTGATGCTGAGATCCATCGCACTGAGACTCAGATCCATCGCACTGAGGTTGAGATCCACTGCACTGAGACTGAGATCTAACATGCTGAGACTGAGATCCATCGTGCTGAGACAGAGATCCATCATGCTGAGACTGAGATCCACCTGCTCAGATCCATCATGCTGAGACTGAGATCCATCATGCTGAGACTGAGATACATCATGCTGAGACTGAGATGCATCGCACTGAGACTGAGATCCATCACGCTGAGACTGAGATCCATCATGCTGAGACTGAGATCCATCATGCTGAGACTAAGATCCATCATGCTGAGACTGAGATCCATCGTGCTGAGACTGAGACCCATCGTGCTGAGACTAAGATCCATCGTGCTGAGACTGAGATCCATCATGCTGTGACTGAGATCCATCATGCTGAGACTGAGATTCATCGTGCTGAGACTAAGATCCATCGTGCTGAGACTGAGATCCACCATGCTGAGACTGAGATCCATCGCACTGAGACTGAGATCCATCATCTGAGATTGAGATCCATCATCTGAGACTGAGATCCATCGCACTGAGACTGAGATTCATCACACTGAGAGTGAGATCCATCGTGCTGAGACTGAGATCCATCCTGCTGAGACTGAGATTCATTGCACTGAGACTGAGATACATCGTGCTGAGACTGAGATCCACCTGCTCAGATCCATCATGCTGAGACTGAGATCGACCTGCTCAGATCCATCATGGTGAGACTGAGATCCATCGCACTGAGACAGAGATCCAGCGCATTGCGACTGACATCCATCATGCTGAGACTGAGATCCATCATGTTGAAACTGAGATCCATCATGTTGAGACTGAGATCCATTGCACTGCGACTGAGATCCACCTGCTCAGATCCATCTTGCTGAGACTGACATCTGTCGCACTGAGACTATGATCCATCGTGCTGAGACTGAGATCCATCGTGCTGAGACTGAGATCCATTGCACTGAGGCTGGGATCCATCATACTGAGACTGAGATCCACCTGCTCAGATCCATCATGCTGAGGCTGAGATCGACCTGCTCAGATCCATCGTGCTGAGTCTGATCTATCATGCTGAGACTGAGATCCACCTGCTCAGATCCATCATGCTGAGACTGAGATCCACCTGCTCAGATCCATCATGCTGAGACTGAGATCCATCACACTGAGACTGAGAACCATCATGCTGAGACTGAGATCCATCATGTTGAAACTGAGATCCAACATGCTGAGACTGAGATCCATTGCACTGAGACTGAGATCCACCTGCTCAGATCCATCTTGCCGAGACTGACATCCATCGCACTAAGACTATGATCCATCGTGCTGAGACTGAGATCCATCGTGCTGAGACTGAGATCCATTGCACTGAGGCTGGGATCCATCATACTGAGACTGAGATCCACCTGCTCAGATCCAACATGTTGAGACTGAGATCGACCTGCTCAGATCCATCGTGCTGAGTCTGAGATCCATCATGCTGAGACTGAGATCCACTTGCTCAGATCCATCATGCTGAGATTGAGATCCATTGCACTGAGGCTGAGATCCATTGCACTGATGCTGAGATCCATCGCACTGAGACTCAGATCCATCGCACTGAGGTTGAGATCCACTGCACTGAGACTGAGATCTAACATGCTGAGACTGAGATCCATCGTGCTGAGACAGAGATCCATCATGCTGAGACTGAGATCCACCTGCTCAGATCCATCATGCTGAGACTGAGATCCATCATGCTGAGACTGAGACACATCATGCTGAGACTGAGATGCATCGCACTGAGACTGAGATCCATCACGCTGAGACTGAGATCCATCATGCTGAGACTGAGATCCATCATGCTGAGACTAAGATCCATCATGCTGAGACTGAGATCCATCGTGCTGAGACTGAGACCCATCGTGCTGAGACTAAGATCCATCGTGCTGAGACTGAGATCCATCATGCTGTGACTGAGATCCATCATGCTGAGACTGAGATTCATCGTGCTGAGACTAAGATCCATCGTGCTGAGACTGAGATCCACCATGCTGAGACTGAGATCCATCGCACTGAGACTGAGATCCATCATCTGAGATTGAGATCCATCATCTGAGACTGAGATCCATCGCACTGAGACTGAGATTCATCACACTGAGAGTGAGATCCATCGTGCTGAGACTGAGATCCATCCTGCTGAGACTGAGATTCATTGCACTGAGACTGAGATACATCGTGCTGAGACTGAGATCCACCTGCTCAGATCCATCATGCTGAGACTGAGATCGACCTGCTCAGATCCATCATGGTGAGACTGAGATCCATCGCACTGAGACAGAGATCCAGCGCATTGCGACTGACATCCATCATGCTGAGACTGAGATCCATCATGTTGAAACTGAGATCCATCATGTTGAGACTGAGATCCATTGCACTGCGACTGAGATCCACCTGCTCAGATCCATCTTGCTGAGACTGACATCTGTCGCACTGAGACTATGATCCATCGTGCTGAGACTGAGATCCATCGTGCTGAGACTGAGATCCATTGCACTGAGGCTGGGATCCATCATACTGAGACTGAGATCCACCTGCTCAGATCCATCATGCTGAGGCTGAGATCGACCTGCTCAGATCCATCGTGCTGAGTCTGATCTATCATGCTGAGACTGAGATCCACCTGCTCAGATCCATCATGCTGAGACTGAGATCCATCATGCTGAGACTGAGATCCATCCTGCTGAGTCTGAGATCCGCCTGCTCAGTTCCATCATGCTCAAACTAAGATCCACTTGCTCAGATCCATCATGCAGAGACCTAAATCCATTGCACTGTGGCTGAGATCAATCATGCTGAGACTGAGATCCATCACGCTGGGACTGAGATCCACTCGCTCAGATCCATCATGCTGAGA
Source organism: Cetorhinus maximus (assembly GCF_964194155.1). Taxonomy (NCBI): domain Eukaryota; kingdom Metazoa; phylum Chordata; class Chondrichthyes; order Lamniformes; family Cetorhinidae; genus Cetorhinus; species Cetorhinus maximus. The sequence continues at coordinate 529,487 of NW_027596159.1, forward strand.
CTGAGATCCATTACACTGAGGCTGATATCCATCATGCTGAGACTGAGATTTACCTGCTCAGATCCATCATGCTGAGACTGAGATCAATCATGCTGAGTCAGAGATCCATCATGCTGAGACTGAGTTCCATTGCACTGATGCTGAGATCCATCGCACTGAGACTCAGATCCATCGCTCTGAGATTGAGATCCACTGCACTGAGACTGAGATCCATCAAGCTGAGACTGAGATCCACCTGCTCAGATCCATCATGCTGAGACTGAGATTCATCATGCTGAGATTGAGATCCATCATGCTGAGACTGAGATCCATCATGCTGAGACTGAGATCCATCATGCTGAGACTGAGATCCATCATGTTGAAACTGAGATCCATCATGCTGAGACTGAGATCCATTGCATTGAGGCTGAGATCCATCATGCTGAGACTGAGATCCACCTGCTTAGATCCATCTTGCCGAGGCTGTCATCCAGCGGACTGAGACATGAGATCCATCTTGCTGAGACTGAGATCCATCATGCTGAGACTGAGATCCATTGCACTGAGGCTGAGATCCATCATACTGAGACTGAGATCCACCTGCTCAGATCCATCATGCTGAGACTGAGATCGACCTGCTTCGATCCATCGTGCTGATTCTGAGATCCATCATGCTGAGACTGAGATCCATTGCACTGAGGCTGAGATCCATCATGCTGAGACTGAGATCCACCTGCTCAGATCCATCATGCTGAGACTGAGATAGACCTGCTTCGATCCATCGTGCTGATTCTGAGATCCATCATGCTGAGACTGAGATCCATTGCACTGAGGTTGAGATCCATCATGCGGAGACTGAGATCCACCTGCTGAGATCCATCATGCTGAGACTGAGATACATTGCAGTGAGGCTGAGATCCATCATGCTGAGACTGAGATCCGTCACGCTGAGACTGAGATCCACTTGCTCAGATCCATCATGCTGAGACTGACATCTCTCGTGCTGAGACCGAGATACATAGCACTGTGACGGGGATCCATCATGCTGAGAGTGAGACCCATAGCACTGAGACAGAGATCCATCGCACTGAGACTGAGATGCATTGCACTGAGACTGAGATCCATCGTGCTGAGACTGAGATCTATCGCACTGAGACTGAGATCCATTGTGCTGAGACTGAGATCCATTGTGCTGAGACTGAGATCCATCGCACTGAGACTGAGATCCATCGCACTGAGACTGAGATCCATCGTGCTGAGACTGAGATCAATCGTGCTGAGACTGAGATGCATCGTACTGAGACTGAGATTCGTCGTGTTGAGACTGAGATCCATCATGCTGAGGCTGAGATCCACCTGCTCAGATCCATCATGTTGAGACTGAGATCCATCGCCCTGAGACTGAGATCCATCATGCTGAGAGTGAGATCCATCATGCTGTGACTGAGACCTATTGCAATGAGATTGAGATCCCTTGTGTTGAGACTGAGATCCATCGCACTGATACTGAGATCCATCATGCTGAGAGAGAGATGCATAGCACTGAGAATGAGATCCATTGCACTGAGACTGAGATCCATCGCACTGAGACTGAGATCCATCGTGCTGAGACTGAGATCTATCGCACTGAGACTGAGATCCATCATGGTGAGACTGAGATCCATCGTTCTGAGCCTGAGATCCATCGTGCTGAGACTGAGATCCATCATGCTGAGACTAAGATCCATCATGCTGAGACTGAGATCCATCGCACTGAGACTGAGATCCATCACGCTGAGACTGAGATACATCACGCTGAGACTGAGATCCATCGAGCTGAGACGGAGATACATCATGCTGAGACTGAGATCCATCGCACTGAGACTGAGATCCATCATCTGAGACTGGGATCCATCATCTGAGACTGAGATCCATTGCACTGAGACTGAGATACATCGTGCTGAGAATGAGGTCCACCTGCTCAGATCCATCATGCTGAGACTGAGATCCACTTGCTCAGATCCATCATGCTGAGACTGAGATCCATTGCACTGAGTCTGAGATCCATCATGTGGCGACTGAGATCCACCTGCTCAGATCCATCATGCTGAGACTGAGATCCATTGCACTGAGGCTGAGATCCATCATGCTGAGACTGATATCCATCACGCTGAGACTGAGATCCACCTGCTCAGATCCATCATGCTGAGACTGACATCTTTCGTGCTGAGACTGAGATACATAGCACTGAGACGGAGATCCATCATGCTGAGAGGGAGACCCATAGCACTGAGACAGAGATCCATCGCACTGAGACTGAGACCCATTGCACTGAGACTGAGATCCATCGAGCTGAGACTGAGATCCATCATGCTGAGACTGAGATCCATCGCACTGAGACTGAGATCCATTGTGCTGAGACTGAGATCCATTGTGCTGAGACTGAGATCCATCGCACTGAGACTGAGATCCATCGCACTGATACTGAGATCCATCGTGCTGAGACTGAGATCAATCGTGCTGAGACTGAGATGCATCATGCTGAGACTGAGATTCGTCGTGTTGAGACTGAGATCCATCATGCTGAGGCTGAGATCCACCTGCTCAGATCCATCATGTTGAGACTGAGATCAATCGCCCTGAGACTGAGATCCATCATGCTGAGAGTGAGATCCATCATGCTGAGACTGAGACCCATTGCAATGAGACTGAGATCCCTTGTGCTGAGACTGGGATCCATCGCACTGATACTGAGATCCATCATGCTGAGAGAGAGATGCATAGCACTGAGACTGAGATCCATCGCACTGAGACTGAGATCCATCGCACTGAGACTGAGATCCATCGTGCTGAGACTGAGATCTATCGCACTGAGACTGAGATGCATCATGGTGAGACTGAGATACATCATGCTGAGACTGAGATGCATCGCACTGAGACTGAGATCCATCATCTGAGACTGAGATACATCATCTGAGACTGAGGTCCACCTGCTCAGATCCATCATGCTGAGACTGTGATCGACCTGCTCAGATCCATCATGCTGAGACTGAGATCCATCGCACTGAGACTGAGATCCATCGTATTGCGACGGACATCCATCACGCTGAGACTGAGATCCATCATGTTGAAACTGAGATCCATCATGCTGAGACTGAGATCCATCCTGCTGAGAATGAGATCCACCTGCTCAGTTCCATCATGCTCAAACTGAGATCCACCTGCTCAGATCCATCATGCTGAGACTGATTTCTATCATGCTGAGACTGAGATCCATCCTGCTGAGACTGAGATCCACCTGCTCAGATCCATCATGCTCAAACTGAGATCCACTTGCTCAGATCCATCATGCTGAGACTGAGATCAATCGCACTGAGACTCAGATCCATCGCACTGAGACTGAGATCCACTGCACTGAGACTGAGATCTATCATGCTGAGACTGAGATCCATCGGGCTGAGATAGAGATCCATCATGCTGAGACTGAGATCCACCATGCTGAGCCTGAGATCCATCATGCTGAGACTGAGATCCATCATGCTGAGACTGAGATCCATCATGCTGAGACTGAGATCCATCCTGCTGAGACTGAGATCCACCTGCTCAGTTCCATCATGCGCAAACTGAGATCCAGTTGCTCAGATCCATCATGCTGAGACTGAAATCCATTGCACTGAGGCTGAGATCCATCATGCTGAGACTGAGATCCATCATGCTGGGACTGAGATACACTTGCTCCGATCCATCATGCTGGGACTGAGATCCATTGCACTGAGGCTGAGATCCATCATGCTGAGACTGAGATCCACCTGCTCAGATCCATCATGCTGAGACTGAGATCCATCATGCTGAGACTGAAATCCATTGCACTGAGGCTGAGATCCATCATGCTGAGACTGAGATCCATCACGCTGGGACTGAGATCTACTTGCTCAGATCCATCATGCTTTGACTGAGATCCATTGCACTGAGGCTGAGATCCATCATGCTGAGACTGAGTTCCACCTGCTCAGATCCATCATGCTGAGACTGAGATCCATCATGCTGAGACTGAGATCCATTGCACTGAGGCTGAGATCCATTGCACTCATGCTGAGATCCATCGCACTGAGACTCAGATCCATCGCACTGAGACTGAGATCCACTGCACTGAGCCTGAGGCCTATCATGCTGAGACTGAGATCCATCGTGCTGAGACAGAGATCCATCATGCTGAGACTGAGATCCACCTGCTCAGATCCATCATGCTGAGACTGAGATCCATCATGCTGAGACTGAGATCCATCCTGCTGAGACTGAGATCCATCATGCTGAGACTGAGATCCATCATGCTGAGACTGAGATCAATCATGCTGAGACTGAGATCCATCGTGCTGAGACTGAGATCCATCGTGCTGAGACTGAGACCCATCGTGCTGAGACTGAGATTTACCTGCTCAGATCCACCATGCTGAGACTGAGATCCATTGCACTGAGGCTGATATCGATCATGCTGAGACTGAGATTTACATGCTCAGATCCATCATGCTGAGACTGAGATCCATCATGCTGAGACTGAGATCCATTGCACTGAGGCTGAGATACATTGCACTGATGCTTAGGTCCATCGCACTGATGCTTAGATCCATCGCACTGAGACTCAGATCCATTGCACTGAGATTGAGATCCACTGCAGTGAGACTGAGATCCATCGTGCTGAGACTGAGATCCACCTGCTCAGATCCATCATGCTGAGACTGAGATCCACCTGCTCAGATCCATCATGCTGAGACTGAGATCCATCACACTGAGACTGAGAACCATCATGCTGAGACTGAGATCCATCATGTTGAAACTGAGATCCAACATGCTGAGACTGAGATCCATTGCACTGAGACTGAGATCCACCTGCTCAGATCCATCTTGCCGAGACTGACATCCATCGCACTAAGACTATGATCCATCGTGCTGAGACTGAGATCCATCGTGCTGAGACTGAGATCCATTGCACTGAGGCTGGGATCCATCATACTGAGACTGAGATCCACCTGCTCAGATCCAACATGTTGAGACTGAGATCGACCTGCTCAGATCCATCGTGCTGAGTCTGAGATCCATCATGCTGAGACTGAGATCCACTTGCTCAGATCCATCATGCTGAGATTGAGATCCATTGCACTGAGGCTGAGATCCATTGCACTGATGCTGAGATCCATCGCACTGAGACTCAGATCCATCGCACTGAGATTGAGATCCACTGCACTGAGACTGAGATCTAACATGCTGAGACTGAGATCCATCGTTCTGAGACAGAGATCCATCATGCTGAGACTGAGATCCACCTGCTCAGATCCATCATGCTGAGACTGAGATCCATCATGCTGAGACTGAGATACATCATGCTGAGACTGAGATGCATCGCACTGAGACTGAGATCCATCACGCTGAGACTGAGATCCATCATGCTGAGACTGAGATCCATCATGCTGAGACTAAGATCCATCATGCTGAGACTGAGATCCATCGTGCTGAGACTGAGACCCATCGTGCTGAGACTAAGATCCATCGTGCTGAGACTGAGATCCATCATGCTGTGACTGAGATCCATCATGCTGAGACTGAGATCCATCGTGCTGAGACTAAGATCCATCGTGCTGAGACTGAGATCCACCATGCTGAGACTGAGATCCATCGCACTGAGACTGAGATCCATCATCTGAGATTGAGATCCATCATCTGAGACTGAGATCCATCGCACTGAGACTGAGATTCATCACACTGAGAGTGAGATCCATCGTGCTGAGACTGAGATCCATCCTGCTGAGACTGAGATTCATTGCACTGAGACTGAGATACATCGTGCTGAGACTGAGATCCACCTGCTCAGATCCATCATGCTGAGACTGAGATCGACCTGCTCAGATCCATCATGGTGAGACTGAGATCCATCGCACTGAGACAGAGATCCAGCGCATTGCGACTGACATCCATCATGCTGAGACTGAGATCCATCATGTTGAAACTGAGATCCATCATGTTGAGACTGAGATCCATTGCACTGCGACTGAGATCCACCTGCTCAGATCCATCTTGCTGAGACTGACATCTGTCGCACTGAGACTATGATCCATCGTGCTGAGACTGAGATCCATCGTGCTGAGACTGAGATCCATTGCACTGAGGCTGGGATCCATCATACTGAGACTGAGATCCACCTGCTCAGATCCATCATGCTGAGGCTGAGATCGACCTGCTCAGATCCATCGTGCTGAGTCTGAGATCTATCATGCTGAGACTGAGATCCACCTGCTCAGATCCATCATGCTGAGACTGAGATCCATCATGCTGAGACTGAGATCCATCCTGCTGAGTCTGAGATCCGCCTGCTCAGTTCCATCATGCTCAAACTGAGATCCACTTGCTCAGATCCATCATGCTGAGACTGAAATCCATTGCACTGTGGCTGAGATCCATCATGGTGAGACTGACATCCACCTGCTCAGATCCAACATGCCGAGACTGAGATCGACCTGCTCAGATCCATCATGCTGAGACTGAGATCCATCGCACTGCGACTGAGATCCATCATGTTGAGAATGAGATCCATTGCACTGAGGCTGAGATCCATCATGCTGAGACTGAGATCCAACTGCTCTGATGCATCTTGCCGAGACTGACATCCATCGCACTGAGACTATGATCCATCGTGCTGAGACTGAGATCCATCGTGCTGAGACTGAGATCCATTACACTGAGGCTGGGATCCATCATACTGAGACTGAGATCCACCTGCTCAGATCCATCATGCTGAGACTGAGATCGACCTGCTCAGATCCATCGTGCTGAGTCTGAGATCCATCATGCTGAGACTGAGATCCCCCTGTTCAGATCCATCATGCTGAGACTGAGATCCATCATGCTGAGACTGAGATCCATCCTGCTGAGACTGAGATCCACCTGCTCAGTTCCATCATGCGCAAACTGAGATCCAGTTGCTCAGATCCATCATGCTGAGACTGAAATCCATTGCACTGAGGCTGAGATCCATCATGCTGAGACTGAGATCCATCATGCTGGGACTGAGATACACTTGCTCCGATCCATCATGCTGGGACTGAGATCCATTGCACTGAGGCTGAGATCCATCATGCTGAGACTGAGATCCACCCTCTCAGATCCATCATGCTGAGACTGAGATCCATTGCACTGAGGCTGAGATCCATCATTCTGAGACTGAGATCCATCGTGCTGAGACTGAGATCCATTACACTGAGGCTGGGATCCATCATACTGAGACTGAGATCCACCTGCTCAGATCCATCATGCTGAGACTGAGATCGACCTGCTCAGATCCATCGTGCTGAGTCTGAGATCCATCATGCTGAGACTGAGATCCACCTGTTCAGATCCATCATGCTGAGACTGAGATCCATCATGCTGAGACTGAGATCCATCCTGCTGAGACTGAGATCCACCTGCTCAGTTCCATCATGCGCAAACTGAGATCCAGTTGCTCAGATCCATCATGCTGAGACTGAAATCCATTGCACTGAGGCTGAGATCCATCATGCTGAGACTGAGATCCATCAAGCTGGGGCTGAGATACACTTGCTCCGATCCATCATGCTGGGACTGAGATCCATTGCACTGAGGCTGAGATCCATCATGCTGAGACTGAGATCCACCCTCTCAGATCCATCATGCTGAGACTGAGATCCATTGCACTGAGGCTGAGATCCATCATTCTGAGACTGAGATCCATCACGATGAGACTGAGATCCAACTGCTCAGATCCAACATGCTGAGACTGAGATCCATCATGCTGAGACTGAGATCCACCTGCTCAGGTCTATCATGCTGAGACTGATATCTATCATGCTGAGACTGAGATCCATCATGCTCAGACTGAGATCCATCGCACTGAGACTGAGATCCATCGCACTGAGATTGAGATCCATCATGCTGAGACTGATTTCCATCATGCTGAGACTGAGATCCATCATGCTGAGACTGAGATCGATCATGCTGAGACTGATATCCATCATGCTGAGACTGAGATCCATTGCACTGAGGCTGAGATCCATTGCACTGCGGCTGAGATCCATCGCACTGAGACTGAGATCCATCGCACTGAGACTGAGATCTACTGCACTGAGACTGAGATCTTTCATGCTGAGACTGAGATCCATCGTGCTGAGACAGAGACCCATCATGCTGAGACTGAGATCCGCCTGCTCAGATCCATCATGCTGAGACTGAGAGCCATCATGCTGAGACTGAGATCCATCTTTCTGAGACTGAGATCCATCGCACTGAGACTGAGATCCATCATGCTGAGACTGAGATCCATCATGCTGAGACTGAGATCCATCGTGCTGAGACTGAGATCCATCGTGCTGAGACTGAGATCCATCGTGCTGAGACTGAGATCCATCCTGCTGAGACAGATCCATCGCACTGAGACTGAGATCCATCGCACTGAGACAGAGATCCATCGCACTGAGACTGAAATCCATCATCTGAGACTCAGATCCATCATCTGAGACTGAGATCCATCGCACTGAGACTGAGATTCATCGCACAGAGACTGAGATCCATCATGCTGAGTCTGAGATCCATCACACTGAGAATGAGATCCATCATCTGAGACTGATCCATCATCTGAGACTGAGAGCCTTCGCACTGAGACTGAGATTCATCGCACTGAGACTGAGATCCATCGTGCTGAGACTGAGATCCATCATCTGAGACTGAGATCCATCATCTGAGACTGAGATCCTTCGCACTGAGACTGAGATCAATCGCCCTGACACTGAGACCCATCATGCTGAGAGTGAGATCCATCATGCTGAGACTGAGACCCATTGCAATGAGACTGAGATCCCTTGTGCTGAGACTGGGATCCATCGCACTGATACTGAGATCCATCATGCTGAGAGAGAGATGCATAGCACTGAGACTGAGATCCATCGCACTGAGACTGAGATCCATCGCACTGAGATCCATCGTGCTGAGACTGAGATCTATCGCACTGAGACTGAGATGCATCATGGTGAGACTGAGATACATCATGCTGAGACTGAGATGCATCGCACTGAGACTGAGATCCATCATCTGAGACTGAGATACATCATCTGAGACTGAGGTCCACCTGCTCAGATCCATCATGCTGAGACTGTGATCGACCTGCTCAGATCCATCATGCTGAGACTGAGATCCATCGCACTGAGACTGAGATCCATCGTATTGCGACGGACATCCATCACGCTGAGACTGAGATCCATCATGTTGAAACTGAGATCCATCATGCTGAGACTGAGATCCATCCTGCTGAGAATGAGATCCACCTGCTCAGTTCCATCATGCTCAAACTGAGATCCACCTGCTCAGATCCATCATGCTGAGACTGATTTCTATCATGCTGAGACTGAGATCCATCCTGCTGAGACTGAGATCCACCTGCTCAGATCCATCATGCTCAAACTGAGATCCACTTGCTCAGATCCATCATGCTGAGACTGAGATCAATCGCACTGAGACTCAGATCCATCGCACTGAGACTGAGATCCACTGCACTGAGACTGAGATCTATCATGCTGAGACTGTGATCCATCGGGCTGAGATAGAGATCCATCATGCTGAGACTGAGATCCATCATGCTGAGCCTGAGATCCATCATGCTGAGACTGAGATCCATCATGCTGAGACTGAGATCCATTGCACTGAGGCTGAGATCCATCATACTGAGATCCATCACGCTGAGACTGAAATCCACCTGCTCAGATCCATCATGCTGAGACTGATTTCCATCGCACTGGGACTGAGATCCAACATGCTGACAGAGAGATCCATAGCACAGAGACTGAGATACATAGCACTGAGACTGAGATCCATCGCACTGAGACTGAGATCCATCGTGCTGAGTCTGAGATCTATCTCACCGAGACTGAGATCCATCATGCTGAGGCCGAGATCCATTGTGCTGAGACTGAGATCTGTCGCACTGAGACTGAGATCCATCATGCTGAGACTAAGATCCATCGCACTGAGACTGAGATCAATCGCACTGAGACTGAGATCCATTGTGCTGAGACTGAGATCCATCGTGCTGAGACTGAGATCCATCATGCTGAGACTGCGATCCATCATGCTGAGACTGAGATTCATCGTGTTGAGACTGAGATCCATCATGCTGAGACTGAGATCCACATGCTCAGATGCATCATGTTGAGACTGAGATCCATCGCCCTGAGACTGAGATCCATCATGCTGAGACTGAAATCCATCATGCTGAGACTAGGATCCATCGCACTGAGACTGTGATCCACCTGCTCAGATACATCATGCTGAGACTGAGATCCCTCGTGCTGAGAATGAGATCCCTCGTGCTGAGACTGAGATCCATCGCACTGAGACTGAGATCCATCATCTGAGACTGTGATCCATCATCTGAGACTGAGATCCATCGCACTGAGACTGAGATTCATCGCACTGAGACTGAGATCCATCGTGCTGTGACTGAGATCCATCGAGCTGAGACTGAGATCGACCTGCTCAGATCCATCATGCTGAGACTGAGATCGCCCTGCTCAGATCCATCATGCTGAGACTTAGATCCATCGCACTGAGACTGAGATCCATCGTGCTGTGACTGAGATCAATCGAGCTGAGACTGAGATCGACCTGCTCAGATCCATCATGCTGAGACTGAGATCGACCTGCTCAGATCCATCATGCTGAGACTGAGATCCATCATGTTGAAACTGAGATCCATCATGTTTAGACTGAGATCCATTGCACTGAGACTGAGATCCACCTGCTCAGATCTATCTTGCCGAGACTGACATCCAGCGCACTGAGACTATGATCTATCGTGCTGAGACTGAGATCCATTGCACTGAGGCTGGGATCCATCATACTGAGACTGAGATCCACCTGCTCAGATCCATCATGCTGAGACTGAGATCGACCTGCTCAGATCCATCGTGCTGATCTGAGATCCATCATGCTGAGACTGAGATCCACCTGCTCAGATCCATCATGCTGAGACTGAGATCCATCATGCTGAGACTGAGATCCATCCTGCTGAGACTGAGATCCACCTGCTCAGTTCCATCATGCTCAAACTAAGATCCACTTGCTCAGATCCATCATGCAGAGACCTAAATCCATTGCACTGAGGCTGAGATCCATCATGCTGAGACTGAGATCCATCACGCTGGGACTGAGATCCACTTGCTCAGATCCATCATGCTGAGACTGAGATCCATTGCACTGAGGCTGATATCCATCATGCTGAGACTGAGATTTACCTGCTCAGATCCATAATGCTGAGACTGAGATCCATCATGCTGAGACTGAGATCCATCATTCTGAGACTGAGATCCATTGCACTGATGCTGAGATCCATCGCACTGAGACTCAGATCCACTGCACTGAGATTGAGATCCACTGCATTGAGACTGAGATCTAACATGCTGAGACTGAGATTCATCATGCTGAGACTTAGAGCCACCTGCTCAGATCCATCATGCTGAGACTGAGATCCATCATGCTGAGATTGAGATCCATCATGCTGAGACTGAGATCCATCATGCTGAGACTGAGATCCATCATGCTGAGACTGAGATCCATCATGCTGAGATTGAGATCCATCGCACTTAGACTGTGATCCATCGCCCTGAGACTGAGATCAATCGCACTGAGACTGAGATCCATCATGCTGAGACTGATATCCATCGAGCTGAGACTGAGATCCATCATGCTGAGACTGAGATCCATCGCACTGAGACTGAGATCCATTGTGCTGAGACTGAGATCCATTGTGCTGAGACTGAGATCCATCGCACTGAGACTGAGATCCATCGCACTGATACTGAGATCCATCGTGCTGAGACTGAGATCAATCGTGCTGAGACTGAGATGCATCATGCTGAGACTGAGATTCGTCGTGTTGAGACTGAGATCCATCATGCTGAGACTGAGATCCATCACGCTGAGACTGAAATCCACCTGCTCAGATCCATCATGCTGAGACTGAGTTCCATCGCACTGAGACTGAGATCCACCATGCTGACAGAGAGATCCATAGCACTGAGACTGAGATACATAGCACTGAGACTGAAATCCATTGCACTGAGACTGAGATCCATAGTGCTGAGACTGAGATCTATCGCACCGAGACTGAGATCCATCATGCTGAGGCCGAGATCCATTGTGCTGAGACTGAGATCCGTCGCACTGAGACTGAGATCCATCATGCTGAGACTAAGATCCATCGCACTGAGACTGAGATCTATCGCACTGAGACTGAGATCCATTGTGCTGAGACTGAGATCCATCGTGCTGAGACTGAGATCCATCATGCTGAGACTGCGATCCATCATGCTGAGACTGAGATTCATCGTGTTGAGACTGAGCTCCATCATGCTGAGTTTGAGATCCACATGCTCTGATGCATCATGTTGAGACTGAGATCCATCGCCCTGAGACTGAGATCCATCATGCTGAGACTGAAATCCATCATGCTGAGACTAGGATCCATCGAACTGAGACTGTGATCCACCTGCTCAGATACATCATGCTGAGACTGAGATCCCTCGTGCTGAGAATGAGATCCCTCGTGCTTAGACTGAGATCCATCGCACTGAGACTGAGATCCATCATCTTAGACTGTGATCCATCATCTGAGACTGAGATCCATCGCACTGAGACTGAGATTCATCGCACTGAGACTGAGATCCATCGTGCTGTGACTGAGATCCATCGTGCTGAGACTGAGATTTACCTGCTCAGATCCACCATGCTGAGACTGAGATCCATTGCACTGAGGCTGATATCGATCATGCTGAGACTGAGATTTACCTGCTCAGATCCATCATGCTGAGACTGAGATCCATCATGCTGAGACTGAGATCCATCATGCTGAGACTGAGATCCATTGCACTGAGGCTGAGATACATTGCACTGATGCTTAGATCCATCGCACTGAGACTCAGATCCATTGCACTGAGATTGAGATCCACTGCACTGAGACTGAGATCCATCGTGCTGAGACTGAGATCCACCTGCTCAGATCCATCATGCTGAGACTGAGATCCACCTGCTCAGATCCATCATGCTGAGACTGAGATCCATCACACTGAGGCTGAGAACCATCATGCTGAGACTGAGATCCATCATGTTGAAACTGAGATCCAACATGCTGAGACTGAGATCCATTGCACTGAGACTGAGATCCACCTGCTCAGATCCATCTTGCCGAGACTGACATCCATCGCACTAACACTATGATCCATCGTGCTGAGACTGAGATCCATCGTGCTGAGACTGAGATCCATTGCACTGAGGCTGGGATCCATCATACTGAGACTGAGATCCACCTGCTCAGATCCAACATGTTGAGACTGAGATCGACCTGCTCAGATCCATCGTGCTGAGTCTGAGATCCATCATGCTGAGACTGAGATCCACTTGCTCAGATCCATCATGCTGAGATTGAGATCCATTGCACTGAGGCTGAGATCCATTGCACTGATGCTGAGATCCATCGCACTGAGACTCAGATCCATCGCACTGAGGTTGAGATCCACTGCACTGAGACTGAGATCTAACATGCTGAGACTGAGATCCATCGTGCTGAGACAGAGATCCATCATGCTGAGACTGAGATCCACCTGCTCAGATCCATCATGCTGAGACTGAGATCCATCATGCTGAGACTGAGATACATCATGCTGAGACTGAGATGCATCGCACTGAGACTGAGATCCATCACGCTGAGACTGAGATCCATCATGCTGAGACTGAGATCCATCATGCTGAGACTAAGATCCATCATGCTGAGACTGAGATCCATCGTGCTGAGACTGAGACCCATCGTGCTGAGACTAAGATCCATCGTGCTGAGACTGAGATCCATCATGCTGTGACTGAGATCCATCATGCTGAGACTGAGATCCATCGTGCTGAGACTAAGATCCATCGTGCTGAGACTGAGATCCACCATGCTGAGACTGAGATCCATCGCACTGAGACTGAGATCCATCATCTGAGATTGAGATCCATCATCTGAGACTGAGATCCATCGCACTGAGACTGAGATTCATCACACTGAGAGTGAGATCCATCGTGCTGAGACTGAGATCCATCCTGCTGAGACTGAGATTCATTGCACTGAGACTGAGATACATCGTGCTGAGACTGAGATCCACCTGCTCAGATCCATCATGCTGAGACTGAGATCGACCTGCTCAGATCCATCATGGTGAGACTGAGATCCATCGCACTGAGACAGAGATCCAGCGCATTGCGACTGACATCCATCATGCTGAGACTGAGATCCATCATGTTGAAACTGAGATCCATCATGTTGAGACTGAGATCCATTGCACTGCGACTGAGATCCACCTGCTCAGATCCATCTTGCTGAGACTGACATCTGTCGCACTGAGACTATGATCCATCGTGCTGAGACTGAGATCCATCGTGCTGAGACTGAGATCCATTGCACTGAGGCTGGGATCCATCATACTGAGACTGAGATCCACCTGCTCAGATCCATCATGCTGAGGCTGAGATCGACCTGCTCAGATCCATCGTGCTGAGTCTGAGATCTATCATGCTGAGACTGAGATCCACCTGCTCAGATCCATCATGCTGAGACTGAGATCCATCATGCTGAGACTGAGATCCATCCTGCTGAGTCTGAGATCCGCCTGCTCAGTTCCATCATGCTCAAACTGAGATCCACTTGCTCAGATCCATCATGCTGAGACTGAAATCCATTGCACTGTGGCTGAGATCCATCATGGTGAGACTGACATCCACCTGCTCAGATCCAACATGCCGAGACTGAGATCGACCTGCTCAGATCCATCATGCTGAGACTGAGATCCATCGCACTGCGACTGAGATCCATCATGTTGAGAATGAGATCCATTGCACTGAGGCTGAGATCCATCATGCTGAGACTGAGATCCAACTGCTCTGATGCATCTTGCCGAGACTGACATCCATCGCACTGAGACTATGATCCATCGTGCTGAGACTGAGATCCATCGTGCTGAGACTGAGATCCATTACACTGAGGCTGGGATCCATCATACTGAGACTGAGATCCACCTGCTCAGATCCATCATGCTGAGACTGAGATCGACCTGCTCAGATCCATCGTGCTGAGTCTGAGATCCATCATGCTGAGACTGAGATCCCCCTGTTCAGATCCATCATGCTGAGACTGAGATCCATCATGCTGAGACTGAGATCCATCCTGCTGAGACTGAGATCCACCTGCTCAGTTCCATCATGCGCAAACTGAGATCCAGTTGCTCAGATCCATCATGCTGAGACTGAAATCCATTGCACTGAGGCTGAGATCCATCATGCTGAGACTGAGATCCATCATGCTGGGACTGAGATACACTTGCTCCGATCCATCATGCTGGGACTGAGATCCATTGCACTGAGGCTGAGATCCATCATGCTGAGACTGAGATCCACCCTCTCAGATCCATCATGCTGAGACTGAGATCCATTGCACTGAGGCTGAGATCCATCATTCTGAGACTGAGATCCATCGTGCTGAGACTGAGATCCATTACACTGAGGCTGGGATCCATCATACTGAGACTGAGATCCACCTGCTCAGATCCATCATGCTGAGACTGAGATCGACCTGCTCAGATCCATCGTGCTGAGTCTGAGATCCATCATGCTGAGACTGAGATCCACCTGTTCAGATCCATCATGCTGAGACTGAGATCCATCATGCTGAGACTGAGATCCATCCTGCTGAGACTGAGATCCACCTGCTCAGTTCCATCATGCGCAAACTGAGATCCAGTTGCTCAGATCCATCATGCTGAGACTGAAATCCATTGCACTGAGGCTGAGATCCATCATGCTGAGACTGAGATCCATCAAGCTGGGGCTGAGATACACTTGCTCCGATCCATCATGCTGGGACTGAGATCCATTGCACTGAGGCTGAGATCCATCATGCTGAGACTGAGATCCACCCTCTCAGATCCATCATGCTGAGACTGAGATCCATTGCACTGAGGCTGAGATCCATCATTCTGAGACTGAGATCCATCACGATGAGACTGAGATCCAACTGCTCAGATCCAACATGCTGAGACTGAGATCCATCATGCTGAGACTGAGATCCACCTGCTCAGGTCTATCATGCTGAGACTGATATCTATCATGCTGAGACTGAGATCCATCATGCTCAGACTGAGATCCATCGCACTGAGACTGAGATCCATCGCACTGAGATTGAGATCCATCATGCTGAGACTGATTTCCATCATGCTGAGACTGAGATCCATCATGCTGAGACTGAGATCGATCATGCTGAGACTGATATCCATCATGCTGAGACTGAGATCCATTGCACTGAGGCTGAGATCCATTGCACTGCGGCTGAGATCCATCGCACTGAGACTGAGATCCATCGCACTGAGACTGAGATCTACTGCACTGAGACTGAGATCTTTCATGCTGAGACTGAGATCCATCGTGCTGAGACAGAGACCCATCATGCTGAGACTGAGATCCGCCTGCTCAGATCCATCATGCTGAGACTGAGAGCCATCATGCTGAGACTGAGATCCATCTTTCTGAGACTGAGATCCATCGCACTGAGACTGAGATCCATCATGCTGAGACTGAGATCCATCATGCTGAGACTGAGATCCATCGTGCTGAGACTGAGATCCATCGTGCTGAGACTGAGATCCATCGTGCTGAGACTGAGATCCATCCTGCTGAGACAGATCCATCGCACTGAGACTGAGATCCATCGCACTGAGACAGAGATCCATCGCACTGAGACTGAAATCCATCATCTGAGACTCAGATCCATCATCTGAGACTGAGATCCATCGCACTGAGACTGAGATTCATCGCACAGAGACTGAGATCCATCATGCTGAGTCTGAGATCCATCACACTGAGAATGAGATCCATCATCTGAGACTGATCCATCATCTGAGACTGAGAGCCTTCGCACTGAGACTGAGATTCATCGCACTGAGACTGAGATCCATCGTGCTGAGACTGAGATCCATCATCTGAGACTGAGATCCATCATCTGAGACTGAGATCCTTCGCACTGAGACTGAGATCAATCGCCCTGACACTGAGACCCATCATGCTGAGAGTGAGATCCATCATGCTGAGACTGAGACCCATTGCAATGAGACTGAGATCCCTTGTGCTGAGACTGGGATCCATCGCACTGATACTGAGATCCATCATGCTGAGAGAGAGATGCATAGCACTGAGACTGAGATCCATCGCACTGAGACTGAGATCCATCGCACTGAGATCCATCGTGCTGAGACTGAGATCTATCGCACTGAGACTGAGATGCATCATGGTGAGACTGAGATACATCATGCTGAGACTGAGATGCATCGCACTGAGACTGAGATCCATCATCTGAGACTGAGATACATCATCTGAGACTGAGGTCCACCTGCTCAGATCCATCATGCTGAGACTGTGATCGACCTGCTCAGATCCATCATGCTGAGACTGAGATCCATCGCACTGAGACTGAGATCCATCGTATTGCGACGGACATCCATCACGCTGAGACTGAGATCCATCATGTTGAAACTGAGATCCATCATGCTGAGACTGAGATCCATCCTGCTGAGAATGAGATCCACCTGCTCAGTTCCATCATGCTCAAACTGAGATCCACCTGCTCAGATCCATCATGCTGAGACTGATTTCTATCATGCTGAGACTGAGATCCATCCTGCTGAGACTGAGATCCACCTGCTCAGATCCATCATGCTCAAACTGAGATCCACTTGCTCAGATCAATCATGCTGAGACTGAGATCAATCGCACTGAGACTCAGATCCATCGCACTGAGACTGAGATCCACTGCACTGAGACTGAGATCTATCATGCTGAGACTGTGATCCATCGGGCTGAGATAGAGATCCATCATGCTGAGACTGAGATCCATCATGCTGAGCCTGAGATCCATCATGCTGAGACTGAGATCCATCATGCTGAGACTGAGATCCATTGCACTGAGGCTGAGATCCATCATACTGAGATCCATCACGCTGAGACTGAAATCCACCTGCTCAGATCCATCATGCTGAGACTGATTTCCATCGCACTGGGACTGAGATCCAACATGCTGACAGAGAGATCCATAGCACAGAGACTGAGATACATAGCACTGAGACTGAGATCCATCGCACTGAGACTGAGATCCATAGTGCTGAGTCTGAGATCTATCTCACCGAGACTGAGATCCATCATGCTGAGGCCGAGATCCATTGTGCTGAGACTGAGATCTGTCGCACTGAGACTGAGATCCATCATGCTGAGACTAAGATCCATCGCACTGAGACTGAGATCAATCGCACTGAGACTGAGATCCATTGTGCTGAGACTGAGATCCATCGTGCTGAGACTGAGATCCATCATGCTGAGACTGCGATCCATCATGCTGAGACTGAGATTCATCGTGTTGAGACTGAGATCCATCATGCTGAGACTGAGATCCACATGCTCAGATGCATCATGTTGAGACTGAGATCCATCGCCCTGAGACTGAGATCCATCATGCTGAGACTGAAATCCATCATGCTGAGACTAGGATCCATCGCACTGAGACTGTGATCCACCTGCTCAGATACATCATGCTGAGACTGAGATCCCTCGTGCTGAGAATGAGATCCCTCGTGCTGAGACTGAGATCCATCGCACTGAGACTGAGATCCATCATCTGAGACTGTGATCCATCATCTGAGACTGAGATCCATCGCACTGAGACTGAGATTCATCGCACTGAGACTGAGATCCATCGTGCTGTGACTGAGATCCATCGAGCTGAGACTGAGATCGACCTGCTCAGATCCATCATGCTGAGACTGAGATCGCCCTGCTCAGATCCATCATGCTGAGACTTAGATCCATCGCACTGAGACTGAGATCCATCGTGCTGTGACTGAGATCAATCGAGCTGAGACTGAGATCGACCTGCTCAGATCCATCATGCTGAGACTGAGATCGACCTGCTCAGATCCATCATGCTGAGACTGAGATCCATCATGTTGAAACTGAGATCCATCATGTTTAGACTGAGATCCATTGCACTGAGACTGAGATCCACCTGCTCAGATCTATCTTGCCGAGACTGACATCCAGCGCACTGAGACTATGATCTATCGTGCTGAGACTGAGATCCATTGCACTGAGGCTGGGATCCATCATACTGAGACTGAGATCCACCTGCTCAGATCCATCATGCTGAGACTGAGATCGACCTGCTCAGATCCATCGTGCTGATCTGAGATCCATCATGCTGAGACTGAGATCCACCTGCTCAGATCCATCATGCTGAGACTGAGATCCATCATGCTGAGACTGAGATCCATCCTGCTGAGACTGAGATCCACCTGCTCAGTTCCATCATGCTCAAACTAAGATCCACTTGCTCAGATCCATCATGCAGAGACCTAAATCCATTGCACTGAGGCTGAGATCCATCATGCTGAGACTGAGATCCATCACGCTGGGACTGAGATCCACTTGCTCAGATCCATCATGCTGAGACTGAGATCCATTGCACTGAGGCTGATATCCATCATGCTGAGACTGAGATTTACCTGCTCAGATCCATAATGCTGAGACTGAGATCCATCATGCTGAGACTGAGATCCATCATTCTGAGACTGAGATCCATTGCACTGATGCTGAGATCCATCGCACTGAGACTCAGATCCACTGCACTGAGATTGAGATCCACTGCATTGAGACTGAGATCTAACATGCTGAGACTGAGATTCATCATGCTGAGACTTAGAGCCACCTGCTCAGATCCATCATGCTGAGACTGAGATCCATCATGCTGAGATTGAGATCCATCATGCTGAGACTGAGATCCATCATGCTGAGACTGAGATCCATCATGCTGAGACTGAGATCCATCATGCTGAGATTGAGATCCATCGCACTTAGACTGTGATCCATCGCCCTGAGACTGAGATCAATCGCACTGAGACTGAGATCCATCATGCTGAGACTGAGATCCATCATGTTGAAACTGAGATCCATCATGCTGAGACTGAGATCCATTGCACTGTGGCTGAGATCCATCATGCTGAGACTGAGATCCACCTGCTTAGATCCATCTTGCCGAGGCTGTCATCCAGCGGACTGAGACATGAGATCCATCATGCTGAGACTGAGATCCATCATGCTGAGACTGAGATCCATTGCACTGAGGCTGAGATCCATCATACTGAGACTGAGATCCACCTGCTCAGATCCATCATGCTGAGACTGAGATCGACCTGCTTCGATCCATCGTGCTGATTCTGAGATCCATCATGCTGAGACTGAGATCCATTGCACTGAGGCTGAGATCCATCATGCTGAGACTGAGATCCACCTGCTCAGATCCATCATGCTGAGACTGAGATACATTGCAGTGAGGCTGAGATCCATCATGATGAGACTGAGATCCGTCACGCTGAGACTGAGATCCACTTGCTCAGATCCATCATGCTGAGACTGAGATCCATTGCACTGAGTCTGAGATCCATCATGCGGAGACTGAGATCCATCATGCTGAGACTGAGATCCATCATGCTGAGACTGAGATCCATCATGCTGAGACTGAGATCCATTGCACTGAGGCTGAGATCCATCATGCCGAGACTGAGATCCATCACGCTGTGACTGAAATCCACCTGCTCAGATCCATCATGCTGAGACTGAGATCCCTCGTGCTGAGACTGAGTTCCATCGCACTGAGACTGAGATCCACCATGCTGAGAGTGAAATCCATAGCACTGAGATTGAGATCCATCGCACTGAGACTGAGATCCATCGCACTGAGACTGAGATCCATCCTGCTGAGACTGAGATCCATTGCACTGTGGCTGAGATCCATCATGCTGAGACTGATATCCATCACGCTGAGACTGAGATCCACCTGCTCAGATCCATCATGCTGAGACTGACATCTCTCGTGCTGAGACTGAGATACATAGCACTGAGACGGAGATCCATCATGCTGAGAGTGAGACCCATAGCACTGAGACAGAGATCCATCGCACTGAGACTGAGATCCATTGCACTGAGACTGAGATCCATCGAGCTGAGACTGAGATCCATCATGCCGAGACTGAGATCCATCGCACTGATACTGAGATCCATCGTGCTGAGACTGAGATCAATCGTGCTGAGACTGAGATGCATCATGCTGAGACTGAGATTCGTCGTGTTGAGACTGAGATCCATCATGCTGAGGCTGAGATCCACCTGCTCAGATCCATCATGTTGAGACTGAGATCAATCGCCCTGAGACTGAGATCCATCATGCTGAGAGTGAGATCCATCATGCTGAGACTGAGACCCATTGCAATGAGACTGAGATCCCTTGTGCTGAGACTGGGATCCATCGCACTGATATTGAGATCCATCATGCTGAGAGAGAGATGCATAGCACTGAGACTGAGATTCATCGCACTGAGACTGAGATCCATCGCACTGAGACTGAGATCCATCGTGCTGAGACTGAGATCTATCGCACTGAGACTGAGATGCATCATGGTGAGACTGAGATACATCATGCTGAGACTGAGATCCGTCGCACTGAGACTGAGATCCATCATCTGAGACTGAGATCCATCATGCTGAGACTGTGATCGACCTGCTCAGATCCATCATGCTGAGACTGAGATCCATCGCACTGAGACTGAGATCCATCGTATTGCGACGGACATCCATCACGCTGAGACTGAGATCCATCATGTTGAAACTGAGATCCATCATGCTGAGACTGAGATCCATCCTGCTGAGAATGAGATCCACCTGCTCAGTTCCATCATGCTCAAACTGAGATCCACCTGCTCAGATCCATCATGCTGAGACTGATTTCTATCATGCTGAGACTGAGATCCATCCTGCTGAGACTGAGATCCACCTGCTCAGATCCATCATGCTCAAACTGAGATCCACTTGCTCAGATCCATCATGCTGAGACTGAGATCAATCGCACTGAGACTCAGATCCATCGCACTGAGACTGAGATCCACTGCACTGAGACTGAGATCTATCATGCTGAGACTGAGATCCATCGGGCTGAGATAGAGATCCATCATGCTGAGACTGAGATCCATCATGCTGAGCCTGAGATCCATCATGCTGAGACTGAGATCCATCATGCTGAGACTGAGATCCATCATGCTGAGACTGAGATCCATCCTGCTGAGACTGAGATCCACCTGCTCAGTTCCATCATGCGCAAACTGAGATCCAGTTGCTCAGATCCATCATGCTGAGACTGAAATCCATTGCACTGAGGCTGAGATCCATCATGCAGAGACTGAGATCCATCATGCTGGGACTGAGATACACTTGCTCCGATCCATCATTCTGGGACTGAGATCCATTGCACTGAGGCTGAGATCCATCATGCTGAGACTGAGATCCACCTGCTCAGATCCATCATGCTGAGACTGAGATCCATCATGCTGAGACTGAAATCCATTGCACTGAGGCTGAGATCCATCATGCTGAGACTGAGATCCATCACGCTGGGACTGAGATCTACTTGCTCAGATCCATCATGCTTTGACTGAGATCCATTGCACTGAGGCTGAGATCCATCATGCTGAGACTGAGTTCCACCTGCTCAGACCCATCATGCTGAGACTGAGATCCATCATGCTGAGACTGAGATCCATTGCACTGAGGCTGAGATCCATTGCACTCATGCTGAGATCCATCGCACTGAGACTCAGATCCATCGCACTGAGACTGAGATCCACTGCACTGAGACTGAGGCCTATCATGCTGAGACTGAGATCCATCGTGCTGAGACAGAGATCCATCATGCTGAGACTGAGATCCACCTGCTCAGATCCATCATGCTGAGACTGAGATCCATCATGCTGAGACTGAGATCCATCCTGCTGAGACTGAGATCCATCATGCTGAGACTGAGATCCATCATGCTGAGACTGAGATCAATCATGCTGAGACTGAGATCCATCGTGCTGAGACTGAGATCCATCGTGCTGAGACTGAGACCCATCGTGCTGAGACTGAGATTTACCTGCTCAGATCCACCATGCTGAGACTGAGATCCATTGCACTGAGGCTGATATCGATCATGCTGAGACTGAGATTTACCTGCTCAGATCCATCATGCTGAGACTGAGATCCATCATGCTGAGACTGAGATCCATCATGCTGAGACTGAGATCCATTGCACTGAGGCTGAGATACATTGCACTGATACTTAGATCCATCGCACTGAGACTCAGATCCATTGCACTGAGATTGAGATCCACTGCACTGTGACTGAGATCCATCGTGCTGAGACTGAGATCCACCTGCTCAGATCCATCATGCTGAGACTGAGATCCACCTGCTCAGATCCATCATGCTGAGACTGAGATCCATCACACTGAGACTTAGAACCATCATGCTGAGACTGAGATCCATCATGTTGAAACTGAGATCCAACATGCTGAGACTGAGATCCATTGCACTAAGACTATGATCCATCGTGCTGAGACTGAGATCCATCGTGCTGAGACTGAGATCCATTGCACTGAGGCTGGGATCCATCATACTGAGACTGAGATCCACCTGCTCAGATCCATCTTGCCGAGACTGACATCCATCGCACTGAGACTATGATCCATCGTGCTGAGACTGAGATCCATCGTGCTGAGACTGAGATCCATTGCACTGAGGCTGGGATCCATCATAATGAGACTGAGATCCAAGTGCTCAGATCCAACATGTTGAGACTGAGATCGACCTGCTCAGATCCATCGTGCTGAGTCTGATATCCATCATGCTGAGACTGAGATCCACTTGCTCAGATCCATCATGCAGAGACTGAGATCCATCATGCTGGGACTGAGATACATTTGCTCCGATCCATCATGCTGGGACTGAGATCCATTGCACTGAGGCTGAGATCCATCATGCTGAGACTGAGATCCACCTGCTCAGATCCATCATGCTGAGACTGAGATCCATCATGCTGAGACTGAAATCCATTGCACTGAGGCTGAGATCCATCATGCTGAGACTGAGATCCATCACGCTGGGACTGAGATCTACTTGCTCAGATCCATCATGCTTTGACTGAGATCCATTGCACTGAGGCTGAGATCCATCATGCTGAGACTGAGTTCCACCTGCTCAGACCCATCATGCTGAGACTGAGATCCATCATGCTGAGACTGAGATCCATTGCACTGAGGCTGAGATCCATTGCACTCATGCTGAGATCCATCGCACTGAGACTCAGATCCATCGCACTGAGACTGAGATCCACTGCACTGAGCCTGAGGCCTATCATGCTGAGACTGAGATCCATCGTGCTGAGACAGAGATCCATCATGCTGAGACTGAGATCCACCTGCTCAGATCCATCATGCTGAGACTGAGATCCATCATGCTGAGACTGAGATCCATCCTGCTGAGACTGAGATCCATCATGCTGAGACTGAGATCCATCATGCTGAGACTGAGATCAATCATGCTGAGACTGAGATCCATCGTGCTGAGACTGAGATCCATCGTGCTGAGACTGAGACCCATCGTGCTGAGACTGAGATTTACCTGCTCAGATCCACCATGCTGAGACTGAGATCCATTGCACTGAGGCTGATATCGATCATGCTGAGACTGAGATTTACCTGCTCAGATCCATCATGCTGAGACTGAGATCCATCATGCTGAGACTGAGATCCATCATGCTGAGACTGAGATCCATTGCACTGAGGCTGAGATACATTGCACTGATGCTTAGATCCATCGCACTGAGACTCAGATCCATTGCACTGAGATTGAGATCCACTGCAGTGAGACTGAGATCCATCGTGCTGAGACTGAGATCCACCTGCTCAGATCCATCATGCTGAGACTGAGATCCACCTGCTCAGATCCATCATGCTGAGACTGAGATCCATCACACTGAGACTGAGAACCATCATGCTGAGACTGAGATCCATCATGTTGAAACTGAGATCCAACATGCTGAGACTGAGATCCATTGCACTGAGACTGAGATCCACCTGCTCAGATCCATCTTGCCGAGACTGACATCCATCGCACTAAGACTATGATCCATCGTGCTGAGACTGAGATCCATTGCACTGAGGCTGGGATCCATCATACTGAGACTGAGATCCACCTGCTCAGATCCATCATGCTGAGACTGAGATCGACCTGCTCAGATACATCGTGCTGATCTGAGATCCATCATGCTGAGACTGAGATCCACCTGCTCAGATCCATCATGCTGAGACTGAGATCCATCATGCTGAGACTGAGATCCATCCTGCTGAGACTGAGATCCACCTGCTCAGTTCCATCATGCTCAAACTAAGATCCACTTGCTCAGATCCATCATGCAGAGACCTAAATCCATTGCACTGAGGCTGAGATCCATCATGCTGAGACTGAGACCCATTGCAATGAGACTGAGATCCCTTGTGCTGAGACTGGGATCCATCGCACTGATACTGAGATCCATCATGCTGAGAGAGAGATGCATAGCACTGAAACTGAGATCTATCGCACTGAGACTGATTTCCGTCGCACTGAGACTGAGATCCATCATCTGAGACTGAGATCCATCATGCTGTGACTGTGATCGACCTGCTCAGATCCATCATGCTGAGACTGAGATCCATCGCACTGAGACTGAGATCCATCGTATTGCGACGGACATCCATCACGCTGAGACTGAGATCCATCATGTTGAAACTGAGATCCATCATGCTGAGACTGAGATCCATCCTGCTGAGAATGAGATCCACCTGCTCAGTTCCATCATGCTCAAACTGAGATCCACCTGCTCAGATCCATCATGCTGAGACTGATTTCTATCATGCTGAGACTGAGATCCATCCTGCTGAGACTGAGATCCACCTGCTCAGATCCATCATGCTCAAACTGAGATCCACTTGCTCAGATCCATCATGCTGAGACTGAGATCAATCGCACTGAGACTCAGATCCATCGCACTGAGACTGAGATCCACTGCACTGAGACTGAGATCTATCATGCTGAGACTGAGATCCATCGGGCTGAGATAGAGATCCATCATGCTGAGACTGAGATCCATCATGCTGAGCCTGAGATCCATCATGCTGAGACTGAGATCCATCATGCTGAGACTGAGATCCATCATGCTGAGACTGAGATCCATCCTGCTGAGACTGACATCCATCATGTTGAAACTGAGATCCAACATGCTGAGACTGAGATCCATTGCACTGAGACTGAGATCCACCTGCTCAGATCCATCTTGCCGAGACTGACATCCATCGCACTAAGACTATGATCCATCGTGCTGAGACTGAGATCCATCGTGCTGAGACTGAGATCCATTGCACTGAGGCTGGGATCCATCATACTGAGACTGAGATCCACCTGCTCAGATCCAACATGTTGAGACTGAGATCGACCTGCTCAGATCCATCGTGCTGAGTCTGAGATCCATCATGCTGAGACTGAGATCCACTTGCTCAGATCCATCATGCTGAGATTGAGATCCATTGCACTGAGGCTGAGATCCATTGCACTGATGCTGAGATCCATCGCACTGAGACTCAGATCCATCGCACTGAGATTGAGATCCACTGCACTGAGACTGAGATCTAACATGCTGAGACTGAGATCCATCGTGCTGAGACAGAGATCCATCATTCTGAGACTGAGATCCACCTGCTCAGATCCATCATGCTGAGACTGAGATCCATCATGCTGAGACTGAGATACATCATGCTGAGACTGAGATGCATCGCACTGAGACTGAGATCCATCACGCTGAGACTGAGATCCATCATGCTGAGACTGAGATCCATCATGCTGAGACTAAGATCCATCATGCTGAGACTGAGATCCATCGTGCTGAGACTGAGACCCATCGTGCTGAGACTAAGATCCATCGTGCTGAGACTGAGATCCATCATGCTGTGACTGAGATCCATCATGCTGAGACTGAGATCCATCGTGCTGAGACAGAGATCCATCATGCTGAGACTGAGATCCACCTGCTCAGATCCATCATGCTGAGACTGAGATCCATCATGCTGAGACTGAGATACATCATGCTGAGACTGAGATGCATCGCACTGAGACTGAGATCCATCACGCTGAGACTGAGATCCATCATGCTGAGACTGAGATCCATCATGCTGAGACTAAGATCCATCATGCTGAGACTGAGATCCATCGTGCTGAGACTGAGACCCATCGTGCTGAGACTAAGATCCATCGTGCTGAGACTGAGATCCATCATGCTGTGACTGAGATCCATCATGCTGAGACTGAGATCCATCGTGCTGAGACTAAGATCCATCGTGCTGAGACTGAGATCCACCATGCTGAGACTGAGATCCATCGCACTGAGACTGAGATCCATCATCTGAGATTGAGATCCATCATCTGAGACTGAGATCCATCGCACTGAGACTGAGATTCATCACACTGAGAGTGAGATCCATCGTGCTGAGACTGAGATCCATCCTGCTGAGACTGAGATTCATTGCACTGAGACTGAGATACATCGTGCTGAGACTGAGATCGACCTGCTCAGATCCATCATGCTGAGACTGAGATCGACCTGCTCAGATCCATCATGGTGAGACTGAGATCCATCGCACTGAGACAGAGATCCAGCGCATTGCGACTGACATCCATCATGCTGAGACTGAGATCCATCATGTTGAAACTGAGATCCATCATGTTGAGACTGAGATCCATTGCACTGCGACTGAGATCCACCTGCTCAGATCCATCTTGCTGAGACTGACATCTGTCGCACTGAGACTATGATCCATCGTGCTGAGACTGAGATCCATCGTGCTGAGACTGAGATCCATTGCACTGAGGCTGGGATCCATCATACTGAGACTGAGATCCACCTGCTCAGATCCATCATGCTGAGGCTGATATCGACCTGCTCAGATCCATCGTGCTGAGTCTGATCTATCATGCTGAGACTGAGATCCACCTGCTCAGATCCATCATGCTGAGACTGAGATCCATCATGCTGAGACTGAGATCCATCCTGCTGAGTCTGAGATCCGCCTGCTCAGTTCCATCATGCTCAAACTAAGATCCACTTGCTCAGATCCATCATGCAGAGACCTAAATCCATTGCACTGAGGCTGAGATCAATCATGCTGAGACTGAGATCCATCACGCTGGGACTGAGATCCACTTGCTCAGATCCATCATGCTGAGACTGAGATCCATTACACTGAGGCTGATATCCATCATGCTGAGACTGAGATTTACCTGCTCAGATCCATCATGCTGAGACTGAGATCAATCATGCTGAGTCAGAGATCCATCATGCTGAGACTGAGTTCCATTGCACTGATGCTGAGATCCATCGCACTGAGACTCAGATCCATCGCTCTGAGATTGAGATCCACTGCACTGAGACTGAGATCCATCAAGCTGAGACTGAGATCCACCTGCTCAGATCCATCATGCTGAGACTGAGATCCATCATGCTGAGATTGAGATCCATCATGCTGAGACTGAGATCCATCATGCTGAGACTGAGATCCATCATGCTGAGACTGAGATCCATCATGTTGAAACTGAGATCCATCATGCTGAGACTGAGATCCATTGCACTGAGGCTGAGATCCATCATGCTGAGACTGAGATCCACCTGCTTAGATCCATCTTGCCGAGGCTGTCATCCAGCGGACTGAGACATGAGATCCATCTTGCTGAGACTGAGATCCATCATGCTGAGACTGAGATCCATTGCACTGAGGCTGAGATCCATCATACTGAGACTGAGATCCACCTGCTCAGATCCATCATGCTGAGACTGAGATCGACCTGCTTCGATCCATCGTGCTGATTCTGAGATCCATCATGCTGAGACTGAGATCCATTGCACTGAGGCTGAGATCCATCATGCTGAGACTGAGATCCACCTGCTCAGATCCATCATGCTGAGACTGAGATCGACCTGCTTCGATCCATCGTGCTGATTCTGAGATCCATCATGCTGAGACTGAGATCCATTGCACTGAGGTTGAGATCCATCATGCGGAGACTGAGATCCACCTGCTGAGATCCATCATGCTGAGACTGAGATACATTGCAGTGAGGCTGAGATCCATCATGCTGAGACTGAGATCCGTCACGCTGAGACTGAGATCCACTTGCTCAGATCCATCATGCTGAGACTGACATCTCTCGTGCTGAGACCGAGATACATAGCACTGTGACGGGGATCCATCATGCTGAGAGTGAGACCCATAGCACTGAGACAGAGATCCATCGCACTGAGACTGAGATGCATTGCACTGAGACTGAGATCCATCGTGCTGAGACTGAGATCTATCGCACTGAGACTGAGATCCATTGTGCTGAGACTGAGATCCATTGTGCTGAGACTGAGATCCATCGCACTGAGACTGAGATCCATCGCACTGAGACTGAGATCCATCGTGCTGAGACTGAGATCAATCGTGCTGAGACTGAGATGCATCGTACTGAGACTGAGATTCGTCGTGTTGAGACTGAGATCCATCATGCTGAGGCTGAGATCCACCTGCTCAGATCCATCATGTTGAGACTGAGATCCATCGCCCTGAGACTGAGATCCATCATGCTGAGAGTGAGATCCATCATGCTGTGACTGAGACCTATTGCAATGAGATTGAGATCCCTTGTGTTGAGACTGAGATCCATCGCACTGATACTGAGATCCATCATGCTGAGAGAGAGATGCATAGCACTGAGAATGAGATCCATTGCACTGAGACTGAGATCCATCGCACTGAGACTGAGATCCATCGTGCTGAGACTGAGATCTATCGCACTGAGACTGAGATCCATCATGGTGAGACTGAGATCCATCGTTCTGAGCCTGAGATCCATCGTGCTGAGACTGAGATCCATCATGCTGAGACTAAGATCCATCATGCTGAGACTGAGATCCATCGCACTGAGACTGAGATCCATCACGCTGAGACTGAGATACATCACGCTGAGACTGAGATCCATCGAGCTGAGACGGAGATACATCATGCTGAGACTGAGATCCATCGCACTGAGACTGAGATCCATCATCTGAGACTGGGATCCATCATCTGAGACTGAGATCCATTGCACTGAGACTGAGATACATCGTGCTGAGAATGAGGTCCACCTGCTCAGATCCATCATGCTGAGACTGAGATCCACTTGCTCAGATCCATCATGCTGAGACTGAGATCCATTGCACTGAGTCTGAGATCCATCATGTGGCGACTGAGATCCACCTGCTCAGATCCATCATGCTGAGACTGAGATCCATTGCACTGAGGCTGAGATCCATCATGCTGAGACTGATATCCATCACGCTGAGACTGAGATCCACCTGCTCAGATCCATCATGCTGAGACTGACATCTTTCGTGCTGAGACTGAGATACATAGCACTGAGACGGAGATCCATCATGCTGAGAGTGAGACCCATAGCACTGAGACAGAGATCCATCGCACTGAGACTGAGACCCATTGCACTGAGACTGAGATCCATCGAGCTGAGACTGAGATCCATCATGCTGAGACTGAGATCCATCGCACTGAGACTGAGATCCATTGTGCTGAGACTGAGATCCATTGTGCTGAGACTGAGATCCATCGCACTGAGACTGAGATCCATCGCACTGATACTGAGATCCATCGTGCTGAGACTGAGATCAATCGTGCTGAGACTGAGATGCATCATGCTGAGACTGAGATTCGTCGTGTTGAGACTGAGATCCATCATGCTGAGGCTGAGATCCACCTGCTCAGATCCATCATGTTGAGACTGAGATCAATCGCCCTGAGACTGAGATCCATCATGCTGAGAGTGAGATCCATCATGCTGAGACTGAGACCCATTGCAATGAGACTGAGATCCCTTGTGCTGAGACTGGGATCCATCGCACTGATACTGAGATCCATCATGCTGAGAGAGAGATGCATAGCACTGAGACTGAGATCCATCGCACTGAGACTGAGATCCATCGCACTGAGACTGAGATCCATCGTGCTGAGACTGAGATCTATCGCACTGAGACTGAGATGCATCATGGTGAGACTGAGATACATCATGCTGAGACTGAGATCCATCGCACTGAGACTGAGATCCATCATCTGAGACTGAGATACATCATCTGAGACTGAGGTCCACCTGCTCAGATCCATCATGCTGAGACTGTGATCGACCTGCTCAGATCCATCATGCTGAGACTGAGATCCATCGCACTGAGACTGAGATCCATCGTATTGCGACGGACATCCATCACGCTGAGACTGAGATCCATCATGTTGAAACTGAGATCCATCATGCTGAGACTGAGATCCATCCTGCTGAGAATGAGATCCACCTGCTCAGTTCCATCATGCTCAAACTGAGATCCACCTGCTCAGATCCATCATGCTGAGACTGATTTCTATCATGCTGAGACTGAGATCCATCCTGCTGAGACTGAGATCCACCTGCTCAGATCCATCATGCTCAAACTGAGATCCACTTGCTCAGATCCATCATGCTGAGACTGAGATCAATCGCACTGAGACTCAGATCCATCGCACTGAGACTGAGATCCACTGCACTGAGACTGAGATCTATCATGCTGAGACTGAGATCCATCGGGCTGAGATAGAGATCCATCATGCTGAGACTGAGATCCACCATGCTGAGCCTGAGATCCATCATGCTGAGACTGAGATCCATCATGCTGAGACTGAGATCCATCATGCTGAGACTGAGATCCATCCTGCTGAGACTGAGATCCACCTGCTCAGTTCCATCATGCGCAAACTGAGATCCAGTTGCTCAGATCCATCATGCTGAGACTGAAATCCATTGCACTGAGGCTGAGATCCATCATGCAGAGACTGAGATCCATCATGCTGGGACTGAGATACACTTGCTCCGATCCATCATGCTGGGACTGAGATCCATTGCACTGAGGCTGAGATCCATCATGCTGAGACTGAGATCCACCTGCTCAGATCCATCATGCTGAGACTGAGATCCATCATGCTGAGACTGAAATCCATTGCACTGAGGCTGAGATCCATCATGCTGAGACTGAGATCCATCACGCTGGGACTGAGATCTACTTGCTCAGATCCATCATGCTTTGACTGAGATCCATTGCACTGAGGCTGAGATCCATCATGCTGAGACTGAGTTCCACCTGCTCAGATCCATCATGCTGAGACTGAGATCCATCATGCTGAGACTGAGATCCATTGCACTGAGGCTGAGATCCATTGCACTCATGCTGAGATCCATCGCACTGAGACTCAGATCCATCGCACTGAGACTGAGATCCACTGCACTGAGCCTGAGGCCTATCATGCTGAGACTGAGATCCATCGTGCTGAGACAGAGATCCATCATGCTGAGACTGAGATCCACCTGCTCAGATCCATCATGCTGAGACTGAGATCCATCATGCTGAGACTGAGATCCATCCTGCTGAGACTGAGATCCATCATGCTGAGACTGAGATCCATCATGCTGAGACTGAGATCAATCATGCTGAGACTGAGATCCATCGTGCTGAGACTGAGATCCATCGTGCTGAGACTGAGACCCATCGTGCTGAGACTGAGATTTACCTGCTCAGATCCACCATGCTGAGACTGAGATCCATTGCACTGAGGCTGATATCGATCATGCTGAGACTGAGATTTACCTGCTCAGATCCATCATGCTGAGACTGAGATCCATCATGCTGAGACTGAGATCCATCATGCTGAGACTGAGATCCATTGCACTGAGGCTGAGATACATTGCACTGATGCTTAGATCCATCGCACTGAGACTCAGATCCATTGCACTGAGATTGAGATCCACTGCAGTGAGACTGAGATCCATCGTGCTGAGACTGAGATCCACCTGCTCAGATCCATCATGCTGAGACTGAGATCCACCTGCTCAGATCCATCATGCTGAGACTGAGATCCATCACACTGAGGCTGAGAACCATCATGCTGAGACTGAGATCCATCATGTTGAAACTGAGATCCAACATGCTGAGACTGAGATCCATTGCACTGAGACTGAGATCCACCTGCTCAGATCCATCTTGCCGAGACTGACATCCATCGCACTAAGACTATGATCCATCGTGCTGAGACTGAGATCCATCGTGCTGAGACTGAGATCCATTGCACTGAGGCTGGGATCCATCATACTGAGACTGAGATCCACCTGCTCAGATCCAACATGTTGAGACTGAGATCGACCTGCTCAGATCCATCGTGCTGAGTCTGAGATCCATCATGCTGAGACTGAGATCCACTTGCTCAGATCCATCATGCTGAGATTGAGATCCATTGCACTGAGGCTGAGATCCATTGCACTGATGCTGAGATCCATCGCACTGAGACTCAGATCCATCGCACTGAGATTGAGATCCACTGCACTGAGACTGAGATCTAACATGCTGAGACTGAGATCCATCGTGCTGAGACAGAGATCCATCATGCTGAGACTGAGATCCACCTGCTCAGATCCATCATGCTGAGACTGAGATCCATCATGCTGAGACTGAGATACATCATGCTGAGACTGAGATGCATCGCACTGAGACTGAGATCCATCACGCTGAGACTGAGATCCATCATGCTGAGACTGAGATCCATCATGCTGAGACTAAGATCCATCATGCTGAGACTGAGATCCATCGTGCTGAGACTGAGACCCATCGTGCTGAGACTAAGATCCATCGTGCTGAGACTGAGATCCATCATGCTGTGACTGAGATCCATCATGCTGAGACTGAGATCCATCGTGCTGAGACTAAGATCCATCGTGCTGAGACTGAGATCCACCATGCTGAGACTGAGATCCATCGCACTGAGACTGAGATCCATCATCTGAGATTGAGATCCATCATCTGAGACTGAGATCCATCGCACTGAGACTGAGATTCATCACACTGAGAGTGAGATCCATCGTGCTGAGACTGAGATCCATCCTGCTGAGACTGAGATTCATTGCACTGAGACTGAGATACATCGTGCTGAGACTGAGATCGACCTGCTCAGATCCATCATGCTGAGACTGAGATCGACCTGCTCAGATCCATCATGGTGAGACTGAGATCCATCGCACTGAGACAGAGATCCAGCGCATTGCGACTGACATCCATCATGCTGAGACTGAGATCCATCATGTTGAAACTGAGATCCATCATGTTGAGACTGAGATCCATTGCACTGCGACTGAGATCCACCTGCTCAGATCCATCTTGCTGAGACTGACATCTGTCGCACTGAGACTATGATCCATCGTGCTGAGACTGAGATCCATCGTGCTGAGACTGGGATCCATTGCACTGAGGCTGGGATCCATCATACTGAGACTGAGATCCACCTGCTCAGATCCATCATGCTGAGGCTGAGATCGACCTGCTCAGATCCATCGTGCTGAGTCTGATCTATCATGCTGAGACTGAGATCCACCTGCTCAGATCCAT
Organism: Cetorhinus maximus; assembly: GCF_964194155.1. Lineage (NCBI taxonomy): Eukaryota > Metazoa > Chordata > Chondrichthyes > Lamniformes > Cetorhinidae > Cetorhinus > Cetorhinus maximus. The sequence continues at coordinate 563,946 of NW_027596159.1, forward strand.
CATGCTGAGACTGAGATCCATCCTGCTGAGTCTGAGATCCGCCTGCTCAGTTCCATCATGCTCAAACTAAGATCCACTTGCTCAGATCCATCATGCAGAGACCTAAATCCATTGCACTGAGGCTGAGATCAATCATACTGAGACTGAGATCCATCACGCTGGAACTGAGATCCACTTGCTCAGATCCATCATGCTGAGACTGAGATCCATTACACTGAGGCTGATATCCATCATGCTGAGACTGAGATTTACCTGCTCAGATCCATCATGCTGAGACTGAGATCAATCATGCTGAGTCAGAGATCCATCATGCTGAGACTGAGTTCCATTGCACTGATGCTGAGATCCATCGCACTGAGACTCAGATCCATCGCTCTGAGATTGAGATCCACTGCACTGAGACTGAGATCCATCAAGCTGAGACTGAGATCCACCTGCTCAGATCCATCATGCTGAGACTGAGATCCATCATGCTGAGATTGAGATCCATCATGCTGAGACTGAGATCCATCATGCTGAGACTGAGATCCATCATGCTGAGACTGAGATCCATCATGTTGAAACTGAGATCCATCATGCTGGGACTGAGATCCATTGCACTGAGGCTGAGATCCATCATGCTGAGACTGAGATCCACCTGCTTAGATCCATCTTGCCGAGGCTGTCATCCAGCGGACTGAGACATGAGATCCATCTTGCTGAGACTGAGATCCATCATGCTGAGACTGAGATCCATTGCACTGAGGCTGAGATCCATCATACTGAGACTGAGATCCACCTGCTCAGATCCATCATGCTGAGACTGAGATCGACCTGCTTCGATCCATCGTGCTGATTCTGAGATCCATCATGCTGAGACTGAGATCCATTGCACTGAGGCTGAGATCCATCATGCTGAGACTGAGATCCACCTGCTCAGATCCATCATGCTGAGACTGAGATCGACCTGCTTCGATCCATCGTGCTGATTCTGAGATCCATCATGCTGAGACTGAGATCCATTGCACTGAGGTTGAGATCCATCATGCGGAGACTGAGATCCACCTGCTGAGATCCATCATGCTGAGACTGAGATACATTGCAGTGAGGCTGAGATCCATCATGCTGAGACTGAGATCCGTCACGCTGAGACTGAGATCCACTTGCTCAGATCCATCATGCTGAGACTGACATCTCTCGTGCTGAGACCGAGATACATAGCACTGTGACGGGGATCCTTCATGCTGAGAGTGAGACCCATAGCACTGAGACAGAGATCCATCGCACTGAGACTGAGATGCATTGCACTGAGACTGAGATCCATCGTGCTGAGACTGAGATCTATCGCACTGAGACTGAGATCCATTGTGCTGAGACTGAGATCCATTGTGCTGAGACTGAGATCCATCGCACTGAGACTGAGATCCATCGCACTGAGACTGAGATCCATCGTGCTGAGACTGAGATCAATCGTGCTGAGACTGAGATGCATCGTACTGAGACTGAGATTCGTCGTGTTGAGACTGAGATCCATCATGCTGAGGCTGAGATCCACCTGCTCAGATCCATCATGTTGAGACTGAGATCCATCGCCCTGAGACTGAGATCCATCATGCTGAGAGTGAGATCCATCATGCTGTGACTGAGACCTATTGCAATGAGATTGAGATCCCTTGTGTTGAGACTGAGATCCATCGCACTGATACTGAGATCCATCATGCTGAGAGAGAGATGCATAGCACTGAGAATGAGATCCATTGCACTGAGACTGAGATCCATCGTTCTGAGCCTGAGATCCATCGTGCTGAGACTGAGATCCATCGCACTGAGACTGAGATCCATCACGCTGAGACTGAGATACATCACGCTGAGACTGAGATCCATCGAGCTGAGACGGAGATACATCATGCTGAGACTGAGATCCATCGCACTGAGACTGAGATCCATCATCTGAGACTGGGATCCATCATCTGAGACTGAGATCCATTGCACTGAGACTGAGATACATCGTGCTGAGAATGAGGTCCACCTGCTCAGATCCATCATGCTGAGACTGAGATCCACTTGCTCAGATCCATCATGCTGAGACTGAGATCCATTGCACTGAGTCTGAGATCCATCATGTGGCGACTGAGATCCACCTGCTCAGATCCATCATGCTGAGACTGAGATCCATTGCACTGAGGCTGAGATCCATCATGCTGAGACTGATATCCATCACGCTGAGACTGAGATCCACCTGCTCAGATCCATCATGCTGAGACTGACATCTTTCGTGCTGAGACTGAGATACATAGCACTGAGACGGAGATCCATCATGCTGAGAGTGAGACCCATAGCACTGAGACAGAGATCCATCGCACTGAGACTGAGACCCATTGCACTGAGACTGAGATCCATCGAGCTGAGACTGAGATCCATCATGCTGAGACTGAGATCCATCGCACTGAGACTGAGATCCATTGTGCTGAGACTGAGATCCATTGTGCTGAGACTGAGATCCATCGCACTGAGACTGAGATCCATCGCACTGATACTGAGATCCATCGTGCTGAGACTGAGATCAATCGTGCTGAGACTGAGATGCATCATGCTGAGACTGAGATTCGTCGTGTTGAGACTGAGATCCATCATGCTGAGGCTGAGATCCACCTGCTCAGATCCATCATGTTGAGACTGAGATCAATCGCCCTGAGACTGAGATCCATCATGCTGAGAGTGAGATCCAGCATGCTGAGACTGAGACCCATTGCAATGAGACTGAGATCCCTTGTGCTGAGACTGGGATCCATCGCACTGATACTGAGATCCATCATGCTGAGAGAGAGATGCATAGCACTGAGACAGAGATCCATCGCACTGAGACTGAGATCCATCGCACTGAGACTGAGATCCATCGTGCTGAGACTGAGATCTATCGCACTGAGACTGAGATGCATCATGGTGAGACTGAGATACATCATGCTGAGACTGAGATCCATCGCACTGAGACTGAGATCCATCATCTGAGACTGAGATACATCATCTGAGACTGAGGTCCACCTGCTCAGATCCATCATGCTGAGACTGTGATCGACCTGCTCAGATCCATCATGCTGAGACTGAGATCCATCGCACTGAGACTGAGATCCATCGTATTGCGACGGACATCCATCACGCTGAGACTGAGATCCATCATGTTGAAACTGAGATCCATCATGCTGAGACTGAGATCCATCCTGCTGAGAATGAGATCCACCTGCTCAGTTCCATCATGCTCAAACTGAGATCCACCTGCTCAGATCCATCATGCTGAGACTGATTTCTATCATGCTGAGACTGAGATCCATCCTGCTGAGACTGAGATCCACCTGCTCAGATCCATCATGCTCAAACTGAGATCCACTTGCTCAGATCCATCATGCTGAGACTGAGATCAATCGCCCTGAGACTCAGATCCATCGCACTGAGACTGAGATCCACTGCACTGAGACTGAGATCTATCATGCTGAGACTGAGATCCATCGGGCTGAGATAGAGATCCATCATGCTGAGACTGAGATCCACCATGCTGAGCCTGAGATCCATCATGCTGAGACTGAGATCCATCATGCTGAGACTGAGATCCATCATGCTGAGACTGAGATCCATCCTGCTGAGACTGAGATCCACCTGCTCAGTTCCATCATGCGCAAACTGAGATCCAGTTGCTCAGATCCATCATGCTGAGACTGAAATCCATTGCACTGAGGCTGAGATCCATCATGCAGAGACTGAGATCCATCATGCTGGGACTGAGATACACTTGCTCCGATCCATCATGCTGGGACTGAGATCCATTGCACTGAGGCTGAGATCCATCATGCTGAGACTGAGATCCACCTGCTCAGATCCATCATGCTGAGACTGAGATCCATCATGCTGAGACTGAAATCCATTGCACTGAGGCTGAGATCCATCATGCTGAGACTGAGATCCATCACGCTGGGACTGAGATCTACTTGCTCAGATCCATCATGCTTTGACTGAGATCCATTGCACTGAGGCTGAGATCCATCATGCTGAGACTGAGTTCCACCTGCTCAGATCCATCATGCTGAGACTGAGATCCATCATGCTGAGACTGAGATCCATTGCACTGAGGCTGAGATCCATTGCACTCATGCTGAGATCCATCGCACTGAGACTCAGATCCATCGCACTGAGACTGAGATCCACTGCACTGAGACTGAGGCCTATCATGCTGAGACTGAGATCCATCGTGCTGAGACAGAGATCCATCATGCTGAGACTGAGATCCACCTGCTCAGATCCATCATGCTGAGACTGAGATCCATCATGCTGAGACTGAGATCCATCCTGCTGAGACTGAGATCCATCATGCTGAGACTGAGATCCATCATGCTGAGACTGAGATCAATCATGCTGAGACTGAGATCCATCGTGCTGAGACTGAGATCCATCGTGCTGAGACTGAGACCCATCGTGCTGAGACTGAGATTTACCTGCTCAGATCCACCATGCTGAGACTGAGATCCATTGCACTGAGGCTGATATCGATCATGCTGAGACTGAGATTTACCTGCTCAGATCCATCATGCTGAGACTGAGATCCATCATGCTGAGACTGAGATCCATCATGCTGAGACTGAGATCCATTGCACTGAGGCTGAGATACATTGCACTGATGCTTAGATCCATCGCACTGAGACTCAGATCCATTGCACTGAGATTGAGATCCACTGCACTGAGACTGAGATCCATCGTGCTGAGACTGAGATCCACCTGCTCAGATCCATCATGCTGAGACTGAGATCCACCTGCTCAGATCCATCATGCTGAGACTGAGATCCATCACACTGAGGCTGAGAACCATCATGCTGAGACTGAGATCCATCATGTTGAAACTGAGATCCAACATGCTGAGACTGAGATCCATTGCACTGAGACTGAGATCCACCTGCTCAGATCCATCTTGCCGAGACTGACATCCATCGCACTAAGACTATGATCCATCGTGCTGAGACTGAGATCCATCGTGCTGAGACTGAGATCCATTGCACTGAGGCTGGGATCCATCATACTGAGACTGAGATCCACCTGCTCAGATCCAACATGTTGAGACTGAGATCGACCTGCTCAGATCCATCGTGCTGAGTCTGAGATCCATCATGCTGAGACTGAGATCCACTTGCTCAGATCCATCATGCTGAGATTGAGATCCATTGCACTGAGGCTGAGATCCATTGCACTGATGCTGAGATCCATCGCACTGAGGTTGAGATCCACTGCACTGAGACTGAGATCTAACATGCTGAGACTGAGATCCATCGTGCTGAGACAGAGATCCATCATGCTGAGACTGAGATCCACCTGCTCAGATCCATCATGCTGAGACTGAGATCCATCATGCTGAGACTGAGATACATCATGCTGAGACTGAGATGCATCGCACTGAGACTGAGATCCATCACGCTGAGACTGAGATCCATCATGCTGAGACTGAGATCCATCATGCTGAGACTAAGATCCATCATGCTGAGACTGAGATCCATCGTGCTGAGACTGAGACCCATCGTGCTGAGACTAAGATCCATCGTGCTGAGACTGAGATCCATCATGCTGTGACTGAGATCCATCATGCTGAGACTGAGATCCATCGTGCTGAGACTAAGATCCATCGTGCTGAGACTGAGATCCACCATGCTGAGACTGAGATCCATCGCACTGAGACTGAGATCCATCATCTGAGATTGAGATCCATCATCTGAGACTGAGATCCATCGCACTGAGACTGAGATTCATCACACTGAGAGTGAGATCCATCGTGCTGAGACTGAGATCCATCCTGCTGAGACTGAGATTCATTGCACTGAGACTGAGATACATCGTGCTGAGACTGAGATCCACCTGCTCAGATCCATCATGCTGAGACTGAGATCGACCTGCTCAGATCCATCATGGTGAGACTGAGATCCATCGCACTGAGACAGAGATCCAGCGCATTGCGACTGACATCCATCATGCTGAGACTGAGATCCATCATGTTGAAACTGAGATCCATCATGTTGAGACTGAGATCCATTGCACTGCGACTGAGATCCACCTGCTCAGATCCATCTTGCTGAGACTGACATCTGTCGCACTGAGACTATGATCCATCGTCCTGAGACTGAGTTCCATCGTGCTGAGACTGAGATCCATTGCACTGAGGCTGGGATCCATCATACTGAGACTGAGATCCACCTGCTCAGATCCATCATGCTGAGGCTGAGATCGACCTGCTCAGATCCATCGTGCTGAATCTGAGATCTATCATGCTGAGACTGAGATCCACCTGCTCAGATCCATCATGCTGAGACTGAGATCCATCATGCTGAGACTGAGATCCATCCTGCTGAGTCTGAGATCCGCCTGCTCAGTTCCATCATGCTCAAACTGAGATCCACTTGCTCAGATCCATCATGCTGAGACTGAAATCCATTGCACTGAGGCTGAGATCCATCATGGTGAGACTGACATCCACCTGCTCAGATCCAACATGCCGACACTGAGATCCATCGCACTGAGGCTGAGATCCATCATACTGAGACAGAGATCCACCTGCTTAGATCCATGATGCTGAGACTGAGATCGACCTGCTCAGATCCATCATGCTGAGACTGAGATCCATCGCACTGCGACTGAGATCCATCATGTTGAGACTGAGATCCATTGCACTGAGGCTGAGATCCATCATGCTGAGACTGAGATCCAACTGCTCTGATCCATCTTGCCGAGACTGACATCCATCGCACTGAGACTATGATCCATCGTGCTGAGACTGAGATCCATCGTGCTGAGACTGAGATCCATTACACTGAGGCTGGGATCCATCATACTGAGACTGAGATCCACCTGCTCAGATCCATCATGCTGAGACTGAGATCGACCTGATCAGATCCATCGTGCTGAGTCTGAGATCCATCATGCTGAGACTGAGATCCACCTGTTCAGATCCATCATGCTGAGACTGAGATCCATCCTGCTGAGACTGAGATCCACCTGCTCAGTTCCATCATGCGCAAACTGAGATCCAGTTGCTCTGATCCATCATGCTGAGACTGAAATCCATTGCACTGAGGCTGAGATCCATCCTGCTGAGTCTGAGATCCGCCTGCTCAGTTCCATCATGCTCAAACTGAGATCCACTTGCTCAGATCCATCATGCTGAGACTGAAATCCATTGCACTGAGGCTGAGATCCATCATGGTGAGACTGACATCCACCTGCTCAGATCCAACATGCCGAGACTGAGATCCATCGCACTGAGGCTGAGATCCATCATACTGAGACTGAGATCCACCTGCTTAGATCCATGATGCTGAGACTGAGATCGACCTGCTCAGATCCATCATGCTGAGACTGAGATCCATCGCACTGCGACTGAGATCCATCATGTTGAGACTGAGATCCATTGCACTGAGGCTGAGATCCATCATGCTGAGACTGAGATCCAACTGCTCTGATCCATCTTGCCAAGACTGACATCCATCGCACTGAGACTATGATCCATCGTGCTGAGACTGAGATCCATCGTGCTGAGACTGAGATCCATTACACTGAGGCTGGGATCCATCATACTGAGACGGAGATCCACCTGCTCAGATCCATCATGCTGAGACTGAGATCGACCTGATCAGATCCATCGTGCTGAGTCTGAGATCCATCATGCTGAGACTGAGATCCACCTGTTCAGATCCATCATGCTGAGACTGAGATCCATCCTGCTGAGACTGAGATCCACCTGCTCAGTTCCATCATGCGCAAACTGAGATCCAGTTGCTCAGATCCATCATGCTGAGACTGAAATCCATTGCACTGAGGCTGAGATCCATCATGCTGAATCTGAGATCCATCATGCTGGGTCTGAGATACACTTGCTCCGATCCATCATGCTGGGACTGAGATCCATTGCACTGAGGCTGAGATCCATCATGCTGAGACTGAGATCCACCCTCTCAGATCCATCATGCTGAGACTGAGATCCATTGCACTGAGGCTGAGATCCATCATTCTGAGACTGAGATCCATCACGATGAGACTGAGATCCAACTGCTCAGATCCAACATGCTGAGACTGAGATCCATCATGCTGAGACTGAGATCCACCTGCTCAGGTCTATCATGCTGAGACTGATATCTATCATGCTGAGACTGAGATCCATCATGCTCAGACTGAGATCCATCGCACTGAGACTGAGATCCATCATGCTGAGACTGAGATCCATCATGCTGAGACTGAGATCCATCGTGCTGAGACTGAGATCCATCGTGCTGAGACTGAGATCCATCGTGCTGAGACTGAGATCCATCCTGCTGAGACAGATCCATCGCACTGAGACTGAGATCCATCGCACTGAGACAGAGATCCATCGCACTGAGACTGAGATCCATCGCACTGAGACTGAGATCCATCGTGCTGAGACTGAGATCTATCGCACTGAGACTGAGATGCATCATGGTGAGACTGAGATACATCATGCTGAGACTGAGATCCGTCGCACTGAGACTGAGATCCATCATCTGAGACTGAGATACATCATCTGAGACTGAGGTCCACCTGCTCAGATCCATCATGCTGAGACTGTGATCGACCTGCTCAGATCCATCATGCTGAGACTGAGATCCATCGCACTGAGACTGAGATCCATCGTATTGCGACGGACATCCATCACGCTGAGACTGAGATCCATCATGTTGAAACTGAGATCCATCATGCTGAGACTGAGATCCATCCTGCTGAGAATGAGATCCACCTGCTCAGTTCCATCATGCTCAAACTGAGATCCACCTGCTCAGATCCATCATGCTGAGACTGATTTCTATCATGCTGAGACTGAGATCCATCCTGCTGAGACTGAGATCCACCTGCTCAGATCCATCATGCTCAAACTGAGATCCACTTGCTCAGATCCATCATGCTGAGACTGAGATCAATCGCACTGAGACTCAGATCCATCGCACTGAGACTGAGATCCACTGCACTGAGACTGAGATCTATCATGCTGAGACTGAGATCCATCGGGCTGAGATAGAGATCCATCATGCTGAGACTGAGATCCATCATGCTGAGCCTGAGATCCATCATGCTGAGACTGAGATCCATCATGCTGAGACTGAGATCCATCATGCTGAGGCTGAGATCCATTGCACTGATGCTGAGATCCATCGCACTGAGACTCAGATCCATCGCACTGAGATTGAGATCCACTGCACTGAGACTGAGATCTAACATGCTGAGACTGAGATCCATCGTGCTGAGACAGAGATCCATCATTCTGAGACTGAGATCCACCTGCTCAGATCCATCATGCTGAGACTGAGATCCATCATGCTGAGACTGAGATACATCATGCTGAGACTGAGATGCATCGCACTGAGACTGAGATCCATCACGCTGAGACTGAGATCCATCATGCTGAGACTGAGATCCATCATGCTGAGACTAAGATCCATCATGCTGAGACTGAGATCCATCGTGCTGAGACTGAGACCCATCGTGCTGAGACTAAGATCCATCGTGCTGAGACTGAGATCCATCATGCTGTGACTGAGATCCATCGCACTGAGACTGAGATCCATCATCTGAGATTGAGATCCATCATCTGAGACTGAGATCCATCGCACTGAGACTGAGATTCATCACACTGAGAGTGAGATCCATCGTGCTGAGTCTGAGATCCATCCTGCTGAGACTGAGATTCATTGCACTGAGACTGAGATACATCGTGCTGAGAGTGAGATCCACCTGCTCAGATCGATCATGCTGAGACTGAGATCGACCTGCTCAGATCCATCATGGTGAGACTGAGATCCATCGCACTGAGACAGAGATCCAGCGCATTGCGACTGACATACATCATGCTGAGACTGAGATCCATCATGTTGAGACTGAGATCCATTGCACTGAGACTGAGATCCACCTGCTCAGATCCATCTTGCTGAGACTGACATCTGTCGCACTGAGACTATGATCCATCGTGCTGAGACTGAGATCCATCGTGCTGAGACTGAGATCCATTGCACTGAGGCTGGGATCCATCTTACTGAGACTGAGATCCACCTGCTCAGATCCATCATGCTGAGGCTGAGATCGACCTGCTCAGATCCATCGTGCTGAGTCTGAGATCTATCATGCTGAGACTGAGATCCACCTGCTCAGATCCATCATGCTGAGACTGAGATCCATCATGCTGAGACTGAGATCCATCCTGCTGAGTCTGAGATCCACCTGCTCAGTTCCATCATGCTCAAACTGAGATCCACTTGCTCAGATCCATCATGCTGAGACTGAAATACATTGCACTGAGGCTGAGATCCATCATGCTGATACTGAGATCCACTTGCTCAGATCCATCATGCTGAGATTGAGATCCATTGCACTGAGGCTGAGTTCCATTGCACTGATGCTGAGATCCATCGCACTGAGACTCAGATCCATCGCACTGAGATTGAGATCCACTGCACTGAGACTGAGATCTAACATGCTGAGACTGAGATCCATCGTGCTGAGACAGAGATCCATCATGCTGAGACTGAGATCCACCTGCTCAGATCCATCATGCTGAGACTGAGATCCATCATGCTGAGACTGAGATACATCATGCTGAGACTGAGATGCATCGCACTGAGACTGAGATCCATCACGCTGAGACTGAGATCCATCATGCTGAGACTGAGATCCATCATGCTGAGACTAAGATCCATCATGCTGAGACTGAGATCCATCGTGCTGTGACTGAGACCCATCGTGCTGAGACTAAGATCCATCGTGCTGAGACTGAGATCCATCATGCTGTGACTGAGATCCATCGCACTGAGACTGAGATCCATCATCTGAGATTGAGATCCATCATCTGAGACTGAGATCCATCGCACTGAGACTGAGATTCATCACACTGAGAGTGAGATCCATCGTGCTGAGCCTGAGATCCATCCTGCTGAGACTGAGATTCATTGCACTGAGACTGAGATACATCGTGCTGAGAGTGAGATCCACCTGCTCAGATCCATCATGCTGAGACTGAGATCGACCTGCTCAGATCCAGCATGGTGAGACTGAGATCCATCGCACTGAGACAGAGATCCAGCGCATTGCGACTGACATACATCATGCTGAGACTGAGATCCATCATGTTGAGACTGAGATCCATTGCACTGAGACTGAGATCCACCTGCTCAGATCCATCTTGCTGAGACTGACATCTGTCGCACTGAGACTATGATCCATCGTGCTGAGACTGAGATCCATCGTGCTGAGACTGAGATCCATTGCACTGAGGCTGGGATCCATCTTACTGAGACTGAGATCCACCTGCTCAGATCCATCATGCTGAGGCTGAGATCGACCTGCTCAGATCCATCGTGCTGAGTCTGAGATCTATCATGCTGAGACTGAGATCCACCTGCTCAGATCCATCATGCTGAGACTGAGATCCATCATGCTGAGACTGAGATCCATCCTGCTGAGTCTGAGATCCACCTGCTCAGTTCCATCATGCTCAAACTGAGATCCACTTGCTCAGATCCATCATGCTGAGACTGAAATCCATTGCACTGAGGCTGAGATCCATCATGCTGAGGCTGAGATCCATCACGCTGGGACTGAGATCCACTTGCTCAGATCCATCATGCTGAGACTGAGATCCATTGCACTGAGACTGAGATCCATCATGCTGAGATTGAGATCCACCTGCTCAGATCATTGATGCAGAGACTGAGATCCATCATGCTGAGACTGAGATCCATCATGCTGATACTGAGATCCATTGCCCTGAGGCTGAGATCCATTGCACTGATGCTGAACTCCATCGCACTGAGACTCAGACCCATCGCACTGAGACTGAGATCCACTGAACTGAGACTGAGATCTATCATGCTGAGACTGAGATCGATCGTGCTGAGACAGATCCATCATGCTGAGACTGAGATCCACCTGCTCAGATCCATCATGCTGAGACTGAGATCCATCATGCTGAGACTGAGATCCATCGCACTGAGACTGAAATCCATCATGCTGAGACCGAGATCCATCATGCTGAGACTGAGATCCATCATGCTGAGTCTGAGATCCATTCCACTGAGGCTGAGATCAATCAATCTGAGACTGAGATCCATCAAACTGAGACTGAAATCCACCTGCTCAGATCCATCATGCTGAGACTGAGATCCCTCGTGCTGAGACTGAATTCCATCGTACTGAGACTGAGATCCACCATTCTGAGAGTGAGATTCAGAGCACTGAGTCTGAGATCCATCGCACTGAGACTGAGAACCATCGCACTCAGACTGAGATCCATCATGCTGAGACTAAGATCCATCATGCTGAGACTGAGATCTATCGCACTGAGACTGAGATCCATCATGCTGAGACTGAGATCCATCATGCTGAGACTGAGATTCATCGTGCTGAGACTGAGATCCATCATACTTAGAATGCGATCCTTCTCACTGAGACTGAGATCCATCACGCTGACACTGAGATCCATCGCACTGAGACTGAGATCCACCTGCTCAGATCCATCATGCTGAGACTGAGATCCATCGCAATGAGACTGTGATCCACCTGCTCAGAGTCATCATGGTGAGAGTGAGATCCACCGTGCTGAGACTGAGATCCATCGCACTGAGACTGAGATCCATTGCACTGAGACTGAGATCCATCGCACTGAGACTGAGATCCATCGCACTGACACTGAGATCCATCGCACTGACATTGAGATCCATCGCACTGAGACTGAGATCCATCGCACTGAGACTGAGATCCATCATAGTGAGATGGAGATCCATCATGTTGAAACTGAGATCCATCATGCTGAGACTGAGATCCACCTGTTCAGATGCATCATGCTGAGACTGTGATCCATCATGCTGAGACTGAGATCCATTGCACTGAGGCTGAGATCCATTGCACTGATGCTGAGATCCATCGCACTGAGACTCAGATGCATCGCACTGAGACTGTGATCCACTGCACTGAGACTGAGATCTATCATGCTGAGACTTAGATCGATCGTGCTGAGATAGAGATTCCTCATGCTGAGACTGAGATCCACCTGCTCAGATCCATCATGCTGAGACTGAGATCCATCATGCTGAGACTGTGATCTCTCGTGCTGAGACTGAAATCCATCATGCTGAGACTGAGATCCATCGTGCTGAGTCTGAGATCCATCATACTGAGTCTGTTATCCTTCTCACTGAGACTGAGATCCATCGCACTGAGACTGAAATCCGGCATGCAGCGACTGAGATCCATCACGCTGACACTGTGATCCATCGCACTGAGACTGTGATCCACCTGCTCAGATTCATCATGGTGAGACTGAGATCCATCGTGCTGAGACTGAGATCCATCGCACTGAGACTGAGATCCATCGCACTGACACTGAGATCCATCGCACTGACATTGAGATCCATCGCACTGAGACTGAGATCCATCGCACTGAGACTGAGATCCATCATAGTGAGATGGAGATCCATCATGTTGAAACTGAGATCCATCATGCTGAGACTGAGATCCACCTGTTCAGATGCATCATGCTGAGACTGAGATCCATCATGCTGAGACTGAGATCCATTGCACTGAGGCTGAGATCCATTGCACTGATGCTGAGATCCATCGCACTGAGACTCAGATGCATCGCACTGAGACTGTGATCCACTGCACTGAGACTGAGATCTATCATGCTGAGACTTAGATCGATCGTGCTGAGATAGAGATTCCTCATGCTGAGACTGAGATCCACCTGCTCAGATCCATCATGCTGAGACTGAGATCCATCATGCTGAGACTGTGATCTCTCGTGCTGAGACTGAAATCCATCATGCTGAGACTGAGATCCATCGTGCTGAGTCTGAGATCCATCATACTGAGTCTGTTATCCTTCTCACTGAGACTGAGATCCATCGCACTGAGACTGAAATCCGGCATGCAGCGACTGAGATCCATCACGCTGACACTGTGATCCATCGCACTGAGACTGTGATCCACCTGCTCAGATTCATCATGGTGAGACTGAGATCCATCGTGCTGAGACTGAGATTCATCATGCTGAGACTGAGATCTAAAATGCTGAGATTGAGATCCATCGCACTGAGACTGAGATCCATCGCACTGAGACTGAGATCCATCATGCTGAGACTGAGATCCATCATGTTGAAACTGAGATCCATCATGCTGAGACTGAGATCCATTGCACTGAGGCTGAGATCCATCATGCTGAGACTGAGATCCACCTGCTTAGATCCATCTTGCCGAGGCTGTCATCCAGCGCACTGAGACACGAGATCCATCATGCTGAGACTGAGTTCCATCATGCTGAGACTGAGATCCATTGCACTGAGGCTGAGGTCCATCATACTGAGACTGAGATCCACCTGCTCAGATCCATCATGCTGAGACTGAGATCGACCTGCTTCGATCCATCGTGCTGAGTCTGAGATCCATCATGCTGAGACTGAGATCCACCTGCGCAGATCCATCATGCTGAGACTGAGATCCATCATGCTGAGACTGAGATCCATCATGCTGAGACTGAGATCCACTTGCTCAGATCCATCATGCTGAGACTGAGATCCATTGCACTGAGGCTGAGATCCATCATTCTGAGACTGAGATCCACCTGCTCAGATCCATCATGCTGAGACTGTGATCCATTGCACTGAGGCTGAGATCCATCATGCTGAGACTGATATCCATCACGCTGAGACTGAGATCCACCTGCTCAGCTCCATCACGCTGAGACTGACATCTCTCTTGCTGAGACTGAGATCCACAGCACTGAGACAGAGATCCATCGCACTGAGACTGAGATCAATTGCACTGAGACTGAGATCCATCGTGCTGAGACTGAGATCTATCGCACTGAGACTGAGATCCGTCATGCTGAGACTGAGATCCATCGCACTGAGACTGAGATCCATCATGCTGAGAGTAAGATCTATCATGCTGAGGCTGAGATCCATCGCACTGAGACTGAGATCCATTGTGCTGAGACTGAGATCCATTGTGCTGAGACTGAGATCCATCGCACTGAGACTGAGATCCATCGCACTGAGACTGAGATCCATCGTGCTGAGACTGAGATCAATCGTGCTGAGACTGAGATGCATCATGCTGAGACTGAGATTCGTCGTGTTGAGACTGAGATCCATCATGCTGAGGCTGAGATCCACCTGCTCAGATCCATCATGTTGAGACAGAGATCCATCGCCCTGAGACTGAGATCCATCATGCTGAGAGTGAGATCCATCATGCTGAGACTGAGACCCATTGCAATGAGGCTGAGATCCATCATGCTGAGACTGAGATCCATCACGCTGAGACTGATATCCACCTGCTAAGACCCATCAAGCTGAGACTGAGATCCCTTGTGCTGAGACTGAGATCCATCATACTGAGACTGTGATCCACCTGCTCAGATCCATCATGCTCAGACTGAGATCGACCTGCTTCGATCCATCGTGCTGAGTCTGAGATCCATCATGCTGAGACTGAGATCCACCTGCTCAGATCCATCATGCTGAGACTGAGATCCATCATGCTGAAACTGAGATCCATCATTCTGAGGCTGAGATCAACCTGCTCAGATCCATCATGCTCAGACTGAGATCCACTTGCTCAGATCCATTGCACTGAGGCTGAGATCCATCATGCTGAGACTGAGATTCACCTGCTCAGATCCATCATGCTGAGACTGAGATCCATTGCACTGAGGCTGAGATCCATCATGCTGAGACTGAGATCCACCTGCTCTGATCCATCTTGCCGAGACTGACATCCATCGCACAGAGACTATGATCCATCGTGCTGAGACTGAGATCCATCGTGCTGAGACTGAGATCCATTGCACTGAGGCTGGGATCCATCATACGGAGACTGAGATCCACCTGCTCAGGTCCATCCTGCTGAGACTGAGATCGACCTGCTCAGATCCATCGTGCTGAGTCTGAGATCCATCACGCTGAGAGTGAGATCCACCTGCTCAGATCCATCATGCTGAGACTGAGTTCCATCATGCTGAGACTGAGATCCATCCTGTTGAGACTGAGATCCACCTGCTCAGTTCCATCATGCTCAAACTGAGATCCAGTTGCTCAGATCCATCATGCTGAGACTGAAATCCATTGCACTGAGGCTGAGATCCATCATGCTGAGGCTGAGATCCACCTGATCAGATCCATCATGCTGAGACTGAGATCCAGTGCACTGAGGCTGAGATCCATCATTCTGAGAATGAGATCCATCACGCTGAGACTGAGATCCACCTGCTCAGATCCATCATGCTGATACTGAGATCCATTGCACTGAGGCTGACATCCATCATTCTGAGACTGAGATCCATCACGCTGAGACTGAGATCCACCTGCTCAGATCCATCATGCTGAGACTGAAATCCATCATGCTGAGACTGAGATCCATCATGCTGAGACTGAGATCCATCACACTGAGACTGAGATCCATCGCACTGAGATTGAGATCCATCATGCTGAGACTGAGATCCATCATGCTGAGACTGAGATCCATCATGCTGAGACTGAGATCCATCACACTGAGACTGAGATCCATCGCACTGAGATTGAGATCCATCATGCTGAGACTGAGATCCATCATGCTGAGACTGAGATCCATCGCACTGAGACTGAGATCCATCATGCTGAGACTGAGATCCATTGCATTGAGACTGAGATCCATCATGCTGAGACTGAGATCCATTGCACTGAGGCTGAGATCAATCATGCTGAGACTGAGATCCATCACGCTGAGACTGAAATCCACCTCCTCAGATCCATCATGCTAAGACTGAGATCCCTCGTGCTGAGACTGAGATCCAACGCACTGAGACTGAGATCCACCATGCTGTGAGTGAGATCCATAGCACGGAGTCTGAGATCCATCGCACTGAGACTGTGATCCATCGCACTGAGACTGAGATCCATCGTGCTGAGACTGAGATCTATCGCACTGAGACTGCGATCCATCATGCTGAGGCTGAGATCCATCATGCTGAGATTGAGATCTATCGCACTGAGACTGAGGTCCATCATGCTGAGAATGAGATCCATCATGCTGAGACTGAGATTCATCGTGTTGAGACTGAGATCCATCATGCTGAGACTGAGATCCACCTGCTCAGATCCATCATGTTGAGACTGAGATCCATCGCCCTGAGACTGAGATCCATCATGCTGAGACTAGGATCCATCGCACTGAGACTGTGATCCACCTGCTCAGATCCATCATGCTGAGGCTGAGATCCCTCGTGCTGAGACTGAGATCCATCGCACTGAGACTGAGATCCATTGCTCTGAGACTGAAATCCATCATGCTGAGACTGAGATCCATTGTGCAGAGAATGAGATCCATCATACTGAGACTGCGATCCTTCTCACTGAGACTGAGATCCCTCGCACTGAGACTGAAATCCGGCATGCTGCGACTGAGATCCATCACGCTGACACTGAGATCCATCGCACTGAGACTGTGATCCACCTGCTCAGATTCATCATGGTGAGACTGAGATCCATCGTGCTGAGACTGAGATCCATCATGCTGAGACTGAGATCTAAAATGCTGAGATTGAGATCCATCGCACTGAGACTGAGATCCATCGCACTGAGACTGAGATCCATCATGCTGAGACTGAGATCCATCATGTTGAAACTGAGATCCATCATGCTGAGACTGAGATCCATTGCACTGAGGCTGAGATCCATCATGCTGAGACTGAGATCGACCTGCTTCGATCCATCGTGCTGAGTCTGAGATCCATCATGCTGAGACTGAGATCCACCTGCGCAGATCCATCATGCTGAGACTGAGATCCATCATGCTGAGACTGAGATCCATCATGCTGAGACTGAGATCCACTTGCTCAGATCCATCATGCTGAGACTGAGATCCATTGCACTGAGGCTGAGATCCATCATTCTGAGACTGAGATCCACCTGCTCAGATCCATCATGCTGAGACTGTGATCCATTGCACTGAGGCTGAGATCCATCATGCTGAGACTGATATCCATCACGCTGAGACTGAGATCCACCTGCTCAGCTCCATCACGCTGAGACTGACATCTCTCTTGCTGAGACTGAGATCCATAGCACTGAGACAGAGATCCATCGCACTGAGACTGAGATCAATTGCACTGAGACTGAGATCCATCGTGCTGAGACTGAGATCTATCGCACTGAGACTGAGATCCGTCATGCTGAGACTGAGATCCATCGCACTGAGACTGAGATCCATCATGCTGAGAGTAAGATCTATCATGCTGAGGCTGAGATCCATCGCACTGAGACTGAGATCCATTGTGCTGAGACTGAGATCCATTGTGCTGAGACTGAGATCCATCGCACTGAGACTGAGATCCATCGCACTGAGACTGAGATCCATCGTGCTGAGACTGAGATCAATCGTGCTGAGACTGAGATGCATCATGCTGAGACTGAGATTCGTCGTGTTGAGACTGAGATCCATCATGCTGAGGCTGAGATCCACCTGCTCAGATCCATCATGTTGAGACAGAGATCCATCGCCCTGAGACTGAGATCCATCATGCTGAGAGTGAGATCCATCATGCTGAGACTGAGACCCATTGCAATGAGGCTGAGATCCATCATGCTGAGACTGAGATCCATCACGCTGAGACTGATATCCACCTGCTAAGACCCATCAAGCTGAGACTGAGATCCCTTGTGCTGAGACTGAGATCCATCATACTGAGACTGTGATCCACCTGCTCAGATCCATCATGCTCAGACTGAGATCGACCTGCTTCGATCCATCGTGCTGAGTCTGAGATCCATCATGCTGAGACTGAGATCCACCTGCTCAGATCCATCATGCTGAGACTGAGATCCATCATGCTGAAACTGAGATCCATCATTCTGAGGCTGAGATCAACCTGCTCAGATCCATCATGCTCAGACTGAGATCCACTTGCTCAGATCCATTGCACTGAGGCTGAGATCCATCATGCTGAGACTGAGATTCACCTGCTCAGATCCATCATGCTGAGACTGAGATCCATTGCACTGAGGCTGAGATCCATCATGCTGAGACTGAGATCCACCTGCTCTGATCCATCTTGCCGAGACTGACATCCATCGCACAGAGACTATGATCCATCGTGCTGAGACTGAGATCCATCGTGCTGAGACTGAGATCCATTGCACTGAGGCTGGGATCCATCATACGGAGACTGAGATCCACCTGCTCAGGTCCATCCTGCTGAGACTGAGATCGACCTGCTCAGATCCATCGTGCTGAGTCTGAGATCCATCACGCTGAGAGTGAGATCCACCTGCTCAGATCCATCATGCTGAGACTGAGTTCCATCATGCTGAGACTGAGATCCATCCTGTTGAGACTGAGATCCACCTGCTCAGTTCCATCATGCTCAAACTGAGATCCAGTTGCTCAGATCCATCATGCTGAGACTGAAATCCATTGCACTGAGGCTGAGATCCATCATGCTGAGGCTGAGATCCACCTGATCAGATCCATCATGCTGAGACTGAGATCCAGTGCACTGAGGCTGAGATCCATCATTCTGAGAATGAGATCCATCACGCTGAGACTGAGATCCACCTGCTCAGATCCATCATGCTGATACTGAGATCCATTGCACTGAGGCTGACATCCATCATTCTGAGACTGAGATCCATCACACTGAGACTGAGATCCACCTGCTCAGATCCATCATGCTGAGATTGAAATCCATCATGCTGAGACTGAGATCCATCATGCTGAGACTGAGATCCATCACACTGAGACTGAGATCCATCGCACTGAGATTGAGATCCATCATGCTGAGACTGAGATCCATCATGCTGAGACTGAGATCCATCATGCTGAGACTGAGATCCATCACACTGAGACTGAGATCCATCGCACTGAGATTGAGATCCATCATGCTGAGACTGAGATCCATCATGCTGAGACTGAGATCCATCGCACTGAGACTGAGATCCATCATGCTGAGACTGAGATCCATTGCATTGAGACTGAGATCCATCATGCTGAGACTGAGATCCATTGCACTGAGGCTGAGATCAATCATGCTGAGACTGAGATCCATCACGCTGAGACTGAAATCCACCTCCTCAGATCCATCATGCTAAGACTGAGATCCCTCGTGCTGAGACTGAGATCCAACGCACTGAGACTGAGATCCACCATGCTGTGAGTGAGATCCATAGCACGGAGTCTGAGATCCATCGCACTGAGACTGTGATCCATCGCACTGAGACTGAGATCCATCGTGCTGAGACTGAGATCTATCGCACTGAGACTGCGATCCATCATGCTGAGGCTGAGATCCATCATGCTGAGATTGAGATCTATCGCACTGAGACTGAGGTCCATCATGCTGAGAATGAGATCCATCATGCTGAGACTGAGATTCATCGTGTTGAGACTGAGATCCATCATGCTGAGACTGAGATCCACCTGCTCAGATCCATCATGTTGAGACTGAGATCCATCGCCCTGAGACTGAGATCCATCATGCTGAGACTAGGATCCATCGCACTGAGACTGTGATCCACCTGCTCAGATCCATCATGCTGAGGCTGAGATCCCTCGTGCTGAGACTGAGATCCATCGCACTGAGACTGAGATCCATTGCTCTGAGACTGAAATCCATCATGCTGAGACTGAGATCCATTGTGCAGAGAATGAGATCCATCATACTGAGACTGCGATCCTTCTCACTGAGACTGAGATCCCTCGCACTGAGACTGAAATCCGGCATGCTGCGACTGAGATCCATCACGCTGACACTGAGATCCATCGCACTGAGACTGTGATCCACCTGCTCAGATTCATCATGGTGAGACTGAGATCCATCGTGCTGAGACTGAGATCCACCTGCTCTGATTCATCATGGTGAGACTGAGATCCATCGTGCTGAGACTGAGATCCATCATGCTGAGATTGAGATCCATCGCACTCAGGCTCAGATCCATCGCACAGAGACTGAGATCCATCGCACTGAGACTGAGATCCATCATGCTGAGACTGAGATCCATCATGTTGAAACTGAGATCCATCATGCTGAGACTGAGATCCATTGCACTGAGGCTGAGATCCATCATGCTGAGACTGAGTTCCACCTGCTTAGATCCATCTTGCCGAGGCTGTCATCCAGCGCACTGGGACATGAGATCCATCATGCTGAGACTGAGTTCCATCATGCTGAGATTGATATCCATTGCACTGAGGCTGAGATCCATCATACTGAGACTGAGATCCACCTGCTCAGATCCATCAGGCTGAGACTGAGCTCGACCTGCTTCGATCCATAGTGCTAATTCTGAGATCCATCATCCTGAGACTGAGATCCATTGTGCTGAGACTGAGATCCATCGCACTGAGACTGAGATCCATCATGTTGAGACCATGATCCATCATGCTGAGACTGAGATCCATCGCACTGAGACTGAGATCCATCACGCTGAGACTGAGTTCCATCACGCTGATACTGATATCCATCGTGCTGAGACTGAGGTGTTTCGTGCTGAGACTGAGATCCATCATACTGAGACTGCGATTCTTCTCACTGAGAGTGAGATCCATCGCACTGAGACTGAAATCCTGCATGCTGCGACTGAGATCCATCACGCTGACACTGAGATCCATCACACTGAGACTGTGATCCACCTGCTCAGATTCATCATGGTGAGACTGAGATGCATCGTGCTGAGACTGAGATCCATCATGCTGAGAGTGGGATCTATCATGCTGAGATTGAGATCCATCGCACTTAGACTGATATCCATCGCACTGAGACTGAGATCCATCGCACTGAGACTGAGATCCATCATGCTGAGACTGAGATCCATCATGTTGAAACTGAGATCCATCATGCTGAGACTGAGATCCATTGCACTAAGGCTGAGATTCATCATGCTGAGACTGAGATCCACCTGATTAGATCCATCTTGCCGAGGCTGTCATCCAGCGCACAGAGACACGAGATCCATCATGCTGAGACTGAGTTCCATCATGCTGAGACTGAGATCCATTGCACTGAGGCTGAGATCCATCTTACTGAGACTGAGATCCACCTGCTCAGATCCATCATGCTCAGACTGAGATCGACCTGCTTCGATCCATTGTGCTGAGTCTGAGATCCATCATGCTGAGACTGAGATCCACCTGCTCAGATCCATCATGCTGAGACTGAGATCCATCATGCTGAGACTGAGATCCATCATGCTGAGACTGAGATCAACCTGCTCAGATCCATCATGCTCAGACTGAGATCCACTTGATCAGATCCATCATGCTGAGACTGAGATCCATTGCACTGAGGCTGAGATCCATCATGCTGAGACTGAGATTCACCTGCTCAGATCCATCATGCTGAGACTGAGATATATTGCACTGAGGCTGAGATCCATCATACTGAGACTGAGATCCATCACGCTGAGACTGAGATCCACTTGCTCAGATCCATCATGCTGAGACTGAGATCCATTGCACTGAGGCTGAGATCCATCATGCTGAGACTGAGATCCACCTGCTCAGATCCATCATGCTGAGACTGAGATCCATTGCACTGAGGCTGAGATCCATCATGCTGAGACTGATATCCATTACGCTGAGACTGAGATCCACCTGCTCAGATCCATCATGCTGAGACTGACATCTCTCGTGCTGAGACTGAGATCCATAGCACTGAGACGGAGATCCATCATGCTGAGAGTGAGACCCATAGCACTGAGACAGAGATCCATCGCACTGAGACTGAGATCCATTGCACTGAGACTGAGATCCATCGTGCTGAGACTGAGATCCATCATGCTGAGACTGAGATCCATCGCACTGAGTCTGAGATCCATCGCACTGAGACTGAGATCCATTGTGCTGAGACTGAGATCCATTGTGCTGAGACTGAGATCCATCGCACTGAGACTAAGATCCATCGAACTGAGACTGAGATCCATCGTGCTGAGACTGAGATCAATCGTGCTGAGACTGAGATCCATCATGCTGAGACTGAGATTCGTCGTGTTGAGACTGAGATCCATCATGCTGAGGCTGAGATCCACCTGCTCAGATCCATCATGTTGAGACTGAGACCATCGCCCTGAGACTGAGATCCATCATGATGAGAGTGATATCCATCATGCTGAGACTGAGACCCATTGCAATGAGGCTGAGATCCATCATGCTGAGACTGAGATCCATCACGCTGAGACTGAGATCCACCTGCTAAGATCCATCAAGCAGAGACTGAGATCCCTTGTGCTGAGACTGAGATCCATCATACTGAGACTGAGATCCACCTGCTCAGATCCATCATGCTGAGACTGAGATCGACCTGCTTCGATCCATTGTGCTGAATCTGAGATCTATCATGCTGAGACTGAGATCCACCTGCTCAGATCCATCATGCTGAGACTGAGATTCATCATGCTGAGACTCAGATCCATCATGTTGAGACTGAGATCAACCTGCTCAGATCCATCATGCTCAGACTGAGATCCACTTGCTCAGATCCATCATGCTGAGACTGAGATCCATTGCACTGAGGCTGAGATCCATCATGCTGATGCTGAGATTCACCTGCTCAGATCCATCATGCTGAGACTGAGATACATTGCAGTGAGGCTGAGATCCATCATACTGAGACTGATATCCATCATGGTGAGACTGAGATCCATCGCACTGAGACTGAGATCCATCATGCTGAGACTAAGATCCATCGAGCTGAGACTGAGATCCATCGCACTGAGACTGAGATCCATTGCGCTGAGACTGAGATCCATCACGCTGAGACTGAGATCCATCGTGCTGAGACTGAGATCCACCTGCTCAGATCCATCATGTTGAGACTGAGACCCATCGCCCTGAGACTGAGATCCATCATGCTGAGGCTGAGATCCACCTGCTCAGATCCATCATGTTGAGACTGAGATCCATCATGCTGAGACTGAGACCCAATGCAATGAGGCTGAGATCCATCATGCTGAGACTGAGATCCATCAAGCTGAGACTGAGATCCACCTGCTAAGATCCATCAAGCTTATACTGAGATCCCTTGTGCTGAGACTGAGATCCATCGCACTGAGACTGAGATCCATCATGCTGAGACTAAGATCCATCATGCTGAGACTGAGATCCTTCTCACTGAGACTGAGATCCATCACGGTGAGACTGAGTTCCATCACGCAGAGACTGATATCCATCGTGCTGAGACTGAGATCCATCATGCTGAGACTGAGATCCATCATACTGAGACTGCGATCCTTCTCACTGAGAGTGAGATCCATCGCACTGAGACTGAAATCCGGCATGCTGCGAATGAGATCCATCACGCTGACACTGAGATCCATCGCACTGAGACTGTGATCCACCTCCTCAGATCCATCATGCTGAGTCTGAGATATCTCGTGCTGAGACTGAAATCCATCATGCGGAGACTGAGATCCATCATGCTGAGACTGAGATCCATCATACTGAGACTGCGATCCTTCTAACTGAGACTGAGATCCATCGCACTGATGCTGAAATCCGGCATGCTGCGACTGAGATCCATCACGCTGACACTGAGATCCATCGCACTGAGACTGTGATCCACCTGCTCAGATTCATCATGGTGAGACTGAGATGCATCGTGCTGAGACTGAGATCCATCATGCTGAGAGTGGGATCTATCATGCTGAGATTGAGATCCATCGCACTTAGACTGATATCCATCGCACTGAGACTGAGATCCATCGCACTGAGACTGAGATCCATCATGCTGAGACTGAGATCCATCATGTTGAAACTGAGATCCATCATGCTGAGACTGAGATCCATTGCACTGAGGCTGAGATTCATCATGCTGAGCATGAGATCCACCTGATTAGATCCATCTTGCCGAGGCTGTCATCCAGCGCACAGAGACACGAGATCCATCATGCTGAGACTGAGTTCCATCATGCTGAGACTGAGATCCATTGCACTGAGGCTGAGATCCATCTTACTGAGACTGAGATCCACCTGCTCAGATCCATCATGCTCAGACTGAGATCGACCTGCTTCGATCCATTGTGCTGAGTCTGAGATCCATCATGCTGAGACTGAGATCCACCTGCTCAGATCCATCATGCTGAGACTGAGATCCATCATGCTGAGACTGAGATCCATCATGCTGAGACTGAGATCAACCTGCTCAGATCCATCATGCTCAGACTGAGATCCACTTGATCAGATCCATCATGCTGAGACTGAGATCTATTGCACTGAGGCTGAGATCCATCATGCTGAGACTGAGATTCACCTGCTCAGATCCATCATGCTGAGACTGAGATATATTGCACTGAGGCTGAGATCCATCATACTGAGACTGAGATCCATCACGCTGAGACTGAGATCCACTTGCTCAGATCCATCATGCTGAGACTGAGATCCATTGCACTGAGGCTGAGATCCATCATGCTGAGACTGAGATCCACCTGCTCAGATCCATCATGCTGAGACTGAGATCCAT
This sequence comes from Cetorhinus maximus, assembly GCF_964194155.1. Lineage (NCBI taxonomy): Eukaryota > Metazoa > Chordata > Chondrichthyes > Lamniformes > Cetorhinidae > Cetorhinus > Cetorhinus maximus. The sequence goes on from NW_027596159.1 coordinate 589,435, forward strand.
TGCACTGAGGCTGAGATCCATCATGCTGAGACTGATATCCATCGCGCTGAGACTGAGATCCATCGCACTGAGACTGAGATCCATCATGCTGAGAGTGAGACCCATAGCACTGAGACAGAGATCCATCGCACTGAGACTGAGATCCATTGCACTAAGACTGAGATCCATCGTGCTGAGACTGAGATCTATCGCACTGAGACTGAGATCCGTCATGCTGAGACTGAGATCCATCGCACTGAGACTGAGATCCATCATGCTGAGACTAAGATCCATCATGCTGAGACTGAGATCCATCGCACTGAGACTGAGATCCATTGTGCTGAGACTGAGATCCATTGTGCTGAGACTGAGATCCATCGCACTGAGACTGAGATCCATCGCACTGAGACTGAGATCCATCGTGCTGAGACTGAGATCAATCGTGCTGAGACTGAGATCCATCATGCTGAGACTGAGATTCGTCGTGTTGAGACTGAGATCCATCATGCTGAGGCTGAGATCCACCTGCTCAGATCCATCATGTTGAGACTGAGACCATCGCCCTGAGACTGAGATCCATCATGATGAGAGTGATATCCATCATGCTGAGACTGAGACCCATTGCAATGAGGCTGAGATCCATCATGCTGAGACTGAGATCCATCACGCTGAGACTGAGATCCACCTGCTAAGATCCATCAAGCAGAGACTGAGATCCCTTGTGCTGAGACTGAGATCCATCATACTGAGACTGAGATCCACCTGCTCAGATCCATCATGCTGAGACTGAGATCGACATCCTTCGATCCATCGTGCTGAGTCTGAGATCTATCATGCTGAGACTGAGATCCACCTGCTCAGATCCATCATGCTGAGACTGAGATTCATCATGGTGAGACTCTGATCCATCATGTTGAGACTGAGATCAACCTGCTCAGATCCATCATGCTTAGACTGAGATCCACTTGCTCAGATCCATCATGCTGAGACTGAGATCCATTGCACTGAGGCTGAGATCCATCATGCTGATGCTGAGATTCACCTGCTCAGATCCATCATGCTGAGACTGAGATACATTGCAGTGAGGCTGAGATCCATCATACTGAGACTGAGATCCATCACGCTGAGACTGAGATCAACTTGCTCAGATCCATCATGCTGAGACTGAGATCCATTGCACTGAGGCTGAGATCCATCATGCTGAGACTGAGATCCACCTGCTAAGATCCGTCAAGCTGAGACTGAGATCACTTATGCTGAGACTGAGATCCATCATGGTGAGACTGAGATCCATCGCACTGAGACTGAGATCCATCATGCTGAGACTAAGATCCATCATGCTGAGACTGAGATCCATCGCACTGAGACTGAGATCCATTGCGCTGAGACTGAGATCCATCACGCTGAGACTGAGATCCATCGTGCTGAGACTGAGATGTTTCGTGCTGAGACTGAGATCCATCAAACTGAGACTGCGATCCTTATCACTGAGAGTGAGATTCATCGCACTGAGACTGAAATCCGGCATGCTGCGACTGAGATCCATCACGCTGACACTGAGAACCATCGCATTGAGACTGTGATCCACCTGCTCAGATTCATCATGGTGAGAGTGAGATCCATCGCGCTGAGACTGAGATACAACATGCTGAGACTGAGATCCATCGCACTGAGACTGAGATCCATCGCACTGAGACTGAGATCCATCATGCTGAGGCTGAGATCGATCATATTGAGACTGAGATCCATCATGCTGAGACTGAGATCCATTGCACTGACGCTGAGATCTATCATGCTGAGACTGAGATCCACCTGCGTAGATCCATCTTGCCGTGGCTGTCATCCAGCGCACTGAAACATGAGTTCCCTCATGCTGAGACTGATATCCATTGCACTGAGGCTGATATCCATCATACTGAGACTGAGATCGACCTGCTTCGATCCATCGTGCTGAGTCTGAGATCCATCAAGCTGAGACTGAGATCCACCTGCTCAGATCCATCATGCTGAGACTGAGATCCATCATGCTGATACTGAGATCCATCATGCTGAGACTGAGATCAACCTGCTCAGATCCATCATGCTCAGACTGAGATCCACTTGCTCAGATCCATCATGCTGAGACTGAGATCCATTGCACTGAGGCTGAGATCCATCATGCTGAGACTGAGATCCACCTGCTCAGATCCATCATGCTGAGACTGAGATACATTACAGTGAGGCTGAGATCCATCATGCTGAGACTGAGATACATCACGCTGAGACTGAGATCCACTTGCTCAGATCCATCATGCTGAGACTGAGATCCATTGCACTGAGGCTGAGATCCATCATGCTGAGACTGAGATCCACCTGCTCAGATCCATCATGCTGAGACTGAGATCCATTGCACTGAGGCTGAGATCCATCATGCTGAGACTGATATCCATCACGCTGAGACTGAGATCCACCTGCTCAGATCCATCATGCTGAGACTGACATCTCTCGTGCTGAGACTGAGATCCATAGCACTGAGACGGAGATCCATCATGCTGAGAGTGAGACCCATAGCACTGAGACAGAGATCCATCGCACTGAGACTGAGATCCATTGCACTGAGACTGAGATCCATCGTGCTGATTCTGAGATCTATCGCACTGAGACTGAGATCCGTCATGCTGAGACTGAGATCCATCACACTGAGACTGTGATCCATCCTGCTGAGACTAAGATCCATCATGCTGAGACTGAGATCCAACGCAATGAGACTGAGATCCATTGTGCTGAGACTGAGATCAATCGTGCTGAGACTGAGATGCATCATGCTGAGACTGAGATTCGTCGTGTTGAGACTGAGATCCATCATGCTGAGGCTGAGATCCACCTGCTCAGATCCATCATGTTGAGACTGAGATCCATCGCCCTGAGACTGAGATCCATCATGCTGAGAGTGAGATCCATCATGCTGAGACTGAGACCCATTGCAATGAGGCTGAGATCCATCATGCTGAGACTGAGATCCATCACACTGAGACTGTGATCCATCCTGCTGAGACTAAGATCCATCATGCTGAGACTGAGATCCATCGCACTGAGACTGAGATCCATTGTGCTGAGACTGAGATAAATCGTGCTGAGACTGAGATGCATCATGCTGAGACTGAGATTCGTCGTGTTGAGACTGAGATCCATCATGCTGAGGCTGAGATCCACCTGCTCAGATCCATCATGTTGAGCCTGAGATCCATCGCCCTGAGACTGAGATCCATCATGCTGAGAGTGAGATCCATCATGCTGAGACTGAGACCCATTGCAATGAGGCTGAGATCCATCATGCTGAGACTGAGATCCATCACGCTGAGACTGAGATCCACCTGCTAAGATCCATCAAGCTGAGACTGAGATACCTTGTGCTGAGACTGAGATCCATCGCACTGAGACTGAGATCCATCATGCTGAGAGAGAGATCCATAGCACTGAGACTGAGATCCATCGTGCTGAGACTGAGATCTATCGCACTGAGACTGAGATCCATCATGGTGAGACTGAGATCCATCGTGCTGAGACTGAGATCCATCGCACTGAGACTGAGATCCATCATGCTGAGACTAAGATCCATCATGCTGAGACTGAGATACATCGCACTGAGACTGAGATCCATCACGCTGAGACTGAGATCCATCGCGCTGAGACTGAGATCCATCGTGCTGAGACTGAGATACATCGTGCTGAGATTGAGATCCATCATACTGAGACTGCGATTCTTCTCACTGAGACTGAGATCCATCACACTGAGACTGAAATCCGTCATGCTGCGACTGAGATCCATCAGCTGACACTGAGATCCATCGCACTGAGACTGAGATCCAACTGCTCAGATCCATCATGGTGAGACTGAGATCCATCGTGCTGAGACTGAGATCCATCGCACTGAGACTGAGATCCATCGCACTGAGACTGAGATCCATCGACATGAGATTGAGATCCATCGCACTGAGACTGAGATCCATCGCACTGACATTGAGATCCATCGCACTGAGACTGAGATCCATTGCGCTGAGTCTGAGATCCATCCTGCTGAGATGGAGATCCATCATGTTGAAACTGAGATCCATCATGCTGAGACTGAGATCCATTGCACTGAGGCTGAGATCCATTGCACTGATGCTGAGGTCCATCGCACTGAGACTGAGATCCATCGCACTGACACTGAGATCCACTGCACTGAGATCTATCATGCTGAGACTGAGATCCATCGTGCTGAGACAGAGATCCATCATGCTAAGACTGAGAACAATCATGCTAATACTGAAAGCCACCTGCTCAGATCCATCATGCTGAGACTGAGATCCATCATGCTGAGACTGAGATCCATCATGCTGAGACTGAGATCCATCATGCTGAGACTGAGATCCATCATGCTGAGACTGAGATCCATCGTGCTGAGACTGAGACTCATCGTGCTGAGACTAAGATCCACCGTGCTCAGACTGAGATCCATCATGCTGTGACTGAGATCCATCATGCTTATACTGAGACCCATCGTGCTGAGACTAAGATCCATCGTGCTCAGACTGAGATCCATCATGCTGAAACTGAGGTCCATCGCACTGAGACTGAGATCCATCATGCTGAGACTGAGATCCATTGCACTGAGACTGAGATCCATCATCTGAGACTGAGATCCATTGCACTGAGACTGAGATCCATCGCACTGAGACTGAGATTCATTGCACTGAAACTGAGATCCAACGTGCTGAAACTGAGATCCATCGTGCTGAGGCTGAGATTCATTGCACTGAGACTTAGATCCATCATGCTGAGACTGAGATCCATCGCACTGAGACTGAGATCCATTGTGCTGAGATCCATTGTGCTGAGATCCATTGTGCCTGGCCTCACTGATGACAGAAACTGTTTTGACAATTCATCCCTGACCTTGCTGATGGAGGGTCTCCCATTGTGTCCAACTTTCTGTTCAGTGTGACCCTCAATTCAATGGCAAATTCATGTCTTTGGGTGAGGTATCAGTCCCAGTGTGCAACTGAGTCTATCAGAAAAGACAATGAGTTAATGCTGAGTCAGTGTGCGCATTGACCAAGCTTCTTATCGCTTCATTGAGCATTGGATTCGAGTGTTTTTTGCCTGAACTCTTCACTGTATATTCAACATCTAACATCAGGCAGGATCATCCCAGATTTGCACAAAGTGCAGTAGTGGGCGGGAAAAAGGACGTTTTACCCGTCGGCCGCAATGGCTACTTTTCATGCCTTATTGTCCCATTCCTGACACATCCTGCCTCGTTAATAATGTGTTCCTGGGAGACACGCCGGGTCACTGGTGGGGCAGCCTCTGATTTGTCTGCCCCGCCATCATCTCAGGCCTTCAGTAATCTGGGCGCTGTATTTAAAGGGGGCTCCTGCACAGAGCTCTCTCTCTCTGAGCGATTGGAAACTGCTGCAAAGTCATGGCTGCCAAAGGGAGGAAACTTGCTGCCCAAGTTTATCGATGCTGCCCTTGGAGGCCTACTGGACGCAGTGGAAGCCCCCCAACCCTGGGTGAAGACCAGCAAGCAAGGTCACCAATCCAACTTGGGAGGCAGTGGCAGTGGTGATCAGTGCCAATGCCCTGCAAAAGAGGACCGTCACCCAGCGCTGAAAGAGGGTGAATGGTTTCCTCTGTCCCCCAGGGTAAGTCACTCTTCTCATCACTCTCAACTCAGACACTCACAAACCCATCACACACCCACAGGGATCTCACTCACTGCCAGTTCAAGAGACATCACCATTCACTATCTCACACACGCCTTCATCTGTTCTGCAGCTAGTGTCCTCATCCTCTCCATGGCACCACTCACCACCCACACATGCCAAGGTATCCTTCTCATCTGGCCTGGCAGACATCCTGCTTACACTCTCTCCATCTGTCTTCATGCAGGACAAGCTGGCTCACAACAAAAGAGAGAGGTCGCAGACCGGTGGAGGAATACCTGAAATCAAAATCCTCACAGAAAATAGAGCCACCCAGCTGGCTGGTGATGATCTGGACCGTTCCTGTGCTGACGGAGATGTTGGCGGTGGTCAATCAAGTGGGGGTCCAGCAGTGCAACATCCATCAGACAACCATGTTGTGAGTGAGTTCCCCTGTTCCACAGTCCCTGCCAAGCACTAATTCTCTCTCCTGGCTCTCGCAGGCACATCTGGGAAGCAGCTGAGGGGTCCACGACCCAGGTCCTCGATTCAAGTCCCGAAGACACCTCGGAAGAAGAATCTGATGAGACCTTAATTGAAGACTCATCACAGCCTCACCAACACCCTGCACCAGACCCATCACAGCCTCACCCACACCCTGCACCAGACCCGTCACATCCTCACCCACACCTTCCACCAGACCCATCACAGTGCCCACCCACACCCTCCACCAGACCCGTCACAGTGCCCACGCACACCCTCCACCAGACCCATCACAGTGCCCACCCACACCCTCCACCAGACCCATCACAGTGTCACCCACACCATCCACCAGACCCATCACAGCCTCACCCACACCCTCCACCAGGCCCATCACAGCATCACCCACACCCTCCACCAGACCCGTCACAGTGTCACCCACACCCTCCACCATACCCATCACAGTGTCACCCACACCCTCCACCAGACCCGTCACAGTGCCCACCAACACCCTCCACCAGACCCATCACGGCATCACCCACACCCTCCACCAGACCCATCACAGCATCACCCACACCCTCCACCAGACCCGTCACAGTGTCACCCACACCCTCCACCAGACCCATCACAGTGTCACCCACACCCTCCACCAGACCCGTCACAGTGCCCACCAACACCCTCCACCAGACCCATCACAGCATCACCCACACCCTCCACCAGACCCATCACAGCATCATCCCCACCCTCCACCAGACCCATCAGAGCCTCACCCACACCCTCCACCACACCCATCACAGTGTCACCCACACCCTGCACCAGACCCGTCACAGTGCCCACCAACACCCTCCACCAGACCCATCACAGTGCCCACCCACACCCTCCACCAGACCCATCACAGTGCCCACCCACACCCTCCACCAGACCCATCACAGTGCCCACCCACACCCACCACCAGACCCGTCACAGTGCCCACGCACACCCTCCACCAGACCCATCACAGTGCCCACCCACACCCTCCACCAGACCCATCACAGTGCCCGCCCACACCCTCCACCAGACCCATCACAGTGCCCACCCACACCCTCCACCAGACCCGTCACAGTGCCCACGCACACCCTCCACCAGACCCATCACAGTGCCCACCCACACCCTCCACCAGACCCATCACAGCGTCACCCACACCCTCCACCAGACCCATCACAGCATCACCCACACCCTCCACCAGACCCATCACAGCATCACCCACACCCTCCACCAGACCCGTCACAGTGTCACCCACACCCTCCACCAGACCCATCACAGTGTCACCCACACCCTCCACCAGACCCGTCACAGTGCCCACCAACACCCTCCACCAGACCCATCACAGCATCACCCACACCCTCCACCAGACCCATCACAGCATCACCCACACCCTCCACCAGACCCGTCACAGTGTCACCCACACCCTCCACCAGACCCATCACAGTGTCACCCACACCCTCCACCAGACCCGTCACAGTGCCCACCAACACCCTCCACCAGACCCATCACAGCATCACCCACACCCTCCACCAGACCCATCACAGCCTCACCCACACCCTCCACCAGACCCGTCACAGCCTCACCCACACCCTCCACCAGACCCGTCACAGCCTCACCCACACCCTCCACCAGACCCATCACAGCCTCACCCATACCCTCCACCAATACCGTCACAGCCTCACCCACACCCTCCACCAGACCCGTCGCAGCCCCAACCACACCCTCCACCAGACCCGTCACAGCCTCACCCATACCCTCCACCAGACCCGTCACAGCCTCACCCACACCCTCCACCAGACCCATCACAGCCTCACCCACACTCTCCACCAGACCCATCACAGCCTCACCCACACCCTCCACCAGACCCGTCGCAGCCCCAACCACACCCTCCACCAGACCCGTCACAGCCTCACCCATACCCTCCACCAGACCCGTCACAGCCTCACCCACAACTTCCACCAGACCCATCACAGCCTCACCCACACCCTCCACCAGACCCGTCACAGCCTCACCCACACCCTCCACAAGCGCAGAGACACACACCTCAGTGGGACCTAGCTTTAGAGTAGCCTCGGGGTCCCAATCTGGTGAGCACATTGCACAGTCTGATCCACAGCAGGCGGCGGTAGGTTTCTGGCACTCGGAGGACGGCTGGAGAGCAGAAATCTGCAGAGTCCAAGTCAGATGAGGAGCCTCTGGACTCGGTCATCCCTCAGTTGCTGGAGCTGCAGAGACAAGCCCGGGAACATCAGGAAGGGATGTCCGCTGCACTCCTCAGATTGCAAGGCACGGTGGAGGAGCCTGTCCACCTTCAGTCTGAGGTCATAGTGCCGGCGCACCGAGGTCAACACTGGCAAGATGGCAGTTGCCATGGAGACCTTGGTCCAGGACATTGGTCCTGCACTGCTGCGTGGGCTGAACTCCATCGCCAATGCCATAGCTGGCTCCAACAGTGTCAATGCGAGAGTGCTGTGGGGCAGCTCGATCTCACTCAAACACCCCCTTCTCCTCAAGAAGTTGGCCAGGGTCCCTCAGACACCCATAGGGAGGAGGATCAGGAGGTGTACACCCTGGGGCCATCCACCCAGGTGACCCCGGGAGTGTCTGGCCCATCCAAACCCCCTCTTCCTGTGACCCCAGCAGCTCCCGCTCTACAGGCTGAGGAGGGGGCCATTGTCAGCTGCATGTCAGAAACCAGAGGGGAACAGATCGAAGGCAGCTGGCTGCAAGGTGTTGTGAGTTTGACTTCAGTGCCTGAAAGGGTGGCAGAAGCAGAGTCAATAAGAATTATCATAATGGAATTACAGATATTCTTGATGGGGAGAAAATTGCAGGGCTATGAGGAAAGAGCTGGGGGACTTCTCTAATTGGATAGCTCTAACAAAGAGCCAGCACAGGTACAGGCAGAGACACAGCGGGCTGAATGGCCTCCTTCTGTGATGTATCATTCGATGATATTCAATACCACAAAAAGAACAAATTAATATTAATTCCCACTGAGACAGGCAATTCAGCAAGTGCTGTATGATTAGCTGTAAGAAGCACTTGCAAAGTGCAATTTAAGTAATTTTATTGTAGGGTTGGGAGAAGCAGGAATTACACAAGCTGTATTTTGTTTATTGTGTAATTTCCTGCATATCTTTTGATGATTGAAGTTGGTGGCAGGAGTCAGCAGGCACTTGATCTGAAAGCAATGTGTTGCCATCATGTGGCTCAGTGAAGGAGTTCTCCTGAAGGTAAATTATATAGCACAGCGATCACACCATCCAGCAATGATAAGTTGTAAAAATGTGTTTACTTGTAGATTATACTTTAGACATTAAAATCTACAAGGCCAGACCCTCCAAGGAAAATAACTGAAGTTGCCTTTTACTGTAAAATGCATCTTATCTGTGCTGACAGATTCTGAATCTGCCTTCAATATTCCTGTCCGATCAGGGGCTATTGCATATCCAGCCTAGGAACTGATTCTTGAGCCCAGACTTATCACTGCAGCAACTGGCAGGACCCGTGAACTGAGGGCCCTGGTGAATGGAAGCTGGTTGACGGACCCAATGTGCTGCTCACTTTGCCACAGGCAGCACACCTGAGTGACAATGTCACTATTAGGCTACCTGCCTCACCGGCAACTTCTCTCAGGTAAGTCCTGGGGAGAGGGATTGGAGTGGAAGGTGGTGGTGTGGTGAGGGCAGTGCAATGGGGAGGCAATGCTGCCCCTATGTGGAGCCCAACCTCCTGATTCCACAGGACAAGCTGCCTTTAGTGACCGGAGTGAGTAACTGCAGAAACACCCTGAGCAAAGTAAAACTGAGCAAGGCCACAGACTGCTCAGAACTGACAGGACAGACAGAATAGACAGAACGATAGAACAGACAGAACGATAGAAAAATGGAACTGACTGAATGAGAGAAAGGACAGAATAACAGAATGGACAGAACAACGGAACAGGCAGAATGACAGAATGGACAGAACGGACAGAATGGACAAAATGACTGAACGGACAGACCGAGAAAACGACAGAATTGACAAAATGACAACCAACAGAACGGACAGTGCTAAAAAACCAACAGAATAGAGAGAACAACAGGATGGACAGAACGGACAGGATGACAGAACTGACAGGCCGATGGAATGGACAGAATTGACAGAGCAGACAGTTCAAAAGTACCAACAGAACAGAGAGAACGACATAATGGACAGAATGACACAATGGATAGAATGACAGAACAACAGAACCAGAAAACCGACAGAACAGAGAGAACCAGAAAACCAACAGAACAACAGAACCAGAAAACCGACAGAACGGAGAGAACCAGAAAACCGACAGAACGGAATGAACAACAGAATGATAGAATGGACAGAACTCAGAATGGACAGAACTTCAGAATGACAGAATGGACAGAACAACAGAACAGAGAGAATGACCAAATGGAGAGAACGACTAAATGGGCAGAATGACACAACGACAGAATGGTCAGAACGGACAGAATGACAGAACAGAAAGAACGACAGAACTGACAGAACGGAAGAATGGACAGAAGGGCAGAACAGACAAACGACAGAACTGACAGAATTACACAACTTACAGAATAATAGGACAGAGAGAACGGACAAAACGGACAGAGTGAAAGAACTGATAGAACTGACATAACGGACAGAGTGAAAGAACGGACAGAACGACAGGACCGACAGAACGATAGAACAGACGGAGCGATGGAACGGACTGAACGAGAGAACTGACAGAATGACAGAAAAGACAGGTTATGACAGAACAGTCAGAACGACAGGACAGAAAGATCCAATGGAACGACAGAACTGACAGAACAGACAGAACTGACTGAACGACAGAACGGACAGAATGACAGAACGGACAGAAGAGACAGAATGATAGAACTGACAAAACGGACAGAACGAGAGAATGGACAGAACGGACAGAACGAGAGAACGGACAGAATGACAGAACAGACAGAACTGACAGAACGGACAGAACTGACAGAACGAGAGAACGGACAGAATGACAGAACTGACAGAATGGAGAGAATGACTAAATGGACAGAATGAGACAATGACAGAATGGACAGATAAACAGAATGATCAGAACGACAGAACTGACAGAACAGACAGAACGACACAATGGTCAGAACGAAGGAACGGAGAGAACGACTAAATGGACAGAATGACACAATGACAGAACCGATAGAATTACAGAACGGACAGAGTGTCAGAACTGACAGAATGGACAGAACGATAGAACAGACAGAACTGCAGAACAACAGAATGGACAGAACGAGAAAACGGGCAGAACGACGAAAAGGCAGAACGACACAATGGTCAGAACGACAGAATGGACAGAACGACAGAATGGACAGAATGACAGAACGGAGAGAACGACTAAATGAACAGAATGAGACAATGACAGAATGGACAGATAAACTGAATGATCAGAACGACAGAACTGACAGAACAGACACAACGACACAATGGACAGAACGTCATAATGGAGAGAACGACAGAATGGACAGAATTGACAGAACGGAGAGAATGACTAAATGGATAGAATGAGACAATGACAGAATAGACAGAATGACACAATGGTCAGAACGACAGAATGGACAGAATGACAGAATGGACAGAATAACAGAACGGAGAGAACGACTAAATGGACAGAATGAGACAATGACAGAACTGACAGAAACGACATAATTGACAGAATGATAGAACCGATAGAACTACAGAACGGACAGAGTGTCAGAACTGCAGAATGGACAGAACAATAGAACAGATAGAACTGCAGAACAACAGAATAGACAGAACGAGAAAATGGGCAGAATTACAGAACTGATAGAACGACGAAAAGGCAGAACGATAGAACGACACAATGGTCAGAACGACAGAATGGTCAGAGTGACAGAACGGAGAGAATGACTAAATGGACAGAACGACAGAACCGACAGAACAGATAGGACGACTAAATGGACAGAATGGACAGAACTAATTGGACAGAATGAGACAATGACAGAATGGACAGATAAACTGAATGATCAGAACGACAGAACTGACAGAACAGACAGGACGACAGAACAACAGAATGGACAGAACGTCATAACAGAGAGAACGACAGAATGGACAGAATTGACAGAACTGAGAGAACGACTAAATGGATAGAATGAGACAATGACAGAATGGACAGAACAATAGAATGGACAGAACAATAGAACGGTCAGAACGACAGAATGGACACGGATAGATCAATAGAACAGAGAGAAGGACAGAACTAACAGAACGGATGGAACGGACAGAACAATAAAACAGACATGATGGCAGAACAACAGAATGACAGAATGGACAGAACGACAGAATGGACAGAATGACAGAATGGACAGAACAGGCAGAAAGACAGAAATGACAGAACGACAGAGCTGACAGATCGATGGAACGGACAGAATGACAGAACAGAAAGAATGATAGAACAGACAGAACTGCAGAACAACAGAATGGACAGAACGAGAAAACGGGCAGAATGATGGAACTGACAGAACGACAGATCAGATGGAATGACAGAACGGACAGAATGGACAAAATAACTGAACGGACAGACTGAGAAAACAACAGAATTGACAAAATGACAGAACCAACAGAACGGACAGTGCAAAAAACCAACAGAATAGAGAGAACAACAGGATGGACAGAACAGACAGGATGACAGAACTGACAGGCCGATGGAATGGACAGAATTGACAGAGCAGACAGTTCAAAAGCACCAACAGAACAGAGAGAATGACATAATGGACAGAACGACACAATGGATAGAATGACAGAACAACAGAACTAGAAAACTGACAGAACGGAGAGAACCAGAAAACCGACAGAACGGAGAGAACCAGAAAACCGACAGAACGGAGAGAACCAGAAAACCGACAGAACGGAGAGAACCAGAAAACCGAAAGAACGGAGAGAACCAGAAAACCGACAGAACGGAATGAACAACAGAACGATAGAATGGACAGAACTTCAGAATGACAGAATGGACAGAACAACAGAACAGAGAGAATGACCGAATGGAGAGAACGACTAAATGGGCAGAATGACACAACGACAGAATGGTCAGAATGACAGAATGGACAGAATGGACAGAATTGACAGGAAGACAGAACGGACAGAATGTCAGAACGGACAGAATGACAGAACAGAAAGAACGACAGAACTGACAGAACGGAAGAATGGACAGAAGGGCAGAACAGACAAACGACAGAACTGACAGAATTACACAACTTACAGAATAATAGGACAGAGAGAATGGACAAAAAGGACAGAGTGAAAGAACTGATAGAACTGACAGAACGATAAAACAGACAGAATGGACAGAACGACAGAACGGACAGAACGATAGAATGACTAAATGGACATAATGACAGAACAACAGAACTAGAAAAGCGACAGAATGGACAGAACGAGAAAACTGACAGAAAGGAATGAAAGACAGAATGGACAGAATGGACAGAACAACAGAATTGACAGCCCGATAGAACAGACAGATCAGATGGAATGACAGAATGGACAGACAACAGAATGGAGAGAACGGACAGAACGACGGAACAGATAGAATGATAGAACTGACAGAACAGACAGAACTGACAGAAAGATAACACTGAAAGACTAACAGAACGACAGAACAGAGAGAATGACAAAGCGAGATAACGGACAGAACGACTAAATGGACAGAACCACACAATGGACAGAATGACAGAACAACAGAAATAGAAAAGCTACAGAATGCACAGAATGGAGAAATCCGGCAGAACGGAATGAACAACAGAGCGATAGAATGGACAGAATGACAGAATGGACAGAACGATAGAACTGACATCATGGATAGATCAATAGAACGGAGAGAAGGACAGAACTAACAGAACGGAATGAACAACAGAACGACGGAACGGACAGAATGACAGAATGGAGAGAACGACAGAATGGACAGAACGACAGAATGGACAGAACGACAGAATGACGGAGCTGACAGAACGACAGAATGACAGAATGGAGAGAACGACAGAATGGATAGAACGACAGAATGGACAGAACGACAGAATGGACAGAACGACAGAATGGACAGAACAGGCAGAAAGACAGAAATGACAGAATGACGGAGCTGACAGATCAATAGAACGGACAGGATGATAGAACAGACAGAACTGCAGAACAACAGAATGGACAGAACGAGAAAACGGGCAGAATGATGGAACTGACAGAACGACAGAACGACAGAATGGTCAGAACGACAGAACGGAGAGAACGACTATGTGGACAGAGCGACAGAATGGACAGAATTGAAGGAACGACAGAACAGACAGAACGACAGAACGAGAAAACGGGCAGAATGACAGAACTGACAGAACGACAGAACCAACAGAATAGACAGAAGAGACAGAATGATAGAACCGATAGAACGGACAGACGAGAGAACGGACAGAATGACAGAATGGACAGAACGAGAGAACGGACAGAACGGACAGAATGAGAGAACGGACAGAACGACAAAACAGACAGAATGACAGGACCGACAGAACAAAAGAACTGACAGAACAGACAGAACGAAAGAATGGACCGAACAATAGAACCGACAGAACGACAGAAGAGACAGAACGGACAGAACAGACGGATCGACGGAACGGACTGAACGGGCAGAACGACAGAACTGACAGAACGATAGATAAGACAGAACTGACAGAACAGACAAAATGACAGAATGACAGAATGACAGAACAGACGGAGCGACGGAACGGACTGAACGAGAGAACTGACAGAACGACAGAAAAGACAGGTTATGACAGAACAGTCAGAACGACAGGACAGAAAGATCCAATGGAACGACAGAACTGACAGAACAGACAGAACGACAGAAGAGACAGAACCAAAGAAAGACAGAATGACAGAACCAACAGAACAACAGAACCGACAGAATGGACAGAACAAGAGAATGGACAGAATGACAGAACTGACAGAATGGACAGAATGACTAAATGGACAGAATGAGACAATAACAGAATGGACAGAACAATAGAACGGTCAGAACGACAGAATGGTCAGAACGACAGAATGGACAGATAAACAGAATGATCAGAACGATAGAAAAGACAGAACAGACAGAACGACAGAATGGACAGAACGAAGGAACGGTGAGAATGACTAAATGGACAGAATGACACGACAGAACTGACAGAACGACAGAATGGACAGAACGAGAAAACGGGCAGAATGACAGAACTGATAGAACAACAAAAAGGCAGAACGACAGAACGACACAATGGTCAGAACGACAGAATGGACAGAACGACAGAACCGACAGAACTGACAGAATGGAGAGAACAACTAATTGGACAGAATGAGACAATGACAGAACGGACAGATAAACTGAATGATCAGAACGACAGAACTGACAGAACAGACAGGACGACACAATGGACAGAACGTCATAACAGAGAGAACGACTATATGGACAGAATGGACAGAACGACAGAATGGACAGAATTGAAATGGACGGAACAGACACAACTGACAGAACGTTAGAACTGACAGAATGAACAGAACGAGAAAACGGGCAGAACGACAGAACGACACAATGGTCAGAACGACAGAACGGACAGAATAACTGAATTGACAGAACGATAGAAAAGACAGAGCTGACAGAACCAACAGAACTGACAGAACGATGGAACAGACAGACCGACTGAAGTGTCAGAATGACAGAATGGAGAGAACAATAGAACTGACAGAATGACAGAACTGATTGAATGACGGAACTGACAGACCGATAGAACCGATAGAACGGACAGAACGAGAGAATGGACAGAATGATGGAACAGACAGAACGACAGTAACGACAGAACGAAAGAATGGACCGAACAATAGAACCGACAGAACGACAGTACAGATGGAGCGACGGAACGGACTGAACGAGAGAACTGACAGAACTGACAGAAAAGACAGGTTATGACAGAACAGTCAGAACGACAGGACAGAAAGATCCAATGGAACGACAGAACTGACAGACCGACAGAACTGAGCGAACGATGGAACGGACAGAATGACAGAATGGTCAGAATGGAGAGAGCAACAGAACTCACAGAACGACAGAAGAGACAGAATGGATAGAACTGACAGAACGGAGAGAACGACAGAACAGACGGAACTGACTGAACGACGGAACTGACAGACCGATAGAACCGATAGAACGGACAGAACGAGGGAACAGACAGAATGACAGAACTGACAGAATGGAGAGAATGACTAAATGGACAGATGAGACAATGACAGAATGGACAGATAAACAGAATGATCAGAGCGACAGAACGACAGAAACGACACAATGGTCAGAACGAAAGAACCGATAGAACTACAGAACTGACAAAACGACAGAACGGAGAGAACGACAGGACAGACAGAACTGACTGAATGACGGAACTGACAGACCGATAGAACCGATAGAACGGACAGAATGAAAGGACGGACAGAATGGAGAAAACGACTAAATGGACAGAGTGTCAGAACTGACAGAATGGACAGAACGATAGAACAGATAGAACTGCAGAACAACAGAATGGACAGAACGACACAATGGTCAGAACGACAGAACGGACAGAACGAAAGAACGGACCGAACAATAGAACCGACAGAACAGACGGAGCGACGGAATGGACTGAACAGGCAGAACAACAGAACTGACAGAATGTCTGAATTGACAGAATGACCGAATAGACAGAACGAATGCCAGAACAGACAGAACTAACAGAACAGACTGAACGACAGAACTAAGAAAATGAACAGAATGACAGGACGGACAGAACAGACAGAATGCCAGAACAGACAAAATGACAGAACTGGCAGAATGACAGAACCAACAGAACGATGGAATGGACAGAACGACAGAAGGGACAGAATGACAGAACTGACCAAAGGACAGAACCGACAGAACTGACAGAACGGACAGAACGACAAAACTGACATAATGACAGAACGGATGGAACGACAGAACAGGCAGAACGACAGAATTGACAGAATTATAGAACTGACAAAACAGACAGAACATCAGAACAGTGAGAAAGACAGAACGGACAGAACGACAGAACAGATGGAACCGACAGAACAGTCAGAATGACAGGATGGAGAGATCCAATGGAACGACAGACCTGACAGAACAGACAGAACTGAGAAAATGAACAGAATGACAGAATGGACAGAACGATAGAACAGACAAAACGACAGAACTGACAGAACAGACAGACCGACAGAATGGACAGAATGACAGATTAGACAGAACAGACAGACCGACAGAATGGACAGAACGACAGATTAGACAGAACAGGCAGAACGACAGAACTGAAAAAATAAACAGAATGACAGAACGGACAGAGCAATAGAATGGCAGAACAGACAAAACAACAGAACTGGCAGAACGACAGAACCGACAGAACTGACAGAACGGAGAGAACGGAGAGAACGACAAATCTGACATAATGACAGAATGGATGGTAGGACAGAACGGACAGAACTGACCAAACGAAAGAACCAACAGAATGACAGAAGAGACAGAACGGACAGAATGACAGGATGGACAGAACGACAGAACCGATAGAACTGACAGAACAACAGAACAGACAGAACGACAGAACTGACAAAATGAACAGAACGACAGAATGGACAGAACAGACAGAACAACAGAACAGTGAGAAAGACAGAACCGACTGAACGACAGAACAGACAGAACGACAGAACTGACAGAATAGACAGAACAACAGAACAGGCAGAAAGACAGAACTGAGGAACGAACAGAATGACAGAACAGAGAGAATGACAGGACTGACAGACTGAGAGAACGGACAGAACTTCAGAATGACAGTAAAGACAGAACAGTCAGAATGACAGGACGGAGAGATCCAATGGAATGACAGACCTGACAGAACAGACAGAACTGAGAAAATGAACAGAATGACAGAATGGACAGAACGATAGAACAGACAAAACGACAGAACTGACAGAACAGACAGACCGACAGAATGGACAGAACGACAGATTAGACAGAACAGGCAGAACGACAGAACTGAAAAAATAAACAGAATGACAGAATGGACAGAACAATAGAATGGCAGAACAGACAGAATGCCAGAACAGACAAAACAACAGAACTGGCAGAACGACAGAACCGACAGAACTGACAGAACGGAGAGAACGGAGAGAACGACAAATCTGACATAATGACAGAATGGATGGTAGGACAGAACGGACAGAACTGACCAAACGAAAGAACCAACAGAATGACAGAAGAGACAGAACGGACAGAACGACAGGACAGAGAGATCCAATGGAACGACAGAACAGACAGAACAGATAGAAGGACAGAACAGACAGAATTACAGATCTAACAGAACAGACAGAACAACAGAACAGACAGAACGAATCAAGTGACAGAACAGACAGAATGCCAGAACAGACAAAATGACAGAACTGGCAGAACAACAGAACTGACAGAACGATGGAATGGACAGAACGACGGAAGGGACAGAATGACAGAACTGACCAAAGGACAGAACGACAGAACAGATGGAACCGACAGAACAGTCAGAATGACAGGATGGAGAGATCCAATGGAACGACAGACCTGACAGAACAGACAGAACTGAGAAAATGAACAGAATGACAGAATGGACAGAACGATAGAACAGACAAAACGACAGAACTGACAGAACAGACAGACCGACAGAATGGACAGAATGACAGATTAGACAGAACAGACAGACCGACAGAATGGACAGAACGACAGATTAGACAGAACAGGCAGAACGACAGAACTGAAAAAATAAACAGAATGACAGAACGGACAGAACAATAGAATGGCAGAACAGACAGAATGCCAGAACAGACAAAACAACAGAACTGGCAGAACGACAGAACCGACAGAACTGACAGAACGGAGAGAACGGAGAGAACGACAAAACTGACATAATGACAGAATGGATGGTAGGACAGAACAGGCAGAACGACAGAACTGACAGAATTATAGAACTGACAAAACAGACAGAACATCAGAACAGTGAGAAAGACAGAACGGACAGAATGACAGAAGTGACAGAATGACAGAATTGACAGAACGGACAGAACGACCGAACTGAGGAACGAACAGAATGACAGAACGGAGAGATCCAATGGAACGACAGACCTGACAGAACAGACAGAACTGAGAAAATGAACAGACCGACACGACGACAGAATGGACAGAACGACAGATTAGACAGAACAGGCAGAACGACAGAACTGAAAAAATAAACAGAATGACAGAACAGACAAAACAACAGAACTGGCAGAACGACAGAACCGACAGAACTGACAGAACGGAGAGAACGGAGAGAACGACAAATCTGACATAATGACAGAATGGATGGTAGGACAGAACAGACAGAACTGACCAAACTAAAGAACCAACAGAATGACAAAAGAGACAGAACGACAGAAGAGACAGAACGGACAGAACGACAGGACAGAGAGATCCAATGGAACGACAGAACAGACAGAACAGATAGAAGGACAGAACAGACAGAATTACAGATCTAACAGAACAGACAGAACAACGGAACAGAGAGAACGATAGAAACGACAGAAGGACAGAACAGACAGAACAAATCAAGTGACAGAACAGGCAGAACGCCAGAACTGACCGAAGGACAGAACCGACAGACCGACAGAACTGACCGAAGGACAGAACCAACAGAACGACAAAACTGACATAATGACAGAACGGATGGAACGACAGAATGGACAGAACAAAAAAATGGACAGAATGACAGAACCGACAGAACGACAGTAGTGACAGAACGGACAGAACAAAAAAATGGACAGAATGACAGAACAGACAGAACAACAGAACTGACAAAATGAACAGAATGACAGAACGGACAGAACGATAGAATGACATAACTGACAGAATGACAGAACTGACAGAACTGACAAAACGACAGAATTGACAGAACAGACAGAACGACAGAACAGACGGAACAACAGAACCGACAGAACAACAGAACAGGCAGAATGACAGAACTGAGGAATGAACAGAATGACAGAATAGACAGAACGACAGGACTGACAGACTGAGGGAACTGACAGGATGACAGAATGACAGAATAGAGAGAACGACAGAACGAACAGAACCAACAGAACTGACAGAACCAACAGAACGAAAGAACAGACCGAACGGGCAGAACCAACAGAACGAAAGAACAGACCGAACGGGCAGAACCAACAGAACGACAGAAAAGACAGAACGGACAGATCGAAAGGACGGAGAGAATGAAAGAAATGATAGAACGGAGAGAACGACAGAACGAACAGAATGACAGAACAGACAGAACGAAAGAACAGACAGAACAACAGAACTGACAAAATGAACAGAATGACAGAACGGAAAGAACGATAGAATGGCAGAACAGACAGAACAGACAAATTGACAGAATTGGCAGAACTACAGAACCGACAGAACTGACAGAACAAAAGAAGTGACAGAACAGACAGAACGACAGAACTGACAGAACGAAAGAACCAACAGAACGACAGAAGAGACAGAACGGACAGAACACATAGAATTACAGAACCAACAGAATGACAGAACGGACAGAACGGACAGAACAGTCAGAATGACAGAATGGAGAGATCCAATGGGACGACAGAACTGACAGAACAGACAGAAGAACAGAACAGACAGAACGACAGAACTGACAAAATGAACAGAATGACAGAGCGGACAGAACGATATAATGGCAGAACAGACAGAATGACAGACCTGACAGAACAGACAGACTGACAGAACAGACAGACTGACAGAACTGGCAGAACTACAGAACCGACAGAACGATAGAACGGACAGAACAACAGAACTGAATGAACGACAGAACTGACAGAACAGGCAGAACGACAGACGGATAGAATGACAGAATGGACAGAATATCAAAACTGCAAGAACGACAGAACTAACAGAACGAAAGAATGGATAGAATGTCAGAACTGAAAGAACGACAGAATGGACAGAATATCAGAGCGGACAGAATGACAAAACAGACAGAACGAAGGAACGGAGAGAATGTCAGAACTGACAGAACTACAGAACTGACAGCATGACACAATGGACAGAATGTCAGAACAGGCGGAATGACAGGATGGACAGGATGAACAGAACAGACTGAACTACAGAAGAGCAGATTGGACAGTATGAACAGAACAGACAGAATGACAGAACAAAAGAATGCACGGAATGAACAGAAATGACAGAATGAAAGAACAACACAATGGACAAAACAGACAGAACAACAGAATGTCAGAACTGACAGAACGGACAGAACGACAGAACAACACAATGGACAGAATTAACAGAATGACAGAATGACAGAACTGACAGAACGACAGAATGACAGAGCGGACAGAAGGAAAGAATGGACAGAATGTCAGAACTGACAGAGCGACATAACGGACAGAATGGACAGAACAGATAGAACGACAGAATGTCAGAACTGACAGAATGACAGAATGGACAGAACGAGAGAACGGAAAGAATGACAGAATGAACAGAATATCAAAACTGACAGGAATACAGAACTGACAGAACGGACAGAATGGGCATAATGTTAGAACAGACAGAACGACAGAACAGACAGAATGCCAGAACTGTCAGAACGACAGAACTGAGAGAACAGACAGAATGACAGGACGGACAGAATGACAGGACGGACAGAACTGACAGAAAAACAGAATGGGCGGAATGGACAGAACAGTCAGAACTGGCAAAACGACAGGACGGACACGATAGACAGAACGACAGAATGGACAGAATATCAGAACAGACAGAAATACAGAACGGACAGAATGTCAGAACCGACAAAAGGACAGAACAGACAGAATGGACAGAATGACAGAATGGATAGAGTATCAAAACTGAAAGAACGACAGAACTGACAGAACTGACAGAAAGACAGAATGGACAGAATGTCTGACCTGACAGAACGACAGAATGGACAGAACGGCCAGAATGAAATAATGGACAGAACGCCAGAATGGACATAAAGACAGAACAGACCGAACGACAGAACAACACAATGGACAGAATTAACAGAATGACAGAATGGGTGGAATGGACAGAACGGACAGAACGACAGAATGGGCGGAATGAACAGAACGACAGAATGGGCGGAATGGACAGAACAGTCAGATTGGACAGAACAGTCAGAACTGGCAAAACGACAGGACGGACACAACAGGCAGAATGGACAGAATATCAAAACTGACAGAAATACAGAACGGACAGAATGGACAGAATGGACAGAATGGACAGAATGACAGAATGGATAGAATATCAAAACTGAAAGAATGACAGAACTGACAGAACGAAATAATGGACAGAATGTCAGAATTGACAGTACGACAGAATGGACAGAATACCAAAACAGACACAATGACTGAATGGACAGAACGGAAAGTACGACAGAACTCACACAACAACAGAACGGACAGAACAACAAACTGACAGAACGACAGCATGGACGGAATGACAGATTTGATAGACTTTTTAAAACAGAAAGAACGACTGAACTGACAGAACTGAGAGAATGGACAGAATGTCAGAACTGACAGAATGGACAGAATGAACAGAACGGACAGAATGAAATAATGGACAGAATGAACAGAATGGACATAAAGACAGAACAGACCGAACGACAGAACAACACAATGGACAGAATTAACAGAATGACAGAACAGACAGAACGGAAAGAATGACAGAATGTCAGAACTGACAGAACGAAGAGAATGGACAGAACGACATAATAGACAGAATATCAAAACTGGCAGAAATACAGAATGGACAGAATGACAGAACAACAGAACCGACAGAACGGACACAACAGACAGAATGGGCAGAATGACAGAATGGATAGAGTATCAAAACTGACAGAACAGACAGAACAGACCGAACGACAGAACAACACAATGGACAGAATTAACAGAATGACAGAATGGGGGGAATGGACAGAACAGACAGAACTGACAGAACGGAAAGAATGACAGAATGGACAGAATGACTGAATGGACAGAACGGAAAGAACGACAGAACTCACATAACAACAGAACAACAAACTGACAGAACGACAGCATGGACGGAATGACAGATTTGATAGACTTTTTAAAACAGAAAGAACGACTGAACTGACAGAACGAAATAATGGACAGAATGTCAGAACTGACAGAATGGGGGGAATGTCAGAACTGACAGAACCAAGAGTATGGACAGAACGACATAATAGACTGAATATCAAAACTGACAGAACTGACAGAACTGACAGAATGGACAGAACAGTCAGAACGACAGAACGGACAGAATGTCAGAATGGACAGAACGACAAATCTGACAGAATGACAGAATGGATAGTATATCAAAACTGAAAGTACGACAGAACTGACAGAACTTATTGAACGACAGAACGGACAGAATGGACAAAATGAGAGAATGGACAGAACGACAGAATGGACAGAATATCAAAACTGACAGAAATACAGAACAGACAGAACAGACAGAATGGACATAATATCAAAACTGAAAGAACGACAGAACTGACCAATTGACAGAACAACACAATGTACAGAATTAACAACATGACAGAATCGGGGGAATGAACAGAACGGACAGAACGACAGAATGGACAGAACGACGGAACAGACAGAACGACCGAATGGACAGAACGACGGAACAGACAGAACGACCGAATGGACAGAACGACAGAACTGACAGAACGACCGAATGGACAGAACGACAGAACTGACAGAATGACAGAATGGACAGAACGACGGAACAGACAGAACGACCGAATGGACAGAACGACGGAACAGACAGAACGACCGAATGGACAGAACGACAGAACTGACAGAACGACAGAATGGACAGACAAGAGAACATACAGAACCACCGAAAAACAGCATGGACAGAATTAACAGAACGACAGAATGGGTGGAAAGGACAGAACAGTCAGAACTGGCAAAACGACAGGACAGACACGACAGACAGAACGGACAGAACGACAGAATGGACAGAACGAGAGAACGGATAAAACGACAGAACTGACAGAACGACAGAATGGACAGAATGGTCGGAAAGACAGAACTGATAGAACGACAGAACAGATAGAACAGACAGAATGTCAGAACTGACAGAACGACCGAATGGACAGAACGACCGAATGGACAGACAAGAGAACATACAGAACCACCCTTGTAATCAACAAAAGCAGAGGAAGTGCAGACGAACTGGCTCTCTCATCCTGCACTATCACAAAAGAGAAAGGTCGAAACTCATCACTGGAATAGATACTAACAGCCAAGTTGTCTATCTCCGAAGGAGGAACAATGGAATTCTGGCCAGGAGCACAGAAACTAATTGTTCAGCTGCAACTAACCATTAATAGACCATGTCACACAACCTGAGCCTCTGGCCTTTTGGCCAGTTTTAACATTGCAGCTTTGAGCCTCAGGGACAGACCTGCTATTTTAACATCAACTAGGCAGAACTCCAGCAGCTCGGCTAGGTAAGTAGTCTCAACCCCACATAGCCTTCTTGACTTAAAAAGTATCTGATCAATGCCTGCCAAGTCGTCTAAACACAGAAAAGCACATTGTGCGGCAGCTTCATTCATTTCAAGGATTTCCGTGTCGTTTAACCAGCCAGACACACATGGGAATGGAACCTCACCAAGAAGGAAACACCCTCTGGACTCTGACTTTAGCCTATGAAACTCATATGAACTAATATTCTTTATTCTGTGGATCCTGCACTGTTAAACTCCTTTTCTCTATCGTCCCCCCCAACACCCTTTAGTGTGTGTGTGTTTGTGTGTGCGTTTGGTGTGGGTAGCTGCTCCTTTTTCCAGGTTTTGAATGTGAAAAATAAACTAACCTTCTGAGTTAACCCTAACTCGGGTTTGCTGTGGATTATTATTATATTGGATCACAAAACCGAGCGATTTGGAAAACACACCATCAGCTATTTTTACAAACTAATTCAAAACACCTTCTCCTTTCGGACAGGCGGTAAACCAAATTTAGTGCAGTTTGGACTGTCTCTCTCCTGTCCGTAACACCTTTCTTAGGTAAGGAGGACAAAATTGTACACAATACTCTGGCTGTAAGTTCACCAAAGTCATGTATAATAGTAGTAAGACTTCTTTACTCTTATATTCCAAACCCTTTGTAATAAAGGCTAACATACTATTTGTTTTCTTAATTGCTTATTGGAGCTGCATGTAACTTTCTGTGACTGTATACAAGAATACCCATGTGACTCTGAATACCAATAATTCTCAGCCTCTCACCTTTTAAAAAATATACTGCTTTTCTATTTTTCCTACCAAAGGGGATAATTTAACATTTCTCCACGTTACATTCCACCTGCCATGTTCTTTTCTACACACCTACCCTGTCTATAGAATCATAGAACCATAGAAAAGTTACAGCACAGAAGGAGGCCATTTGGCCCATCTTGTCCATGCCAGCCCGAGGACACCCAGGTGCCCTTTCTAATCCCACCTTCCTGCACCCGGCCCATAGCCCTGCAGCTTACAGCACTTTAGGTGCAGATCCAGGTACTTTTTAAAAGAGTTTAAAGTTTCTGCCTCTATCACCAACTTGGGCAGTCTATATCTCTTTCCTAAACAAAAACAGAATTACCTGGAAAAACTCAGCAGGTCTGGCAGCATCGGTGGAGAAGAAATCAGTTAACGTTTCGAGTCCTCATGACCCTTCGGCAGAACAGTTCTGCCGAAGGGTCATGAGGACTCGAAACGTTAACTGATTTCTTCTCCGCCGATGCTGCCAGACCTGCTGAGTTTTTCCAGGTAATTCTGTTTTTGTTTTGGATTTCCAGCATCCGCAGTAGCTTTTAGCTTTTTGTTTATATCTCTTTCCTCCTCACTGTAATTTCCTCATAGCTTATTTCCATCTAACTTTGTATGATCAACAAACATAGATAAATTACACTTGGTTCCTTTATCTAAAGTCATTGATATAATTCTATGAGTGACAACTGTTTAAATCTCTGACCCAGACACCTGCAAAGTGGGCCCCATGATCTTTAGCAGTGGGGCCAATTCTTGTGCATAAGAACATAAGAAATAGGGTCAGGGGTAGACCACACAGCCCATCGAGCCTGCTCCACCATTCGATACGATCATGGCTGATCTTGGACTTCAACTCCATTTTCCCGCCCACTCCCCATATCCCTTAATTCCCCGAGAGACCAAAAATCTGTTTATCCCGTCCTTAAATGTATTTAATGATGGAGCATCCACAACCCTCTGGGGTGGAGAATTCCAAAGGTTCACAACCCTTTGAGTGAAGTAATTCCCCCTCATCTCCGTCCTAAATGGTCCACCCCTTATCCTGAGACTGAGCCCCCGTGTTTTAGATTCCCCGACCAATGGAAACAATCTCTCAGAGTTCACCCTGTCAAACCCCTTCACAATCTTGAAGGTTTCAATACGATCCCCTCTCATTCTTCCAAAATTCAGAGAATATAGACCCAATTTACTCAACCTCTCATCATAGGACAACCCTCTCATCCAAGGGATCAATCTAGTGAACATTTGCTGTACTGCCTCTAATACAAGTATAGGCACAAATATTTATTCAATGTCTGCCATTCCCCATGATTGAATCTGGTCATCCCACTCCTAGATTGGTCTACTTTGTACCTCTTTTACACCTGAACTACAGCACATTCCAATTTCCACCCTTGGAAGTCTTGTCTGTGTAATAAAGGACCCAATTTTAATGAACGAAAATCCCCATCCCCTCCCCTAGCCACTGGTCACATGCTGAGGGCAGAGGACAAAGTTCCCACTGATGGTGAAGAGTTATGAGGTTGGATGGAGCCTGGGAAGGAGGTAGAGTCTGAATTATCTCCAAGCCTGCCAGAGAGGCCATTCCCAGAATAAGTGGAGTTTTGGGTGTTTGGTGCATATCAAAGGTTGAAGGTTAATGTTCAATATTGCACCTGTGTAAAAGAGGCACACTCCAATGCCCCTTCAGCTCACTCTTTACTGCACTCTTTCAATCCCCCGATAAAGATATTCAGGTCCTGAGATACCTTTTAAACAAGCACATGTTTCAGAAAGACTGTTCAGCTTGATCAAAGGAAAAAGTCTAATTTCGTGCAGATTGGAGTCCTCGGTAGGTTTTTTTTAACCTGTGCAGATGTGTGTTATCTTTGCTATGGAGACTGGGCTCTGTTTTCTTTGTTACCGTGGTAACTGAAGGCTTTCTGGCGCAAGCCCTTTGCTCCTCCTTGAGCTTTCAAAGCGTCTGCTGAG
The DNA here is from genome assembly GCF_964194155.1 of Cetorhinus maximus. Taxonomy (NCBI): domain Eukaryota; kingdom Metazoa; phylum Chordata; class Chondrichthyes; order Lamniformes; family Cetorhinidae; genus Cetorhinus; species Cetorhinus maximus. The sequence continues at coordinate 616,976 of NW_027596159.1, forward strand.
CAAGACAAAGAAAGGCCGGCAGTAATTCGGGACTGAAAAATCCACCAGCATTTTATATTCGCACATTTATTCTCCATGATTTGCAGTAACTCTGCGATGTATTATTATTTATCTCATTGGAAATATGGGGAAAAATAAGTTTACGTCCGACAAACTGTACCATTTGAATCGATAACTCATACGAAAATAAGCATGATTTTGAATTTTGTAATAAAAATAATGGATTTGCAAATTAATTTCCAGTCCGGTTCAAGATCAGCATGTGGGGATGAGTTTCAACACTGACCTTTACTTGTGGAGATCAGGATCATTTGGCAGAGTTCAGTAATCTTTGTTAATATTCATCATATTTGTCGTGCAGCATTTTATTTACACGTTGTGGATTGGCAGTTGTACACTGTAGCCAGAGTGATGAGAAATGAGTAGACGTCTCAGGTGGTCACTATTCTGTTTATGCTGCAAAGTGGTTACGTTAATCCAGGCTACTGGGATTATGTCGAATTACATGGAAATTACAACACGGAAATAGGCCATTCGGTCCATCCAGCGCACGTTGGCATCTATTCTCCACATGGTTCTCTTAATTTATCCCCCTTTCCCTCAACACCTAGCAAAACTATTATTAAATGTTGACATTGATTTTGCTGCAAGCACTAACATTCCACAGGTTGTTTGTAAAAATGTTTCTTTCTTTCCTAGATCTGTTGTGTTTGATCTTTTTTCTATTTCCCCTCAATCTGGAAAAAAATCTATTTCTGTCAGTTCTGTTGCCGTTGCTTCATCAAGTTAAATACCTCTTACCAAATCAGCCCATAATCTTGGCTGTGCTAATGAAAGCAGCTCCAACTTCTCTAGTCTTTCTTTTTATTTCTGTTCCCTCACATCAGGCAGCATCCCAGTGAATCTGAGTTGTTCCCTGTCTATTCCCTCAACATCCTACCTGTGTCGTCAAGCCCAAAACTGCCCTCAATCTCCAATTGTTCCAGGCCCTGTGACAATGGCCATGTGGTAGGGTGGAGCATATAGGGAGAAATCATTGGAGCTTGTCAGAAAGGCATGGCGATAATCATGGGAGATTTTAATTTACATATAGACTGGAAAAGTAAGATGGGCAAAAATAGTCCGGATGAGGAGCACATTGAATGCTTTTGGGATAGTTTCTTAGAACAGCATGTTCTGGAGCCAACCAGAGAGCTGGCTATACTAGTCCTGGTATTGAACAATGAGATGGGGGTAATTAACAGTCTCATATTGAAGGCTCCCCTAGGTAGTAGCGACCATGATATGATTGACTTTTACATTCAGTTTGAGGGAGGGAGGAGCGGGTCCGAGACTATGTTTTTAAACTTAAATAAGGGCAATTATGAGGACATGAAAGCTGAGCTGGCAAAAGTGAATTGGCAAATGAGGTTAAGGGATAGGTCAGTAGGAATGCAGTGGCTAATATTTAAGGGAATATTTCAGAATGCACAGAATAGATACATTCCAATGAGTAAGAAAAAGCCCAAAGGACGGACACATCATCCATGGTTAACTAGAAAGATTAAAGACACTATCAAACGTAAAGAAAAAGCATATAATTGTGCAAAGACAGGTGGCAAGTCAGAAGATTGGACAGAATATAAGGAACAGCAAAAATGACTAAAAGACCAATAAGGAGGGAAAATTAGAATATGAGAGAAAGCTAGCCAGAAATATAGGGGAGTTTTGTCCTTGGCTTGTGGGATTGGTGGGGGTGGGTGGGGGCAGTTAGGAAGCTGCCCGCCACCTGCAATCGGCGGCGGTCCGCGATTTTACACAGACGGGCCTTTTAAGTCCAGCCCAGTGTGATACGTGAGGGGCATCGCTGAGCATGCGGGCGGGGGGAGGAGTGCGAGTGGGCCTAGCGCAAAATTCACGCATGCGTGCGAGAGAGCACAGAAAAATCTCCCTGAGGCACGGAGCTGCCCCAGGGGGATGAAGAATATATTGAAACAATTAATGAGCATCTGAAAAATTTAATGAAACATGTTCCCTCCTGTGGCTCTGTCACATGAGCAGGGACATACTTTTAATTAAAAAATAAAGTTTTTATTTGATTTTTATTTGCTTTTGGAAAACTCATCCCACCCGCGGATGAGGTTTCCGAAAAAGTGCAAAGGCTGCTTGGCCTTTTCGCCTGTCCCGCCAACCGTTAGGTTCTACTGGCAGTGAAAAAAATAAACTCAATTGGTAAATTGGTGGACTTAACAGGCCTTTTAATTGTCGGCGGGCACATGGCCGGCTCCATCACATGCCCACTGACCGGACTGTCACGCGACTGCGCGTTGGTGTCAGCACGTTTGGCCGACATCATCACGCGTCATTTCACGCTCGGTCGGGTCGGACGCATGCCCACCAGCCGAGCTAAAAATTCTGGCCACAAAAACAGATAGTAAGAGTTTTTATAAATACTTTAAAAAAGATACCAGTTAACGAAGTGAGCATTGTTCCTCTAGAAAGTGAGTGTCGGAAATTGATAATGGAAAACAAGGAGAAGGCAGATGAATTGAACAGGTATTTTGCATCTGTTTTCACCTTAGAGGATACAAGTAACATCCCAGAAGCAGCTATAAACCAGGAAATGGAAGGGAGGAACTCAGGAAAATTACAGTCACCAGAGAAATGGTACTGAGTAAATTGTTGGAGCTGCAGACTGACAAGAGCCCGGGTCCTGACAGACTTCACCCGAGGGTCTTAATAGAAGTGTCTAGTGCGATAGTTGCTGCATTGGTTTTAATTTTCCAAAACTCCCTAGGATCGGGGAAGGTCCCATTAGATTGGAAGATAGCAAATGTAACTCCATTATTCCAAAAGGGAGGAAGACAGAAAGCGAGAAACTATAGGCCAGTTAGCTTAACATCTGTTGCAGGGAAAATATTAGAAGCTTTTATTAAATAAGTTATAGCAGGGCACTTGGATAAGTTCAATGTCATCAGGCAGAGTCAACATGGTTTTGTGAAAGGGAAATTGTGTTTAACCAACTTAATGGAGTTCTGTGAGGAGGTAACTTGTGCTGTGGATAAAGGGGAACTGGTGGATGTACCAGAAGGCATTTGGTAAAGTGCCACATCAAAGGTTATTGCGGAAAATAAAAGCTCCTGGTGTAGGGGGTAACATATTGGCATGGATAGAAGATTGGCTAGCTAAGAGGAAGTAGCGAATAGGCATAAATAGGTCTTTTTCAGGTTGGCAGGTTGTAATGAGTGGCTTGCCACAGGGATCAGTGTTGGGACCTCAAATGTTTACAATTTATATCAATGATTTGGATGAAGGGATGGATGGGATGGTTGCCAAATTTGCTGATGACAAAAAGATAGGTGGGAAAGTAAGTTGTGAATAGGACATAAGGAGGCTACAAAAAGACATAGATTAAGTGAGTGGGCAAAGATCTAGCAAATGGAGTATAATTTGGGAAATTGTGAAATTGTCCATTTTGGCAGGAGGAATAAAAGAGAAGCATATTATCTAAATGGTGAGAGATTGCAGAACTCTGAGATGCAGAGGTACCTGGGTGTCCCAGTACAAGAATCACAAAAGGCTAGTATGCAAATACAGCAAGTAATAAGAAAAGTTAATAGATCATTATCATTTATTGAGAGGGGGATTGAATACAAAAGTAGAGAGGCTATACTTTTGTTGTACAGGACACTAGTGAGACCACAGTGGGAGTACTGCATACAATATTGGTCACCTTATTTAAGGAAGGATGTTAATGCATTGGAAGCAGTTCAGAGAAGGTTTACTAGACTAATACCTGGAATGGGTGGGTTGTCTTATGAGGAAAGGTTGGACAGGTTAGGCTTGTATCCACTGGAGTTTAGAAGAGAAAGAGGCGACTTGATTGAAACATACAAGACCCTGGGGGGTCTTGACAGGATAGATATGGAGAGGATATTCCCTCTTGTGAGTGAGTCTAGAACTAGGGGTCACAGTTTAAAAATAAGGGGTCACTGTTTAAAACAGAGGTGAGGTGAATTTTTTTTTCACTCAGAGGGTCATGAGCCTTTGGAACTCCCTTCCTGAAAAAGCGGTGGAAGCAGAGTTTTTGAATATTTTTAAGGCAGAGGTGGATAGATTCTTGGTAAGCAAGGGTTATCAGGGGTTATCAGGGGTAGGTGGGATGTAGATTTGAGGTTATTATCAGATCAGCCATGATCTTATTAAATGGCGGAGTAGTCTTGAGGGGCTGAATGGCCTACTCCTGCTCCTTGTTCGTATGTTCATCTGCGGGCATCGCTGGCTGGGCTAGGATTTATTGCCCATCCCTAATTGCCCTTGAGAAGGTGGTGGTGAGCTGCCTTCTTGAACCGCTGCAGTCCCTGTGGTGTAGGTACACCCACAGTGCTGTTAGAGAGGAAGTTCCAGGATTTTGACCCAGCGACAGTGAAGGAACGGCCGATATATTTCCAAGTTAGGATGGTGAGTGACTTGGGGGAGATTCCAGGTGGTGGTGTTCCCATCTATCTGCTGCCCTTGTCCTTCTAGATAGTAGCAGTTGTGGGTTTGGATGGTGCTGCCTAAGGAGCCTTGGTGAATTCCTGCAGTGCATCTTGTAGATGGTACACACTGCTGCTACTGTGCGTCGGTGATGAAGGGTGTGAATGTTTGTGGATGGGGTGCCAATCAACCGGGTTGCTTTGTCTTGGGTGGTGTCAAGCTTCTTGGGTGTTGTGGGAGCTTCACTCACCCAGGCAAGTGGGGAGTATTCCATCACACTCCTGACTTGTGCCTTGTAGATTGTTATGGCACAGCTGATGGTCAATGCTGAGCTGCTCAAATCCGAAAGGGAAACTTGATACAACTGCCATGGCTGTTTTGCAATTTGTATAAATTTCTAGATATGTGCCTTGAATTCAGTAGGAATAAGACCACCAAGTCTTATAGGTTTTACAAACCTAGATTAAACATTTATTAATAAGAGAAATAATTTTTAAATACATGCATAGATTTATAAATTACTACGACGATAACTTCTAAATCCTCTAATTAATCTAATTCCCAGTTACACTTTCATTAAGGTAACAATGAGACACACAGATTTTTAACTGCTGGCCCAGCCAGCGAAGCCCACATTTCGTGAATGAATAAAAAACAACCCAGGCAAAGAAACATGAGACCCTGAGCAATCCAATTCAAAGTGAGTTTCCTTAACTTCAGTTCTTTGGAGACAGCTGCTTGAGGCGTAGATGCTGAAGGCTTTTTCACACTTGTAAGATCTTAAAATGCCTCCCCTTACACACAGCCCTTGCTCCTTTATACATATTTTCCCCTTTGAATGCAAATTCCCATTGTTTCACTATGTCTTTGGACTTTACCTTTCTGATAATAAAAATCTCTTACATTACCAATTTTACCAGTAATTTTTGGGAAAAGTAAATGCACAGGCCAGAATTTTTCACTGAGCGGGTGGGCCGCATCCGACCTGCTCGAGCGTAAATGATGCGCGAGGACATCGGGTGAGCATCCTGCTGTCATCGTGTGCTCGTGCGATATTTTGGTCAGCGGGCGTGTATGGAAGCCGGCAGCACCCGCCGCCAATTAACAGGCCCATTAAAGTAATAATTTAATGCACTTTCTCACTGCCAGGTGGCTTTTGGATTTTTATGAATTCTCATCCATGGCCGGGATGAGGTTTCCAACAGGAATTAAAAATAAAATAAAAATGTTTAAATCTCGTTTATAACATGTCCCTGCTCATGTGACAGAGTCTCATGAGGGGACATGTTTTTAACATTTTAAAATTCTTTACTCATGTTGTTAAAAGTCTTCAGCTCCCTGAGGCAGCTCTGTGCCTTCAGGGAGTTTTCAGTGCACGCACCTGTGCACATGTGTAAACTTGCGTGCTTGCCCTCCTCCCCAGCAGCGCTCAGCATCTCAGCCGTTAATTGACCAGCCAGTGTGAAATCGCGGCCGGGGCCACTCCCCAGCCCGCCTGCCTCGCCCGCCTGGTGAGGTAAAAATCTTGCCCCCTGTTTCTTAACTTCCACCGGCTAAGTGTAATATCTCACAGCCTCTTTTGAAACCAATCTAGCCTGGTTTATTTAAAAATGCTAATGTTCACTTGACACCTCTGTTTACCTACTTAACAGTTCAAACCTATCTTGACTTCTATTACATCAAAGCCTTCAGACCAGCTGCCTTTAATTAAATTAAGTCTCACACACACACACAGACACACACATACAGACACACACACACAGACACACAGACAGACACACACACACACAGACACACACACAGACACACACACAGACACACACACAGACACACACAGACCCTGTTATTACTCGACTTTATAATAAATTCCAATAACATTATGAAAATTATTGTATGTTCCTGACAAGAAGGTGAACAGGCTTTTGGGAGTCAGGGGGTGAGTTACTCACTGCATATTGTTGAAGAACTAGCTGAACCACTAGCCTAACTGTCCAAGTACAGCTACAGGTGTCTACCCAAAGCAGTGCAAAATTGCCCGGCTATTCTTGATCACTAAAAGCAGGACAAATCTAATCCAACCAACACTTTTTTAAATTTTCTTTCACAGGATGTGGGTGTCACTGGCTAGGCCAGCATTTATTGCCCATCCCTAACTGCCCTTGAGAAGGTGGTGGTGAGTCACCTTTTCAACTGCTGCAGTCCATGTGGTGTAGGTACACCCACAGTGCTTTTAGGGAGGGAGTTCCAGGATTTTGACCCAGCGACAGTGAAGGAATGGTGATATATTTCCAAGGATGGTGAGTGGTTTGGAGGGGAACTTCCAGGTGGTGGTGTTCCCATGTGTCTGCTGCAGAATTCCTAGCCTCTGACCTGCTCTTGTAGCCACAGTATTTATATGGCTAGTCCAGTTCAGTTTCTGGTCAATGGTAACCCCCAGAATGTTGATAATGGGGGATTTGGCAATGGTAATGCCATTGAATGCCAAGGGGCGATGGTTAAATCTTGTTGGAGATGGTCATTGCCTGGCACTTGAGTGGCACAAATGTTACTTGCCACTTGTCAGCCCAAGCCTGGATATTGTCCAGGTCTTGCTGCATTTGGACATGGATTGTTTCAGTATCTGAGGAGATGCGAATGGTGCTGAACATTGTGCAATCATCAGTGAACATCCTCACTTCTAATCTTATGATAGTAATCGTGGGCAGTCATGGAGAATGGTCATTGTGAGCAGCAATGGTTGCAACCATGGTGAGCAGTCATGGTGAGGACGCAAGGTGAGTAATAATGGTGAGCAACAATGGTGAGTAGGAATGGTGAAAAGTCATGTTCAGCACTCATGGTGCGCAGCAAGTATGAGCAGAAATGGTGAGCAGAAATGGTGAGCAGCAATGGCGAGCAGCATTCGTGCGCAGCAAAGGTGTGCTGTCATGGTGAGGAGCAATGATGAGCTACAATGACGATCAATCAAAGAGAATTGTTTTTGTGAGCAGCAATGGTGGATAGTCAGGGTGAACAGACATGGTGAACAGTAATTGTGAGCAGTAATGATGAGCAGCAATGCTGAGCACAAATTGTGAGCAAGAATGGCTAGCAGTAATGGTGGACAGCAATGGGCAGCAGTCATGGCGAGGAGACATGGTGAGCAGCAATGGTGAGCAACAATGATAAGTAGCAATGATGAGCAATCATGTTGTGCAGTCATGGCGAGCAGTCCTGGTGAGCAGTCATGGTGAGCAGCAATGGACAGCAGCAGTGCGAGCAGTAATGTTGAACACCAATTGTGAGCAGAAATGGCGAGCAATAATGGTGGGCCATCATGGAGAATAGCTATTGTGAGAAGCAATGGTGAGTAGCCATGGTGAGCAGTCACAGTGACAACTCAAGGTGAGTAGTAATGGTGTTCAACAATGGTGAGTAGGAATGGTGAACAGTCATGTTGATCAGTCATGGTGAGCAAGATTGAGCAGAAATGGTGAGCAGTCATGGTGAGCAAAAATAGTGCGCAGCAACGGTGAGCATTCTTGGTGAGCAGCAATGGTATGCTGTCCTTGTGAGGTGCAATGATGAGCAACAATGACGAGCAGTCATGTTGAATTATTATTGTGAGCAGCATTGATGGGCAGTCAGGGTGAACAGTAATATTGAACAGTAATGGTGAACAGTAATTGTGAGCAGCAATGCAGAGCAGCAATGTTGAACACCAATTGTGTGCAAAAATGGTGAGCAGTAATGGTGGACAGCAATGGGCAGCAGTCATGGTCAGGAGACATGGTGAGCAGCAATGTTGAGCAACAATGGTGAGTGGCAGTGGTGAGCAATCATGGTGTGCAGTCATGGTGAGCAGTCAAGGTGATCAGTCATGGTGAGCAGCAATGGACAGCAGCAGTGCGAGCAGTAATGATGAACACCAATTGTGAGCAGAAATGGTGAGCAATAATGTTGGGCAGTTATGGAGATTAGTCATTGTGAGAAGCAATGGTGAGCAGCCATGGTGAGCAGTCATTGTGACGACTCAAGGTGAGTAGTAATTGTGAGTAACAATGGTGAGTAGGAATGTTGAACATTCATGTTGATCAGTCATGGTGAGCAGCAAGATTGAGCAGAAATGATGAGCAGCAATGGCGAGCAAAAATAACGTGCAGCAATGATGACCAATCATGGTGAGCATCAATGGTGCAATTTCATGGTGAGGAGCAATGATCAGTGGCAATGATGATTAGTCATGGAGAATTGTTATTGTGAGCAGCAATGGTGGGTAGTCAGGGTGAACAGTCATTTTGAATAGTCATGGTGAACAGTAATGGTGAGCAGCCATGGTGAGCAGCAATGTTGAACACCAATTGTGAGCCAAAATTGTGCTCAGTAATGGTGGACAGCAATTGGCAGCAGTCATGGCGAGGAGACATGGTGAGCAGCAATGTTGAGCAACAATGGTGAGTAGCAATGGTGAGCAAGCATGTTGTGCAGTCATGGTGAGAATTCATGGTGAGCAGTCACGGTGAGCAGCAAAGGTGAGCAGAAGTGCGAGCAGCAATGTAGAACACCAATTATGAGCAGAAATGGTGAGCAGAAATGGTGGGACGTCATGGAGAATGGTCATTGTGAGCAGCAATGGTGAGCAACCATCGTGAGCAGTCATGGAGAGGACTCAAGGTGAGTAGTAATGGTGAGCAACAATGGTGAGTAGGAATGGTGGACAGTCATGTTGAGCAGTCATGGTGAGCAGCAAGACTGAGCAGAAAGTGAGCAGTCATGGTGAGCAAAAATAGTGTGCAGCAATGGTGAGCAATCTTGGTGAGCAGCAATGGTGTGCTGTCCTTGTGAGGTGCAATGATGAGCAACAATGACGAGAAGTCATGGTGAATTATTATTGTGAGCAGCATTGGTGAGCAGTCAGGGTGAACAGTAATATTGAACAGTAATTGTGAGCAGCAATGCAGAGCAGCAACGTTGAACACCAATTGTGTGCAAAAATGGTGAGCAGTAATGGTGGACAGCAATGGGCAGGAGTCATGGTCAGGAGACATGGTGAGCAGCAATGTTGAGCAACAATGGTGAGTAGCAACGGTGAGCAATCATGATGTGCAGTCATGGTGAGAGTTCATGGTGAGCAGTCACTGTGAGCAGCAAAGGTGAGCAGAAGTGCGAGCAGCAATGTTGAACAGCAATTATGAGCAGAAATGGCGAGCAGTAATGGTTTGAAGTCATGGAGAATGGTCATTGGGAGCAGCAATGGTGAGCAATCATGGTGAGCAGTCATGGCGAGGACTCAAGGTGATTAGTAATGGTGAGCAACAGTGGTGAGTGGGAATGGTGAACAGTCATGTTGAGCAGTTATGGTGAGCAGCAAGATTGAGCAGAAATGATCAGCAATGGCGAGCAAAAATAATGCGTAGCAATGGTGAGCAATCTTGGTCAGCAGCAATGGTGTGCTGTCATGGTGAAGAGCAATGATGAGCAACAATGACGATCAGTCACGGAGTATTCTTATTGTGAGCCGTAATGGCGGGTAGTCAGGGTGAACAGTAATAGTGAACAGTCACGGTGAACCGTAATTGTGAGCAGCAATTGTGAGAAGCAATGTTGAACACCAATTGTGAGCATAAATGGCAAGCAGTAATGGTGGAAAGCAATGTGCAGCAGTCATGGCGAGGAGACATGGTGAGCATCAATGGTGAGTAGCAATGATGAGCAATCATTTTGTGCAGTCATGGTGAGCAGTCAAGGTGATCAGTCATGGTGAGCAGCAATGGACAGCAGCAGTGTGAGCAGTAATGTTGAACACCAATTGTGAGCAGAAATGGCAAGCAATAAAGGTGGGAAGTTATGGAGAATAGTCATTATGAGAAGCAATGGTGAACAGCCATGGTGAGCAGTCATTGTGACGACTCAAGGTGAGTAGTAATGGTGAGCAACAATGGTGAGTAGGAATGTTGAACATTCATGTTGATCAGTCATGGTGAGCAGCAAGATTGAGCAGAAATGATGAGCAGCAATGGCATGCAAAAATAATGTGCAGCAATGATGAGCAATCATGGTGAGCATCAATGGTGCAATGTCATGGTGAGGAGCAATGATCAGTGGCAATGATGATTAGTCATGGAGAATTGTTATTGTGAGCAGCAATGGTGGGTAGTCAGGGTGAACAGCCATGGTGAACAGTAATTGTGAGCAGCAACGGTAAGCAGCAATGTTGAACACCAATTGTGAACAGAACTGGCGAACAGTAATGGTGGGCAGCAATGGGCAACAGTCGTGGTGAGGAGTCATGGTGAGTAGCAATGTCGTGCAAAAATAATGTGCAGCAATGATGAGCAATCATGGTGAGCATCAATGGTGCAATGTCATGGTGAGGAGCAATGATCAGTGGCAATGATGATTAGCCATGGAGAATTGTTATTGTGAGCAGCAATGGTGGGTAGTCAGGGTGAACAGTCATGGTGAACAGTAATTGTGAGCAGCAATGGTAAGCAGCAATGTTGAACACCAATTGTGAACAGTCATGGTGAACAGTAACAGTGAGCAGCCATAGTGAGCAGCAATGTTGAACACCAATTGTGAGCCAAAATGATGACCAGTAATGGTGGACAGCAATGGGCAGCAGTCATGGCGAGGAGACATGGTGAGTAGCAACAGTGAGCAATCATGTTGAGCAGCAATGGTGTGCTATCATGGTGAGGAGCAATGATGAGCAGCAATGATGAGCTGTCATGGAGAATTGTTATTGTGAGCAGCAATGGTGGGTAGTCAGGGTGAACAGTAATAGTGAACAGTAATTGTGAGCAACAATGGTGAGCAATGTTGAAAACCAATTGTGAGCAGAAATGGCGATTAGTAATAGTGGACAGCAATGTGCAACAGTGATGGTGAGGAGACATGGTGAGCAGCAATGGTGAGTAGCAATGGTGAGCAATCATGTTGAGCAGTCATGGTGAGAAGTCACGGTGAGCAGCAATGGAGAGCAGCAGTGCAAGCAGTAACTTTGAACACCAATTGTTAACAGAAATGGTGAGCAGTAATGGTGGACAGCAATGGACAGTAGTAATGGCAAGGAGACATGGTGAGTAGCAATAGTAAGCAATCATGTTGAGCAGCAATGGTGTGCTATCATGGTGAGGAGCAATGATGAGCAGCAATGATGAGCAGTCACAGAGAATTGTTATTGTGAGCAGCAATGGTGGGTAGTCAGGGTGAATCGTAATGGTGAACAGTAATTTTGAGCAACAATAGTGAGCAGCAATGTTGAACACCAATTGTGAGCAGAAATACTGAGTAGTAATGGTGGGCAGCAATGGGCAACAGTGATGGTGAGGAGATATGGTGAGCAGCAAAGTTGAGCAGCAATGGTGAGTAGCAATGGTGAGCAATCATGTTAAGCAGTCATGGTGAGCAGTCATGCTCAGCAGTCACAGAGAGCAGCAATGGTGAGCAGCAGTGTGAGCAGCAATGATGATCAATCAAAGTGTGTAACAATGGCAAGCAAAAATGGTGAGGAGAAATGATGTGCTTTAACAGTGACCAGCAATGGTTAACAGTCGTGTTGAACAGTCATGCTGAGCTGCAAGTGTGAGCAGCAATGGTGAGCATCAATGGGGAGCGGCCATGGTGTGCTGTATTGGTGAGGAGTCATGGTGAGCAGCAATAGTGATCAACAATAGTGAGTCCGAATAACGAGCAGTCCTGTTGAGAAGTTATGGTAAACAGTAATGTTGAGCAGTCATGGTGAGGAGTGGCTGTGAGCAGTAATAATGAGCAACAGTGGAGAGTAGGAATGGTGAGTAGTCATGTTGAGCAGTCAAGGTGAGCAGCCATGGTGTGCACCAATGGTGATCAGCAGTGGTGAGCAGCCATGCTGAGCAGCAAGTGTGAGCAGCAATGGTGAACAGCGATGGCGAGCAGTAATAGTGAGCAACAATGGTGAGCAATGTTGGTGAGCAGCAATGGTGTGCTGTCATGGTGAAGAGCAATGATGGAAAGCAATAAGGAGCAGTCAAGGCGAATTGCTATGGTGAACCGCAATGGTGGGTAGTCAGGGTGAACAGTAATGGTGACCAGCAATGTTTAGCAGCAATGCTGAACAGCAATTGTGTGCAGAAATGGTGAGCAATAATGGTGGGCAGCAATGGGCAGCAGTCATGGTGAGGAGACATGGCAAATGGCAATGGTGAGCAATCATGTTGAGCAGTCATGGTGAGCAGCCATGCTGAACAGACACGGTCAGCAGTAATGGCGAGCAGCAGTGCGAGCAGCAATGGTGAGCAATCAAGGCGTGTAGCAATGGTAAGGAAAAATGTTGAGGAGTAATGATGAGCTTTAGCAGTGAGCAGCAATGGTTAACAGTCATGTTGAGCAGTCATGCTGAGCAGCAATGGTGAGCATCAATGGTGAGCGGCCATGGTGAGCAGTCATGGTCAGCAGCCATGGTGTGCACCAATGGTGATCAGCAATGGTGATCAGTAATGCTGAGCAGCAATGTGTGCAGTCATGCTGAGCAGGAAGTGTGAGCAGCAATGGTGAGCAGCTGTGGCGAGCAGCAATAGCGAGCAGCAATGGTGAGCAATCTTGATGAGCAGCAATGTTGTGCTGCCATGGTGAGGAGCAATGATGAGCAGTCACGGAGAATTGTTATTGTGAGCAGCAATGGTGGGTAGTCAGGGTGAATAATCATGGTGAACAGTCATGGTGAACAGTAATTGTGAGCAGCAATGGTGAGCAGCAATGTTGAACACCAATTGTGAGCAACAATGGCGAGCAGTAATGGTGGACAGCAATGGGCACCAGTCATGGCGAGGAAACATGGTGAACAGCAATGTAGAGCAACAATGGTGAGTAGCAATGGTGAGCAATCACGTTGAGCAGCAATGGTGTGCTGTCATGGTGAGGAGCAATGATGAGCAGCAATGATGAGCAGTCATGGAGAATTCTTATTGTGAGCTGCAATGGTGGGTAGTCAGGGTGAACACTCATGGTGAACAGTAATTGTAAGCAGCAATGGTGAGCATCAATGGTGAGGAATAATGATGAGCAGTGATGGTGAGCAATCTTGGTGAGCAGCAATGGTGTGCTGTCATGGTGAAGAGCAATGATGAGCAGCATTAACGGGCAGTCACAGAGAATTGTTATTGTGAGCAGCAATGGTGGGTAGTCAGGGTGAATAATCATGGTGAACAGTCATGGTGAACAGTAATTGTGAGCAGCAATGGTGAGCAGCAATGTTGAAAACCAATTCTGAGCAGAACTGGCGAACAGCAATGGTGGGCAGCAATGGGCAACAGTGATGGTGAGGAGACATGGTGAGCAGCAATGTTGAGCAACAATGCTGATTGGAATGGTGAGCAGTCATGCTGAGCAGTCACGGTGAGCAGCAATGGCGAGCAGCAGTGCGGGCAGCAATGTTGAGCAATCACCATGTAATGGTAAGCAAAAATGGTGAGGAGGAATGATGAGCTTTAATAGTGAGCAACAATGATTAACAGTCATGTTGAACAGTCATGCTGAGCAGCAAGTGTGAGCAGCAATGGTGAGCATCAATGGTGAGCATCAATGGTGAGCAACAATGGTGAGCATCAATGGTGAGCATCGATGGTGAGTAGTAATGGTAGCAGCAATAGTGAGCAACAATAGTGAGTCGGAATGATGAATAGTCATGGTGAGAAACAATGGTGAGTAGCAATGGTGACCAAACAAAGGGTGTCAAAATGGTGAGCTCAAATTATGAGGAGAAATTATATTACAACAATGAGCAGCAATGGCTAACAGTCATGTTTAGTAGCAATGGCGAGCTGAAATATTGATCAGTCATTCTGAGCAACAATGGTGAGTAGGAATGGTGAGCAGTAATTTTGAGCAGTCATAGTGAGCAGTAATGGTGAGCAGTCATGGCAAGCAGCTATGGGGAACAGGAATGGTGGGAAGTCATAGTAAGGTGTTGCTGTGTGCAGCAATAGTGAGAAACAATGGTGAGCAGGAATGGTGAACATTCACGTTGAGCAGTCATGGGGAGCAGCCATGGTGTGTACCAATAGTGAGCAGCAATGGTGAGCAGCAATATTGAGCAAAAATGGTGAGGGAGAATGATGAGTTTTACCAGTGAGCAGTAATGGTGAGCAGTCACGTTGAGCAGCAATAGTGAGCACAATGGTGAGTAGTAACTGTGAGCAATAATGGTGAACAGTCGATGTGAGCAGCAGTTATGAGCTGAATTGGAGGGAAGCAATGGTGAGCCATCATGGTGAGCAGCAATCGTGAGCAGTAATAGTGAACAGACATTGTGAGCAGTAATGGTGTGCAACAATGGATAGCAGCCAAGGTGAGCAGCAATCGCGGCCTGTCATGGTGAGGAGTGACCGTGAGCTGCAATAGTGAGCAACGATGATGAGTAGGAACGGTGAGCAGTTATATCAAGCAATCATGGTGAGCAGCCATGGTGTGCACCAATGGTGAGCAGCAATAGTGAGCAGCAATGATGAATAGCAATGTTGAACAGTCATGGTGAGCAGTGGCTGTGAGCAGTAATAGTGAGAAACATTGGTGAGTAGGAATGGTGAGTAGTCATGTTGAGCAGTCATGGTGAGCATCCATTGTGTGCACCAATGCTGATCAGAAATGGTGAGCAGTCATGGTGATCTGCAATGGTGAACAGCGATGCTGAGCAGCAAGTGTGAGCAGCAATGGTGAACAGCAATGGCGAGCAGCAATAGCGAGCAGCAATAGTGAGTAGTAATGGTGAACAGTAATGGTGAGCAGCAATGATGAGCAGCAATGTTGATCACAAATTGTGAGCAGAAATGGCAAGTAGTAATGGTGGGCAGCAATGGGCAGCAGCCATGGCGTGGAGACATGGTGAGCAGCAATGTTGAGCAACAATGGTGAGTAGCAACGGTGAGCAATCATGTTGAGCAGTAATGGCGAGCAGTCATGCTGAGCAGTCACGGTGAGCAGCAATAGCGAGCAGCAATGTTGAGCACCAATTGTAAGTAGAAATGGCGAGCAGTAATGGTGGGCAGTCATGGAGAATAGTCATTTCGAGCAGCAATGGTGAGCAACCATGTTGAGCAGTCATGGTGAGGACTCAAGGTGAGTAGTAATGGTGAGCAACAATTGTGAGTAGGAATGGTGAACAGTCATGTTGAGCAGTCATAGTGAGCAGCAAGTATGAGCAGCAATGGTGGGCAGCAATAGTGCACAGCAATGGTGAGCAATCTTGGTGAGGAGCAATGGTGTTCTGTCATGGTGATGAGCAATGATGAGCAGCAATGAAGAGCAGTCATGGAGAATTGTTATTGTGAGAAGAAATGGTGGGTAGTCAGGGTGAACAATAATGGTGGACAGTCATGCTGAGCAGCAAGTGTGAGCAGCAATGGTGAGCATCAATGGTGAGCGACCATGGTGAGCAGTCATGGTGAGCAGCAATGATGAACATCAATGGCGAGCAGCAATAGTGAGCATCAATGGTGATGAGTAATTGTGAGCAGCAATAGTGAGCTACAATAGTGAGTCGGAATGACGAGAAGTCATGTTGAGCAGTTATGGTGAACAGTAATGTTGAGCACTCATGGTGAGGAGTGGCTGTGAGCAGTAATAGTGTGCAACAGTGGTGTTTAGGAATGGTAAGTAGTCATGTTGAGCAGTCATGTTGAGCAGTTATGGTGAGCAGCAAGTATGAGCAGCAATTGCGAGCAGCAATAGCGACCAGCAATGTTGAGCAATCTTGGTGAGCAACAACATTGAACACCAGTTGTGAGTGGAAATGGCGAACAGTAATGGTGGGCAGAGTTGGGCAACAGTCAAGGCGAGGAGACATGGTGAGTAGCAATGGTGAGCAATCATGCTGAGCAGTCATGATGAACAGTCATGCTGAGCATTCACGGTGAGCAGCAATGGCGAGCAGCAGTGCGAGCAGCAATGGTGAGCAATCAACTTGTGTAGTAATGGTAAGCAAAAATGGTGAGGAGGAATGATGAGCTTTAACAGTGAGCAGCAATGGTTAACAGTCATGTTGAACAGTCATACTGAGCAGCAAGTGTGAGCATCAATGGTGAGCTGCCATGGTGAGCAGTCATGGTGAGCAGCAATGGTGACCTACCATGGTGAGCAATGATAGTGAACAGTAATGGTGAGAAATAATGCTGAGCAGTGATGGTGAGCAATCTTGGTGAGCAGCAATGGTGTTCTGTCATGGTGATGAGCAATGACGAGCAGCAATGATGAGCAGTCACGGAGAATTGTTATTGTGAGAAGAAATGGTGGGTAGTCAGGGTGAACAGTAATGGTGGACAGTCATGCTGAGCAGCAAGTGTGAGCAGCAATGGTGAGCATTAATGGTGAGCGGCCATGGTGAGCAGTCATGGTGAGCAGTCATGGTGAGCAGCAATGATGAACATCAATGGCGAGCAGCAATAGTGAGCATCAATGGTGATGAGTAATTGTGAGCAGCAATAGTGAGCTACAATAGTGAGTCGGAATGACGAGAAGTCATGTTGAGCAGTTATGGTGAACAGTAATGTTGAGCACTCATGGTGAGGAGTGGCTGTGAGCAGTAATAGTGTGCAACAGTGGTGTTTAGGAATGGTAAGTAGTCATGTTGAGCAGTCATGGTGAGTAGCCACGGTGTGCACCATGGTGATCAGCAATGATAAGCAGTCATAGTGAGCAGTAATGTTGAGCAGTCATATTGAGCAGTTATGGTGAGCAGCAAATATGAGCAGCAATTGCGAGCAGCAATAGCGACCAGCAATGTTGAGCAATCTTGGTGAGCAACAACGTTGCACACCAGTTGTGAGTGGAAATGGCGAACAGTAATGGTGGGCTGAGTTGGGCAACAGTCAAGGCGAGGAGACATGGTGAGTAGCAATGGTGAGCAATCATGTTGAGCAGTCATGGTGAGCGGTCATGCTGAGCATTCACGGTGAGCAGCAATGGCGAGCAACAGTGCGAGCAGCAATGGTGAGCAATCAACTTGTGTAGTAATGGTAAGCAAAAATGGTGAGGAGGAATGATGAGCTCTAACAGTGAGCAGCAATGGTTAACAGTCATGTTGAACAGTCATACTGAGCAGCAAGTGTGAGCATCAATGGTGAGCATCAATGGTGAGCTGCCATGGTGAGCAGTCATGGTGAGCAGCAATGGTGACCTACCATGGTGAGCAATAATACTGAACAGTAATGGTGAGAAATAATGCTGAGCAGTGATGGTGAGCAATCTTGGTGAGCAGCAATGGTGCAGTGTCATGGTGAAGAGCAATGATGAGCAGCATTAACGAGCAGTCACAGTGAATTGTTAATTGTGAGCAGCAATGGTGGGTAGTCAGGGTGAACAGTCATGGTGAACAGTCATGGTGAACAGTAATTGTGAGCAGCAATGGTAAGCAGCAATGTTGAACACCAATTGTGAACAGAACTGGCGAACAGTAATGGTGGGCAGCAATGGGCAACAGTCGTGGTGAGGAGTCATGGTGAGCAGCAATGTTGAGCAACAATGGTGAGTAGCAATGGTGAGCAATCATGTTGAGCAGTCATGGTGAGCAGTCATGCTAAGCAGTCACGGTGAGCAGCAATGGCGAGCAGCAGTGCGAGCAGCAATGTTGAGCAATCACCTTGTAATGGTAAGCAAAACTGGTGAGGAGGAATGATGAGCTTTAATAGTGAACAGCAATGATTAACAGTCATGTTGAACAGTCATGCTGAGCAGCAAGTGTGAGCAGCAATGATGAGCAGCAATGGTGAGCAGCCATGGTGAGCAGTCATGGTAAGCAGTCATGGTGAGCAGCAATGGTGAGCATCAATGGTGAGGAGTAATGGTGAGCAGCAATAATGTGCAACAATAGTGAGTCGGAATGATGAGAAGTCATGGTGAGTAGTAATGGTGACAAAACAAGGGGTGTCGAAATGGTGAGCTCAAATTGTGAGGAGAAATTATATTATAACAGTGAGCAGCAATAGCTAACAGTCATGTTGAGTAGCAATGGCGAGCTGCAATGGTGATCAGTCATGCTGAGCAACATTGGTGAGTAGGGATGGTGAGCAGTAATTTTGAGCAGTCATAGTGAGCAGTAATGGTGAACAGTCATGGCGAGCAGCTATGGGGAACAGCAATGGTGGGATGACATATTAAGGAGTTGCCATGTGCAGTAATAGTGAGAAACAATGGTGAGCAGGAATGGTGAACATTCATGTTGAGCAGTCATGGTGAGCAGCCATGGTGTGTACCAATAGTGAGCAGCAATGGTGAGGAGCAATGTTGAGCAAAAATGGTGAGGGGGAATAATGAGTTTTACCAGTGGTGAGCAGTCACGTTCAGCAGCAATAGCGAGCATAATGGTGAGTAGTCATTGTGAGCAATAATGGTTAACAGTTGTTGTGAGCAGCAGTGGTGAGCAGAATTGGAGGGAAGCAATGGTGAGCCGACATGGTGAGCAGCAATCGTGAGCAGTAATAGTGAACAGACATTGTGAGCAGTAATGGTGTGCAACCATAGCTAGCAGCCAAGGTGAGCAGCAATCGCGACCAGTCATGGTGAGGAGTTGCTGTGAGCTTCAATAGTGAGCAACGATGGTGAGTAGGAATGGTGAGCAGTCATGTCGAGCAATCATGGTGAGCAGCCATGGTGTGCACTAATGGTAAGCAACGATAGTGAGCAGCAATAGTGAATATCAATGGTGAACAGTCATGGTGAGCAGCAATGGTGAGCAGTCTTGGTGAGCAGCAATGGTAAGCATAGTGAGAACTCATGGTGGGCAGTCATGGTGAGCAGTGATGGTGATAATGAATGGTGATCAGCAATGGTGAGCAGTTATGGAGAATTGTGATTGTGATCATCAATGGCGAGCAGCCATGGAGAGCAGTCATGGCGAGGACTCAATGTGAGTAGTAATTGTGAGCAACATTGGTGAGTAGGAATGGTGGACAGTCATGCTGAGCAATCATGCTGAGAAGCAAGTATGAACAGCAATGGTGAGCATCAATGGCAAGCTGCAATGGTGAGCAGTCATGGTGAGCAGCAATGATGAGCAGCCATGGAGAATAGTTATTGTGAGCAGAAATGGTGAGCAGACATGGTGAGCAGACATGATGAGAAGTCATGATGAATAGCAATGGTGAGCAACAATGGTAAGTAGGAATGGTGAACAGTCATGTTGTGCAACAAGTGTGATCAGCAATAGTAAGCAGTCATGTTGAACAGTCATGGTGAGCAGTCACAGTGAACAGCAATGGTGAGCAGCAACGGCAAGCAGCAGTGGTGAGCAGTCATGGTGAGCAGTCATAGCGAGCAGCAATGGTTAGCTGTCTTGGTGAGGAGTATTGGTAAGCCGCAGTGGTGGGAAAAAATGATGAGTAGGAATCGTAAGCAGTCATGTTGAGCAGCCATGGTGAGCAGCAATGGTAAGCTGTCAAGGTGAGGAGTCATGTTGAGGAGTCATGTTGAGCCGTCATGGTGAACAGTCATGGTGAACATCAAAGGCAAACAGCAGTGGCGAGCAGCAATGGTGAGCAGTCATAGTGAGCAGTAAAGGTGAGAAGCAATGGTGAACAGCAATGGTGAGCAGTCATGGGGAATAGTCATTGTAAGCAGCAATGGTGAGCAGCCATGGTGAGAAATCATGGTGAGGAGTCACAGTGAGAAGCAATGGCGAGCAACAATCTTGAGCAGGAATGGTGAACAGTCATGTTGAGCAGCCATGTTCAGCAGCAAGTGTGAGCACCAATGGTGAGCACCACTGGTGAGCAGCAATGGCAATGAGCAACAGTGAGCAATAATGGTGAGCAGCAATGGTGAGCAAAAATGGTGAGTAGGATTGATGAGCTTTAACACTGAGCTGCAATGGTATGCAGTCGTGTTGAGCATTAATGGTGAGCGTTATTGGTTAGAAAAGCTCATAATTCTTAATCCCATTTTTGCTCACCGTTGCTGCTCACCATGACTGCTCACTATTACTCTCATGATTCCTATTCAACATTGTTGCTCACCATTGATGCTCATCATGACTCCTCACCATGACTGCTCATTGATGCCCTCCACTGGTGCCCACCATTGCTGCTCATAATGACGGCTTATCATCACTGCTCATCATTACTGCTCACAATTACCATTGTTGCTCACCATTGCTATTCAACATTTTTGCTCACCATTGATGCTCATCATGACTCCTCTCGATGTCAGCTCACCATTGCTGCACACCATGGCTGCTCACCATGACTGCTGACCACAACCACTACACCATGACTGCTCCCCATTACTGACCACCATGTCTGCTCACTTTGACTGCTCATCATTACTGCTCACCATTGGAGCTCAAAATAATTGCTCACCATTGCTGAGTGCCATTGCTCCTCACTATTGCTGCTCACCATGACTGCTCACCATGTTTGCTCAACATGACTGCTCACCATTCCTACTCATTCCTACTCACCATTGCTGCTTATCATGACTCCTCACCGTGACAGCTCACCATTGCTGCTCACCATGGCTGTTTGCCATGATTGCTCTCCATGACTGCTCACCATGGCTGCTCATTGCTAATGATCATCATTACTGCTCACCATTGCTGCCATCCAACACTGCTCAGCATTACTGCTCACCATTACTGCTCACTATTACTTCTCACTATTGCTGCTCACCAAGACTGCTCACCATGACGGCTCTCCACTGTTGCTCACCGTTGCTGCTCGCCATGACTACTTACCTCTGTTCATAATTACCACATACCATGACTATTCACCATTACTGTTCACCATAACTACTCACCAGGACTCCTCACTATTACTATTCACCATGACAACCCAGCATCGCTGCTCACAATAGCTATACTCCATGACTGATCACCATTGTTGCTCACCACTACTGGTTCCTATTACTGCTCACCATGACTGCTGGCCAACACTTTCAATCATTGCTGTCCATCGTTACTTTTCACCATTACTGCTTGCCATGGCTGTTCATCATTACTGCTCACCATTGCTGCTTACCATTACATCTCACCATTACTGCTCACCATGACATGTTCAGCATTACTGCTCACCATTGCTGCTCACCATTACTTCTCAGCATTACTGCTCACTGTTACTGCTCACTATTACTATTCACTATGGCTGACTGCCATTGCTGCTCACCATGTCTGCTCATCATTGCGGCTCACTATTACTTCCAACCATTGCTGCACATCATTATTTCTCAGCATTACAGCTCACCATTACTCACCACTATTACTGTGCATTATGGTGTTCACCATTGCCGCTCACCATGGCAGTTCCCAATTGCTTCTCACTATTACTACTCAACATTGCTGCTCTCTATTATTGGTCACCATTGCTGCTCACAAATACTGCTCACCATTACTGATCACCATGACTGCTCACCATTACTTCTCACCATGTCTTCTCACTTTGACTGTGCATCATTACTGCTCACCATGACTTCTCATCATTACTGTTGGAGCTCAACATGACTGCCCATCATTGCTGGATGCCATTACTCCTCACGATTTCTGCTCACATGACTGCTCACAATTGCTGCTAAATATTACTGCTCAACATTGCTGCTTGCTATTACTTCTAACTATTACTGCTTGCCATGACTGTTCACCATGACTTCTCCCCACTGCAGCTTACCATTACTGATCACCATTGCTGCCCTCCTTTACTGATTACCATCACCGTTCACCATGAATGCTAATCATTTTTGATCAACATGACTGCTCACCATGACTGCTCATCATTGCTGCTCCCCACGATTGCTTATCATGGCTGCCCACCATGACTGCTCACCAACACTGCTCACCATTGCCACTTACTATGACTGCTAATCATTGCTGCTCACCATGACTGCTCGCCATGACTGTTTACCGTTGCTGCTCACTATTACTTCTCACCATTACTGCACGCCATTACTGACCACTATTACTATTCACTTTGGCTGCTCACCATTGTTGCTCACCATTACTGCTCACAATTGCTGCTAAGTATTTCTATTCAACATTGCTGCTTGCCATTACTTCTGACCATTTCTGCTTGCCATTACTGTTCACCATGACTTCTCACCATTGCAGCTTACCACTACTGCTCACCATTGCTGCTCACCATTATTGGTCACCATGACTGCTGACCATTACTTCTCATCAATGCTGCTCACCATTGCTGCTCAGCATTAATGCTCACCATTACTGCTCACCATTACTGCTCACCATTACTGCCCTCCATTACTGCCCTCCATTACTGCTCACCATCACCACACACCATGAATGCTAATCATTGCTGATCAACATGACTGCTTACCATGACTGCTCACAATGAATGTCCAGCATGACTGCTCACTGCCATTGCTCACCATTGCCACTCACCATGACTGCTAATCATTGCTGCTCACCATGAATCTTCACCATAACAGCTCGCCATTACTTCTCACCATGTCTGCTCACTTTACACATCAATATTGCTCATCATGACTACTCACCATGACTGCTCATCATTACTGCTTATCAGTACTGCTCACCATTGGAGCTCAACATGACTGCTCACCATTGCTGCTCACAATGACCACTCAGCATGGTTGCTCTCCATGACCGCTGACCATGACTGCTCACCATGACCGCTCACCATGGCTGTTCATCACTACTGCTCATTATTAATGCTCACCATTACTGCTCACCATTGATGCTTACCAATACTGCTTGCCGTTGTTACTCACCATTGGTGCTCACCATGTCTGCTTTCCATGACTGTTGATGAATATTTCCTACCATTGCTGCTCACGGTTACTGCTCACCAATACTGCTTGCCGTGACCTCTCACCAATGCAGCTCACCATGACTTCCCATCACTGCTGCTCGCCATTGCTGCTTAAAATTATTTCTCACCATCACTGCTCACCATGACTGCTCATCACTACTGCCTCAAATACTGATCACAATTGATGCTCACTATTATCGCTTACCAGTACCATTCATCATTACTGCTCACCATTACCAATCACCATGACTGCTGACCAATATTTCCTACCATTGCTGCACATCATTACTTCTAACTACTATTGCTCACCATTAATGCTCACTATTACTGCTCACTAAGGCTGTTTACCATAGCTTCTCTCCATGTCTTCTCACCATTGCTGCTCACTATTATTTCTCACCATTGCTGCACACCATTTCTTCTCATCATTACTGCTCACCATTGCTGCTCACTGTGACTGCGCACCATTGCTGCTCAGTACTACTGATCACTATTGCTGCTCAGCATTACTGCTCACCATTACTGCTAACCATGATTGCTCAACATTGCTGCTCACCATGAGTGATAGGCATGACTGCTAGCCATACTGCTCACCATTGCTGCCAACCTTTGCTGCTCACCATTACTGGTCATCAATGGTGCTCATCATGACTTTTCACCCTTGAAGCTCACCATGACTGCCCACCATTGCTGCTTGCCATTGCTACTCACCATGACTGGTCACTATTACTGCTCACCATGACTGCAGATGAATACTTCCTACCATTGTTGCTCACCATTACTGCTCATCATTGCTGCTTACTGTAACTGTTCACCATGAGTGATCGCCTTTGCTGCCCACCATTACTGAATACTTCCTACCATTGCTGCTCACTATTATTGCTCATCATTGCTTCTCACCATTACTGCTCATTATCAATTGTCACCATTGCTGCTTACCATTATTGTTCATCATGACTACTCACAATGACTGCTCACTATTATTGTTCAGTATTTCTGCTCGCCATGACGGCTCACTGTGACTGCAGATGAATACTTCCTACCATTGCTGCTCACCATTACTGCTCAACATCGCTGCTTATTGTAACTGTTCATCATGAATGTTCACCATTGCTGCTCACCATTGCTTCTCACCACGACTGTGCACTATTGCTGCTCACTATTACTGCTTACCATTACTGCCCACTATTACTGTCCACCATCACTGCGAATTATTAATTCACACCATTGCTGCTCACCATGATTGTTCACTATGACTGCTCACAATGATTGCTCACTATTGCTGCTCACCACGATTGATCACCATTGCTTCCCTCAAATTCTGGTCACCATTGCTGCTCATCATGCCTGCTAACCATATTGCACACCATTGCTGCCAATTCTTGATGCTCACCATGACTGCTCACCAATACTGCTCGCCATGAATACCTACCTTTGCTGCTTACAATAGCTATTCTCCGTTACTGCACAAAATTGCTGTACACCATTACTGCTCGCCATTATTCTTCACCATTACTGCTCACTATTGCTGCTTACCATTACTTTTCGCTATTACTGCTCACCATGACATTCGCACCAGTGCTTCTCACCATTGCTGCTCACCATTACTTATCACCATTGCAGCACATCATTACTTCTAGCCATACTGCATGCCATTATTGCTCACGATCACTGCTCACTATGGATGCTTAACATTACTGCTCACCATCTATGCTCACCATTGCTGATCTCAATGACTTCTCACCATTGCTGCACGTCATTTCTTCTCACCATTATTGCTCACCAATGCTGCTCGCCATGGCTTCTCACCATTGCAGCTCACCATGACTGCTCGCCATTGATGCTCGCTATTGCTACTCACCACTGCTGCTCCCCATCCATGACTGCTCACCATACTGCTCACCATTCCTGCCCACCTTTGCTGCTCACCATTACTGTTCACCATGACTGTGCACCATACTGCTCACCATTACTTCCCACCTTTGCTTCTCACCATTACTGATCACCTTTAATCCTCGCCATTAACTGATCACCATTGATGCTTATCATGACTGCCCACACTTGTTGTTCGCCATTGCTACCCGCCATTACTGCTAACCATAGCGGCTCGCCATGACTTCTCACCATGACTGCTCACTGTGACTGCAGATGAATACTTCCTATCATTGCTGCTCACAATTGATGCACAGCATTGCTGCTCACTCTAACTGCACACCATGAGTGCTCACTATTACTGCTCACCATTACGGCTCAGCATTAATTCTCACCATTACTGCTCACCATGATTGCTCACCATGACTGCTCACAATGACTGTTCACTATTACTACTCACTACTGCTGCTCACCATGACTGTTCACCATTGATTCCCTCAAATTCTGCTCGCCATCGCTGCTCACAATGACTGCTCATCATTACTGCTCACAACCACTCACCATTAGTTCTCACCATTGCTGCTCACTTTCAAAACTCATCATTCCTCCTCAACATTTTTGCTCACCATTGCTGCACACCTTGATCGATCACCATTGCTGCTCACCCTTACTGCTCACCCTTACAGCTCACAATTACTGCTCACTATTGCTTCTCACTATGGCTGAGATCCGTTGCTTCTCACCATTGCTGCTATTCATTACGGCTCACACTTATAGCTCGCCTTGAGTACTGACCAATATTTCCTACCATTGTTGCTCACCATCAGTGACCACCATTGCTGCTCATCATGACTGCAGACCAATACATCCTACCCATTGCTGCTCCCCATTACGGCTCAGCATGTCTGCTCACTATGTCTGATCACCATGAGTGCTCACAAGTATTGTTCGCAATTGCGGCTTGCCATTGCTGCTCACAATGGATGCTCACCATTGGTGCTCACCATGACTGCTCAGCATGGCTACTCACCACATCTGCTCACCATTATTGCTCACCATGACTTCTCATCAATACTGCTCACCATTGCTTCCCTCCAATGCTGCCATGCATTGCTGCTCACCACGACTGCTTGCCATTGTGCCTCACCATGACTACTCATGATTGCTGCTTGCCTTTGCTACTCACAATGGATTCTCACCATTGCTGCTCACCATGACTGCTTTCCATGACTGCGGATGAATATTTCCTACCGTTGCTGCTAACTGTTACTGCTCACCGTTGCTGCTCAGCATGACTGCTCACCATTGCTGCTCACTGTTGAAGCTCATCATCCCTGCTCACCATGGATGCGCACAATGACTGCTCACCATGACTGCTCATCATTACTGCGTGCCATTGCTGCCCTCCAAAGCTGCCCATCATCGCTGCCCACTATTGCTACTCACTATTACTGCTCACTAAGGCTGCTTACCATTGCTTCTCACCATGTATGCTCACCATTGCTGCTCACTATTACTTCTCACCATTGCTGTACATCATTACTTCTCACCAATACAGCTCACGATGGCTGCTCATCATTTATGCTCACTGTTAAAGCTCATCATTATGGATCTCCATATTTTCTCACCATTTATGCTCACTATAACTGTTCACCATGATTGTTCACCATTTTTGCTCACCATGACTGCTCACCATATTGCTCAACATTGCTACCCATCTTTGCTGCTCACCATTACTGCTCACCATTAATGCTTGCCATGACTGCTCACCATTGATGCTTACCAATACTGCTTGCCATTGTTGATCACCATTGGTGCTCACCACGTCTGCTTTTCATGACTGCTGATGAATATTTCCTACCATTGCTGCTCACTGTTACTGCTCAGCATGACTGCTCACCATTGCTGCTCACTGTTGAAGCTCATCATCCCTGCTCACCATGGATGCACACAATGACTGCTCACCATGACTGCTCATCATTAATGCGCGCCATTGCTGCCCATCACTGCTGCCCACTATTGCTGCTCACTATTACTGCTCACTAAGGCTGCTTATCATTGCTTCTCACCATGTCTGCTCACCATTGCTGCTCACTATTACTTCTCACCATTGCTGTACATTATTACTTCTCACCAATACAGCTCATCATTTATGCTCACCATGACTGCTCACCATGGCTGCTCATCATTTATGCTCACTGTTAAAGCTCATCATTATGGCTCTCCATATTTTCTCACCATTTCTGCTCACTGTAACTGTTCACCATGAGTGTTCACCATTTCTGCTCACCATACTGCTCAACATTGCTACCCATCCTTGTTGCGCACCATTACTGCTCACCATTAATGCTCACCATGACTGCTCACCATTGATGCTTACCAATACTGCTTGCCATTGTTACTTAGCATTGCTGCTCACCACGTCTGGTTTCCATGACTGCTGATGAATATTTCCTATCATTGCTGCTCACTGTTGCTGCTCACCATTGCTGCTCAGCATGACTGCTCACCATTGCTGCTCACTGTTGAAGCTCATCATCCCTGCTCACCATGGATGCACACAATGACTGCTCACCATGATTGCTCATCATTACTGCGCGCCATTGCTGCTCTCTAAAGCTGTCCATCATTGCTGCCCACTATTGCTGCTCACTATTATTGCTCACTAAGGCTGCTTACCATTGCTTCTCACCATGTATGCTCACCATTGCTGCTCACTATTACTTCTCACCATTGCTGTACATAAGTACTTCCCACCAATACAGCTCATCATTACTGCTCACCATTGCTGCTCATCATTTATGCTCATCATTTATGCTCACTGTTAAAGCTCATCATTACTTCTCACCATTGCTTCTCACCATTGCTGCTAACCATGATTGCTCATCATTGCTGCTCACCATGACTGCTAACCATACTGTTCCCCATCACTGCTAACATTTGCTGCGAACCATTGTTACTCACCATTGCTGCTCACCATGGCTGCAGGTGAATACTTCCTACCATTGCTGCTCACCATTACTTCTCACCATGACTGCTAACCATACTGCTCCCCATCGCTGCTAACATTTGTTGCTCACCATTGTTACTCACCATTGCTGCTCGCCACGTCTGCTCACCATGACTGCAGATGAATACTTCCGACCATTGCTGCTCACCATGACTGTGCACTATTTCTGCTCACTATTACTGCTCACCATTACTGCCCACTATTACTGTCCACCATTACTGCTAATCATTAATTCTCACCATTGCTGCTCACCATGATTGCTCACCATGACTGCTCACAATGAATGCTCACTATTACTGCTCACTCTTAATGCTCACTATTGCTGCTACCTATGGCTGCTAACCATGATGCTCACCATTGCTAGTCTCCATTACTGAACAAAATTGCTGTACACCATTACTTCTCACCATCGCTGCTTACTGTAATTGCTCATCATGAATGTTCACCATTGCTGCTCACCATGACTGTGCACCTTTGCTGCTTACAATTACTGCTCACTGTTACTGTCCAGCATTACTGTCCAGCATTACAGTCCACCATTACTGTCCACCATTACTGTCCACCATTACAGTCCAACATTACTGCTAATCATTAATTCTCACCATGATTGCTCACCATGACTACTCACTATTACTGCTCACTATCGCTGCTCAATATTGCTGCTCACCATGTCTGATTACCATTGCTTCCCTCAAATTCTGGTCACCATTGCTGCTCACCATGACTCCTAACCATAATGCTCACCATTGCTGCCAATTCTTGCTGCTCACCAATACTGCTCGCCATGAATACCCACCATTGCTGCTCACAATAGCTATTCTCCGTTACTGCACAAAATGACTGCAGATGAATACTTCCTACCATTGCTGCTCACTATAATTGCTCACAATTGCTTCTCACCATTACTGCTCATTATCAATTGCCACCATTACTGCTCACAATGATTGTTCATCATGACTGCTCACAATGACTGCTCACTACTACTGTTCAGTATTTCTGCTCACCATGACGGCTCAGTGTGATTGCAAATGAATACTTCCTACCCTTGCTGCTCACCATTACTGCTCACCATCGCTGCACATCATTCCTTCTCACCATTACTGCTCACCATGATTGTTCATCATGACTGCTCAGAATGACTGCTCACTATTACTGTTCAGCATTTCTGCTCACCATGAAGGCTCATTGTGACTGCAGATGAATACTTCCTACCATTGCTGCTCACCATTATTGCTCACCATCACTGCTTACTGTAACTGCTCATGAATGTTCACCATTGCTGCTCACCATGACTGTGCCCGATTGCTGCTCACTATTACTGCTAACCATTACTGCCCAATATTACTGTCCACCATTACTGCTAATCATCAGTTATCCCAATTGCTGCTCACCTTAATTGCTCACAATGATTGCTCATTATTACTGCTCACTCTTATGGCTCACTATTGCTGCTCACTATCGCTGCTCACCATGACTGATCACCATTGCTTGCCTCAAACTCTGGTCACCATTGCTGCACACCATGACTGTTAACGATGCTGCTCACCAATACTGCCAATTCTTGCTGCTCACCATGACTACTAACCATGCTGCTCACCATTGCTGCCAATTGTTGCTGCACACCATGACTGCTCACCAATACTGCTCGCCATGAGTACCCACCATTGCTGCTCACAATAGCTGTTCTACGTTACCTCACAAAATTGCTGTACACCATTACTTCTCACCATTACTGCTCGCCATTATTCTTCACCATTACTGCTCACTATTGCTGCTTACCATTACTTTTTGCTATTACTGCTCACCATGACATTCGCACCAGTGCTCCTCACCATTGCTGCTCACTATTACTTCTCACCATTGCAGTACATCATTACTTCTAGCCAGACTGAACACCATTACTGCTCATGATCATTGCTCACTACGGATGCTTAACATTGTTGCTCAGCATCTCTGCTCACCATTGCTGCTCTCAATTACTTCACACTGTTGCCGCACATCATTTCTTCTCACCATTAGTGCTCACCAATACTGCTCGGAGTGGCTTCTCACCATTGCAGCTCACCATGACTGTTCACTATTGATGCTCGCTATTGCTACTCACCACTCACCACATCATTACTTCTCACCATTACTGCTCACCATGATGGCTCACAATGATAGCTCACCATCAAATTTGCCACTGCTGCTCAGCATGACTGCTCACCATTCCTGCTCACTGTTGAAGCTCATCATTCCTGCTCTCCATGGATGCTCACTATGACTGTTCACCACGACTGCTCGCCATGACTGTTCATCATTACTGCTCACCATCGCTGCCCTCCAACGCTGCTCACCATTGCTCTTCATCATTGCTGCTCACCAAGGCTGCTCACCAGGACTGCTCTTCACTCTTGCTCATCATAAATGGTTGCCATGACTATTCACCATGACTGCTCACCATGATTGCTCATCATTGCTGTTCACCATGACTATCCACCATTGCTACTCACAACAGCTCTTCTCCGTGACTGCTCAAAATTGCTGCTCGCCATTACTTCTCACCATTACTGCTCACCATTGCTGCCCAATGCGATTGCGCACCATTGCTGCTCACTATTACTGCTCACCATTGCTTCTTACCATTGCTGCTCACTATTGCTGCCCAATGCGATTGTGCACCATCACTGCTCACTATTACTGATCACCATTACTGTTCACCATTACTGCTCAGCATTCATTCTCACCATGTCTGCTCACCATGACTGCTCACTATTACTGCTCACTATTACTGCTTACTATGGCTGATCTCCATTGCTGCTCACCATGACTGCTGACCAATATTTCTTACCATTGCTGCTCACCATGACTGATCACCATTGTCACTCACCATGACTGCTGACCAATAAATCCTACCCATTGCTGCTCCCCATCACAGCTCAGCATGGCTGCTCACCATGACTGCACATCATTATTGCTCCGAATTGCTGTTCACTATTGACGATCAGTGTTACTGCTCACCATGATGGTTCACCATTACTTCTCACCGTTTTTGCTCACCATTGCAGCTCGCAATTTCTGCTCTCATTGCTGCTCAGCATAGCGGCTCACCATGACTCACCATGGCAGCTAAACTTTGCTTCTAACCATGACTTTTCACCATTGCAGTTCGCCTTTGTGCTTACCATTGCTGCTCACCATGACTGCTCACCATTACTGCTCACCATTGCTGCTTACCATTGCTGCCCAATGTGCTTGTGCACCATTGCTACTCACTATTACTTCTCACCATTGCTGCACATCATTACTTCTCAACATTACTGCTCACCATGACTGCTCACCATTACTGCTCGCCATGATGGGTCACAATGACTGCTCACCATCACATCTCACTGCTCAGCATGACTGCTCACCATTCTTGCTCACTATTGAAGCTCATCATTCCTGCTCTCCATGGATGCTCACTATGACTCCTCATCATTACTGCTCACCATGACTACTCGCCATGACTGTTCATCATTACTGCTCACCATTGCTGCCCTCCAACGCTGCTCAGCACCGTCCTTCATCATTGCTGCTCACCAAGGCTGCTCACCATTACTTCTCACCATTAGTGATCACCATTACTGCTCACCATTTCTTCTTATCATTGGTGCCCAGTGTGATTGTGCACCATGGCTGCTCACTATTACTGATCACCATTGCTGTTCACCATTACTGTTCACTATTACTGCTCAGCATTCATTCTCACCATTGCTGCTGACCATGACTGCTTACCATTACTGCTCACTATTACTGCTCACTGTTACTGCTCATTACGGCTGATCTCCATTTCTGCTCACCATGACAACTGACCAATGTTTCCTACCATTGCTGCTCACCATGACTGATTGTCACTCACCATGATTACTGATCAATAAATCCTGCCCATTGCTGCTCACCATTGCTGCTCCCCATCACAGCTCAGCATAGCTGCTCATCATGACTGCACAACATTACTTCTCACCATTTTTGCTTGCCATTGCTGCTCTCATTGCTGCTCAGCATTGCGGCTAACCATGACTCCTCACCATGAAAGCTAAACATTACTCCTAACCATGACTGCTCAGCATTGCAGATCACTTTTGTGCTTACCACTGCTGCTCACCATGACATGACTGCTCACCATTGCTGTTCACTATTGACGATCAGTGTTACTGCTCACCATGACTGCTCACTATTACTTCTCACCATTTCTGCTCGCCACTGCAGCTCACCAATGCTGCTTTCATTGTTGCTCAGCATTGCGACTCACCATGACTCCTTACCATGAAAGCTAAACATTGCTCCTAACCATGACTGCTCGCCATTGCAGCTCACCTTTGTGATTACCATTGCTGATCACTATTACTGCTCACCATTACTTCTCAGCATTACTGCTCACCATTGCTGCTCACCATTACTGCTCAGCATTCATTCTCACCATTGCTGCTCACCATGACGGCTCAATGTGGCTGGTCTCCATTGCGGCTCACCATGACTCCTTACCATGAAAGCTAAACATTGCTCCTAACCATGACTGCTCGCCATCACAGCTCACCTTTGTGCTTACCATTGCTGCTCACCATTCCTGCGCACAATTGCTGCTCACCATTACTTCTTACCTTTACTGCTCACCATTGCTGCTCACCATTATTGCACAGAATTCCTATGCACTACTGCTGCTCAACATTACTGTACACCATTCCAGAGCATCATTGCTGCTTACCATTTCTTCTCACCATTACTGCTCACTGTTACTTCTCACTATTAATGCTCACCACAGCTGCTCACTATGGCTGCTCACAACACTTCTACTGCTCACCATGACTGCTCACTGTTGCTGATCACCATTTCTGCACACCATTCCTGTGCACCATTGCTGCTCACCGTTACTACTCACCATTGTTGCTTGTCATTACTTCTCACTATTTATGTTCACTATTACTGCTTATCATGGCTGCTCACCATTACTGTTCACCATTGTTGCTCACCAGGAATGCTCACCATGACTGCTTAGTATGACCTCTCACCTCTATTTCCCACCATTACTTCTCAGCATCACTGCTTGCCATTGCTGTTCACAATGAATGCTCACCATGACTGCACACGAATGTTGTTCACCATTACTTCTCATCATCATTGCTGACCATTCGTACACACCATTGCTGCTCACCATTTTGGCGCACCATTGCTGTTCACCATTGCTACTCACCATTGCTGTTCACAATTACTGCTCACTATTACTGCTCACCATTAAGGCTCACCATTAATACTCACTATTGCTGCACACTATTACTGTGCACCATTGCTGCTCACCATTGCTGCACACCATTGCTGATCACCATTGCTGCTCATGATTACTTCTCACCATCACTGCTCGTCATTACTGCTCACCATGGATGCACACCATTACTGCTCACCATTGTTGCTCACCATGACTGTTCACCACTATTGTTAACATTACTTCTCATCATTATGGCTGACCATTCCTGCACACCATTGCGGCTCGCCCTTCCTGTGCACCATTGCAGCTCACCACCGCTGCTCACCATCGCTGCTCACCATTGCTGCAGATCATTACTACTTAGAATTGCTGCTCACCATCGCTGCTCAACATTGCTCTCTCCATTGCTGATCACTGGTACTGCTCAGCATGAATGCTCAACATTGTTGTTCACCATTGCTACTCACCATTGCTGCTCACCATGACTGCTCATCATGGCCACTCACCATTACTATTCATGATGTTCTCGACTGCTCACCAATACTGCTCCCCATGACTGCTCACCATTGTGAGTACACACATATAAGCAAAACATTTTGAGCTGAATCTTCCTGTGGAATTTTTAAAAGGAAAAGTTGCCCACTGACTTGGTAAACCCCCAGAGAGCTGTGTGTGAACAGAGTGTAGCTTTTTAGCTGGAATTACAGGGAGCTGACCAGGTCCACATTTACTCACATTGGCTGTCTGTGATATTTGAAGTGTGTGGTACGTTGTGAACATGATACAGCCTCTGAAAACCTCCAGTCTCACTGTCTATTGATTTGATTTCCCTGCATTCTGGCGAATTCTGGGAGACATTAGTGACTGGATCTGTTTTTACAAAAAGTTCTGCAGAGACTTACATTCAAAAATATTCAACCTATTATTCTAAAAGGTCTATCACTGCAATTTGCAATTTTTTGCTGAACAATTAATTTCAGTTGTACATTTTTAAATTATTGCACATGAATTAACCACTTAAAACAACATTTTTCAGTATGGGAATTTCTATTTAAACAAGTGATTTGATTTGAATAATGGAGACACTATGGTGTATATCTGCACAGGCACCAGAATGGGAATATTGACTGATTGTTGTAATCAGTCCCAGCATCCTCCAGAGTTATTGATCCAAAACCACCTTAATCCCCTTCAAATAACACAAGCAATTCCATGTAATACCTGTAATCACAGGCTTCAGAGTCAAGTATCCATTGCAGGCTCTGTATCTCATGCTGGATTTCAGCTGCACTCAACAGAACAACCAAAGCTACTGGCTCTGATACAGGTAATAGTGTATGATAAGACCCTAATTCGGAAGATAAACAGTTGTCTGATATCAGAAAAAACAAGATATTAATTGCTTTCCCACTGCTGCTTGTGGATGACTGAGCCCAGAATCAAAGCATGTGAGACTGATTTTCTTTGTTGGCCGGCACCAAGGACAGCTCCTTGCTGATGTGACTATCTATAGAGCAACCTGTCCCTATCAAATATTCTTCATGCACAAAAGTGGGAGCAAGGTTTCAAGGTTTCCGGCACTGGGTCATTGGAAACTCTGCAGGAGTTTGTCACATCACATACGCACTGCTCCAACATTCTTTCCCCTGTCCTGATGGATGGTGCCCTGCTCTTATCAAAGCCTCAGCAGCTCTTCATTAATATATAGAGTGAGCTGCACTGTTACATGTGTCATTGTCTCATATTGGGGGAGGTGTAATCACTCAGCTATTATCAGCCTGTCAGCAGCAGGCAGGCAATCAGGACTGACAGCAAGGAATCATGGGAGTGCAGGCAAGGTTAAATAAGGCTGACAGTTGCGATAATGATGATTATATTATAAATTAAGATGTGATGATAAGGAAGAATAAAAGACATGGCCTGAAAGAATATTCAGTTTAACACCATCTCGTTCCCCTCACATCCTTTAAATTGCCCATTTCTATCAGACAGCATGAGAATGGACATTGAACCAGCAGGAAAGAGGGAGGGCCAGATACAAGAAACAAGTTATGGTTGTTGGATGAGAGTGGACGGGGGGACAGAGTGAGAATGGATGGGAAGAGAGGTCGAGAATGGGCAGTGGAAGCAGGTGAGAATAGACAGGGGGAGGGGGTGAGAATAGACAGAGGGGGTGAGAATAGACAGGGGGAGGGGGTAGAATAGACAGGGGGGGGGTGAGAATAGACAGGGGTAGGGGGTGAGAATAGACAGGGGAAGGGGGTGAGAATAGACAGGGGGAGGGAGTGAGAATAGACAGGGGGAGTTGGTAGAATAGACAGGGTGAGGGAGTGAGAATGGACAGGGGGAGGGGTGAGAATGGATGGGGAGGGGTGAGAATGGACAGGGAGGGGTGAGAATGGATGGGGGAGGGAGTGAGGGTGGTCAGTAGAGGGGGAAAGAATGAATGGGGAGGTGAATGGACAGTGGATGGGGAGAATGGGTGTGGAGGGCTTTTTTATTCATTCACGGGATGTGGGTTTCGCTGGCTGGGCCAGCATTTATTGCCCATCTCTAGTTGTCCTTGAGAAGGTGGTGGTGAGCTGCCTTCTTGAACCGCTGCAGTCCATGTGGTGTAGGTACACCCACTGTGGTGTTAGGGAGGGAGTTCCAGGATTTTGACCCAGCGACAGTGAAGGAACGGTGATATATTTCCAAGTCAGGATGGTGAGTGACTTGGAGGGGAACTTCCAGGTGGTGGTGTTCCCATGTATCTGCTGCCCTTGTCCTTCTAGATGGTAGTGGTCATGGGTTTGGAAGGTGCTGCCTAAGGAGGTTTGGTGAATCCCTACAGTGCATCTTGTAGATGGTACACACTGCTGCTACTGTGCATCAGTGGTGGAGGGAATGAATGTTTGTGGATGTGGTGGCAAAGTGGGGGAATGAGTGTGGAGTGGGGCAAATAAGTGTGGAGTGGGGGAAATGGATGTAGATTGGGGGAATGGGTGTGGAGTTCGGGAATGGGTGTGGAGTTCGGGAATGGATGTGGAGTGGAGCAAATGGGTGTGGAGTGGGGGAATGGGGGCTGAGTGGGGGGAATGGGTGTGGAGTGGGGGGAATGGATGTGGAGTGGGGGGAATGGATGTGGAGTGGGGGGAATGGATGTGGAGTGGGGGGAATGAATGTGGAGTGGGGGGAATGAATGTGGAGTGGGGGGAATGGGTGTGGAGTGGGGGGAATGGGTGTGGATTGGGGGGAATGAGTGTGGAGTGGGGGGAATGGATGTAGAGCTTGGGAATGGGTGTGGAGTGGGAGGAATGGGTGTGGAGTGGGGGGAATGGGTGTGGAGTGGGAGGAATGGGTGTGGAGTGGGGGGAATGGGTGTGGATTAGGGGGAATGGGTGTGGAGTGGGGGGAATGGGTGTGGATTAGGGGGAATGGGTGTGGAGTGGGGGGAATGGGTGTGGATTGGGGGGAATGAGTGTGGAGTGGGAGGAATGGGTGTGGAGTGGGGGGAATGGGTGTGGAGTGGGGGGAATGGGTGTGGATTAGGGGGAATGGGTGTGGAGTGGGGGGAATGGGTGTGGATTAGGGGGAATGGGTGTGGAGTGGGGGGAATGGGTGTGGATTGGGGGGAATGAGTGTGGAGTGGGAGGAATGGGTGTGGAGTGGGGGGAATGGGTGTGGAGTGGGGGTAATGGGTGTGGATTGGGGGGAATGGGTGTG
Organism: Cetorhinus maximus; assembly: GCF_964194155.1. Taxonomy (NCBI): domain Eukaryota; kingdom Metazoa; phylum Chordata; class Chondrichthyes; order Lamniformes; family Cetorhinidae; genus Cetorhinus; species Cetorhinus maximus. The sequence goes on from NW_027596159.1 coordinate 653,967, forward strand.
GAGTGGGAGGAATGGGTGTGGAGTGGGGGGAATGGGTGTGGATTAGGGGGAATGGGTGTGGAGTGGGAGGAATGGGTGTGGAGTGGGGGGAATGGGTGTGGAGTGGGGGGAATGGGTGTGGAGTTTGGGAATGGGTGTGGAGTTCGGGAATGGGTGTGGAGAGGGGGGGGAATGGGTGTGGAGTTCGGGAATGGGTGTGGAGAGGGGGGGGAATGGGTGTGGAGTTCGGGAATGGGTGTGGAGTGGGGGGAATGGGTGTGGAGTTCAGGAATGGGTGTGAAGTTCTGGAATGGGTGTGTAGTTCGGGAATGCGTGTGGAGTGGGGGGAATGAGTGTGGAGCTCGGGAATGGGTGTGTAGTTCGGGAATGGGTGTGGAGCGGGGGGAATGGGTGTGGAGTTCAGGAATGGGTGTGAAGTTCTGGAATGGGTGTGTAGTTCGGGAATGCGTGTGGAGTGGGGGGAATGAGTGTGGAGCTCGGGAATGGGTGTGTAGTTCGGGAATGGGTGTGGAGTGGGGGGAATGGATGTGGAGTGGGGGGAATGGGTGTGGAGTGGGGGGAATGGGTGTGGAGTGGGGGGAATGGGTGTGGATTGGGGGGAATGGGTGTGGAGTTCGGGAATGGGTGTGGAGTTCGGAAATGGGTGTGGAGTGGGGGGGAATGCGTGTGGAGTGGGGGGAATGGGTGTGGAGTTCGGGAACGGGTGTGGAGTTCGGGAACGGGTGTGGAGTTCGGGAACGGGTGTGGAGTTCGGGAATGGGTGTGGAGTTCGGGAATGGGTGTGGAGTTCAGGAATGGGTGTGGAGTTCGGGAATGGATCTGGAGTTCGGGAATGGATCTGGAGTTCGGGAATGGGTGTGGAGTGGGGGGGAATGAGTGTGGTGTTCGGGAATGAGTGTGGAGTGTGGGAATGGGTGTGGTGTTCGGGAATGGGTGTGGATTTCGGGAATGGGTGTGGAGTTCGGGAATGGGTGTGGAGTTCGGGAATGGGTGTGGAGTTCGGGAATGGGTGTGGAGTTCGGGAATGGGTGTGGAGTTCGGGAATGGGTGTGGAGTTCAGGAATGGGTGTGGAGTTCGGGAATGGGTGTGGAGTTCGGGAATGGATCTGGAGTTCGGGAATGGGTGTGGAGTTCGGGAATGGGTGTGGAGTGGGGGGGAATGCGTGTGGAGTGGGGGAATGGGTGTGGAGTTCAGGAATGGGTGTGGAGTTTGGGAATGGGTGTGGAGTGGGGGAATGAGTGTGGTGTTCGGGAATGAGTGTGGAGTGTGGGAATGGGTGTGGTGTTCGGGAATGGGTGTGGAGTTCGGGAATGGGTGTGGAGTGGGGGGGAATGCGTGTGGAGTGGGGGAATGGGTGTGGAGTTCAGGAATGGGTGTGGAGTTCGGGAATGGGTGTGGATTTCGGGAATGGGTGTGGAGTTCGGGAATGGGTGTGGAGTTCGGGAATGGGTGTGGAGTTCGGGAATGGGTGTGGAGTTCGGGAATGGGTGTGGAGTGGGGGAATGGGTGTGGATTTCGGGAATGGGTGTGGATTTCGGGAATGGGTGTGGAGTTCGGGAATGGGTGTGGAGTTCGGGAATGGGTGTGGAGTTCGGGAATGGGTGTGGAGTGTGGGAATGGGTGTGGAGTGTGGGAATGGGTGAGGAGTGGGTGATAGATGGAGCAGGCAGAATGGGATGTAAACATGTCAATCCTGTCCACGCTGCATTATTAATAGTGACAGTCAGTCTAACAGGTCTGGTCTTTTCCTTTTGACTTGTTCCGCAGAGTTTCCTCAATAGAGAGTTTTGATTATCTCACTTTACAAAAACATAATGAATGTCGGCACCACAACTGGGATCTTGTGCCTTGCTGCAAGGTTTTCTCAACGCTGAATAAATGTTCAGTGTAAGTGCAGCAATGTTTTTAGCTGCTAAGTGCCGATAGGGCAGAATCATTCCAGATTTGCACTGAGTGCAGTATCCGACGGGAAGGGAGTGTTTTACCCGCCGGCCGCAATGGCAGCTTTCATGCTGTATCGCCCCAATTCCACCTCATTAACTACGCAGCCACAGGAAACACCGTCTCACTGGTGCACAGCCTCTGAATCAGCCACCACGCCATTACCTTATTGCTTTCTCAGGCAGGGCACCAGATTTAAAGTTCAACTGTGCGCACAGCTCTCAATGCCCGCAGCCCAGGACTGCTCCAGTGAAGACATGAAGCCAAAAGCCAAGAAGAGTGCAGCCCCCCCACCCCCGATTCAGTGACACATCCCTGGGATGCCTTCTGGACACAGTGGGGGCCATTACCATGTGGCTCCCCCCCACACTGGCTGCAGGAGGCCCATCAGTCTCACCACTCCCACCTGGGAGGCGGTGGCAGAGGGGGTCAGTGCCAACGCTGCACACAAGAGATCGGCCATCCAGTGCAGAAAACAGATGAATGCTGCCAAGGTAAGGCAGCCATCTCATCCCTCTAAACTCACACACTCACAAGCCCATCACACATTCACTGGCATCTCTCTCACTGCCAGCTCAAGGGACATCACCACTCACTCTCTCACACACCCTCACATCTCCATCTGGCCTCATCTCCTCTGGAGACTGCCTTCTCAGCCCTCACCATCTTCAGGCCACTTGCACAGATCAACATGTGTCCCCCACACACCCCCTGGGATACCCCCCTTCCCCAGTACAGCCCTCGCCCTGCAGCCTGAGGCCACTCCTCCCCCTGCCCCAAACAAACCCTAGCCCTGCAGCCATTGAAAAGCCGCCCCTGCCTTACGGCTGGTCTGGTAGGTAGAGAGCTGCCCGTGTGCCTCCCTAACAGTGATGTGGTGCTGCCTGTGAAGCCTGGCACTGATGACTGTGAGTGCTGCCCGAAGCAAGATAGGCAAACAAACCTCGAATCCCTGAGTGAACTGCAGCTCACCAGGTCCACGTTGTTTATGTACAGCTGTGAAACACGTCGGCGTGTGAACATCCTGACATGATTAAATGATGTGAAAGTATTGAAATAAGGTTTCTGATGTATGGCTGGGGGAAACACAGCCCCAGCACTGACGGGCAGAGCGGACAATCACAAACTGGTTTCACAATGACATGAAACTGATTTTTGAGCTTCTCGCCATACCGCCCCACCCTGCCCACCATGATGCCTGATGCCAACGGCGCCAAAATGTTCTGGACTATGTATTACAGATGTGAAAAATTCAGGGCTCAAAAATGTATGTGGTTGGTTGGCCACTGTTTTATCTGCACTTTGTTCACACTCTGTTCTGCACACAATCGGGCAAAGAAACAACAACATAACGCTGTTGTTACACAATGGTGACACACTGTTACCACTGTCACTCACTGTTACCACTGTCACTCACTGTTATCACTGCCACTCACTGTTACCAATGCCACTCACTGTTACCATTGCCACTCATTGTTACCACTGTCACTCACTGTTACCACTGCCACTCACTGTTACCATTGCCAATCACTGTTATCACTGTCACACGCTGTTACCAATGCCACTCACTGTTACCATTGCCAATCACTGTTATCACTGTCACACACTGGGCTCACTGTCACATGCTGTTACCACTGTCACATGCCATTACCACTGCCACTCACTGTTACCACTGCCACTCACTGTTACCACTGCCACACGCTGTTACCACTGCCACATGCCGTTACCACTGCCACTCACTGTTATCAGTGCCACTCACTGTTACCACTGACACACACTGGGCCCACTGCCACACACTGTTACCACTGTCACATAGTGGGCCCAATGTCACATGCTGTGACCACTGTCACACGCTGTTACCACTGTCACACGCGGTTACCAGTGCCAGTCACTGTTACCCGTGCCACTCACTGTTACCACTGCCACTCGCTGTTACCACTGTCACACTCTATTACCACTGGGACTCACTGTTACCACTGCCACTCACTGTAACCACTGTCAAATGCTGTTGCCACTGTAATATGCTTTTACCACTGCCACTCACTATTACCACTGCCACTCACTGTTATCACTGTCACCACAGTCACTCACTGTTATGACTGCCTCTCCCTGTTACCACTGCCAGTGACTGTTACCACTGCCACATACTGTTAGCACTGCCACATACTGTTACCACTGTCACACGTTGCTACCACTGTCAAACTGTGTGTCCACTGTCACACGCTGTTACCACTGATAGTCACTGTTACCACTGCCATTCACTGTAACCACTGTCCAACGCTGTTACCACTGTAATAGGATGTTACCACTGCCACTCACTGTTACCACTGCCACTCACTTTTGCCACTGTCACCACTGCAACTCACTATTACCACTGCCACTCACTGTTATCACTGTCACCACAGTCACTTACTGTTATGACTGCCTCTCCCTGTTACCACTGCCAGTGACTGTTACCACTGCCACATACTGTTACCACAGTGACTCACTGTTACCACTGTAACACAATGCCACTCACTGTTATCACTGTCACACACTCGGCCCACAGTCACATGCTTTTACCAATGTCACATGCTGTTACCACTGCCATTCATTGTTACCACTGCCACTCACTGTTATCACTGTCACACGCTGTTACCACTGCCAAAAACTGTAACAACTGTCACTCACTATTACCACTTTTACTCACTTTTACCACTGCCACTCACTGTTACCACTGCCACACACAGGACCCACTGTCACACGCTGTTACCACTGCCACACGCTGTTACCACTGCCAGTCACAGTTACCATTGTCACTCACTGTTACCACTGCCACTCACTGTTACCACTGCCACTCACTGTTACCACTGTCACACACTGGGCCCACAGTCACACGCTTTTACCAATGTCACATGCTGTTACCACTGCCATTCATTGTTACCACTGCCACTCACTGTTATCACTGTCACACGCTGTTACCACTGCCAAAAAATGTGACAACTGTAACTCGCTATTACCACTTTTACTCACTGTTACCACTGTTACTCACTTTTACCACTGCCACTCACTGTTTTGACTGCCACTCATTGTTACCACTGGCACACACAGGGCCCGCTGTCACACGCTGTTACCACTGCAACACGCTGTTACCACTGCTAGTCACTGTTACCACTGTCACTCACTGTAACCACTGTAATAGGATGTTACCACTGCCACTCACTGTTACCACTGCCACTCACTTTTGCCACTGTCACCATTGTCACTCACTGTTACCACTGCCTCTCCCTGTTACCTCTGCAACTGACTGTTACCACTGCCACTCACTGTTACCACTGCCACACACTGGGCCCACTGTCACACGCTGTTACCACTGTCACATGCTGTTAACACTGCCACTCCCTGTTTCCACTGTGACTCAATGTTACCACTGTCACTCACTGTAACCACTGTCACTCACTGTTACCACTGACACACAGTGGGCCCACTGTCACATGCTGTTACCACTGTCATACGCTGTTACCAGTGTCACTCACTGTTACCACTGCTACTCACTGTTACCACTGCCACTCACTGTTACCACTGCCACATACTTTTACCACTGCCACTCACTGTTACCATTGCCACTCACTGTTACCTCTGTCACACAGTGGGCCCACTGTCACATGCTGTTACCACTGTCACACGCTGTTACCAGTGCCACTCACTGTTACACTGCTACTCACTGTTACCACTGCCACTCCCTGTTACCACTGCCACTCACTGTTACCACTGTCACATGCTGTTACCACTGTCACACACGGTTACCACTGTCACTCACGGTTACCACTGTCACTCACTGTTACCAATGCCACTCACTGTTGCAACTGCCACTCGCTGTTACCACTGCCACTCACTATTACCACTGTTATTCACTTTTACCACAGCCACTCAATGTTATCACTGTCACACGCTGTTACCACTGTCACATGCTGTACCACTGTCACACGCTGTTACCACTGTCACATGCTGTTACCACTGTCACACGCTGTACCACTGTCACACGCTGTTACCACTGTCACATGCTGTTACCACTGTCACACGCTGTACCACTGTCACACACTGTTACCACTGCCACTCGCTGTTACCACTGCAACTCGCAGTTACCACTGTCACACGCTGTTACAATTGCCACTCACTGTTCCCACTGCCACTCACTGTTACGACTGCCACATGCTGTTTCCACTGCCACTCACTGTTAACACTGTCACACTGTGGGTCCACTGTCACACACTTTTACAACTGCTAGTCACTGTTACCACTGCCACTCACTGTAACCACTGTCAAACGCTGTTACCACTGTAATATGCTGTTACCACTGGCACCCACTGTTACCACTGTCACTCACTGTTACCACTGTCACCACTGTCACTCACAGTTATGACTGCCTCTCCCTGTTACCACTGCCACTGCCTGTTACCACTGCCACATACTGTTACCACTGCCACTCGCTATTACCACTGCCACTCAATGTTACCACTGTCACTCACTGTTACCACAGTCACTCACTGTTACCACTGTAACACGCTGTTACCACTGCCACTCACTGTTACCACTGCCACTCACTGTTACCACTGCCACTCACTGTTATCACTGCCACACACTGGGCCCACAGTCACATGCTTTTACCAATGTCACATGCTGTTACCACTGCCATTCATTGTTACCACTGCCACTCACTGTTATCACTGTCACACGCTGTTACCACTGTCAAGAACTGTAACAACTGTCACTCACTATTACCACATTTACTCACTGTTACCATTGTTACTCACTTTTACCATTGCCACTCACTGTTATGACTGTCACTCACTGTTACCACTGCCACACGCTGTTACCACTGCCAGACACAGTTACCACTGCCACTCACTGTTACCACTGCCACTCGCTGTTACCACTGCCACTCGCTGTTACCACTGTCACCCACTGTTACCACTGTCACACTTTGTGTCCATTGTCACACGCTGTTACCACTGCCACTCACTGTTACCACTGCCATTCACTGTTATCACTGTCACACACTGGGCCCACTGTCACACGCTGTGACCACAGTCCCACGCTGTTACCACTGCCAGACACAGTTACCACTGCCACTCACTGTTATGACTGCCACTCACTGTTACCAGTGCCACACACTGGGCCCACTGTCACACGCTGTGACCACAGTCCCACGCTGTTACCACTGCCAGACACAGTTACCACTGCCACTCACTGTTATGACTGCCACTCACTGTTACCAGTGCCACACATTGTTAGCACTGTCACTCACTTTTACGACTGTCACTCACTGTTAACAGTGACACTCACTGTTACCACTGCCACTCACTGTTACTAATGCCACTCACTGTTACTAATGCCACTCACTGTTATCAATGTCACACACTGGGCCCACTGCCACACGCTGTTACCACTGACATCACTTTTACCACTGCCACTAACCATTACCACTGTTACACACTGGGCCCACTGTCACATACTGTTACCACTGTCACACGTTGTTACCACTGCCAATCACTGTTACCACTGCCACGCACTGTTACCAGTGTCACACAATGAAACCACTGTCACACGCTGTTACTACTGCTCAGAAATGTATGTGGTTGATTAGGCCACTGTTTTAACTGCACTTTGTTCACACTCTGTTCCCCACACAATCGGGAAAAGAAACAACAACGTAACGCTGTTGCTACATACTGGTGGCACACTGTCATCACTGTCACTCACTGTTGCCACTGCCACTAACTCTTACCACTGTCACTCACTGTTACCACTGCCACTCACAGTTACCACTGTCACACACTGGGCCCACAGTCACATGCTTTTACCAATGTCACATGCTGTTACCACTGCCATTCATTGTTACCACTGCCACTCACTGTTATCACTGTCACACGCTGTTACCACTGCCAAAACATGTGACAACTGTAACTCGCTATTACCACTTTTACTCACTGTTACCACTGTTACTCACTTTTACCACTGCCACTCACTGTTTTGACTGCCACTCATTGTTACCACTGGCACACACAGGGCCCGCTGTCACACGCTGTTACCACTGCTAGTCACTGTTACCACTGTCACTCACTGTAACCACTGTAATAGGATGTTACCACTGCCACTCACTTTTACCACTGCCTCTCCCTGTTACCACTGCAACTGACTGTTACCACTGCCACTCGCTATTACCACTGCCACTCACTGTTACCACTGCTACACACTGGGCCCACTGTCACACGCTGTTACCACTATCACACGCTGTTACCAGTGTCACTCACTGTTACCACTGCTACTCACTGTTACCACTGCCACTCCAGTTACCACTGCCACTCACTGTTACCACTGCCACATACTTTTACCACTGCCACTCACTGTTACCATTGCCACTCGCTGTTACCACTGTCACACGCTGTTACCACTGTCACACGCTGTACCACTGTCACATGCTGTTACCACTGTCACATGCTGTTACCACTGTCACACGCTGTACCACTGTCACACGCTGTTACAATTGCCACTCACTGTTGCAACTGCCACTCACTGTTGCGACTGCCACATGCTGTTTCCACTGCCACTCACTGTTAACACTGTCATACTGTGGGTCCACTGTCACACACTTTTACAACTGCTAGTAACTGTTACCACTGCCACTCACGGTAACCACTGTCAAACGCTGTTACCACTGTAATATGCTGTTACCACTGCCACTCACTATTACCACTGCCACTCACTGTTACCACTGTTACCACTGTCACTCACAGTTATGACTGCCTCTCCCTGTTACCACTGCCACTGACTGTTACCACTGCCACATACTGTCACCACTGCCACTCGCTATTACCACTGCCACTCAATGTTACCACTGTCACTCACTTTTACCACGGTCACCACTGTCACTCACTGTTGCCACTGCCTCTCCCTGTTACCACTGCGACTGACTGTTACCACTGCCACTCTATATTACCACTGCCACTCACTGTTACCACTGCCACTCACTGTTACCACTGCAGCACACTGGGCCCACTGTCACATGCTGTTACCACTGTGACATGCCGTTACCACTGCCACTCACTGTTACCACTGCCACATGCCGTTACCACTGCCACTCACTGTTACCACTGCCACATGCCGTTACCACTGCCACTCATGGTTACCACTGCCACTCACTGTTACCACTGACACACACTGGGCCCACTGCCACACACTGTTATCACTGTCACATAGTGGGCCCACTGTCACATGCTGTTACCACTGTCACACGCTGTTACCACTGTCACACGCTGTTATCACTGCCAATCACTGTTACCACTGCCACTCGCTGTTACCATTGCCACTTGCTGTTACCACTGTCACACGATGTTACCACTGCCACTCACTATTACCACTGGCACTCGCTGTTACCACTGCAACTCGCAGTTACCATTGCCACTCGCTGTTACCACTGTCACACGATGTTACCACTGTCACATGCTGTTACCACTGCCACACGCTGTTACCACTGCCAGTCACTGTTACCACTGCAACTCGCAGTTACCATTGCCACTCGCTGTTACCACTGTCACACGATGTTACCACTGTCACATGCTGTTACCACTGTCACACGATGTTACCACTGCCACTCACTATTACCACTGCCACTCGCTGTTACTACTGCAACTCGCAGTTACCACTGTCACTCGCTGTTACCACTGTCACACACTGTTACCACTATCACATGCTGTTAACACTGCCACTCCCTGTTTCCACTGTGACTCAATGTTACCACTGTCGCTCACTGTAACCACTGTCACTCACTGTTATGACTGCCTCTTCATGTTACCACTGCCACCGACTGTTAGCACTGCAACATACTTTTACCACTGCCACTCACTGTTACCACTGTCACATGCTGTCACCACTGTCACACGCTGTTACCACTGTCACTCACTCTTACCACTGTCACTCACTGTTACCACTGCCACTCACTGTTGCCACTGCCACTCGCTGTTACGAGCACCACTCACTGTTACCCGTGCCACTCGCTGTTACCACTGTCACTCGCTGTTACCACTGTCACACGCTGTTACCACTGCCAATCACTGTTACCACTGCCACTCGCTGTTACCATTGCCACTCGCTGTTACCACTGTCACACGCTGTTACCACTGCCACTCACTATTACCACTGCCACACACTGTTACCACTGTCACTCACTATTACCGCTGCCACTCACTGTTACCACTGTCACCACTGTCACTCACTGTTATGACCGCCTCTCCTTGTTACCACTGCCACTGACTGTTACCACTGCCACATACTGTTACCACTGCCAGTCGCTATTACCACTGCCATTCACTGTTACCACTGTCACCACTGTCACTCACTCTTACCAGTGCCTCTCCCTGTTACCACTGCCACTGCCTATTACCACTGCCACATACTGTTACCACTGTCACATTCTGTTACCATTGTCAAACTGTATGTCCACTGTCACACGCTGTTACCACTGCTAGTCACTGTTACCACTGCCATTCACTGTAACCACTGTCCAACGCTGTTACCACTGTATTATGATGTTACCACTGCCACTCATTGTTACCACTGCCACTCACCTTTACCACGGTCACCACTGTCACTCACTGTTACCACTGCCTCTCCCTGTTACCACTGCGACTGACTGTTACCACTGCCACTCGCTATTACCACTGCCACTCACTGTTACCACTGCCACTCACTGTTACCACTGCCACACACTGTGCGCACTGTCACACGCTGTTACCGCTGTCACATGCTGTTACCACTATCACATGCTGTTAACACTACTACTCCCTGTTTCCACTGTGACTCAATGTTACCACTGTCACTCACTGTAACCACTGTCACTCACTGTTATGACTGCCTCTTCATGTTACCATTGCCACTGACTGTTACCACTGCCAGATACTTTTACCACTGCCACCCACTGTTACCATTGCCACTCACTGTTACCACTGTCACACACTGGGCCCACTGCCACACACTGTTACCAGTGCCACTCACTGTTACCACTGCTACACGCTGGTACCACTGCCACTCACTTTTACCACTGTTATTCACTTTTACCACTGCCACTCAATGTTATTACTGTCACACACTGGGCCCACTGTCACATGCTGTTACCACTGTCCCACGCTGTTACCAATGCCGCTCACTGTTACCATTGCCAATCACTGTTATCACTGTCACACACTGGGCTCTCTGTCACATTCTGTTACCACTGTCACATGCCGTTACCACTGCCACTCATTGTTACCACTGACACACACTGGGCCCACTGCCACTTACTGTTACCACTGTCACTCACTGTTACCACTGCCACTCACTGCTACCACTGTAACACGCTGCTACCACTGCCACTCACTGTTACCACTGCCCCACACTGTTACCACTGCCACTCACTGTTACCACTGCCACTCACTGTTATCACTGTCACACGCTGGGCCCACAGTCACATCCGTTTACCAATGTCACATGCTGTTACCACTGCCATTCATTGTTACCACTACCAGTCACTGTTATCACTGTCACACGCCGTTACCACTGCCAAAAACAGTAACAACTGTCACTCACTATTACCACGTATACTCACTGTTACCACTGTAATTCACTTTTACCACTGCGACTCACTGTTATGATTGCCACTCACTGTTACCACTGCCACACACAGGGCCCACTGTCACACGCTGTTACCACTGCCACACGGTGTTACCACTGCCAGACACAGTTACCACTGCCACTCACTGTTACCACTGTCACTCACTGTTACCACTGCCTGTCACAGTTATCACTGTCACACGCTGTTACCACTGTCACACTTTGGACCACTGTCACACTCTGCTACCATGGCTAGTCACTGTTACCACTGCCTCTCCCTGTTACCACTGCCACTGACTGTTACCACCGCCACATACTGTTACCACAGCCAGTCGTTATTACCACTGCCATTCACTGTTACCACTGTCACCACTGTCAATCACTGTTACCACTGCCTCTCCCTGTTACCACTGCCACTGACTGTTACCACTGTCACACGCTGTTACCACTGTCAAACTGTGGGTCCACTGTCACACGCTGTTACCAATGCCACTCACTGTTACCATTGCCAATCATTGTTATCACTGTCACACACTGGGCTCAATGTCACATGCTGTTACCACTGTGACTTTCCATTACCACTGCCACTCACTGTTACCACTGCCACATGTCGTTACCACTGCCACTCACGGTTACCACTGCCACACACTGTTACCACTGTCACATAGTGGGCCCACTGTCACATGTTGTTACCACTGTCACACGCTGTTACCACTGTCACACGCTGTTACCACTGCCAATCATTGTTACCACTGCCAGTCGCTGTAACCATTGCCACTCGCTGTTACCACTGTCACACGATGTTACCACTGTCACATGCTGTTACCACTGTCACACGCTGTTACCACTGTCACACGATGTTACCACTGCCACACGCTGTTACCACTATCACATGCTGTTAACACTGCCACTCCGTTTCCACTGTGACTCAATGTTACCACTGTCACTCACTGTAACCACTGTCACTCACTGTTATGACTGCCTCTTCATGTTACCACTGCCACCGACTGTTACCACTGCAACATACTTTTACCACTGCCACTCACTGTTACCACTGCCACTCACTGTTACCACTGCCATTCGCTGTTACCACTGCCACTCATTGTTATCCCTGTCACACTGTCGGTCCATTGCCACTCGCTGTTACCACTGCTAGTCACTGTAACCACTGCCACTCACTGTAACCACTGTCAAACGCTGTTATCACTGTAATATGCTGTTTCCACAGCCACTCACTATTACCACTGCCACTCATTGTTACCACTGTCACCACTGTTACTCACTGTTATGACTGCCTCTCCCTGTTACCACTGCCACTGACTGTTACCACTGCCACTGACTGTTACCACTGCCACACGCTATTACCACTGCCCCTCACTGTTACCACTGTCACTCACTGTTACCACTGTCACTCACTGTTACCACTGTAACACGTTGTTACCACTGCCACTCACTGTTATCACTGTCACACACTGGGCCCACAGTCACATGCTTTTACCAATGTCACATGCTTTTACCACTGCCATTCATTGTTACCACTGCCACTCACAGTTATCACTGTCACACGCTGTTATCACTGCCAAAAACTGTAACAACTGTCATTCGCTTTTACCACTTTTACTCACTGTTACCACTGTTACTCACTTTTACCACTGCCACACACTGTTATGACTGCCACTCACTGTTACCACTGCCACACACAGGGCCCACTGTCACACGCTGTTACCACTGCCAGACACAGTTACCACTGCCACTCACTGTTACCACTGTCACACACTGTTACCACTGCCAGTCACAGTTATCACTGTCACACGCTGTTACCACTGTCACACTGTGGGTCCACTGTCACACGCTGCTACCACGGATAGTCACTGTTACCATTCCCTCTCCCTGTTATCACTACCACTGACTGTTACCACAGCCAGTCGCTATTACCACTGCCATTCACTGTTACCACTGTCACCACTGTCAATCACTGTTACCACTGCCTCTCCCTGTTACCACCGCCACTGACTGTTACCACTGTCAAACTGTAGGTCCACTGTCACACGCTGTTACCAATGCCACTCACTCTTACCATTGCCAATCACTGTTATCAGTGTCACACACTGGGCTCACTGTCACATGCTGTTACCACTGTCACATGCCGTTGCCACTGCCACTCACTGTTACCACTGACACACACTGGGCCCACTGCCACACACTGTTACCACTGTCACATAGTGGGCCCACTGTCACATGCTGTTACCACTGTAACACGCTGTTACCAGTGCCACTTACTGTTACCCGTGCCACTCACTGTTACCACTGCCACTCGTTGTTACCACTGTCACACGCTGTTACCACTGTCACACGCTGTTACCAGTGCCAGTTACTGTTACCCGTGCCACTCACTGTTACCACTGCCACACGCTGTTACCACTGTCACGCACTGTTACCACTGTCACACAGTGGGCCCACTGTCATAGGCTGTTACCAGTGCCACTCACTGTTACCACTGCCATTCACTGTTACCACTGTCACCAGTGTCAATCACTGTTACCACTGCCTCTCCCTGTTACCACTGCCACTGACTGTTACCACTGTCCATCTGTGGGTCCACTGTCACACGCTGTTACCACTGCCACTCACTGTTTCCATTGACAATCACTGTTATCATGGTCACACACTGGGCTCCCTGTCACATGCCGTTACCAATGCCACTCACTGTTACCACTGCCACTCACTGTTTCCACTGCCACACACTGTTACCAGTGCCATATGCCGTTACCACTGCCACTCACGGTTACCACTGTTACCACTGACACACACTGGGCCCACTGCCACACACTGTTACCACTGTCTCATAGTGGGCCCACTGTCACATGCTGTTACCACTGTCACACGCTGTTACCACTGTCACACGCTGTTACCAGTGCCACTCACTGTTACCACTGCCACTCACTGTTACCACTGTCACACGCTGTTACCACTGTCACTCACTCTTACCACTGTCACTCACTGTTACCCGTGCCACTCACTGTTACCACTGCCACTCGCTGTCACCACTGTCACACGCTGTCACCACTGTCACACGCTGTTACCACTGTCACACGCTGTTACCACTGCCAATCACTGTTACCACAGTCACTCACTGTTACCACTGTCACACGCTGTTACCACTGTCACACGCTGTTACCAGTGCCACTCACTCTTACCACTGCCACTCACTGTTACCACTGTCACACGCTGTTACCACTGTCACTCACTCTTACCACTGTCACTCACTGTTACCCGTGCCACTCACTGTTACCACTGCCACTCGCTGTCACCACTGTCACACGCTGTCACCACTGTCACACGCTGTTACCACTGTCACACGCTGTTACCACTGCCAATCACTGTTACCACAGTCACTCACTGTTACCACTGTCACACGCTGTTACCACTGTCACACGCTGTTACCACTGTCACTCACTCTTACCACTGTCACTCACTGTTACCACTGCCACTCACTGTTGCCACTGCCACTCGCTTTTACGAGTGCCACTTACTATTACCCGTGCCACTCTCTGTTACCACTGCCACTCGCTGTTACCACTGTCACACGCATTTACCACTGTCACACGCTGTTACCACTGTCACACGCTGTTACCACTGCCAATCACTGTTACCACTGCCACTCGCTGTTACCATTGCCACTCGCTGTTACCACTGTCACATGCTGTTACCACTGCCACTCACTATTACCACTGCCACTCGCTGTTACCACTGCAACTCGCAGTTGCCACTGCCACTCACTGTTATCACTGTCACACACTGGGCCCACAGTCACATGCTTTTACCAATGTCGCATGCTGTTAACACTGCCATTCATTGTTACCACTGCCACTCACAGTTATCACTGTCACACGCTGTTACCACTGCCAAAAACTGTAACAACTGTCACTTGCTTTTACTACTTTTACTCACTGTTACCACTGTTACTCACTTTTACCAGTGCCACACACTGTTATGACTGCCACTCGCTGTTACCACTGCCACACACAGGGCCCACTGTCACACGCTGTTACCACTGCCACACGCTTTTACCACTGCCAGACACAGTTACCACTGCAACTCATTGTTACCACTGTCACTCACTGTTACCATTGCCAGTCACAGTTATCACTGTCACACGTTGTTACCACGGCTAGTCACTGTTACCACTGCCTTTCCCTGTTACCACTGCCACATACTGTTACCACTGCCAGTCGCTATTACCACTGCCATTCACTGTTACCACTGTCACCACTGTCAATCACTGTTACCACTGCATCTCCCTGTTACCACTGCCATTGACTGTTACCAGATACTGTTACCACTGTCACACACTGTTACCACTGTCAAACTGTGGGTCCACTGTCACATGCTGTTTCCACTGCTACTCACTGTTACCACTGCCACTCACTGTAACCACTGTCCAACGCTGTTACCACTGTAATATGATGTTACCACTGCCACTCACTGTTACCACTGCCACTCACTTTTACCACTGTCACCACTGCCTCTCCTTGTTACCACTGCGACTGACTGTTACCACCGCCACTCGCTATTCCCACTGCCACTCACTGTTACCACTGCCACTCACTGTTACCACCGTCACACACTTGGCCCACTGCCACACACTGTTACCGCTGTCACACAGTGGGCCCACTGTCACATGCTGTTACCACTGTCACACGCTGTTACCAGTGCCACTCACTGTTACCACTGCTACACGCTGGTACCACTGCCACTCACTGTTACCACTGTTATTCACTTTTACCACTGCCACTCAATGTTATTACTGTCACACACTGGACCCACTGTCACATGCTGTTACCACTGTCCCACGCTGTTACCAATGCCACTCACTGTTACCATTGCCAATCACTGTTATCACTGTCACACACTGGGCTCACTGTCACATGCTGTTTCCACTGTCACATGCTGTTACCACTGCCACTCACTGTTACCACTTCCACTCACTGTTACCACTGCCACACGCTGTTACCACTGCCACATGCCGTTACCACTACCACTCACTGTTACCACTGCCACTCACTGTTATCACTGACACACACTGGGCCCACTGCCACTCACTGTTATCACTGTCACTCACTGTTACCACAGTCACTCACTGTTACCACTGTAACACGCTGTTACCACTGCCACTCACTGTTACGACAGTCACTCACTGTTACCACTGTAACACGCTGTTACCACTGCCACTCACTGTTACCACTGCCACTCGCTGTTACCACTGTCACACGCTGTTACCACTGTCACACGCTGTTACTACTGTCACACGCTGTTACCACTGCCAATCACTGTTACCACTGCCACTCGCTGTTACGACTGCCACTCACTGTTACCACTGCCATTCATTGTTAACACTGTCACACTGTGAATCCACTGTCACACACTGTTACAAGTGCTAGTAACTGTTACCACTGCCACACACTGTTACCACTGTCACCACTGCCACTCACTGTTATGACTACCTCTCCCTGTTACCACTGCCACTGACTGTTAAAACTGCCACATACTGTTACCACTGCCACTCGCTATTACCACTGCCTCTCACTGTTACCACTGCCACTCACTGTTATCACTGCCACACACAGGGCCCACTGTCACACGCTGTTACCACTGCCGCACGCTGTTACCACTGCCAGACACAGTTACCACTGCCACTCACTGTTACCACTGTCACTCACTGTTACCACTGCCATTCACAGTTATCACTGTCACACGCTGTTACCACTGCCACACTGTGGGTCCACTGTCACACGCTGCTACCACGGCTTGTCACTGTTACCACTGCCTCTCCCTGTTACCACTGCGACTGACTGTTACCACTGCCACTCGCTATTACCACTGCCACTCACTGTTACCACTGCCACACACTGGGCCCACTGTCACACGCTGTTACCGCTGTCACATGCTGTTACCACCGCCACTCCCTGTTTCCACTGTGACTCAATGTTACCACTGTCACTCACTGTAACCACTGTCACTCACTGTTATGACTGCCTCTTCCTATTACCACTGCCACTGACTGTTACCACTACCACATACCTTTAACACTGCCACTCACTGTTACCATTGCCACTCACTGTTACCACTGTTACACTCTGGGCCCACTGCCAAACAATGTTACCACTGTCACACAGTGGGCCCACTGTCACATGATGTTACCACTGTCACACGCTGTTACCACTGCCACTCACTGTTACCACTGTCACTCACTGTTACCACTGCCACTCACTGTTGGCACTGCCACTCACTGTTGCCACTGCCACTCGCTGTTACAACTGTCACATGATGTTGCCACTGCCATTCACCGTTACCACTGTCACCCACTTTTACCACTGCCACTCGCTGTTACCACTGTCACACGCTTTTACCAATGTCACACGCTGTTACCACTGCCACTCACTGTTACCACTGCCACTCACTGTTACTACTGCCATTCACTGATACCACTGTCACAACTTGGGTCCACTGTCACATGCTGTTACCACTGCCACTCACTGTTACCACTGCCATTCACTGTTACCACTGCCACTCACTGTTGCCACTGCCACTCGCTGTTACCCGTGCAACTCACTGTTACCCGTGCCACTCACTGTTACCACTGCCACTCGCTGTCACCACTGTCACACGCTGTCACCACTGTCACACGCTGTTACCACTGTCACACGCTGTTACCACTGCCAATCACTGTTACCACTGCCAATCACTGTTACTACTGCCACTCGCTGTTACTATTGCCACTCGCTGTTACCACTGTCACACGCTGTTACCACTGCCACTCACTATTACCACTGCCACACACTGTTACCAATGCCACTCACTGTTACCACTGTCACACGCTGTTACCACTGTCACACGCTGTTACCACTGTCACTCACTGTTACCACTGCCACTCACTGTTGCCACTGCCACTCGCTTTTACGAGTGCCACTTACTATTACCCGTGCCACTTACTGTTACCACTGCCACTCGCTGTTACCACTGTCACACGCAGTTACCACTGTCACACGCTGTTACCAGTGTCACACGCTGTTACCACTGCCAATCACTGTTACCACTGCCACTCGCTGTTACCATTGCCACTCGCTGTTACCACTGCCACTCACTATTACCACTGCCAATCACTGTTACCACTGCCACTCGCTGTTACCATTGCCACTCGCTGTTATCACTGTCACATGCTGTTACCACTGCCACTCACTATTACCACTGCCACTCGCTGTTACCACTGCAACTCGCAGTTGCCACTGTCACACGCTGTTACCATTGCCACTCACTGTTACCACTGCCACTCACTGTTATCCCTGTCACACTGTCGGTCCACTGCCATACGCTGTTACCACTGCTAGTCACTGTAACCACTGCCACTCACTGCAACCACTGTCAAACGCTGTTACCACTGTAATATGCTGTTTCCACTGCCACTCACTATTACCACTGCCACTCATTGTTACCACTGTCACCACTGTTACTCACTGTTATGACTGCCTCTCCCTGTTACCACTGCCACTGACTGTTACCAGTGCCACATACTATTACCCGTGCCACTCGCTGTTACCACTGTCACTCACTGTTACCACTGTCACTCACTGTTACCACTGTCACTGACTCTTACCACTGCCACATACTGTTACCACTGTCACATGCTGTTACCACTGTCAAACCGTGGGTCCACTGTCCAACGCTGTTACCACTGTAATATGATGTTACCACTGCCACTCACTGTTACCATTTCCTCTCCCTGTTACCACTGCGACTGACTGTTACCACTGCCACTCGCTATTACCACTGCCACTCACTGTTACCACTGCCACGCACTGGGCACTGTCACACGCTGTTACCGCTGTCACATGCTGTTACCACTGCCACTCCCTGTTTCCACTGTGACTCAATGTTACCACTGTCACTCACTGTAACCACTGTCACTCACTGTTATGACTGCCTCTTCCTGTTACCACTGCCACTGACTGTTAGCACTGCCACATACCTTTAACACTGCCACTCACTGTTACCATTGCCACTCACTGTTACCACTGTCACACACTGGACCCACTGCCAAACAATGTTACCACTGTCACACAGTGGGCCCACTGTCACATGATGTTACCACTGCCACTCACTGTTACCACTGTCACACAGTGGGCCCACTGTCACATGATGTTACCACTGTCACACGCTGTTACCACTGCCACTCACTGTTACCACTGTCACTCACTGTTACAACTGTCACATGATGTTACCACTGCCATTCACCGTTACCACTGTCACCCACTATTACCACTGCCACTCGTTGTTACCACTGTCACACGCTTTTACCAATGTCACATGCTGTTACCACTGCCACTCACTGTTATCACTGCCACTCACTGTTACTACTGCCATTCACTGATACCACTGTCACAACTTGAGTCCACTGTCACACGCTGTTACCACTGCCACTCACTGTTACCACTGCCATTCACTGTTATGACTGTCACACAATGGGCCCACTGTCACATGCTTTTACCACTGTCACATGCTGTTACCACTGCCACTCACTGTTACCACAGACACTCACTTTTATTACTGACACACACTGGGCCCACTGTCACATCCTGTTACCACTGTCAAAAGCTGTTACAAATGTCACTCACTTTTACCACTGTTAATCACTTTTACCACTGCAACTCACTGTTATGACTGCCACTCACTGTTACCACTGCCACACATTGTTACCACTGTCACACACTGGGCCCACTGTCACACGCTGTGACCACTGTCCCACGCTGTTACCACTGCCACTCACTCTTACCACTGCCTCACGCTGTTACCACTGCCATTCACTGTTACCACTTCCACTCGCTGTTACCACTGCCATTCGCTGTTACCAACGTCACCATTGGCAGACACTGTTACCAGTACCACTCACTCTTACCACTGCCACTCAGTCTTACCACTGCCACACTCTTTTACCACTGCCACACGCTGTTACCACTGCCACACGCCGTTACCACTGCCTCACGCTGTTACCACTGCCACTCACTGTTACCACTGCCACTCTGTTACCACTGTCACACCTTGTTACCACTGTCACATGCTGTTCCCACTGCCACTCACTTTTACCACTGTCACTCACTGTTAACAGTGACACTCACTGTTGCCACTATCACTCACTGTTACCACTGCCACTCACTGTTACTAATGCCGCTCACTGTTACCAATGTCACACACTGGGCCCACTGCCACACGCTGTTACCACTGACATCACTTTTACCACTGCCACTAACCATTACCACTGTTACACACTAGGCCCACTGTCCCACAATATTACCACTGTCACACGTTGTTACCACTGCCAATCACTGTTACCACTGCCACTCACTGTTACCACTGTGACACAATGAAACCACTGTCACACGCTGTTACCACTGCTCAGAAATGTATGTGGTTGATTAGGCCACTGTTTTATCTGCACTTTGTTCACACTCTGTTCCCCACACAATCGGGTAAAGAAACAACAACGTAACGCTGTTGTTACACACTGGTGACACACTGTTACCACTGCCACTCACTGTTACCACTGTCACTCACTGTTACCACTGTCACTCACTGTTACCACTGTCACTCACTGTTACCACTGCCACTCACTGTTACTACTGCCATTCACTGATACCACTGTCACAACTTGAGTCCACTGTCACACGCTGTTACCACTGCCACTCACTGTTACCACTGCCATTCACTGTTATGACTGTCACACAATGGGCCCACTGTCACATGCTTTTACCACTGTCACATGCTGTTACCACTGCCACTCACTGTTACCACAGACACTCACTTTTATTACTGACACACACTGGGCCCACTGTCACATCCTGTTACCACTGTCAAAAGCTGTTACAAATGTCACTCACTTTTACCACTGTTAATCACTTTTACCACTGCAACTCACTGTTATGACTGCCACTCACTGTTACCACTGCCACACATTGTTACCACTGTCACACACTGGGCCCACTGTCACACGCTGTGACCACTGTCCCACGCTGTTACCACTGCCACTCACTCTTACCACTGCCTCACGCTGTTACCACTGCCATTCACTGTTACCACTTCCACTCGCTGTTACCACTGCCATTCGCTGTTACCAACGTCACCATTGGCAGACACTGTTACCAGTACCACTCACTCTTACCACTGCCACTCAGTCTTACCACTGCCACACTCTTTTACCACTGCCACACGCTGTTACCACTGCCACACGCCGTTACCACTGCCTCACGCTGTTACCACTGCCACTCACTGTTACCACTGCCACTCTGTTACCACTGTCACACCTTGTTACCACTGTCACATGCTGTTCCCACTGCCACTCACTTTTACCACTGTCACTCACTGTTAACAGTGACACTCACTGTTGCCACTATCACTCACTGTTACCACTGCCACTCACTGTTACTAATGCCGCTCACTGTTACCAATGTCACACACTGGGCCCACTGCCACACGCTGTTACCACTGACATCACTTTTACCACTGCCACTAACCATTACCACTGTTACACACTAGGCCCACTGTCCCACAATATTACCACTGTCACACGTTGTTACCACTGCCAATCACTGTTACCACTGCCACTCACTGTTACCACTGTGACACAATGAAACCACTGTCACACGCTGTTACCACTGCTCAGAAATGTATGTGGTTGATTAGGCCACTGTTTTATCTGCACTTTGTTCACACTCTGTTCCCCACACAATCGGGTAAAGAAACAACAACGTAACGCTGTTGTTACACACTGGTGACACACTGTTACCACTGCCACTCACTGTTACCACTGTCACTCACTGTTACCACTGTCACTCACTGTTACCACTGTCACTCACTGTTACCACTGCCACTCACTGTTACCACTGTCAGTCAGTTACCACCGCCAGTCAGTTACCACTGCCACACACTGTAACCACTGCCACACACTGTTTCCACTGCCACACACTGGGCCCACTGTCACACACTGGGCCCATTGTCACCCGCTGTTACTAATGCCACACGCTGCTACCATTGCCAATCACTGTTACCAGTGCTACTCAACGTTAACACTGTCACACACTGGGCCCACAGTCACACGCTGTTATCACTGTCACACGCTGTTACCGCTGCCAGTCACTGTTACCACTGCCAGTCACTGTTACCACTGCCACTCACAGTAACCACTGCCACTCACAGTAACCACTGTCACACACTGGGCCTGTGACATGCTGTTACCACGGCTCCAAGCCGTTACCACTGTAGGTCACTGTTATGACTGCCACGCAGTGTTTCTACTGCCACATAGTGGGCCCACTGTCACACGCTGTTAACACTGCCACACGCTGGTACCACCGCCACTCACTGTTACCACTTTGATGCACTTTTACTACTGCCACTCAATGTTATCACTGTCACACACTGGGTCCACTGTCACATGCTGTTACCACTGTCCCACGCTGTTACCAATGCCACTCACTGTTACCATTGCCAATCACTGTTATCACAGTCACACACTGGGCTCACTGTCACATGCTGTTACCACTGTCACATGCCGTTACCACTGCCACTCACTGTTACCACTGCCACTCACTGTTACCACTGACACACACACTGGGCCCACTGCCACACACAGTTACCACTGTCACATAGTGGGCCCACTGTAACATGCTGTTACCACTGTCACACACTGTTGCCACTGTCACACGCTGTTACCACTGCCACTCACTGTTACCACTGCCACTCGCTGTTACCACTGCCACTCGCTGTTACCACTGTCACACGCTGATAACACTGCCACTCACTATTACCACTGCCACTCACTGTTACCACTGCCACTCGCTGTTACCACTGCCACTCGCTGTTACCACTGTCACACGCTGATAACACTGCCACTCACTATTACCACTGCCACTCACTGTTACCACTGCCACTTGATGTTACCATTGCCACTCACTGTTACCACTGCCACTCACTGTTACCACTGCCACATGCTGTTTCCACTGCCACCTACTGTTACCACTGCCATTCACTGTTAACACTGTCAAACTGTGGGACCACTGTCACACGCTGTTACCACTGCTAGTTACTGTTACCACTGCCTCTCATTGTAACAACTGTCCAACGCTGTTACCACTGTAATATGATGTTACTACTGCCACTCACTTTTACCACTGTCACCACTGTCACTCACTGTTACCACTGCCTCTCCCTGTTACCACTGCGACTGACTGTTACCACTGCCACTCGCTATTACCACTGCCAGTCACTGTTACCACTGCCACACACTGGGCCCACTTTCACACGCTGTTACCACTATCACATGCTGTTAACACTGCCACTCCCTGTTTCCACTGTGACTCAATGTTACCACTGCCACTCATTGTTACCACTGCCACTCACTGTTACGACTGCCACATGCTGTTTCCATTGCCACTCACTGTTACCACTGCCATTCACTGTTAACACTGTCACACTGTGTGTCCACTGTCACATGCTGTTACAACTGCTAGAAACTATTACCACTGCCACTCACTGTTACCACTGTCACACGCTGTTACCACTGCTCAGAAATGTATGTGGTTGATTAGGCCACTGCTTTATCTGCACTTTGTACACACTCTGTTCCCCTCACAATCGGGTAAAGAAACAACAACGTAACGCTATTGTTACACACTGGTGACACACTGTTACCACTGTCACTCACTGTTACCACTGTCACTCACTGTTACCACTGCCACTCACTGTTACCACTGTCAGTCAGTTACCACTGTCACTCACTGTTACCACTGCCAGTCAGTTACCACTGCCACACACTGTAACCACTGCCACACTCTGTTTCCACTGCCACACACTGGGCCCACTGTCACCCGCTGTTACTAATGCCACACGCTGCTACCATTGCCAATCACTGTTACCAGTGCTACTCAACGTTAACACTGTCACACACTGGGCCCACAGTCACACACTGTTATCACTGTCACACGCTGTTACCGCTGCCAGTCACTGTTACCACTGCCAGTCACTGTTACCACTGCCACTCACAGTTGCCACTGCCACTCACAGTAACCACTGCCACTCACAGTAACCACCGTCACACACTGGGCCTACTGTCACATGCTGTTACCACGGCTACAAGCCGTTATCACTGTCACTCACTGTTATGACAGCAACTCAGTGTTTCTACTGCCACATAGTGGGCCCACTGTCACCCGCTGTTACTAATGCCACACGCTGCTACCATTGCCAATCACTGTTACCAGTGCTACTCAACGTTAACACTGTCATACACTGGGCCCACAGTCACACACTGTTATCACTGTCACACGCTGTTACCGCTGCCAGTCACTGTTACCACTGCCAGTCACTGTTACCACTGCCACTCACAGCTGCCACTGCCACTCACAGTAACCACTGCCACTCACAGTAACCACCGTCACACACTGGGCCTACTGTCACATGCTGTTACCACGGCTACAAGCCGTTACCACTGTCACTCACTGTTATGACAGCAACTCAGTGTTTCTACTGCCACATAGTGGGCCCACTGTCACACGCTGTTACCACTGCCACATGCTGGTACCACTGCCACCCACTGTTACCACTTTTATTCACTTTTACTACTGCCACTCAATGTTATCACTGTCACACACTGGGTCCACTGTCCCACGCTGTTACCAATGCCACTCATTGTTACCATTGCCAATCACTGTTATGACTGTCATACACTGGGCTCACTGTCACACGCTGTTACCACTGTCACATGCCGTTACCACTGCCACTCACTGTTACCACTGCCATCCACTGTTACCACTGACACAAGCTGGGCCCACTGCCACATACAGTTACCACTGTCACATAGTGGGCCCACTGTCACATGTTGTTACCACTGCCACACGCTGTTACCACTGTCACACGCTGTTACCACTGCCACATGCCGTTAACACTGCTACTCACTGTTACCACTGCCGCTCACTGTTACCACTGACACACACTGGGCCCACTGCCACATATAATTACCACTGTCACATAGTGGGCCCACTGTCACATGTTGTTACCACTGTCACACGCTCTTACCGCTGCCACTCACGGTTACCACTGCCACTCGCTGTTACCACTGCCACTCGCTGTTACCACTGTCACACGCTGATAATACTGCCACTCACTATTACCACTGCCACTCACTGTTACCACTGCCACTCGATGGTACCACTGCCACTCACTGTTACCACTGTCACACACTGTTACCACTTCCACACGCTGCTAGCACTGCCACTCACTGTTATCACTGTCTCTCACTGTTACCACTGTCACTCACTGTTACCTGTGCCACTCAATGTTACCACTGCAACACCCCGTTACCACTGCCACTCACTGTTACAGCTATCACTCACTGTTACCACTGTCACTCACTGTTACCAGTGTCACACGCTGTTACCAGTGTCACACGCTGTTACCACTGTCACTCGCTGTTACTACTACCACACAAAATGTTACCAATGTCAGACACTGTTACCTCTGCCAGGCGTTATTACCACTGTCACATACTGTCACCACTATCACACGCAGTTAGCAATGTCAGTCTTTGTCACCACAGCCAGCACTGTTATCACCCTCATCACTAGCAGACACTATTACCACTGACATACGCTGTTAGCACTGCCACTCACTGTTACCACTGTCACTCGTTGTTACCACTATCATTCACTGCTGCCACTGCCAATCACTGTTACCACTGCCACACGCTGTTACCATGGTCACTCACTGTTACCATTGGCACACACAGGGCCCACGGTCATACACTGTTACCACTGCCACTCACTGTTTCCACTGCCACTCACTGTTACCACTGTCACTCACTGTTACCACCGTCACCACTGGTAGACACAGTTACCAGTGCCACTCAATGCTACCACTGCAGCACCCTATTAACACTGCCACTCACTGTTACCCCTGTCACAAGCTGTTACCACTGCCACTCACTATTACCACTGCCACTCACTGTTACCGCTGCCACTCACTGTTACCAGTGTCACTCACTGTTACCAGTGTCACTCAGTGTTACCACTGCCACTCAATGTTACCACTGCCACACGCTGTTACCACTGTTACTCGCTGTTCCCACTGTCACACACTGGGCCCAATGCCACTAGCTGTTACCACTGCCACTCACTGTTATCACTGCCACTCACTGTTACCACTGCCACACGCTGTTACCACTGCCACATGCTATTACCACTGCCACTCACTGTTACCACCATCACTCAGTGTTATGACTGCCACTCCTTGTTACCCCTGCCACATGCTGTTACCACTGTCACATGCTGTTACCACTGTCACATGTTGTTACCACTGCCACTCACTGTTAGCACTGACACTCACTGTTACCACTGCCACACGCTGTTACCACTGCCACACGCTATTACCACTGCCACTCACTGTTACCACCGTCACTCACTGATTCCACTGCCACTCACTGTTACCCCTGTCACTCGCTGTTACCACTGTCACACGCTGTTACTACCGTCACACGCTGTTACTACTACCACACACAATGCTACCAGTGACAGACAATGTTACCTCTGCCTGGCGTTATTACCACTGACACTCATTGTTCCAATGGTCACTCAATGTTACAACTGCCACTCGCTGTTACCAATGCCACACGCGGTTACCAACATTACCACTGTCACACACTGGGCCCACTGTCACACACTGTTACCGCTGCCACTCACTGTTACCACTGGCACACGCTGTTACCACTGTCACTCACTGTTACCACTGCCACTCACTGATACCACTGCCACTCACTGTTAGCACTGCCACTCACTGTCACCACCGTCACCACTGGTAGACACTGTTGCCAGTGCCACACACTGGGCCCACTGTCACACGCTGTTACCACTGCCACACGCTGTTACCACTGCCACACACTGTTACTACTGCCACTCACTGTTACCACTGTCACTCACTGTTACCACTATCACTGACTGCTACCATTGTCACTCACTGTTACCACTGACACTCACTGTTACCACTGGCACACGCTGTTACCACTGCCACTCGCTGTTACTACTACCACACAAAATGTTACCAATGACAGACACTGTTACCTCTGCCAGGCGTTATTACCACTGTCACATACTGTCACCACTATCACATGCAGTTAGCAATGTCAGTCTTTGTCACCACAGCCAGCACTGTTATCACCCTCATCACTAGCAGACACTATTACCACTGACATACGCTGTTAGCACTGCCACTCACTGTTACCACTGTCACTCGTTGTTACCACTATCATTCACTGCTGCCACTGCCAATCACTGTTACCACTGCCACACGCTGTTACCATGGTCACTCACTGTTACCATTGGCACACACAGGGCCCACGGTCATACACTGTTACCACTGCCACTCACTGCTTCCACTGCCACTCACTGTTACCACTGTCACTCACTGTTACCACCGTCACCACTGGTAGACACAGTTACCAGTGTCACTCAATGCTACCACTGCAGCACCCTATTAACACTGCCACTCACTGTTACCACTGTCAGTCAGTTACCACCGCCAGTCAGTTACCACTGCCACACACTGTAACCACTGCCACACACTGTTTCCACTGCCACACACTGGGCCCACTGTCACACACTGGGCCCATTGTCACCCGCTGTTACTAATGCCACACGCTGCTACCATTGCCAATCACTGTTACCAGTGCTACTCAACGTTAACACTGTCACACACTGGGCCCACAGTCACACGCTGTTATCACTGTCACACGCTGTTACCGCTGCCAGTCACTGTTACCACTGCCAGTCACTGTTACCACTGCCACTCACAGTAACCACTGCCACTCACAGTAACCACTGTCACACACTGGGCCTGTGACATACTGTTACCACGGCTCCAAGCCGTTACCACTGTAGGTCACTGTTATGACTGCCACGCAGTGTTTCTACTGCCACATAGTGGGCCCACTGTCACACGCTGTTAACACTGCCACACGCTGGTACCACCGCCACTCACTGTTATCACTTTGATGCACTTTTACTACTGCCACTCAATGTTATCACTGTCACACACTGGGTCCACTGTCACATGCTGTTACCACTGTCCCACGCTGTTACCAATGCCACTCACTGTTACCATTGCCAATCACTGTTATCACAGTCACACACTGGGCTCACTGTCACATGCTGTTACCACTGTCACATGCCGTTACCACTGCCACTCACTGTTACCACTGCCACTCACTGTTACCACTGACACACACACTGGGCCCACTGCCACACACAGTTACCACTGTCACATAGTGGGCCCACTGTCACATGCTGTTACCACTGTCACACACTGTTGCCACTGTCACACGCTGTTACCACTGCCACTCACTGTTACCACTGCCACACACTTTTACCACCGCCACACACTGTTACCACTGACACACATTGTTACCTCTGCCAGTTGCTGTTAGCACGGTCACTCACTGTTACCACTGGCACACACAGGGCCCACTGTCACACGCTGTTACCACTGTCACATGCTGTTACCACTGCCTCACTCTGTTACCACTGCCTCACGCTGTTACCACTGCCACTCACTGTTACCACTGCCACTCGCTGTTACCACTGTCACTCGCTGTTAACACTGTCACATGCTGTTACCACTGTCACATGCTGTTACTACTGCCACCAACTGTTACCACTGCCACTCACTGTAACCACTGCCACACGCTATTACCACTGCCACTTATTGTTACCACAGCCACTCACTGTTACCACTGTCATTCGCTGTTACCCCTGCCTCAAGCTGTTACCACTGCCACCCGCCATTACCACTGCCTCACGCTGTTACCACTGCCTCTCGCTGTTACCACTGCCACTCGCTATTATCACTGCCACTCACTTTTACCATGGTCACTCACTGTTACCACTGGCACACACTGTTACCACTGTCACACACTGTTACCACTGCCAGTCACTGTTACCACTGCCACTCACCCTTCCACTGTCACATACTGGGCCCACTGCCACTCTCTGTTACCACTGCAAATCACTGTTATCACAGACACTAATTGTTACCACGTTCACACATTGAGCCTAGTGCTACACGATACTTCCACTGCCACACACTGTTACCACTGACACACAATGTTACCACTGCCACACACTGTTACCACTGGCACACACTGTTACCACTGCCACACACTGTTACCACTGGCACATGTTGTTACCACTGCCACACTCTGTTACCACTGCCACTCACTGTTACCACTGCCACTCGTTGTTACCACAGTCACTCACTGTTACCACTGGCACACGCAGGGCCCACTGTCACACGCTGATACCACTGTCACATGCTGTTACCACTGTCACTCACTGTTACCACTGCCACACACTGTTACCACAGCCACTCACTGTTACCTCTGCCACTCGCTGTTACCACTGTCACTCGCTGTTACCCCTGCCTCAAGCTGTTACCGCTGCCACTCGCAGTTACCTCTTCCACTCGCAGTTACCACTGCCACTCACTGTTACCACTGCCACTCACTGTTACCACTGCCCCTCGCTGTTACCACTGCCCCTCGCTGTTACCAATGGCACACGCTGTTACCACTGTTACCCACTGCTACATGTCCAACACAGGGGTCACTGTCACACGCTGTTACCACTGCCACACACTGTTTCCACTGCCACATGCTGTTACCACAGCCGCACCCTGTTACCACTGCCACTCACTGTTACCACTGCCACTCGCTGTTACCACTGCCACTCGCCGTTACCACTGCCACTCACCGTTACCTCTGCCACTCACCGTTACCAATGCCACTCGCCGTTTCAACTTCCCTCGCCCTTACCACTGCCACTCACCGTTACCACTGCCACTCACCGTTACCAATGCCACTCGCTGTTGCCGTTGTAACTCACTGCTAGACTGTCACACACTGGGGCCTCAGTCACTCGCTGTTACCACTGCCACACGCTGTCACAACTGCCACTCACTGTTACCACTGCCACACAGTGTTACCACTGCCACATGCTGATACCACTGCCACTCACTGTTAACACTGCCACACACTGTTACCACTGCCACACGCTTTTACCACTGCCACTCACTGTTACCACTGCAACTCACAGTTACCACTGTCACTCGTTGTTACCTCTATTATTCCCTGCTGCAACTGCAACTCACAGTTACCACTGCCACTCACTGTTAACACTGCCACTCACTTTTACCACTGTCTCTCACCCTTACCACTGTCACTCACCATTACCACTGTCACTCACACTTACGATGTCACTCACACTTACCACTGGGCCCACTGTCACACACTGTTACCACCGCCTGTCACTGTTACCACTGCCACTCACCCTTCCTCTGTCACATAGTGGGCCCACTGCCACTGTCTGTTACCACTGTAACTCACTGTTATCACTGACACTCATTGTTACCACTGCCACTCACTTTTACCACTGCCAATCGCTGTTACCACTGCCACACGTTGTTACCACTGTTACTCACTGCTATATTGTCCAACACTGGGGTCACTGTCACACGCTGTTACCACAGCCACACCCTGTTACCACAGCCACACGCTGTTACCACTGCCTCACACTGTTACCACTGCCACTCGCTGTTACCACTGCCACTCGCTGTTACCACTGCCACTCGCTGTTACCACGGTCACTCACTGTTACTACTGGCACACACAGGGCCCACTGTCACACACTGCTACCACTGCCACTCACTGTTACCACTGCCACACACTGTTACCACTGCCACACACTGTTACCACTGCCACACATTGTTACCACTGCCACACACTTTTACCACCGCCACACACTGTTACCACTGACACACGCTGTTACCTCTGCCAGTTGCTGTTAGCACGGTCACTCACTGTTACCACTGGCACACACAGGGCCCACTGTCACACGCTGTTACCACTGTCACATGCTGTTACCACTGCCTCACTCTGTTACCACTGCCTCACGCTGTTACCACTGCCACTCACTGTTACCACTGCCACTCGCTGTTACCACTGTCACTCGCTGTTAACACTGTCACATGCTGTTACCACTGTCACATGCTGTTACTACTGCCACCAACTGTTACCACTGCCACTCACTGTAACCACTGCCACACGCTATTACCACTGCCACTTATTGTTACCACAGCCACTCACTGTTACCACTGTCATTCGCTGTTACCCCTGCCTCAAGCTGTTACCACTGCCACTCGCAGTTACCACTGTCACTCACTGTTACCACTGCCACTCACTGTTACCACTGCCACTCGCTGTTACCACTGCCACTCGCTGTTACCACTGCCACACGCTGTTACCACTGTTACTCACTGCTACAATGTCCAACACTGGGGTCACTGTCACACGCTGTTACCACTGCCACACACTGTTTCCACTGCCACACGCTGTTACCACAGCCACATCCTGTTGCCACTGCCACTCACTGTTACCACTGCCACTCGCTGTTACCACTGCCACTCGCTGTTACCACAGTCACTCACTGTTACCACTGGCACACACAGGGCCCACTGCTACACGCTACTACCACTGCCACATGCTGTTACCACTGCCACTCACTGTTCCCACTGCCACACACTGTTACCACTGCCACCCACCCTTACCACTGCCACCCACCCTTACCGCTGCCTCCCACCCTTACCACTGCCACGCACCCTTACCACTGCCACGCACCCTTACCACTGTTACACACTGGACCCACAGTCACACACTGGGCCCACTATCGCACACAGTTACCACTGTGACACGCTGTTACCACTGCCAATCACAGTCACCACTGCCAGTCACAGTCACCACTGCCAGTCAGTCGCCATGGCCACACGCTGTTATCACTGCCACTCGATGTTACTACTGTCAATCACTGTTACCACTGTCACATGCTGTTACCAATGCCACACACTCTTACCAATGCCACACATTGTTACCAGTGCCACACACTGACACCACTGCCACACATTGACACCACTGCCACACACTGATACCACTGCCACTCACTGATACCAATGCCATTCACTGTTACCACCGTCACCACTGGCAGACAGTTTTACCAGTGCCACTCACTGTTACCACTGCAACACACCATTACCACTGCCACTCACTCTTACCACGGTCACTCACTCTTACCACTTCCACTCACTGTTACCACTGACACACACTGCTACCACTGCCACTCACTGTTACCACTGCCACACACTGTTACCACTGCCACACACTGTTACCACTGCCACACATTGTTACCACTGCCACACACTTTTACCACCGCCACACACTGTTACCACTGACACACGCTGTTACCTCTGCCAGTTGCTGTTAGCACGGTCACTCACTGTTACCACTGGCACACACAGGGCCCACTGTCACACGCTGTTACCACTGTCACATGCTGTTACCACTGCCTCACTCTGTTACCACTGCCTCACGCTGTTACCACTGCCACTCACTGTTACCACTGCCACTCGCTGTTACCACTGTCACTCGCTGTTAACACTGTCACATGCTGTTACCACTGTCACATGCTGTTACTACTGCCACCAACTGTTACCACTGCCACTCACTGTAACCACTGCCACACGCTATTACCACTGCCACTTATTGTTACCACAGCCACTCACTGTTACCACTGTCATTCGCTGTTACCCCTGCCTCAAGCTGTTACCACTGCCACCCGCCGTTACCACTGCCTCACGCTGTTACCACTGCCTCTCGCTGTTACCACTGCCACTCGCTATTATCACTGCCACTCGCTGTTACCATGGTCACTCACTGTTACCACTGCCACACACTGTTACCACTGTCACACACTGTTACCACTGCCACACATTGTTACCACTGCCACACACTTTTACCACTGCCACACACTGTTACCACTGACAAACACTGTTACCGCTGACACACACTGTGACCACTGCCAGTTGCTGTTAGCAGGGTCACTCACTGTTACCACTGGCACACACAAGGCCCACTGTCACACGCTGTTACCACTGTCACATGCTGTTACCACTGCCAGTCACTGTTACCAATGCCACACGCTGTTTCCACTGCCTCACGCTGTTACCACTGCCTCTCGCTGTTACCACTGCCACTCGCTATTATCACTGCCACTCGCTGTTACCACCGTCACTCACTGTTACCACTGCCACACACTGTTACCACTGGAACACACTGTTACCACTGCCACACATTGTTACCACTGCCACACACTTTTACCATTGCCACACGCTGTTACCACTGCCACACGCTGTTACCACTGCCACTCACTGTTACCACTGCCACTCACTGTTACCACTGCCACTCACTGTTACCACTGCAACTCACTGTTACCACTGCCACTCACTGTTACCACTGCAACTCACAGTTACCACTGGCACTCACTGTTACCACTGCCACTCAATTTTACCACTGCCACTCACTGTTACCACTGCCCATCACTCTTACAACTGCCACTCCATATTATCCACTGCCACTCACTGTTACCACTGCCACTCACTTTTACCACTTTCACTCACCCTACCACGGTGACTCACCCTTACCACTGTCACTCACACTTACGATGTCACTCACACTTACCACTGGGCCCACTGTCTCAAGCTGTTACCGCTGCCACTCGCAGTTACCTCTTCCACTCGCAGTTACCACTGCCACTCACTGTTACCACTGCCACTCACTGTTACCACTGCCCCTCGCTGTTACCACTGCCCCTCGCTGTTACCAATGGCACTCGCTGTTACCACTGTTACCCACTCACTTTTACCACTGCCACTCACTGTTACCACTACCACTCGCCGTTACCACTGCCACTCGCTGTTACCACTGCCACCTGCTGTTACCACTGCCACTCGCTGTTACCACTGACTCTCACTGTTACCACTGCCACTCGCTATTATCACTGCCACTTGCTGTTACCACGGTCACTCACTGTTACCACTGGCACACACAGGGCCCACTGTCACACGCTGTTACCACTGTCACATGCTGTTACTACTGCCACTCACGGTTACCACGGTCACATGCAGTTACCACTGCCACTCACTGTTACCACTGCAACTCACTGTTTCCTCTGTCACTCGTTGTTACCTCTATCATTCACTGCTGCAACTGCCACTAACTGTTACCACTGCCACTCACTGTTACCACTGGCACTCACTGTTACCACTGCCACTCACTCTTACCACAGCCACTCCATATTATCCACTGCCACTCACTGTTAACACTGCCACTCACTTTTACCACTGTCACTCACACTTACCACTGTCACTCACACTTACGATGTCACTCACACTTACGATGTCACTCACACTTACCACTGGGACCACTGTCACACACTGTTACCACTGCCAGTCACTGTTACCACTGCCACTCACCCTTCCACTGTCACATACTGGGCCCACTGCCACTCTCTGTTACCACTGCAACTCACTGTTATCACTTACACTCATTGTTACCACAGTCACACATTGAGCCTACTGCTACACGCTACTACCACTGCCACATGCTGTTACCACTGCCACTCACTGTTACCACTGCCACTCACTGTTACCACTGCCACCCACCCTTACCACTGACACCCACCCTTACCGCTGCCTCCCACCCTTACCACTGCCACTCACACTTACCACTGCCACTCACCCTTACCACTGCCACGCACCCTTACCACTGCCACGCACCCTTACCACTGTTACACACTGGACCCACAGTCACACACTGGGCCCACTATCGCACACAGTTACCACTGTGACACGCTGTTACCACTGCCAATCACAGTCACCACTGCCAGTCACAGTCACCACTGCCAGTCAGTCGCCATGGCCACACGCTGTTATCACTGCCACTCGATGTTACTACTGTCAATCACTGTTACCACTGTCACATGCTGTTACCAATGCCACACACTCTTACCAATGCCACACACTCTTACCAATGCCACACACTCTTACCAATGCCACACATTGTTACCAGTGCCACACACTGACACCACTGCCACACATTGACACCACTGCCACACACTGATACCACTGCCACTCACTGATACCAATGCCATTCACTGTTACCACCGTCACCACTGGCAGACAGTTTTACCAGTGCCACTCACTGTTACCACTGCAACACACCATTACCACTGCCACTCACTCTTACCACTTCCACTCACTGTTACCACTGACACACACTGCTACCACTGCCACTCACTGTTACCACTGCCACACACTGTTACCACTGCCACACACTGTTACCACTGCCACACATTGTTACCACTGCCACACACTTTTACCACCGCCACACACTGTTACCACTGGCACACACAGGGCCCACTGTCACACGCTGTTACCACTGTCACATGCTGTTACCACTGCCTCACTCTGTTACCACTGCCTCACGCTGTTACCACTGCCACTCACTGTTACCACTGCCACTCGCTGTTACCACTGTCACTCGCTGTTAACACTGTCACATGCTGTTACCACTGTCACATGCTGTTACTACTGCCACCAACTGTTACCACTGCCACTCACTGTAACCACTGCCACACGCTATTACCACTGCCACTTATTGTTACCACAGCCACTCACTGTTACCACTGTCATTCGCTGTTACCCCTGCCTCAAGCTGTTACCACTGCCACCCGCCGTTACCACTGCCTCACGCTGTTACCACTGCCTCTCGCTGTTACCACTGCCACTCGCTATTATCACTGCCACTCGCTGTTACCATGGTCACTCACTGTTACCACTGGAACACACTGTTACCACTGTCACACACTGTTACCACTGCCACACATTGTTACCACTGCCACACACTTTTACCATTGCCACACACTGTTACCACTGACAAACACTGTTACCGCTGACACACACTGTGACCACTGCCAGTTGCTGTTAGCAGGGTCACTCACTGTTACCACTGGCACACACAAGGCCCACTGTCACACGCTGTTACCACTGTCACATGCTGTTACCACTGCCAGTCACTGTTACCAATGCCACACGCTGTTTCCACTGCCTCACGCTGTTACCACTGCCTCTCGCTGTTACCACTGCCACTCGCTATTATCACTGCCACTCGCTGTTACCACCGTCACTCACTGTTACCACTGCCACACACTGTTACCACTGCCACACGCTGTTACCACTGCCACTCACTGTTACCACTGCCACTCACTGTTACCACTGCAACTCACTGTTACCACTGCCACTCACTGTTACCACTGCAGCTCACAGTTACCACTGGCACTCACTGTTACCACTGCCACTCAATTTTACCACTGCCACTCACTGTTACCACTGCCCATCACTCTTACAACTGCCACTCCATATTATCCACTGCCACTCACTGTTACCACTGCCACTCACTTTTACCACTTTCACTCACCCTTACCACGGTGACTCACCCTTACCACTGTCACTCACACTTACGATGTCACTCACACTTACCACTGGGCCCACTGTCTCAAGCTGTTACTGCTGCCACTCGCAGTTACCTCTTCCACTCGCAGTTACCACTGCCACTCACTGTTACCACTGCTACTCACTGTTACCACTGCCCCTCGCTGTTACCACTGCCCCTCGCTGTTACCAATGGCACTCGCTGTTACCACTGTTACCCACTCACTTTTACCACTGCCACTCACTGTTACCACTACCACTCGCCGTTACCACTGCCACTCGCTGTTACCACTGCCACCTGCTGTTACCACTGCCTCACGCTGTTACCACTGACTCTCACTGTTACCACTGCCACTCGCTATTATCACTGCCACTTGCTGTTACCACGGTCACTCACTGTTACCACTGGCACACACAGGGCCCACTGTCACACG
This sequence comes from Cetorhinus maximus, assembly GCF_964194155.1. Taxonomy (NCBI): domain Eukaryota; kingdom Metazoa; phylum Chordata; class Chondrichthyes; order Lamniformes; family Cetorhinidae; genus Cetorhinus; species Cetorhinus maximus. The sequence continues at coordinate 691,437 of NW_027596159.1, forward strand.
CTGTTACCACTGTCACATGCTGTTACTACTGCCACTCGCTGTTCCCACTGCCACTCACGGTTACCATGGTCACATGCAGTTACCACTGCCACTCACTGTTACCACTGCAACTCACTGTTACCTCTGTCACTCGTTGTTACCTCTATCATTCACTGCTGCAACTGCCACTAACTGTTACCACTGCCACTCACTGTTACCACTGGCACTCACTGTTACCACTGCCACTCACTCTTACCACAGCCACTCCATATTATCCACTGCCACTCACTGTTAACACTGCCACTCACTTTTACCACTGTCACTCACACTTACCACTGTCACTCACACTTACGATGTCACTCACACTTACGATGTCACTCACACTTACCACTGGGACCACTGTCACACACTGTTACCACTGCCAGTCACTGTTACCACTGCCACTCACCCTTCCACTGTCACATACTGGGCCCACTGCCACTCTCTGTTACCACTGCAACTCACTGTTATCACTTACACTCATTGTTACCACAGTCACACATTGAGCCTACTGCTACACGCTACTACCACTGCCACATGCTGTTACCACTGCCACTCACTGTTACCACTGCCACTCACTGTTACCACTGCCACCCACCCTTACCACTGACACCCACCCTTACCGCTGCCTCCCACCCTTACCACTGCCACTCACACTTACCACTGCCACTCACCCTTACCACTGCCACGCACCCTTACCACTGCCACGCACCCTTACCACTGTTACACACTGGACCCACAGTCACACACTGGGCCCACTATCGCACACAGTTACCACTGTGACACGCTGTTACCACTGCCAATCACAGTCACCACTGCCAGTCACAGTCACCACTGCCAGTCAGTCGCCATGGCCACACGCTGTTATCACTGCCACTCGATGTTACTACTGTCAATCACTGTTACCACTGTCACATGCTGTTACCAATGCCACACACTCTTACCAATGCCACACACTCTTACCAATGCCACACACTCTTACCAATGCCACACATTGTTACCAGTGCCACACACTGACACCACTGCCACACATTGACACCACTGCCACACACTGATACCACTGCCACTCACTGATACCAATGCCATTCACTGTTACCACCGTCACCACTGGCAGACAGTTTTACCAGTGCCACTCACTGTTACCACTGCAACACACCATTACCACTGCCACTCACTCTTACCACTTCCACTCACTGTTACCACTGACACACACTGCTACCACTGCCACTCACTGTTACCACTGCCACACACTGTTACCACTGCCACACACTGTTACCACTGCCACACATTGTTACCACTGCCACACACTTTTACCACCGCCACACACTGTTACCACTGACACACGCTGTTACCTCTGCCAGTTGCTGTTAGCACGGTCACTCACTGTTACCACTGGCACACACAGGGCCCACTGTCACACGCTGTTACCACTGTCACATGCTGTTACCACTGCCTCACTCTGTTACCACTGCCTCATGCTGTTACCACTGCCACTCACTGTTACCACTGCCACTCGCTGTTACCACTGTCACTCGCTGTTAACACTGTCACATGCTGTTACCACTGTCACATGCTGTTACTACTGCCACCAACTGTTACCACTGCCACTCACTGTAACCACTGCCACACGCTATTACCACTGCCACTTATTGTTACCACAGCCACTCACTGTTACCACTGTCATTCGCACTCGCAGTTACCACTGTCACTCACTGTTACCACTGCCACTCACTGTTACCACTGCCACTCGCTGTTACCACTGCCACTCGCTGTTACCACTGCCACACGCTGTTACCACTGTTACTCACTGCTACAATGTCCAACACTGGGGTCACTGTCACACGCTGTTACCACTGCCACACACTGTTTCCACTGCCACACGCTGTTACCACAGCCACATCCTGTTGCCACTGCCACTCACTGTTACCACTGCCACTCGCTGTTACCACTGCCACTCGCTGTTACCACGGTCACTCACTGTTACCACTGGCACACACAGGGCCCACTGTCACACGCTGTTACCACTGTCACATGCTGTTACCACTGCCACTCGTTGTTACCACTGCCACTCAATGTTGCCACTGCCACTCACCGTTACCACTGCCACTCGCTGTTACCAATGCCACTCGGTGTTACCACTGTAACTCACTGCTACACTGTCACACACTGGGGCCACAGTCACTCGCTGTTACCACTGCCACACGCTGTCACAACTGCCACTCACTGTTATCACTGCCATTCAATTTTACCACTGTCACTCACTGTTACCACTGCCCTTCACTGTTACCACTGTCACTCACACTTACCATGTCACTCACACTTACCTCTGGGCCCACTGTCACACACTGTTACCACTGCCAGTCACTGTTACCACTGCCACTCACCCATCCACTGTCACATACTGGGCCCACTGCCATTCTCTCTTACCACTGCAACTCACTGTTATCACTGACACTCATTGTTACCACTGTCACACATTGAGCCTACTGCTACACGCTGCACCACTGCCACACGCTGTTACCACTGCCACTCACTGTTACCACTGCCACTCACTGTTACCAGTGCCACTCACTGTTACCAATGCCACTCACTGTTACCACTGTGACTCACTGTTACCACTGCCACCCACCCTTACAACTGTCACTCACCCTTACCCCTGTCACTCACACTTACCACTGTCACTCACACTTACCCCTGTCACTCACACTTACCCCTGTCACTCACACTTACCCCTGTCACTCACACTTACCACTGTCACTCACACTTACCACTGGGCCCACTGTCATACACTGTTACCACTGCCACTCGCTGTTACTCACTGCTACAATGTCCAACACTGGGGTCACTGTCACATGCTGTTACCACTGCCGCACACTGTTTCCACTGCCACATGCTGTTACCAGAGCCACACCCTGTTACCACTGCCTCACGCTGTTACCACTGCCACTCGCTGTTACCACTGCCACTCGCTGCTACCACTGGCACTCGCTGTTACCACGGTCACTCACTGTTACTACTGGCACACACTGGGCCCACTGTCACACGCTGTAACCACTGTCACATGCTGTTACCACTGCCACTCACTGTTACCGCTGCACTCGCCGTTACCACTGCCACTCACCCTTACCACTGTCACTCACCCTTACCACTGTCACTCACAATTACCACTGTCACTCACCCTTACCACTGCCACTCACCCTTACCACTGTCACTCACCCTTACCACTGTCACTCACCCTTACCACAGTCACTCACCCTTACCACTGTCACTCACCCTTACCACTGTCACTCACCCTTACCACTGTCACTCACACTTACCACTCTCACTCACACTTATCACTCTCACTCACACTTACCATGTCACTCACACTTACAATGTCACTCACACTTACCATGTCACTCACACTTACCACTGGGCCCACTGTCACACACTGTTACCACTGCCACTCTCTGTTACCACTGCAACTCACTGTTATTACTGACACTCATTGTTACCACTGTCACACATTGAGCCTACTGCTACACGCTGCTACCACTGCCACACGCTGTTACCACTGCAACTCACTGTTACCACTGACACTCACTGTTACCACTGCCACCCACCCTTACGACTGTCATTCACCCATACCACTGTCACTCAACTTTACCACTGTCACTCACACTTACCACTGTCACTCACACTTACCACTGTCACTCACACTTACCACTGGGCACACTGTCACACACTGTTACCACTGCCTGTCACTGTTACCACTGCCACTCACCCTTCCTCTGTCACATAGTGGGCCCACTGCCAATGTCTGTTACCACTGTAACTCACTGTTATCACTGACACTCATTGTTACCACTGCCACTCACTTTTACCATTGCCACTCGCTGTTACTACTGCCACACGTTGTTACCACTGTTACTCACTGCTACAATGTCCAACACTGGGGTCACTGTCACACGCTGTTACCACTGCCTCACGCTGTTACCACTGCCACTCGCTGTTACCACTGCCACTCACTGTTTCCACTGCCACATGCTGTTACCACAGCCACACCCTGTTACCACGGCCTCACACTGTTACCACTGCCACTCGCTGTTACCACTGCCACACGCTGTTACCACGGTCACTCACTGTTACCACTGTCACACGATGTTACCATTGCCACTCATTGTTTCCACTGCCACACGCTGTTACCACAGCCACACCCTGTTACCACGGCCTCACACTGTTACCACTGCCACTCGCTGTTACCACTGCCACACACTGTTACCACGGTCACTCACTGTTACCACTGTCACACGATGTTACCACTGTCACATGCTGTTACCACTGCCACTCAATGTTGCCACTGCCACTCACTGTTGCCACTGCCACTCACTGTTACCACTGCCACTCAGTGTTACCACTGCCACACACCGTTACCACTGCCACTCACCGTTACCACTGCCACTCGTCGTTATCACAGCCACTTGCCATTCCAACTGCCGTCGCCCTTACCACTGCCACTTCCGTTACCACTGCCACTCGCCGTTACCACTGCCACTCGCCGTTACCACTGCCACTCACTGTTACCACTGCCACCCGCTGTTACCACTGCCTCACGCTGTAACCACTGCCTCTCGCTGTTACCACTGCCACTCGCTATTATCACTGCCACTCGCTGTTACCACGGTCACTCACTGTTACCACTGGCACACAGAGGGCCCTCTGTCACACGCTGTTACCACTGTCACATGCTGTTACTACTGCCACTCTCTGTTACTACTGTCGCATGATCTTACTACTGCCGCTAACTGTTACCACTGCCACACACTGTTACCAATGCCACACACTGTTACCACTGCCACACACTGTTACCACTGCCACACTCTGTTACCACTGACACACAATGTTACCACTCTCACAAACTGTTTCCACTTCCACTCACTGTTACCACTGACACACACTGCTATGACTGCCACACACTGTTACCACTGCCACACACTGTTACCACTGCCACACACTGTTACCACTGCCACACGTTGTTACCACTGCCACACACTTTTACCACTGCCACACACTGTTACCACTGACACACACTGTTAACACTGACACACGCTGTTACCAATGCCAGTTGCTGTTAGCACGGTCACTCACTGTTACCACTGGCACACACAGGGCCCACTGTCACACGCTGTTACCACTGTCACATGCTGTTACCACTGCCACTTGCAGTTACCAATGCCACACGCTGTTACCACTGCCTCACTCTGTTACCACTGCCTCACGCTGTTACCACTGCCACTCACTGTTACCACTGACACACGCTGTTACTACAGCCACACCCTGTTACCACTGCCTCACGCTGTTACCACTGCCACTCGCTGTTACCACTGCCACTCGCTGTTACCACTGCCACTCGCTGTTACCACTGCCACTCGCTGTTACCACGGTCACTCACTGTTACTACTGGCACACACAGGGCCCACTGTCACACGCTGTTACCACTGTCACATGCTGTTACCACTGCCACTCAATGTTGCCACTGCCTCCCTCTGTTACCACTGCCTCACGCTGTTACCACTGCCACTTACTGTTACCACTGCCACTCGCCGTTACCACTGCCACTCGCCGTTACCACTGCCACTCGCTGTTACCACTGCCACTCGCTGTTACCACTCCCACCCGCTGTTACCACAGCCTCACCCTGTTACCACTGCCTCTCGCTGTTACCACTGCCTCTCGCTATTATCAGTGCCACTCGCTGTTACCACGGTCACTCACTGTTACCACTGCAACTCACAGTTACTTCTGGCACTCACTATTACCACTGCCACTCAATTTTACCACTGCCACTCATTGTTACCACTGCCACTTACTGTTACCACTGCCACTCACTGTTACCACTGCCCATCACTGTTACCACTGCCACTCCATATTATCCACTGCCACTCACTCTTACCACTGCCACTCACTGTTAACACTGCCACTCACTTTTACCACTGTCACTCACCCTTACCACTGTCACTCACCCTTATCACTGTCACTCACACTTATGATGTCACTCACACTTACCACTGGGCCCACTGTCACATACTGTTACCACTGCCTGACACTGTTACCACTGCCACTCACCCTTCAACTGTCACATAGTGGGCCCACTGCCACTCTCTGTTACCACTGTAACTTACTGTTATCACTGACACTCATTGTTACCACTGTCACACTTTGTGCCTACTGCTATACGCTGCTACCACTGCCACAGGCTGTTACTACTGCCAAATGCCATTACCACTGCCAGTAACTGTTACCAATGCCGCTCACTGTTACCAATGCCACTCACTGTTACCACTGTTACTCGTTGTCACCTCTATCATTCACTGCTGCAAATGCCACTCACTGTTACCACTGCCACTCACAGTTACCACTGCCACTCAATGTTACCACTGCCACTCACAGTTACCACTGCCACTCACTGTTACCACTACCACTCAATGTTACCACTGCCACTCACTATTTCCACTACCACTCACTGTTACCACTGCCACTCACTGTTACCACTGCCACTCACTGTTACCACTGCCACTCTATGTTACCACTGCCACTCACTATTACCACTGCCACTCACTTTTACCACTGCCACTCACAGTTACCACTGCCACTCACTGTTACCACTGCCACTCACTATTACCACTGCCACTCACTGTTACCACTGCCCATCACTGTTACCACTGCCACTCAATATTATCCACTGCCACACACTGTTACCACCATCACCACTAGCAGACACTGTTAACAGTGCCACTCATGGTACCACTGCAACACGCCTTTACCACTGCCACTCACTGTTATCACTGCCACTCTCTGATGCCACTGCCACACACTGTTGCCACTGCCACTCGCTCTTACCGCTGTTACTCACTGCTATAAAGTCACACACTGGGGTCACTGCCACTCGCTGTTACAACTGACACACACTGTTACCACTGCCACACGCCGTTACCACTGCCTCACGCTGTTGCCTCTGCCACTCACTGTTACCACTGTCACTCGTTGTTACCACTGCCACTCAATATTACCACTGCCACTCACTGTTTGCACTGCCACTCACAGTTACCACTGCCACTCACAGTTACCACTGCCACTCACAGTTACCACTGCCCATCACTGTTACCACTGCCACTCACTTTTACCACTGTCACTCACACTTACCACTATCACTCACACTTACCACTGTCACTCACACTTACCTCTGGGCCCACTGTCACATGCTGTTACCACTGCCAATCACTGTTACCACTGCCACTCACCCTTCCACTGTCACATACTGGGCCCACTGCCACTCTCTGTTACCACTGTAACTCACTGTTATTACTGTCACCCATTGTTACCATTGTCACACATTGAGCCTACTGCTACACGCTGCACCACTGCCACACGCTGGTAACACTGCAACTCAATGTTACCACTGCCACTCACTGTTACCCCTTCCACTCACTGTTACCACTGCCACTCACTGTTACCACTGCCCATCACTGTTACCACTGCCACTCAATATTATCCACTGCCACTCAATATTATCCACTGCCATTCAATATTATCCACTAGCAGACACTGTTACCAGTGCCACTCATGTTACCACTGCAACACACCTTTACCACTGCCACTCACTGTTATCACTGCCACTCTCTGATGCCACTGCCACACACTGTTACCGCTGTTACTCACTGCTATATTGTCACACACTGGGGTCACTGTCACACGCTGTTACAACTGACACACACTGTTACCACTGCCACACGCTGTTAACTCTGCCACTCACTGTTACTACTGTCACTCAATGTCACCACTGCCACTCAATATTACCACTGCCACACACTGTTGCCACTGCCACTCACTATTACCACTGCCACTCACTGTTACCACTGCCCATCACTGTTACCACTGCCCATCACTGTTACCACTGCCCATCACTGTTACCACTCCACTCAATATTATCCACTGCCACTCACTGTTACCACTGTCACTCACTCTTCCCACTGTCACTCACACTTACCACTGGGACCACTGTCACACACTGTTACCACTGCCAGTCACTGTTACCACTGCCACTCACCCTTCCACTGTCACATACTGGGCCCACTGCCACTCTCAGTTACCACTGCAACTCACTGTTATCACTGTCACTCATTGTTACCATTGTCACACATTGACTCTACTGCTACAGGCTGCTACCACTGCCACACGCTGGTAACACTGCCACTCACTGTTACCATTGCCACTCACTGTTACCACTGCCACTCACTGTTACCACTGCCACTCACTGTTACCACTGCCACTCACTGTTACCACTGCTACTCACTATTAGCAATGCCACTCACTGTTACCACTGCTACTCACCCTTACAACTGTCACTCACCCTTACCACTGCCACTCAATTTAACCACTGCCACTCACTGTTACCACTCCCACTCACTGTTACCACTGCCACTCGCTGTTACCACTGCCACTCGCTGTTACCAATGCCACTCACTGTTAACTCTACCACTCACTGTTACCACTGTCACTCGTTATTACCTCTATCATTCACTGCTGCAAATGCCACTCATTGTTACCACTGCCACTCACTGTTACTACTGTCACTCAATGACACCACTGCCACTCAATATTACCACTGCCACTCACTGTTATCACTGCCACTGTCTGATGCCACTGCCACACACTGTTGCCACTGCCAATCACTATTACCACTGCCACTCACAGTTACCACTGCCACTCACAGTTACCACTGCCACTCACAGTTACCACTGCCACTCACTGATACCACTGCCACTCACTGTTACCACTGCCCATCACTGTTACCACTGCCCATCACTGTTACCACTCCACTCAATATTATCCACTGCCACTCACTGTTACCACTGCCACTCACTGTTACCACTGCCCATCACTGTTACCACTGCCCATCACTGTTACCACTCCACTCAATATTATCCACTGTCACTCACTCTTACCACTGTCACTCACTCTTACCACAGTCACTCACACTTACCACTGTCACTCACACTTACCACTGTCACTCACCCTTACCACTGTCACTCACTGTTACCACTGCCATTCACTTTTACCACTGTCACTCACACTTACCACTGTCACTCACCCTTACCACTGTCACTCACTGTTACCACTGCCATTCACTTTTACCACTGTCACTCACCCTTACCTCTGTCACTCACACTTACCACTGTCACTCACACTTACCACTGTCACTCACACTTACCACTGTCACTCACACTTACCACTAGCACTCACACTTACCACTGTCACTCACACTTACCACTGTCACTCACACTTACCACTGGGCCCACTGTCACACACTGTTACCACTGCCAGTCACTGTTACCACTGCCACTCACCCTTCCACTGTCACATACGGGGCCCACTGCCACTCTCTGTTACCACTGCAACTCACTGTTATCACTGTCACTCATTGTTACCATTGTCACACATTGAGCCTACTGCTACACGCTGCTACCAATGCACACGCTGATAACACTGCCACTCACTGTTACCATTGCCACTCACTGTTACCACTGCCACTCACTGGTACCACTGCCACTCACTGTTACCACTTTCACCCACTGTAACCACTGTCACATGCTGTTACCACTGTCACAAGCTGTTACTACTGCCACTAACTGTTACCACTGCCACATGCTGTTACCACTGCCTGACGCTGTTACCACTGCCTGATGCTGTTTCCACTGCCTCACGCTCTTTCAACTGCCACTCACTGTTACCACTGCCACTCACTGTTACCACTTTCACTCACTGTTACCACTGTCACATGATGTTACCACTGTCACATGCTGTTACTACTGCCACTAACTGTTACCACTGCCACTCACTGTTACCACTGCCACTCACTGTTACCACTGCCACACGCTGTTACCACTGCCACTCACTGTTACCACTGCCACTCACTGTTACCTCTGCTACTCACTGTTACCACTGTCACTCGTTGTTACCACTGCCACTCTCTATTACTACTGCCATTCACTGTTGCCACTGCCACTCACTATTACCACTGCCACTCACTGTTACGACTGCCACTCACAGTTACCACTGCCACTCACTTTTACCACTGCCACTCAATTTTACCACTGCCACTCACTGTTACCACTGCTACTCACTGTTACCACTACCATTCACTGTTACCACTGCCCATCACTGTTACCACTGCCACTCACTGTTACCACTGCCACTCACTGTTACCACTGGCACTCACTTTTACTACTGTCACTCACACTTACGACTGTCACTCACACTTACCACTGTCACTCACCCTTACCACTCTCACTCACCCTTCCCTCTGTCACTCAAACTTACCACTGTCACTCACACTTACCACCGTCCCTCACACTTAACACTGTCACTCACACTTACCACTGTCACTCACTCTTACCACTGGACCCACTGTCACACACTGTTTCCACTGCCAGTCACTGTTACCACTGCCACTCACCTTTCCACTGTCACATAGTGGGCCCACTGACACTTTCTGTTACCACTGCAACTCACTATTATCACTGACAGTCATTGTTACCACTGTCACACAGTGGGCCTACTGCTACACGCTGCTACCACTGCCACACACTGTTACCACTGCCACACACTGTTACCACTGCCACACACTGTTACCACTGCCACGCACTGTTACCACTGCCACACACTGTTACCACTGCCACACACTGTTGCCACTGCTACACACTGTTACCACTGGCACACTGTTACCACTGCCAGTCACTGTTACCACTGCAACTCGCTGTTATCACTGACACTCAGTGTTACCACTGTCACCATGTGGGCCTACTGCTACACGCTGCTACCACTGCCACACACTGTTACCACTGCCACATATTGTTACCACTGCCACACACTGTTACCACTGCTACATATTGTCACCACTGCCACACACTGTAACCACTGCCACACACTGTAACCACTGCCACACACTGTAACCACTGCCACGCACTGTTACCACTGCTACACACTGTTACCTCTGGCACACAGTTACCACTGCCACACACTGTTACCAATGCCACACGCTGTTATCACTGTTACTCACTGCTACACTGTCACACACTGGGGTCACTGTCACACGCTGTTACCACTGACACACACTGTTTCCTCTGCCACTCGCTGTTACCACTGCCACACGCTGTTACCACCATCACCACTAGCAGAGACTGTTACCAGTGCCACTCATGTTACCACTGCAACACGCTTTTACCACTGCCTCTCACTGTTATCACTGCCATTCTCTGATGCCACTGCCACATACTGTTGCCACTGCCACTCACCGCTACCACTGCCACTCACCACTACAACTATCACACACTGTTACCACTGCCACTCGCTGTTACCACTGCCACTCGATGTTACCAATGCCACTCACTGTTACCACTGTCAGTCGCTCTTACCAATGCCACACGCTGTTACCACTGTTACTCACTGCTACACTGTCACACACTGTTACCACTGGCACACACTGTTTCCACTGCCACTCTCCGGTACCAATGCCACTCGCCGTTCCCACTGCCACTCACCGTTACCGGTGCCACTCGACGTTACCACTGCCACTCGACGTTACCACTGCCACTCGCTGTTACCAATGCCACACGCTGTTACCACTGTTACTCACTGCTACACTGTCACACACTGGGGCCACTGTCACTCGCCGTTACCACTGCCACATGCTGCCACTGCTGCAACTCGCTGTTACCACTGCCACACGCTGTTACCAGTGCCTCACACTGTTACCACTGCCTCTCGCTGTTACCACTGCCTCACGCTGTTACCACTGCCTCTCGCTGTTACCACTGCCTCACGCTGTTACCACTGCCTCTCGCTGTTACCACTGCCACTCGCTGTTACCGCGGTCACTCACTGTTTCCACTGGCACACACAGGGCCGACTGTCACACGCTGTTACCACTGTCACATGCTGTAAGCACTGCCAAACCCTGTTACCACTGCCTCATGCTCGTACCACTGCCACTAACTGTTACCTCTGCCACTCATTGTTACCACTATCACTCACTGTTACCACTGTCATATGCTGTTACCACTGTCAAATGCTGTTACCACTATCGCATGCTGTTACTACTGCCACAAGCTGTTACCACTTACTCTTGCTGTTACCACTGCCACACGCTGTTACCACTGCCACACACTGTTACCACTGCCTCACTCTCTTACCACTGCCACTAACTGTTACCACGGCTACTCAATATTATCCACTGCCACTCAATATTATCCACTGCCACACACTGTTACCACCATCACCACTAGCTGACACTGTTACCAGTGCCACTCATGTTACCACTGCAACACGCCTTTGCCACTGCCACTCACTGTTATCACTGCCACTCTCTGATGCCACTGCCACTCACTGTTGCCACTGCCACTCACCCTTACCACTGCCACTCACCGCTACCACTGCCACTTACCGCTACCATTGCCATTCACCGCAACCACTCCCACACGCCGTAACCACTGCCACTCGCTGTTACCACTGCCACTCGCTGTTACTAATGCCACACGCTGTTACCACTGTTACTCACTGCTACACTGTCACACACTGGGGTCACTGTCACACGCTGTTACCACTACCACACGCTGTTACCTCTGCCACTCACTGTTAGCACTGCCACTCAATGTTACCACTGCCACTCAATGTTACTACTGCCACTCACTGTTACCACTGCCACTCACTGTTACCACAGCAACTGACTATTACCACTGCCACTCACAGTTACCACTGCCACTCACAGTTACCACTGCCACTCACTGTTACCACTGCCACTCACAGTTACCACTGCCACTCACTGTTACCACTGCCCATCACTTTTACCACTGCCACTCAATATTATCCACTGCCACTCACTGTTACCACCGCCACTCACTGTTACCACTGCCACTCACTGTTACCACTGCCACTCACTGTTACCACTGCCACTCACTCTTACCACTGTCACTCACTCTTACCACTGTCACTCACACTTACCACTGTCATACACTCTTACCACTGCCACTCATCCTTCCACTGTCACATACTGGGCCCACTGCCACTCTCTGTTATCACTGCAACTCACTGTTATCACTGTCACTCATTGTTACCATTGTCACACATTGACCCTACTGCTACACGCTGCTACCACTGCCACACGCTGGTAACACTGCCACTCACTGTTACCATTGCCACTCATTGTTACCACTGCCACTCATTGTTACCACTGCCACTCTCTATTATCCACTCCCACTCACTGTTCCCACTTCCACTCACTGTTACCACTGCTACTCACTGGTACCACTGCCACTCACTGTTACCACTGCTACTCACCCTTACAACTGTCACTCACCCTTACCACTGCCACTCACTGTTACCACTGCCACTCAATTTTACCACTGCCACTCACTGTTACCACTTCCAGTCACTGTTACCACTGCTACTCACTGTTACCACTGCCACTCACTGTTACCACTGCCACTCACTGTTACCACTGCCCATCACTGTTACCAATGCCACTCCATATTATCCACTGCCACACAATATTATTCACTGCCACTCACCCTTACCACTGCCACTCACCGCTACCACTGCCACTCACCGTAACCACTGCCACTCACCGTAACCACTGCCACTCGCTGTTACAAATGCCACACGCTGTTACCATTGTTACTCACTGCTACACTGTCACACACTGGGGCCACTGTCACTCGCTGTTACCACTGCCACACGCTTTCACCACTGCCACTCGCTGGTACCACTGCCACACGCTGTTACCTCTGCCTCACGCAGTTACCACTGCCAATCGCAGTTACCACTGCCACTCGCCGTTACCACTGCCACTCACCGTTACCACTGCCACTCGCTGTTACCAATGCCACACGCTGTTACCACTGTTACTCACTGCTACACTGTCACACACTGGGGCCACTGTCACTCACTGTTACCACTGCCACTCGCTGTTACCACTGCCACTCGCTGCTACCACGGTCACATGCTGTTAGCACTGCCAAACGCTGTTACCACTGCCACTCACTGTTACCACTGTCACATGCTGTTACTAATGCCACTAACTGTTACCACTGCCAGGCACTGTTACCACTGCCACATGCTGTTACAACTGCCACTCACCGTTACCACAGCCACTCGCTGTTACCTATGCCACACGCTGTTACCACTGTTACTCACTGCTACACTGTCACACACTGGGGCCACTGCCACTCGCTGTTACTACTGCCTCACACTGTTACCACTGCCACTCGCTGTTACCACTGCCACTCACTGTTACCACTGGCACACACAGGGCCCACTGTCACACGCTGTTACCTCTGTCACATGCTGTTACCACTGCCTGACGCTGTTACCACTGCCTCACGCTCTTACAACTGCCACTCACTGTTACCACTGCCTCTCACTGTTACCACTTTCACTCACTGTTACCACTGCCACATGCTGTTACCACTGCCTCATGCTGTTACCTCTGCCACTCACTGTTAGCACTGCCACTCAATGTTACCACTGCCACTCAATGTTACCACTGCCACCCACTGTTACCACTGCCACTCACTGTTACCACAGCAACTGACTATTACCATTGTCACTCACAGTTACCACTGCCACTCACAGTTACCACTGCCACTCACTGTTACCACTGCCCATCACTTTTACCACTGCCACTCAATATTATCCACTGCCACTCACTGTTACCACTGCCACTCACTGTTACCACTGCCACTCACTCTTACCACTGTCACTCACTCTTACCACTGTCACTCACTCTTACCACTGTCACTCACACTTACCACTGTCACTCACACTTACCACTGTCACTCACACTTACCACTGGGCCCACTGTCACACACTGTTACCACTGCCACTCACCCTTCCACTGTCACATACTGGGCCCCTGCCACTCTCTGTTATCACTGCAACTCACTGTTATCACTGTCACTCATTATTACCATTGTCACACATTGACCCTACTGCTACACGCTGCTACCACTGCCACACGCTGGTAACACTGCCACTCACTGTTACCATTGCCACTCACTGTTACCACTGCCACTCACTGTTACCACTGCCACTCTCTATTATCCACTCCCACTCACAGTTCCCACTGCCACTCACTGTTACCACTGCTACTCACTGGTACCACTGCCACTCACTGTTCCCACTTCCACTCACTGTTACCACTGCCACTCACTGTTACCACTGTCCATCACTGTTACCAATGCCACTCAATATTATCCACTGCCACGCAATATTATTCACTGCCACTCACTGTAACCACTGCCACTCGATGTTACCACTGCCACTCACCGTAACCACTGCCACTCACTGTAACCACTGCCACTCGATGTTACCACTGCCACTCGCTGTTACAAATGCCACACGCTGTTACCACTGTTACTCACTGCTACACTGTCACACACTGGGGCCACTGCCACTCGCTGTTACTACTGCCACTCGCTGTTACCACTGCCACTCACTGTTTCCACTGGCACACACAGGGCCCACTGTGACACGCTGTTACCTCTGTCACATGCTGTTAGCACTGCCAAACGCTGTTACCTCTGCCACTCACTGTTACCACTTTCACCCGCTGTTACCACTGTCACATGCTGTTACTACTGCCACACGCTGTTACCACTGCCTGACGCTGTTACCACTGCCTCACGCTCTTACAACTGCCACTCACTGTTACCACTGCCTCTCACTGTTACCACTTTCACTCACTGTTACCACTTTCACATGCTGTTACCACTGTCACTCACTGTTACCACTGCCACTCAATGTTACCTCTGCCACTCACTGTTACCACTGTCACTCTTTGTTACCACTGCTACTCACTATTACCACTGCCACTCACTGTTACCACTGCCACTCACTGTTAACACTGCCACACACTGTTACCACTGCCACACGCTGTTACCACTGCCACTCACTGTTACCACTACCACTCACTGTTACCTCTGCCACTCACTGTTACCTCTGCCACTCACTGTTACCACTGTCACTCATTGTTACCACTGCCACTCACTATTACCACTGCCACTCACTGTTACCACTGCCACTCACTATTACCACTGCCACTCACTGTTACGACTGCTACTCACAGTTACCACTGCGACTCATTGTTACCACTGTCACTCAATTTTACCACTGCTGCTCATAGTTACCACTGCCACTCACTGTTACCACTACCACTCACTGTTACCACTGCCCATCACTGTTACCACTGCCACTCAATATTTTCCACTACCACTCACTGTTACCACTGCCACTCACTGTTACCACTGCCACTCACTTTAACCACTGTCACTCAAACTTACCACTGTCACTCACACTTACCACTGTCACTCACCCTTACCACTCTCACTCACCCTTACCACTGTCACTCACACTTACCACTGTCACTCACACTTACCACTGTCACTCACACTTACCACTGTCACTCACATTTAGCACTGTCACTCACACTTACCACTGTCACTCACACTTACCACTGTCACTCACACTTACCACTGGGCCCACTGTCACACACTGTTACCGCTGCCAGTTACTGTTACCAATGCCACTCACCCTTCCACTGTCACATACTGGGCCCACTGCCACTCTCTGTTACCACTGCAACTCACTGTTATCACTGACACTCATTGTTACCAGTGTCACACATTGACCCTACTGCTACACGCTGCTACCACTGCCACACGCTGGTACCACTGCCACTCACTGTTACCGCTGGCACTCACAGTTACCACTGGCACTCACTGTTACAACAGCTACTCACTGTTACCACTGCTACCCAGCCTTACAGCCGTCACTCACCCTTACCACTGTCACTCAAACTAGCCACTGTCACTCAAACTAACCACTGTCACTCACACTTACCACTGTCACTCACTCTTACCACTGGGCCCACTGTCACACACTGTTACCACTGCCAGTCACTGTTGCCACTGGCACTCACCCTTCCACTGTCACATAGTGTGCCCACTGCCACTCTCTGTTACCACTGAAACTCACTGTTATCACTGACACTCATTGTTACCACTGCCACACAGTGGGCCTACTGCTACACGCTGCTACCACTGCCACACGCTGTTACCACTGCCACACACTGTTACCACTGCCACACACTGTTACCACTGCCAAACACTGTAACCACTGCCACATACTGTTACCACTGCCACATATTGTTACCACCTCCACACACTGTTACCACTGCCACACACTGTTACCACTGCCACGCACTGTAACCACTGCCACACACTGTAACAACTGCCACGCACTGTTGCCACTGCTACACACTGTTACCAATGCCACACGCTGTTACCACTGTTACTCACTACTACACTGTCACACACTGGGGTCACTGTCACACGCTGTTACCACTGCCACACACTGTTACCACTGCCACATATTGTTACCACTGCTACACACTGTTACCACTGCCACACACTGTAACAACTGCCACGCACTGTAACCACTGCCACACACTGTTACCAATGCCACACGCTGTTACCACTGTTACTCACATGCTACACTGTCACACACTGGGGTCACTGTCACACGCTGTTACCACTGACACACACTATTTCCACTGCCACTCACTGTTACCACTGCCACACGCTGTTACCACTGCCACACGCTGTTACCACTGCCACAGACTGTTACCACCATCACCACTAGCAGACACTGTTACCAGTGCCACTCATGTTACCACTGCAACACGCTTTTACCACTGCCTCTCACTGTTTTCACTGCCACTCACTGTTGCCACTGCCACTCACCGTTACCATTGCCACTCACCGCTACCGCTGCCACTCACCGTTACAACTGCCTCTGGCTGTTACCACTGCCACTCGCTGTTACCACTGCCACTCGCTGTTACCAATGCCACTCGCTGTTACCAATGCCACACGCTGTTACCACTGCCACTCAATGCTACATTGTCACACATGGGGTCACTGTCACACACTGTTACCACTGACACACACCGTTACCACTGCCACTCGACATTACCACTGCCACTCGACGTTACCACTGCCACTCGACGTTACCACGGCCACTCGACTTTACCACTGCCACTCGCAGTTACCAATGCCACACGCTGTTACCACTGTTACTCACTGCTACACTGTCACACACTGGGGCCACTGTCACTCGCTGTTACCACTGCCACACGCTGCCACCACTGCAACTCGCTGTTACCACTGCCACACGCTGTTACCAGTGCCTCACGCTGTTACCACTGCCTCACGCTGTTACCACTGCCTCTCGCTGTTACCACTGCCACTCGCTGTTACCACGGTCACTCACTGTTACCACTGGCACACACTGGGCCGACTGTCACACGCTGTTACCACTGTCACATGCTGTTAGCACTGCCAAACCCTGTTACCACTGCATCACACTCTTACCACTGCCACTAACTGTTACCTTTGCCTCTCACTGTTACCACTATCACTCACTGTTATCACTGTCACATGCTGTTACCACTGTCAAATATTGTTACCACTATCACATGCTGTTACTACTGCCACTAACTTTTACCACTGCCACTCACTGTTACCACTGCCACACACTGTTACCACTGCCTCACACTGTTACGAATACCACTGGCTGTTACCACTTCCACTCGCTGTTACCACTGCCACACGCTGTTACCACTGCCTCACTCTCTTACCACGGCCACTAACTGTTACCACTGCCACTCACTGTTACCACTTTCACTCATTGTTACCACTGTCACATGCTGTTACCACTGCCACATGCTGTTACTACTACCACTAACTGCTACCACTGCTACTCACTGTTATGACTGCCACACACTGTTTCCACTGCCACTCACTGTTACCACTGCCACTAACTGTTACCACTGCCACTCACTGTTACCTCTACCACTCACTGTTACCACTGTCACTCGTTGTTACATCTATCATTCACTGCTGCTTCTGCCCCTCACTGTTACCACTGCCACTCACAGTTAGCACTGCCACTCACAGTTAGCACTGCCACTCACTGTTACCACTGCCACTCAATTTTACCACTGCCACCCACTGTTACCATCATCACCACTAGCTGACACTGTTACCACTGCCACTCATGTTACCACTGCAACACGCCTTTACCACTGCCACTCACTGTTATCACTGCCACTCTCTGCTGCCACTGCCACACACTGTTGCCACTGCCACTCACCCTTACCACTGCCACTCACCGCTACAACTGCCACTCATTGTTATCACTGCCACTCACCGTAACCACTGCCACTCACCGTAACCACTGCCACTCGCTGTTACCACTGTCACTCGCTGTTACCACTGCCACTCGCTGTTACCACTGTTACTCACTGCTACACTGTCACACACTGGGGTCAATGTCACACGCTGTTACAACTGACACACACTGTTGCCACTGCCACTCACTATTACCACTGCCACTCACTGTTACGACTGCCACTCACAGTTACCACTGCCACTCACTTTTACCACTGCCACTCAATTTTACCACTGCCACTCACTGTTACCACTACCACTCACTGTTACCTTTGCCCATCACTGTTACCACTGCCACTCAATATTATCCACTGCCACTCACTGTTACCACTGCCACTCACTGTTACCACTGCCAGTCACTGTTATCACTGACACTCATTGTTACCAGTGTCACACATTGACCCTACTGCTATATGCTGCTACCACTGCCACACGCTGGTACTACTGCCACTCACTGTTCCCACTGCCACTCACTGTTACCACTGGCACTCACTGTTACCACTGCTACTCAATGTTACCACTGTTACTCACCCTTACCACTGTCACTCACACTTACCACTGTCACTCACACTTACCACTGTTACTCACACTTACCACTGTCACTCACTCTTACCAATGGGCCCACTGTCACACACTGTTACCACTGCCACTCACCCTTCCACTGTCACATAGTGGGCCCACTGCCACTCTCTGTTACCACTGAAACTCACTGTTATCACTGACACTCATTGTTACCACTGTCACACAGTGGGCCTACTGCTACACGCTGCTACCACTGCCACACACTGTTAGCACTGCCACACACTGTTACCACTGCCAAACACTGTTACCACTGCCAAACACTGTAACCACTGCCACATATTGTTACCACTGCCGCACACTGTTAGCACTGCCACATACTATTACCACTGCCACGCACTGTAACCACTGCCATACACTGTAACCACTGCCACAAACTGTTACCACTGCTACATACTGTTACCACTGGCACACAGTTACCACTGCCACACACTGTTACCAATGCCACACGCTGTTACCACTGTTACTCACTGCTACACTGTCACACACTGGGGTCACTGTCACACGCTGTTACCAGTGACACACACTGTTTCCACTGCCACTCGCTGTTACCACTGCCACACGCTGTTCCCACTGCCACACGCTGTTACCACTGCCACACAATGTTACCACCATCACCACTAGCAGACACTGTTACCAGTGCCACTCATGTTACCACTGCAACACGCTTTTACCACTGCCTCTCACTGTTATCACTGCCACTCACCGCTACCACTGCCACTCGCCGTTACCACTGCCACTCACCGTTACCACTGCCACTCACCGCTACCACTGCCACTCACTGTTACCACTGCCACATGCTGCAACCACTGCCATATGCTGCAACCACTGCAACTCGCTGTTACCACTGCCACACGCTGTTACCACTGCCACATGCTGCAACCACTGCAACTTGCTGTTACCACTGCCACACGCTGTTACCAGTGCCTCACGCTGTTACCACTGCCACTCACTGTTACCACTGCCACTCGCTGTTACCGCGGTCACTCATTGTTACCACTGGCACACACTGGGCCGACTGTCACACGCTGTTACCACTGTCACATGCTGTTACCACTATCACATGCTGTTACTACTGCCACTAACTTTTACCACTGCCACTCACTGTTCCAACTGCCACACACTGTTACCACTGCCTCATGCTGTTACCAATACCACTGGCTGTCACCACTGCCTCAATCTCTTACCACTGCCACTCACTGTTATCACTGACACTCTCTGATGCCACTGCCACACACTGTTGCCACTGCCACTCACTGTTACCACTGCCACTCACCGCTACCACTGCCACTCATATTTACCACTGCCACTCACCGTAACCACTGCCACTCACTGTTACCACTGCCACTCGCTGTTACCACTGTCACTCGCTGTTACCATTGCCACTCACTGTTACCACTGTCAGTCGCTGTTACCAATGCCACACGCTGTTACCACTGTTACTCACTGCTACACTGTCACACACTGGGGTCACTGCCACACGCTGTTACCACTGCCACATGCTGTTACCACTGTCACTCAATGTTACAACTGCCACTCAATATTACCACTGCCACTCAATATTACCACTGCCACTCAATGTTACCACTGCCACTCACTATTACCACTGCCAGTCACTGTTACCACTGCCACTCACTATTACCACTGCCACTCACTGTAACACCTTCCACTCACTGTTACCACTGCCACTCAGTGTTACCACTGCCACTCAGTGTTACCACTTCCACTCAATATTATCCACTGCAACTCGCTGTTACCGCTGCCACACGCTGTTACCACTGCCTCACGCTGCTACCACTGCCACTCGCTGTTACCACGGTCACTCACTGTTACCACTGGCACACACTGGGCCGACTGTCACACGTTGTTACCACTGTCACATGCTGTTAGCACTGTCAAACCCTGTAACCACTTCCACTCACTGTTACTCTGCCACTCACTGTTGCCACTTTCACTCACTGTTACCACTGTCACATGCTGTTACTACTGCCACTAACATTTACCACTGCCACTCACTGGCACACGCTGTTACCATTGCCACTGGCTGTTACCACTTCCTCTCACTGTTAGCACTGCCACTCGCTGTTACCACTGTCACATGCTGTTACCACTGTCACATGCTGTTACCACTGTCACTTGCTGTTACCACTGTCACATGTTGTTACTACTGCCACTAACTATTACCACTGCCTCACGCTGTTACCACTGCCACACGCTGTTACCACTGCCACTCATTGTTACCACTGCCACACGCTGTTACCACTGCCAGTCATTGTTAACACTGCCACACGCTGTTACCACTGCCACTCATTGTTACCACTGCCACACGCTGTTACCACTGCCACTCATTGTTACCGCTGCCACTCGCTGTTACCACTGCCACTCACTGTTACCACTGTCACACGCTGTTACCACTGCCAAACGCTGTTAGCACTGTCACTCACTATTACCACTGCCACTCACTGTTACCACTGCCACACACAGTTACCAATGCCACACAGTTACCACTGCCACTCACTGTTACCACTGCAACACGCCTTTACAACTGCCACTCACTGTTACCACTGACACTCACTGTTACCACTGCCACTCACAGTTACCACTGTCACTCGTTGTTACCTCAATCATTCATTGCTGAAATTGCCATTCACTGTTACCACTGCTACTCACTGTTAACACTGCCACTCACTGTTAACACTGCCACTCACTGTTACCACTGCCACACGCTGTTACCACTGCCACACGCTGTTACCACTGCCATTCACTATTACCACTGGCACTCATTGTTACCGCTGCCACTCGCTGTTACCACTGCCACTCACTGTTACCACTGTCACACGCTGTTACCACTGCCACACGCTGTTACCACTGCCATTCACTATTACCACTGCTACTCACTGTTACCACTGCTACTCACTGTTACAACTGCCACACGCTGTTACCACTGCCACACGCTGTTACCACTGCCACACGCTGTTACCACTGCCACACGCTGTTACCACTGCCACACGCTGTTACCACTGTCACTCACTATTACCACTGACACTCAAAGTTAGCACTGCTACTCACTGTTACCACTGCCACTCACTGTTACCACTGCCACTCACTGTTACCACTGCCATTCACTGTTACCACTGCCACACGCTGTTACCACTGCCACTCACTGTTACCACCGCCACTCACTGTTACCACTGCCACTCACTGTTACCACTGCCACACGCTGTTACCACTGCCACTAACTGTTACCACTGCCACTCACTGTTACCACTGCCACTCACTGTCACCACTGCCACTCGCTTTTACCACTGCCACACGGTGTTACCAATGCCACACGCTGTTACCGCTGTTACTCACTGCTACTCTGTCACATACTGTGGTCACTGTCACACGCTGTTACCACTGCCACACGCTGTTGCCACTGCCTGACGCTGTTACTAGTGCCTCACACTGTTACCACTGCCATTCACTGTTACCAACGCCACACGCTGTTACCACTGTTACTCACTGCTACACTGTCACGTACTGTGGTCACTGTCACACGCTGTTACTACTGCCACACGCTGTTGCCACTGCCTGATGCTGTTACCAGTGCCTCACACTGTTACCACTGCCACTCTCTGTTACCACTGCCACTCACTGTTACCACTGTCACTCACTGTTAACATTGGCACACACAGGGCCCACTGCCACCCACTGTTACCACTGTCACATGCTGTTAGCACTGCCACTCGCTGTTACCACTGCCGCACGCTGTTACCACTGCCACATGCTGCTACCACTGTCACATGCTGTTACCACTGTCACATGCTGTTACCACTGCCACTCGCTGTTACCACTGCTACATGCTGTTACCACTGCCACTCGCTGTTACCACTGCATCACGCTGTTAGCACTGCCTCATGCTGTTAGCACTGCCACTCACTGTTACCACTGCCTCACGCTGTTAGCACTGCCTCACGCTGTTACCACTGCCACTCACTGTTACCACTGCCACTAGCTGTTACCACTGTCACATGCTGTTACCACTGTCACTTGCTGTTACCACTGTCACATGTTGTTAATACTGCCACTTACTATTACCACTGCCTCTCACTGTTACCACTGCCACACGGTGTTACCACTGCCATACGCTGTTACCACTGCCACACGCTGTTATCACTGCCATTCACTATTACCACTGCCACTCACTGTTACCACTGCCACTCACTGTTACCACTGCACTCGCTTTTACCTCTGCCACTCGATTTTACCACTGCCACACGTTGTTACCAATGCCACATGCTGTTACCACGGTTACTCACTGCTACACTGGCACACACTGTGGTCACTGCCACATGCTGTTGCTACTGCCTGACGCTGTTACCAGTGCCTCACGCTGTTACCACTACCACTCACTGTTACCACTGCCACCCGCTATTACCACTGCCACTCGCTGTTACCACTGCCACTCACTGTTACCACTGTCACTCACTGTTACCATTGGCACACACAGGGCCCACTGCCACCCGCTTCTCCCACTGTCACATGCTGTTACCACTGCCACTCGCTGTTACCACTGCCTCACGCTGTTAACACTGCCACTCGCTTTTACCACGATCACTCACTATTACCATTGGCACACACAGGGCCCACTGTCACACGCTGTTACCACTGTCACATGCTGTTACTACTGCCACTAACTATTACCACTGCCTCTCACTGTTACCACTGCCACTCACTGTTACCACTGCAACACGCCTTTACCACTGCCACTCATTGTTATCACTGCCACTCACTGTTGCCAGTGCCACTCACTGTTGCCACTGCCACTCACCATTACCACTGCCACTCGCCCTTATAAATGCCACTCGATCTTACCACTGCCACACGCTGTTACCACGGCCACTCACTGTTAGCACTGCCACTCGCTGTTACCAGTGCCAATCACTGTTACCACTGGCACACGCTGTTACCACTGTCACATGCTGTTACCACTGTCACATGTTGTTACCACTG
This sequence comes from Cetorhinus maximus, assembly GCF_964194155.1. Taxonomy (NCBI): domain Eukaryota; kingdom Metazoa; phylum Chordata; class Chondrichthyes; order Lamniformes; family Cetorhinidae; genus Cetorhinus; species Cetorhinus maximus. The sequence continues at coordinate 716,351 of NW_027596159.1, forward strand.
TCACATGCTGTTACCACTGCCACTCGCTGTTACCACTGCCACATGCTGTTACCACTGCCACTCGCTGTTACCACTGCCTCACGCTGTTACCACTGCCTCACGCTGTTAGCACTGCCTCATGCTGATAAGCACTGCCACTCACTTTTACCACTGCCTCACGCTGTTACCACTGCCACTCACTGTTACCACTGCCACTAGCTGTTACCACTGTCACATGCTGTTACCACTGTCACTTGCTGTTACCACTGTCACATGTTGTTACTACTTCCACTAACTATTACCACTGCCACACGCTGTTACCACTGCCACACGCTGTTACCACTGCCACACGCTGTTACCACTGCCACTCACTGTTACCACTGCCACTCACTGTTAGCAATGCCACACGCTGTTACTACTGTTACTCACTGCTACACTGTCAAATACTGTGGCCACTGTCACACGCTGTTACCACTGCCACACGCTGTTGCCACTGCCTGATGCTGTTACCAGTGCCTCATGCTGTTACCACTGGCACTTACTGTTACCACTGTCACATGTTGTTAATACTGCCACTAACTATTACCACTGCCACTCACTGTTACCACTGCCACTCACTGTTACCACTGCCACTCACTGTTACCACTGCCACACGCTGTTACCACTGCCACTCACTGTTACCACTGCACTCGCTTTTACCACTGCCACTCGCTTTTACCACTGCCACACGGTGTTACCAATGCCACATGCTGTTACCACGGTTACTCACTGCTACACTGTCACACACTGTGGTCACTGCCACACGTTGTTGCTACTGCCTGACGCTGTTACCAGTGCCTCACGCTGTTACCACTGCCACTCACTGTTACCACTGCCACCCGCTATTACCACTGCCACTCGCTGTTACCACTGCCACTCACTGTTACCACTGTCACTCACTGTTACCATTGGCACACACAGGGCCCACTGCCACCCGCTGCTCCCACTGTCACATGCTGTTACCACTGCCACTCGTTGTTACCACTGCCTCACGCTGTTAACACTGCCACTCGCTTTTACCACGATCACTCACTATTACCATTGGCACACACAGGGCCCACTGTCACACGCTGTTACCACTGTCACATGCTGTTACTACTGCCACTAACTATTACCACTGCCTCTCACTGTTACCACTGCCACTCACTATTACCACTGCAACACACCTTTACCACTGCCACTCATTGTTATCACTGCCACTCACTGTTGCCAGTGCCACTCACTGTTGCCACTGCCACTCGCCCTTATAAATGCCACTCGCTCTTACCACTGCCACACGCTGTTACCACGGCCACTCGCTGTTAGCACTGCCACTCGCTGATACCACTGCCTCTCACTGTTACCACTGCCACTCACTGTTACCACTGCAACACACCTTTACCACTGCCACTCATTGTTATCACTGCCACTCACTGTTGCCAGTGCCACTCACTGTTGCCACTGCCACTCACCATTACCACTGCCACTCACCCTTATAAATGCCACTCGCTCTTACCACTGCCACACGCTGTTACCACGGCCACTCGCTGTTAGCACTGCCACTCGCTGTTACCAGTGCCAATCACTGTTACCACTGGCACACGCTGTTACCACTGTCACATGCTGTTACCACTGTCACATGTTGTTACCACTGTCACATGCTGTTACCACTGCCACTCGCTTTTACCACTGCCACACGGTGTTACCAATGCCACATGCTGTTACCACGGTTACTCACTGCTACACTGTCACACACTGTGGTCACTGCCACACGCTGATGCTACTGCCTGACGCTGTTACCAATGCCTCACGCTGTTACCACTGCCACTCACTGTTACCACTGCCACCCGCTATTACCACTGCCACTCGCTGTTACCACTGCCACTCACTATTACCACTGTCACTCACTGTTACCATTGGCACACACAGGGCCCACTGCCACCCGCTTCTCCCACTGTCACATGCTGTTACCACTGCCACTCGCTGTTACCACTGCCTCACGCTGTTAACACTGCCACTTGCTTTTACCACGATCACTCACTATTACCATTGGCACACACAGGGCCCACTGTCACACGCTGTTACCACTGTCACATGCTGTTACTACTGCCACTAACTATTACCACTGCCTCTCACTGTTACCACTGCCACTCACTGTTACCACTGCAACACGCCTTTACCACTGCCACTCATTGTTATCACTGCCACTCACTGTTGCCAGTGCCACTCACTGTTGCCACTGCCACTCACCATTACCACTGCCACTCGCCCTTATAAATGCCACTCGCTCTTACCACTGCCACACGCTGTTACCACGGCCACTCGCTGTTAGCACTGCCACTCGCTGTTACCAGTGCCAATCACTGTTACCACTGGCACACGCTGTTACCACTGTCACATGCTGTTACCACTGTCACATGTTGCTACCACTGTCACATGCTGTTACCACTGCCACTCGCTGTTACCACTGCCACATGCTGTTACCACTGCCACATGCTGTAACCACTGCCACATGCTGTTACCACTGCCTCACGCTGTTAGCACTGCCTCATGCTGATAAGCACTGCCACTCACTTTTACCACTGCCTCACGCTGTTACCACTGCCACTCACTGTTACCACTGCCACTAGCTGTTACCACTGTCACATGCTGTAACCACTGTCACTTGCTTTTACCACTGTCACATGTTGTTACTACTTCCACTAACTATTACCATTGCCACACGCTGTTACCACTGCCACACGCTGTTACCACTGCCACACGCTGTTACCACTGCCACTCACTGTTACCACTGCCACACGCTGTTACCTCTGCCTGACGCTGTTACCAGTGCCTCACGCTGTTACCACTGCCACTCACTGTTACCACTGCCACACACTGTTACTACTGCCACTCGCTGTTACCACGGTCACTCTCTGTTGCCATTGGCACACACAGGTGCCACTGTCACACGCTGTTACCACTGTCTCATGCTGTTACCACTGCCACACGCTATTACCACTGCCACACGCTGTATCCACTGCCTCATGCTCTTACCACTGCCACTCACTGTTACCACTGTCACTCGCTGTTACCACTGCCACACGCTGTTACCACTGCTACATGTTGTTACCACTGCCTCACGCTGTTAGCACTGCCTCACGCTGTTACCACTGCCACTCACTGTTTCCACTGCCACTCAACGTTACCACTGCCACTCGCTGTTACCACTGCCACTCGCTGTTACCATTGCCACTCGCTGTTACCACTGCCACTCGCTGTTACCACTGTCACATGTTGTTACCACTGTCACATGCTGTTACCACTGTCACATGCTGTTACCACTGTCACGTGCTGTTACCACTGCCACTCGCTGTTACCACTGCCACATGCTGTTACCACTGCCACATGCTGTTACCACTGCCACATGCTGTTACCACTGCCTCACGCTGTTAGCACTGCCACATGCTGTTACCACTGCCACTCACTGTTACCACTGCCACTCGATGTTACCACTGCCACATGCTGTTACCACTGCCACATGCTGTTACCACTGCCACATGCTGTTACCACTGCCTCACGCTGTTAGCACTGCCTCATGCTGTTAGCACTGCCACTCACTGTTACCACTGCCTCACGCTGTTAGCACTGCCTCACGCTGTTACCACTGCCACTCACTGTTACCACTGCCACTAGCTGTTACCACTGTCACATGCTGTTACCACTGTCACTTGCTGTTACCACTGTCACATGTTGTTACTACTGTCATTAACTATTACCACTGCCTCTCACTGTTACCACTGCCACACGCTGTTACCACTGCCACACGCTGTTACTACTGCCACACGCTGTTACCTCTGCCACTCACTGTTACCACTGCCACACGGTGTTACCAATGCCACACGCTGTTACCACTGTTACTCAGTGCTACACTGTCACACGCTGTTACCACTGCCACATGCTGTTGCCACTGCCTGACGCTGTTACCACTGTTACTCACTGCTACACTGTCACATACTGTGGTCACTGTCACACGCTGTTACCACTGCCACACACTGTTACCACTGCCTGACGCTGTTACCAGGGACTCACGCTGTTACCACTGCCACTCACTGTTACCACTGCCACACGCTGTTACCACTGTCACACGCTGTTACCACTGCCACAAGCTGTTGTCACTGCCTCAAGCTGTTACCACTGCCACACGCTATTACCACTGCCACACGCAGATCCCATGGCATCACGCTGTTATCACTGCATCACGCTGTTACCACTGCCACTCGCTGTTACCACTGTCACTCGCTGTTACCACTGCCACATGCTGTTACCACTGCCACATGCTGTTAGCACTGCCTCACGCTGTTAGCACTGCATCACGCTGTTAGCACTGCCATTCGCTGTTACCACTGCCACTCGCTGTTACCACTGCCACTCACTGTTACCACTGCCACACGCTGTTACCACTGCCACATGCTGTTACCACTGCCTCACGCTGTTACCACTGCCATTCGCTGTTACCACTGCCACTCACTGTTACCACTGCCACTCACTGTTACCACTGCCACTCACTGTTACCAACGCCACTCGCTGTTACCACTGTCACTCGCTGTTACCACTGCCACACGCTGTTACCACTGCCACATGCTGTTACCACTGCCTCACGCTGTTAGCACTGCCTCACGCTGTTACCACTGCCATTCACTGGTACCACTGCCACTCGCTGTTACCATTGCCACTCGCTGTTACCACTGCCACTCACTGTTACCACTGACTCACGCTGTTAGCACTGCCTCACGCTGTTTCCACTGCCACTCACTGTTACCACTGCCACTCACTGTTACCACTGCCACTCACTGTTACCAACGCCACTCACTGTTTCCACTGCCACTCGCTGTTTCCACTGCCACTCGCTGTTACCACTGCCACATGCTGTTACCACTGCCACATGCTGTTACGACTGCCTCACGCTGTTACCACTGCCTCACGCTGTTACCACTGCCTCTCACTGTTACCACTGCCACTCGCTGTTACCACTGCCGCTCGCTGTTACCACTGCCGCTCACTTTTACCACTGCCACACGCTGTTACCACTGTTACTCACTGCTTCACTGTCACATACTATGGTCACTGTCACACGCTGTTACCACTGCCACACACTGTTGCCACTGTCTGATGCTGCTCCAGTGCCTCACGCTGTTACCACTGCCTCACGTTGTTACCAGTGCCACACGCTGTTACCACGGTCACTCACTGTTACCATTGGCACACACAGGGCCCACTGTCACACGCTGTTACCACTGTCACATGCTGTTACAACAGCCTCACGCTGTTACCACTGCCACATGCTGTTACCACTGCCTCACGCTGTTACCACTGTCACACGCTGTTACCACTGCCACTCGCTGGTACCATTGCCTCTCACTGTTACCACTGCCACACGCTGTTACCACTGCCATACGCTGTTACCACTGCCACTCATTGTTACCACTGCCACTCACCGTTACCACTGCCACTCACCGTTACAGCGGCCACTCTCTGTTACCACTGCCACTCACTGTTACCACTGCCACTCACTGTTACCACTGTCACTCGCTGTTACCACTGCCACTCGCTGTTACCACTGCCACTCGCTGTTATCACTGCCAATCGCTGGTACCACTGCCAATCACTGTAACCACTGGCACACACTGTTACCACTGTCACATGCTGTTACCACTGTCACATGCTGTTACCACTGTCACATGCTGTTACCACTGCCACTCGCTTTTTCCACTGCCACTCGCTGTTACCACTGCCACATGCTGTTACCACTGCCTCACGCTGTTAGCACTGCCTCACGCTGTTACCACTGCCTCACGCTGTTACCACTGCCACTCGCTGTTACCATTGCCTCTCACTGTTACCACTACCACACGCTGTTACCACTGCCACATGCTGTTACCACTGCCACACGCTGTTACCACTGCCAAACGCTGTTACCGCTGCCACTCACTATTACCACTGCCACTCACTATTACCACTTCCACTCACTGTTACCACTGCCTCTCACTGTTACCACTGCCACTCACTGTTTCAACTGCCACTCACTGTTACAACTGCCACACACAGTTACCAATGCCACACAGTTACCAGTGCCACTCACTGTTACCACTGCAACACACCTTTACCACTGCCACTCACCGTTACCACTGCCACTAACCATTACGACTGCCACTAACCATTACGACTGCCACTCACCATTACAACTGCCACTCGCCGTTGCAACTGCCACTTGACTTTACCACTGCCACGCGCTGTTACCACTGCCACTTGCTGTTACCCCTGCCTCACGCTGTTACCTCAGCCTCACGCTGTTACCACTGCCACTCACTGTTACCATTGGTACACACAGGGCCCACTGTCAAACGCTTTTAACACTGCCACTCGTTGTTACCACTGCCACTCACTGTTACCACTGCCACACGCTGTTGCCACAGACAGTCGCTGTTACCACTGCCACACGCTGTTGCCACTGACACTCGCTGTTACCACTGCCTCACATTCCTACCACTGCCTCACACTGTTACCACTGCCACATGTTGTTGCTACTGCCACTACCTATTACCATTGCCTCTCACTGTTCCCACTGCCACACGCGGTTACCACTGCCACTCATTGTTACCACTGCCACTCACCGTTACCACTGCCACTCACCGTTACAGCGGCCACTCTCTGTTACCACTGCCACTCACTGTTACCACTGCCACTCACTGTTACCACTGTCACTCGCTGTTACCACTGCCACTCGCTGTTACCACTGCCACTCGCTGTTATCACTGCCAATCGCTGGTACCACTGCCAATCACTGTAACCACTGGCACACACTGTTACCACTGTCACATGCTGTTACCACTGTCACATGCTGTTACCACTGTCACATGCTGTTACCACTGCCACTCGCTTTTTCCACTGCCACTCGCTGTTACCACTGCCACACGCTGTTACCACTGCCTCACGCTGTTAGCACTGCCTCACGCTGTTACCACTGCCTCACGCTGTTACCACTGCCACTCGCTGTTACCATTGCCTCTCACTGTTACCACTACCACACGCTGTTACCACTGCCACATGCTGTTACCACTGCCACACGCTGTTACCACTGCCAAACGCTGTTACCGCTGCCACTCACTATTACCACTGCCACTCACTATTACCACTTCCACTCACTGTTACCACTGCCTCTCACTGTTACCACTGCCACTCACTGTTTCAACTGCCACTCACTGTTACAACTGCCACACACAGTTACCAATGCCACACAGTTACCAGTGCCACTCACTGTTACCACTGCAACACACCTTTACCACTGCCACTCACCGTTACCACTGCCACTAACCATTACGACTGCCACTAACCATTACGACTGCCACTCACCATTACAACTGCCACTCGCCGTTGCAACTGCCACTTGACTTTACCACTGCCACGCGCTGTTACCACTGCCACTTGCTGTTACCCCTGCCTCACGCTGTTACCTCAGCCTCACGCTGTTACCACTGCCACTCACTGTTACCATTGGTACACACAGGGCCCACTGTCAAACGCTTTTAACACTGCCACTCGTTGTTACCACTGCCACTCACTGTTACCACTGCCACACGCTGTTGCCACTGACAGTCGCTGTTACCACTGCCACACGCTGTTGCCACTGACACTCGCTGTTACCACTGCCTCACATTCCTACCACTGCCTCACACTGTTACCACTGCCACATGTTGTTGCTACTGCCACTACCTATTACCATTGCCTCTCACTGTTCCCACTGCCACACGCGGTTACCACTGCCACTCACTATTACCACTGCCACTCACAGTTACCACTGTCACTCGTTGTTACATCTATCATTCATTGCTGCAACTGCCACTCACTGTTACCACTGCCACTCGCTATTACCACTGCCACTCACTGTTACCACTGCCACTCACAGTTACCACTGTCACTCGTTGTTACCTCTGTCATTCATTGCTGCAACTGCCACTCACTGTTACCACTGCCACTCACTGTTACCACTGCTACTCACTGTTACCACTGCCACTCACTGTTACCACTGCCACACGCTGTTACCACTGCCTCACGCTGTTAGCACTGCCTCATGCTGTTAGCACTGCCACTCACTGTTACCACTGCCTCACGCTGTTAGCACTGCCTCACGCTGTTACCACTGCCTCACGCTGTTACCACTGTCACTTGCTGTTACCACTGTCACATGTTGTTACTACTGCCATTAACTATTACCACTGCCTCTCACTGTTACCACTGCCACACGCTGTTACCTCTGCCTGACGCTGTTACCAGTGCCTCACGCTGTTACCACTGCCACTCACTGTTACCACTGCCACACACTGTTACTACTGCCACTCGCTGTTACCACGGTCACTCTCTGTTACCATTGGCACACACAGGTGCCACTGTCACACGCTGTTACCACTGTCTCATGCTGTTACCACTGCCACACGCTATTACCACTGCCACACGCTGTATCCACTGCCACATGTTGTTACCACTGCCTCACGCTGTTAGCACTGCCTCACGCTGTTACCACTGCCACTCACTGTTACCACTGTCACTCGCTGTTACCACTGCCACACGCTGTTACCACTGCCACATGTTGTTACCACTGCCTCACGCTGTTAGCACTGCCTCACGCTGTTACCACTGCCACTCACTGTTTCCACTGCCACTCAACGTTACCACTGCCACTCGCTGTTACCACTGCCACTCGCTGTTACCATTGCCACTCGCTGTTACCACTGCCACTCGCTGTTATCACTGACACTCGCTGTTATCACTGCCAATCACTGTTACCACTGCCACACACTGTTACCACTGTCACATGCTGTTACCACTGCCTCACGCTGTTACCACTGCCTCACGCTGTTACCACTGCCTCTCACTGTTACCACTGCCACTCACTGTTACCACTGCCGCTCACTGTTACCACTGTCACTCGCTTTTACCACTGCCACACGCTGTTACCACTGTTACTCACTGCTTCACTGTCACATACTATGGTCACTGTCACACGCTGTTACCACTGCCACACACTGTTGCCACTGTCTGATGCTGTTCCAGTGATTCACGCTGTTACCACTGCCACTCACTGTTACCACTGCCACTTGCTGTTATCACTGCCACTCGCTGTTATCACTGCCAATCACTGTTACCACTGCCACACACTGTTACCACTGTCACATGCTGTTACCACTGTCACGTGCTGTTACCACTGCCACTCGCTGTTACCACTGCCACATGCTGTTACCACTGCCACATGATGTTACCACTGCCACATGCTGTTACCACTGCCTCACGCTGTTAGCACTGCCTCATGCTGTTAGCACTGCCTCATGCTGTTAGCACTGCCACTCACTGTTACCACTGCCTCACGCTGTTAGCACTGCCTCACGCTGTTACCACTGCCACTCACTGTTAACACTGCCACTAGCTGTTACCACTGTCACATGCTGTTACCACTGTCACTTGCTGTTACCACTGTCACATGTTGTTACTACTGCCATTAACTATTACCACCTCCTCTCACTGTTACCACTGCCACACGCTGTTACCACTGCCACACGCTGTTACTACTGCCACACGCTGTTACCACTGCCACTCACTGTTACCACTGCCACACGGTGTTACCAATGCCACAAGCTGTTACCACTGTTACTCAGTGCTACACTGTCACACGCTGTTACCACTGCCACATGCTGTTGCCACTGCCTGACGCTGTTACCACTGTTACTCACTGCTACACTGTCACATACTGTGGTCACTGTCACACGCTGTTACCACTGCCACACACTGTTACCACTGCCTGACGCTGTTACCAGGGACTCACGCTGTTACCACTGCCACTCACTGTTACCACTGCCACACGCTGTTACCACTGCCACACGCTGTTACCACTGCCACAAGCTGTTGTCACTGCCTCAAGCTGTTACCACTGCCACACGCTATTACCACTGCCACACGCAGATCCCATGGCATCACGCTGTTATCACTGCATCACGCTGTTACCACTGCCACTCGCTGTTACCACTGTCACTCGCTGTTACCACTGCCACATGCTGTTACCACTGCCACATGCTGTTAGCACTGCCTCACGCTGTTAGCACTGCCTCACGCTGTTAGCACTGCCATTCGCTGTTACCACTGCCACTCGCTGTTACCACTGCCACTCACTGTTACCACTGCCACTCACTGTTACCACTGTTACTCGCTGTTACCACTGCCACTCGCTGTTACCACTGCCACTCGCTGTTATCACTGCCACTCGCTGGTACCACTGCCAATCACTGTAACCACTGGCACACACTGTTACCACTGTCACATGCTGCTACCACTGTCACATGCTGTTACCACTGTCACATGCTGTTACCACTGCCACTCGCTTTTACCACTGCCACTCGCTGTTACCATTGCCTCTCACTGTTACCACTGCCACACGCTGTTACCACTGCCACACGCTGTTACCACTGCCACACGCTGTTACCACTGCCAAACGCTGTTACCACTGCCACTCACTATTACCACTGCCACTCACTATTACCACTTCCACTCACTGTTACCACTGCCTCTCACTGTTACCACTGCCACTCACTGTTTCAACTGCCACTCACTGTTACAACTGCCACACACAGTTACCAATGCCACACAGTTACCAGTGCCACTCACTGTTACCACTGCAACACACCTTTACCACTGCCACTCACCGTAACCACTGCCACTAACCATTACGACTGCCACTAACCATTACGACTGCCACTCACCATTACAACTGCCACTCGCCGTTGCAACTGCCACTTGACTTTACCACTGCCACGCGCTGTTACCACTGCCACTTGCTGTTACCCCTGCCTCACGCTGTTACCTCAGCCTCACGCTGTTACCACTGCCACTCACTGTTACCATTGGTACACACAGGGCCCACTGTCAAACGCTTTTAACACTGCCACTCGTTGTTACCACTGCCACTCACTGTTACCACTGCCACACGCTGTTGCCACTGACAGTCGCTGTTACCACTGCCACACGCTGTTGCCACTGACACTCGCTGTTACCACTGCCTCACATTCCTACCACTGCCTCACACTGTTACCACTGCCACATGCTGTTGCTACTGCCACTACCTATTACCATTGCCTCTCACTGTTCCCACTGTCACACGTGGTTACCACTGCCACTCACTATTACCACTGCCACTCACAGTTACCACTGTCACTCGTTGTTACATCTATCATTCATTGCTGCAACTGCCACTCACTGTTACCACTGCCACTCGCTATTACCACTGCCACTCACTGTTACCACTGCCACTCACAGTTACCACTGTCACTCGTTGTTACCTCTGTCATTCATTGCTGCAACTGCCACTCACTGTTACCACTGTCACTCGTTGTTACATCTATCATTCATTGCTGCAACTGCCACTCACTGTTACCACTGCCACTCGCTATTACCACTGCCACTCACTGTTACCACTGCCACTCACAGTTACCACTGTCACTCGTTGTTACCTCTGTCATTCATTGCTGCAACTGCCACTCACTGTTACCACTGCCACTCATTGTTACCACTGCTACTCACTGTTACCACTGCCACTCACTGTTACCACTGCCACACGCTGTTACCACTGCCACACGCTGTTACCACTGCCACTCGCTGTTACCAATGCCACATGCTGTTTCCACTTTTGCTCACTGCTACAATGTGCAACACTGGGGTCACTGTCACACGCTGTTACCACTGCCACACACTGTTACCACTGTCACACACTGTTACCACTGCCTCACGCTGTTGCCACTGACACTCGCTGTTACCACTGCCAATCACAGTCACCACCGCCAGTCACAGTCACCACTGCCACTCGTTGTTACCACTGCCACACGCTGTTACCACTGTCTCACCCTGTAACCAGTGCCTCACCCTGTTACCACTGCCTCACACTGTTACCACTGCCTCACACTTTTACCACTGCCTCACACTGTTACCACTGCCTCACACTGTTACCATGGCCTCACACTGTTACAACTGCCACTCGCTGTAACCACTGCCACGCGCTGTTACCACTGCCAGTAGCTGTTACCACGGTCAATCACTGTTACCACTGGCACACACATGGCACACTGCCAATCGCTGTTACCACTGCCTCACGGTGTTGCCACTATCACATGCTGTTACTACTGCCACTAACATTTACCACTGCCACTCACTGTTACCACTGGCACACGCTGTTACCATTGCCTCACGCTGTTACCAATGCCACATGCTGTTACTACTGTTACTCACTGCTACACTGTCACTCACTGTGGTCACTGTCACACGCTGTTACCACTGCCACACGCTGTTGCTACTGCTTGACGCTGTTACCAGTGCCTCACGCTGTTACCACTGCCACTCAGTGTTACCACTGTCACATGCTATTACCACTGCCAATCGCTGTTACCACTGCCACACGCTTTTACCACTGCCACTCACTGTTACCACTGCCACTCACTGTTACCACTGCCACCCACTGTTACCACTGCCACTCGGTGTTACCAATGCCACATGCTGTTACCACTGTTACTCACTGCTACACTGTCACTCACTGTGGTCACTGTCACACACTGTTACCAATGCCACACGCTGTTGCTACTGCCTGACGCTGTTACCGGTGCCTCACGCTGGTACCACTGCCACTCGCTGTTACCACTGCCACTCGCTATTACCATTGGCACACACAGGGCCCACTGTCAAACGCTGTTAACACTGCCACTCGCTGTTAGCACTGCCACTTGCTGTTACCACTGCCACACGCTGTTGCCACTGACACTCGCTGTTACCACTGCCACACGCTGTTACCACTGCCACATGCTGTTACCACTGCCACAATCTGTTACCACTGCCACTCACTGTTACCACTGCTACTCACTGTTACCACTGCCACTCACTGTTACCACTGCCACACGCTGTTACCACTGCCCCACACTGTCACCACCGTCACTCACTATTACCACTGCTACTCACTGTTACCACTGCTACTCACTGTTACCACTGCCACTCACTGTTACCACTGCCACACGCTGTTAGCACTGCCACACGCTGTTAGCACTGCCAAACGCTGCTACCACTGTCGCTCACTATTACCACTGCCACTCACTGTTACCACTGCCACTCACTATTAACACTGCCACTCACTATTACCACTGCCACTCACTGTTACCACAGTCACTCACTGTTACCATTGGCACACACAGGGCCCACTGTCACACGCTGTTACCACTGCCACAAGCTGTTGCCACTGCCTCAAGCTGTTACCACTGCCACACGCTATTACCACTGCCACACGCTGTTACCACTGCATCACGCTGTTACCACTGCCACTCACTGTTACCACTGCCACTCACTGTTACAACTGCCGCACACTTTTACCAATGCTACACACTGTTACCACCATCAGCATTGGCAGACACTGTTACCAGTGCCACTCACTGTTAACACTGCGACACGCCTTTACCACTGCCACTCAGCGTTACCACTGCCACTCACCGCTACCACTCCGACTCACCGTTACCACTGCCACTCACCGTTACAACTGCCACTCACCGTTACCACTGCCACTCACCATTACGACTGCCACTCGCCATTACCACTGACAATCGCTTTTACCACTGCCACTCACTGTTTCCCCTGCCTCACGCTGTTACCACTGCCACTCGCTGTTACCACTGCCACTCGCTGTTACCATTGGCACACACAGGGCCCACTGTCAAACGCTGTTAACACTGCCACTCGCTGTTAGCACTGCCACTTGCTGTTACCACTGCCACACACTGTTGCCACTGACACTCGCTGTTACCACTGCCTCACATTCTTACCACTGCCACATGCTGTTGCTACTGCCACTACCTATTACCATTGCCTCTCACTGTTACCACTGCCACACGCTGTTACCACTGCCACTCACTATTACCACTGACACTCACTGTTACAACTGCCACTCACAGTTACCACTGTCACTCGTTGTTACCTCTATCATTCATTGCTGCAACTGCCACTCACTGTTACCACTGTTACTCACTGTTACCACTGCGACTCGCTGTTACCACTGCCACATGCTGTTACCACTGCCACAATCTGTTACCACTGCCACTCACTGTTACCACTGCTACTCAGTGTTACCACTGCCACTCACTGTTAGCACTGCCACACGCTGTTACCACTGCCACTCACTGTTACCACTGCCCCACACTGTCACCACTGTCATTCACTATTACCACTGATACTCACTGTTACCACTGCTACTCACTGTTACCACTGCCACTCACTGTTACCACTGCCACACGCTGTTACCACTGCCACATGCTGTTACCACTGTCACTCACTATTACCACTGCCACTCACTGTTACCACTGCCACTCACTGTTACCACTGTCACTCATTATTACCACTGCCACTCACTGTTACCACTGCCACTCACTGTTACCACTGCCACACGCTGTTACCACTGCCATTCACTATTACCACTGCTACTCACTGTTACCACTGCCATTCACTATTACCACTGCTACTCACTGTTACCACTGCTACTCACTGTTACCACTGCCACTCACTGTTACCACTGCCCCACGCTGTTAGCACTGCCACACGCTGTTAGCACTGCCACATGCTGCTACCACTGTCACTCACTATTACCACTGCCACTCACTGTTACCACTGCCACTCACTATTAACACTGACACTCACTATTACCACTGCCACTCGCAGTTACCACTGCCACTCGCAGTTACCACTGCCACTCGCTGTTACCACTGCCACACGCTGTTAGCACTGCCACACGCTGTTACCACTGTCACTCACTATTACCACTGCTACTCACTGATACCACTGCTACTCACTGTTACCACTGCCTCACACTGTTACCACTGCCTCACACTTTTACCACTGCCTCACACTGTTACCACTGCCTCACACTGTTACCATGGCCTCACACTGTTACAACTGCCACTCGCTGTAACCACTGCCATGCGCTGTTACCACTGCCAGTAGCTGTTACCACGGTCAATCACTGTTACCACTGGCACACACATGGCACACTGCCAATCGCTGTTACCACTGCCTCACGCTGTTACCACTGCCTCACGGTGTTGCCACTGCCAATCACTGTTACCACTGCCACTAGCTGTTACCACTGTCACATGCTGTTACCACTGTCACATGTTGTTACCACTATCACATGCTGTTACTACTGCCACTAACATTCACCACTGCCACCCGCTATTACCACTGCCACTCGCTGTTACCACTGCCACACGCTGTTACCACTGCCACTCGGTGTGACCAATGCCACATGCTGTTACCACTGTTACTCACTGCTACACTGTCACTCACTGTGGTCACTGTCACACGCTGTTACCACTGCCACACGCTGTTGCTACTGCTTGACGCTGTTACCAGTGCCTCACGCTGTTACCACTGCCACCTGCTATTACCACTGCCACTCGCTGTTACCACTGCCACACGCTGTTACCACTGCCACTCACTGTTAGCATTGGCACACACAGGGCCCACTGTCACACGCTGTTACCACTGTCACATGCTGTTACCACTGCCACTCAGTGTTACCACTGCCACCCGCTATTACCACTGCCACTCGCTGTTACCACTGCCACTCGCTGTTACAACTGCCACTCGCTGTTACCACTGCCACTCGCTGTTACCCCTGCTACTCGCAGTTACCATTGTCACTCGCTGTTACCAATGGCACACACTGTTAAACTGTCGCTCTCTGCTACAATGTGCAACACTGGGGTCACTGTCACACGCTGTTACCTCTGCCACACACTGTTTCCACTGCCACTCGCTGTTACCTCTGCCTCACGCTGTTGCCACTCACACTCGCTGTTACCACTGCCTCTCACTGTTACCACTGCCACACACTGTTACCACTGCCACTCACTATTACCACTGCCACTCACTATTACCACTCACACTCACTGTTACCACTGCCACTCACCGTTACCACTGCCACTCACCGTTACCACTGCCACTCTCTGTTACCACTGCCACTCGCTGTACCATTACCACTCACTATTACCACTTCCACTCACTGTTACCACTGCCACTCGCTGTTACCACTGTCACACGCTGTTACCACTGTCACACGCTGTTACCACTGCCACTCGCTGTTACCACTGTCACTCACTGTTACCACTGCCACTCGCTGTTACCACTGTCACATGCTGTTTCAACTGCCACTAACTATTACCACTGCCTCTCACTGTTACCACTGCCACTCACTTTTACCACTGCCACTCACTGTTACCACTGCCACTCACTGTTACCACTGCCACTCACTGTTACCACTGCCACTCACTGTTACCACTGTCACTCACTGTTACCACTGCCACTCGCAGTTACCACTGTCACATGCTGTTTCTTCTGCCACTACCTATTACCACTGCCTCTCACTGATACCACTGCCACTCACTGTTACCACTGCCACTCACTGTTACCACTGCCACACACTGTTACCACTGCCACTCACTGTTACCACTGTCACACGCTGTTACCACTGCCACTCACTGTTACCACAGCCACTCACTGTTACCACAGCCACTCACTGTTACCACTGCCACTCACAGTTACCACTGTCACTCGTTTATCCCTCTATCATTCACTGCTGCAACTACCACTCACTGTTACCACTGCCACTCACCGTTACCACTGCCACTCACCGTTACCACTGCCACTCGCTGTACCACTGTCACATGCTGTTTCTACTGCCACTAACTGTTACCACTGCCTCTCACTGTTATCACTGTCACTCAAATGTTACCACTGCCACTCTCTGTTACCACTGTCACATGCTGTTTCTACTGCCACTAACTATTACCACTGCCTCTCACTGTTACCACTGCCACTCACTGTAACCACTGCCACTCACTGTTACCACTGTCACACGCTGTTACCACTGCCACTCACTGTTACCACTGCCACTCACTGTAACCACTGCCACTCACTGTTACCACTGTCACACGCTGTTACCACTGCCACTCACTATTACCACTGCCACTCACAGTTACCACTGTCACTCGTTTATCCCTCTATCATTCAGGGCTGCAACTGCCACTCACTGTTGCCACTGGCACTCACTGTTACCACTGCCACCAACTATTATCACTGCCACTCACTGTTACCACTGCCACTCGCTGTTACCTCTGCCTGACGCTGTTGCCACTCACACTCGCTGTTACCACTGCCACCGCTGTTACCACTGCCACTCGCTGTTACCACTGCCACTCGCTGTTACCATTGCCACTCACTGTTACCACTGCCACACGCTGTTACCACTGCCACATGCTGTTGCCACTGCCACTCGCTGTTACCACTGCAACTCGCTTTTACCACTGCCACACAGTGTTACCAATGCCACACGCTGTTACCACTATTACTCACTGCTACACTGTCACATACTGTGGTCACTGTCACACGCTGTTACCATTGCCAATCACTGTTACCACTGCCACTCACTGTTACCACTGCCACTCACTGTTACCACGGTCACTCACTGTTACCACGGTCACTCACTGTTACCATTGGCACATACAGGGCCCACTGTCACATGCTGTTACCACTGCCTCACGCTGTTACCACTGCCACAAGCTGTTGCCACTGCCTCAAGCTGTTACCACTGCCACACGCTATTACCATTGCCACACGCTGTTACCACTGCATCACGCTGTTTCCACTGCCACTCACTGTTACCACTGCCACTCGCTGTTACCACTGTCACATGCTGTTACCACTGTCACATGCTGTTACTACTGCCACTCACTATTACCACTGCCTCTCACTGTTACCACTGCCACACGCTGTTACCCCTGCCACTCGCTGTTACCACTGCCACTCACTGTTACCACAGCCACTCACTGTTACCACTGCCACTCAAAGTTTCCATTGTCACTCGTTTATCCCTCTATCATTCACTGTTACAACATCCCCACACAGTTACCAATGCCACTCACTTTTACCACTGCAGCACGCCTTTACCACTGCCACTCACCGTTACCACTGCCACTCACCATTAGCATTGCCACTCACCGTTACCACTGCCACTTACCGTTACCACTGCCACTCACTGTTACCACTGCCACTCACCGTTACCACTGCCACTCACCGTTACTAGTGCCACTCGCTGTTACCACTGCCACTCGCTGTTACCACTGCCACACGCTGTTGCCACTGTTACTCACTGCTATACTGTCACATACTTTGGTCAGTGTCACACGCTGTTACCACTGCCACACGTTGTTGCCACTGCCTGACGCTGTTACCAGTGCCTCAAGCTGTTACCACTGCCACTTGCTGTTACCATGGTCACTCACTGTTAAGATTGGCACACACAGGGCCCACTGTCACACGCTGTTACCACTGGCACTCGCTGTTACCACTGCCGCACGCTGTTACCACTACATCACGCTGTTACCACTGCCTCACGCTGTTACCACTGCCACTCATTGTTACCACTGCCACTCACTGTTACCACTGTCACTCGCTGTTACCACTGTCACTCACTGTTACCACTGCCACTCGCTGTTACCACTGTCACATGCTGTTACCACTGTCACATGCTGTTTCTACTGCCAATAACTATTACCACTGCCTCTCACTGTTACCACTGCCACTCACTGTTACCACTGCCACTCACTGTTACCACTGCCTCTCGCTGTTACCACTGTCACTCACTGTTACCACTGCCACTCGCTGTTTCCACTGTCACATGCTGTTTCTACTGCCACTAACTATTACCACTGCCTCTCACAGTTACCACTGCCACTCACTGTTACCACTGCCACTCACTGTTAATGCTGCCACTCACTGTTACCACTTCCACTCGCAGTTACCACTGTCACTCGCTGTTACCAATGCCACTCGCTGTTACCACTGTTGCTCACTGCTACAATGTGCAACACTGGGGTCACTGTCACACGCTGTTACCACTGCCACACACTGTTACCACTGTCACACCCTGTTACAAGTGCCTCACGCTGTTACCATTGCCACTCACTGTTACCACTGCCACTCACCGTTACCACTGCCACTCACCGTTACTAGTGCCACTCGCTGTTACCACTGCCACTCGCTGTTACCACTGCCACACGCTGTTGCCACTGTTACTCACTGCTACACTTCACATACTTTGGTCTGTGTCACACGCTGTTACCACTGCCACACGTTGTTGCCACTGCCTGACGCTGTTACCAGTGCCTCAAGCTGTTACCACTGCCACTTGCTGTTACCACTGCCACTCACTGTTACCACTGCCAGCGCTGTTACCACTGCCACACGCTGTTACCACTGCCAGACCCTGTTACCACTGCAACTCGCTGTTACCATGGTCACTCACTGTTAAGATTGGCACACACAGGGCCCACTGTCACACGCTGTTACCACTGGCACTCGCTGTTACCACTGCCGCACGCTGTTACCACTACATCACACTGTTACCACTGCCTCACGCTGTTACCACTGCCACTCATTGTTACCACTGCCACTCACTGTTACCACTGTCACTCGCTGTTACCACTGTCACTCACTGTTACCACTGCCACTCGCTGTTACCACTGTCACATGCTGTTACCACTGTCACATGCTGTTTCTACTGCTAATAACTATTACCACTGCCTCTCACTGTTACCACTGCAACTCACTGTTACCACTGCCACTCACTGTTACCACTGTCACTCACTGTTACCACTGCCACTCGCTGTTACCACTGTCACATGCTGTTTCTACAGCCACTAACTATTACCGCTGCCTCTCACAGTTACCACTGCCACTCACTGTTACCACTGCAACTCGCTGTTTCCACTGTCACTCAATGTTACCACTGTCACTCACTATTACCACTGCCACCAAATATAATCCTGCTACTCACTGTTACCACTGCCGCTCACTGTTTCAACTGCCACACACAGTTACCAATGCCACACAGTCACCCGTGCCACTCACCGTTAACACTGCCACTCACCGTTACCACTGCCACTCACTGTTACTGCTGCCACTCACTGTTACCACTGTCACATGCTGTTACCACTGTCACATGCTGTTTCTACTGCCAATAACTATTACCACTGCCTCTCACTGTTACCACTGCCACTCACTGTTACCACTGCCACTCACTGTTACCACTGCCTCTCGCTGTTACCACTGTCACTCACTGTTACCACTGCCACTCGCTGTTACCACTGTCACATGCTGTTTCTACTGCCACTAAATATTACCACTGCCTCTCACAGTTACCACTGCCACTCACTGTTACCACTGCCACTCACTGTTACCACTGCCACTCGCTGTTACCACTGTCACTCAATGTTACCACTGTCACTCACTATTACCACTGCCACCAACTATAATCCTGCCACTCACTGTTACCACTGCCACTCACTGTTTCAACTGCCACACACAGTTACCAATGCCACACAATCACCCGTGCCACTCACCATTAACACTGCCACTCACCGTTACCACTGCCACTCACTGTTACCGCTGCCACTCACTGTTACCACTTCCACTCGCAGTTACCACTGTCACTCGCTGTTACCAATGCCACACACTGTTACCACTGTCACACCCTGTTACAAGTGCCTCACGCTGTTACCACTGCCACTCATTATTACCACTGCCACTCACTGTTACCACTGTCACTCGCTGTTACCACTGTCACTCACTGTTACCACTGCCACTCGCTGTTACCACTGTCACATGCTGTTACCACTGTCACATGCTGTTTCTACTGCTAATAACTATTACCACTGCCTCTCACTGTTACCACTGCAACTCACTGTTACCACTGCCACTCACTGTTACCACTGCCTCTCGCTGTTACCACTGTCACTCACTGTTACCACTGCCACTCGCTGTTACCACTGTCACATGCTGTTTCTACAGCCACTAACTATTACCACTGCCTCTCACAGTTACCACTGCCACTCACTGTTACCACTGCCACTCACTGTTACCACTGCAACTCGCTGTTTCCACTGTCACTCAATGTTACCACTGTCACTCACTATTACCACTGCCACCAAATATAATCCTGCTACTCACTGTTACCACTGCCGCTCACTGTTTCAACTGCCACACACAGTTACCAATGCCACACAGTCACCCGTGCCACTCACCGTTAACACTGCCACTCACCGTTACCACTGCCACTCACTGTTACCGCTGCCACTCACTGTTACCACTGTCACATGCTGTTACCACTGTCACATGCTGTTTCTACTGCCAATAACTATTACCACTGCCTCTCACTGTTACCACTGCCACTCACTGTTACCACTGCCACTCACTGTTACCACTGCCTCTCGCTGTTACCACTGTCACTCACTGTTACCACTGCCACTCGCTGTTACCACTGTCACATGCTGTTTCTACTGCCACTAACTATTACCACTGCCTCTCACAGTTACCACTGCCACTCACTGTTACCACTGCCACTCACTGTTACCACTGCAACTCGCTGTTACCACTGTCACTCAATGTTACCACTGTCACTCACTATTACCACTGCCACCAACTATAATCCTGCCACTCACTGTTACCACTGCCACTCACTGTTTCAACTGCCACACACAGTTACCAATGCCACACAGTCACCCGTGCCACTCACCATTAACACTGCCACTCACCGTTACCACTGCCACTCACTGTTACCGCTGCCACTCACTGTTACCACTTCCACTCGCAGTTACCACTGTCACTCGCTGTTACCAATGCCACTCGCTGTTACCACTGTTGCTCACTGCTACAATGTGCAACACTGGGGTCACTGTCACACGCTGTTACCACTGCCACACACTGTTACCACTGTCACACCCTGTTACAAGTGCCTCACGCTGTTACCACTGCCTCACACTGTTACCACTGCTTCACACTGTTACCACTGCCTCACACTGTAACCATTGCCATGCGCTGTTACCACTGCCACTCGATGTTACCACGGTCACTCACTGTAACCACTGGCACACACATGGCCCACTGCCACTCACTGTTACCACTGCCACTCGAAGTTACCACTGCCACTCGCTGTTACCAATGCCTCACACTGTTACCACTGTCACACCCTGTTACCAGTGCCTCACGCTGTTACCACTGCCTCACACTGTTACCACTGCCACTCACTGTAACCATTGCCATGCGCTGTTACCACTGCCACTCGATGTTACCACGGTCACTTACTGTAACCCCTGGCACACACATGGCCCACTGCCACTCGCTGTTACCACTGCCACATGCTGTTACCACTGGCTCACGCTGTTACCACTGCCTCACGGTGTTGCCACTGCCACTCTCTGTTACCACTGTCTCCATGTTAACACTGCCACTCACTGTTACCACTGCCACATGCTGTTACCACTGTCACATGCTGTTACCATTGTCACATGCTGTTACCACTGCCACGCACTGTTACCACTGCCACTCACCGTTACCACTGCCACTCACCGTTACCACTGCCACTCACCGTTACCACTGCCCCTCACCATTAACACTGCCACTCACCGTTACCACTGCCACTCACCGTTACCACTGCCACTCACTGTTACCACTGTCACTCACTGTTACCACTGTCACTCACTGTTACCACTGCCACTCGCTGTTATCACTGTCACATGCTGTTTCTACTGCCACTAACTATTACCACTGCCTCTCACTGTTACCACTGCCACTCACTGTTACCACTGCCACTCACTGTTACTACTGCCACTCGCTGTTACCACTGTCACTCACTGTTACCACTGCCACTCGCTGTTACCACTGTCACATGCTGTTTCTACTGCCATTAACTATTACCACTGCCTCTCACCGTTACCACTGCCACTCACTGTTACCACTGCCACTCACTGTTACCACTGCCACTCACTGTTACCACTGTCACTCACTGTTACCACTGCCACTCACTGTTACCACTGTCACATGCTGTTTCTACTGCCACTAACTATTACCACTGCCTCTCACTGTTACCATTGCCACTCACTTTTACCACTGCCACTCACTGTTACCACTGCCACTCACTGTTACCACTGTCACTCACTGTTACCACAGCCACTCACTGTTACCACAGCCACTCACTCTTACCATTGCCACTCACAGTTACCACTGCCACTCACAGATACCACTGTCACTCGTTTATCCCTCTATCATTCACTGCTGCAACTGCCACTCACTGTTACCACTGCCACTCACTGTTACCACTGCCAACCACTGTTGCCACTGCCACTCACTGTTACCACTGCCAACCGCTGTTAGCACTGCCAACCGCTGTTAGCACTGCCCACTCACTATTACCACTGTCACTCACTATTACCACTGCCACCAACTATTATCACCGCCACTCACAGTTACCACTGCCACTCACTGTTACCACTGCCACTCACTGTTTCAACTGCCACACACAATTACCAATGCCACACACCGTTACCAGTGCCACTCACCGTTACCACTGCCACTCACCATTAACAATGCCATTCACCATTACCACTGCTACTCACCGTTACCACTGCCACTCACTGTTACCACTGTCACTCACTGTTACCACTGCCACTCGCTGTTACCACTGTCACATGCTGTTATCACTGTCACATTCTGTTTCTACTGCCACTAACTATTACCACTGCCTCTCACTCTTACCACTGCCACTCACTGTTACCACTGCCACTCAATGTTACCACTGCCACTCGCTGTTATCACTGTCACTCAAATGTTACCACTGCCACTCTCTGTTACCACTGTCACATGCTGTTTCTACTGCCACTAACTATTACCACTACCTCTCACTGTTACCACTGCCACTCACTGTAACCACTGCCACTCACTGTTACCACTGTCACACGCTGTTACCACTGCCACTCACTGTTACGACAGCCACTCACGTTTACCACTGCCACTCACTGTTACCACTGCCACTCACAGTTACCACTGTCACTCGTTTAACCCTCTATCATTCACTGCTGCAACTGCCACTCACTGTTGCCACTGCCACTCACTGTTACGACAGCCACTCACGTTTACCACTGCCACGCACTGTTACCACTGCCACTCACTGTTACCACTGTCACTCGTTTATCCCTCTATCATTCACTGCTGCAACTGCCACTCGCTGTTGCCACTGCCACTCACTGTTACGACAGCCACTCACGTTTACCACTGCCAACCGCTGTTACCACTGCAACTCACTGTTACCACTGCCAACCGCTGTTAGCACTGCCACTCACTATTACCACTGTCACTCACTATTACCACTGCCAATAACTATTATCACTGCCACTCACTGTTACCATTGCCACTCACTATTACCACTGCCACTCACTGTTACCACTGTCACACGCTGTTACCACTGCCACTCACTGTTACCACTGCCACTCGCTGTTACCACTGCCACACGCTGTTGCCACTGCCACTCGCTGTTACCATTACCATTCACTATTACCATTACCACTCGCTGTTACCACTGTCACACGCTGTTACCACTGTCACACGCTGTTACCACTGCCACTCGCTGTTACCACTGCCACTCACTGTTACCACTGTCACACGCTGTTACCACTGCCACTCGCTGTTACCACTGTCACATGCTGTTACCACTGTCACACGCTGTTACCACTGCCACACACTGTTACCACTGTCACTCGCTGTTACCACTGCCACTCGCTGTTACCACTGCCACTCACTGTTACCACTGCCACTCACTGTTACCACTGTCACTCACTGTTAGCACTGCCACTCGCTGTTACCACTGTCACATGCTGTTTCTACTGCCACTAACTGTTACCACTGACTATCACTGTTACCACTGCCACTCATTGTTACCACTGCCACTCACTTTTACCACTGCCACTCGCTGTTACCACTGTCACTCACTGTTACCACTGCCACTCGCTGTTACCACTGTCACATGCTGTTTCTACTGCCACTAACTATTACCACTGCCTCTCACTGTTACCACTGCAACTCACTGTTACCACTGCCACTCACTGTTACTACTGCCACTCGCTGTTACCACTGTCACTCACTGTTACCACTGCCACTCGCTGTTACCACTGTCACATGCTGTTTCTACTGCCATTAACTATTACCACTGCCTCTCACCGTTACCACTGCCACTCACTGTTACCACTGCCACTCACTGTTACCACTGCCACTCACTGTTACCACTGTCACTCACTGTTACCACTGCCACTCACTGTTACCACTGTCACATGCTGTTTCTACTGCCACTAACTATTACCACTGCCTCTCACTGTTACCATTGCCACTCACTTTTACCACTGCCACTCACTGTTACCACTGCCACTCACTGTTACCACTGTCACTCACTGTTACCACAGCCACTCACTGTTACCACAGCCACTCACTCTTACCATTGCCACTCACAGTTACCACTGCCACTCACAGATACCACTGTCACTCGTTTATCCCTCTATCATTCACTGCTGCAACTGCCACTCACTGTTACCACTGCCACTCACTGTTACCACTGCCAACCACTGTTGCCACTGCCACTCACTGTTACCACTGCCAACTGCTGTTAGCACTGCCAACCGCTGTTAGCACTGCCCACTCACTATTACCACTGTCACTCACTATTACCACTGCCACCAACTATTATCACCGCCACTCACAGTTACCACTGCCACTCACTGTTACCACTGCCACTCACTGTTTCAACTGCCACACACAATTACCAATGCCACACACCGTTACCAGTGCCACTCACCGTTACCACTGCCACTCACCATTAACAATGCCATTCACCATTACCACTGCTACTCACCGTTACCACTGCCACTCACTGTTACCACTGTCACTCACTGTTACCACTGCCACTCGCTGTTACCACTGTCACATGCTGTTTCTACTGCCACTAACTATTACCACTACCTCTCACTGTTACCACTGCCACTCACTGTAACCACTGCCACTCACTGTTACCACTGTCACACGCTGTTACCACTGCCACTCACTGTTACGACAGCCACTCACGTTTACCACTGCCACTCACTGTTACCACTGCCACTCACAGTTACCACTGTCACTCGTTTAACCCTCTATCATTCACTGCTGCAACTGCCACTCACTGTTGCCACTGCCACTCACTGTTACGACAGCCACTCACGTTTACCACTGCCACGCACTGTTACCACTGCCACTCACTGTTACCACTGTCACTCGTTTATCCCTCTATCATTCACTGCTGCAACTGCCACTCGCTGTTGCCACTGCCACTCACTGTTACGACAGCCACTCACGTTTACCACTGCCAACCGCTGTTACCACTGCAACTCACTGTTACCACTGCCAACCGCTGTTAGCACTGCCACTCACTATTACCACTGTCACTCACTATTACCACTGCCAATAACTATTATCACTGCCACTCACTGTTACCATTGCCACTCACTATTACCACTGCCACTCACTGTTACCACTGTCACACGCTGTTACCACTGCCACTCACTGTTACCACTGCCACTCGCTGTTACCACTGCCACACGCTGTTGCCACTGCCACTCGCTGTTACCATTACCACTCACTATTACCATTACCACTCGCTGTTACCACTGTCACACGCTGTTACCACTGTCACACGCTGTTACCACTGCCACTCGCTGTTACCACTGCCACTCACTGTTACCACTGTCACACGCTGTTACCACTGCCACTCGCTGTTACCACTGTCACACGCTGTTACCACTGTCACACGCTGTTACCACTGCCACACACTGTTACCACTGTCACTCGCTGTTACCACTGCCACTCGCTGTTACCACTGCCACTCACTGTTACCACTGCCACTCACTGTTACCACTGCCACTCACTGTTACCACTGTCACTCACTGTTAGCACTGCCACTCGCTGTTACCACTGTCACATGCTGTTTCTACTGCCACTAACTGTTACCACTGACTATCACTGTTACCACTGCCACTCATTGTTACCACTGCCACTCACTTTTACCACTGCCAATCGCTGTTACCACTGCCAACCGCTGTTACCACTGCCACCCTCTGTTACCACTGCCAACCGCTGTTAGCACTGCCACTCACTATTACCACTGTCACTCCCTATTACCACTGCCACCAACTATAATCCTGCCACTCACTGTTACCACTGCCACTCACTGTTTCAACTGCCACACACAGTTACCAATGCCACACAGTCACCAGTGCCACACACCGTTACCACTGTCACTCACCGTTACCACTGCCACTCGCTGTACCACTGTCACATGCTGTTACCGCTGTCACATGTTGTTTCTACTGCCACTAACTGTTACCACTGACTCTCACTGTTACCACTGCCACTCATTGTTACCACTGCCACTCACTGTTACCACTGCCACTCGCTGTTACCACTGCCACTCACTGTTACCACTGCCACTCGCTGTTACCACTGTCACATGCTGTTTCTACTGCCACTAACTATTACCACTGCCTCTCGCTGTTACCACTGCCACTCACTGTTACCACTGCCACGCACTGTTACCACTGTCACACGCTGTTACCACTGCCACTCACTGTTACCACAGCCACTCTCTGTTACCACTGCCACTCACTGTTACCACTGCCACTCACAGTTACCACTGTCACTCACTATTACCACTGCCACCAACTAAAATCCTGCCACTCACTGTTACCACTGCCACTCACTGTTTCAACTGCCACACACAGTTACCAATGCCACACAGTCACCCGTGCCACTCACCGTTAACACTGCCACTCACCATTACCACTGCCACTCACTGTTACCACTGCCACTCACTGTTACCACTTCCACTCGCAGTTACCACTGTCACTCGCTGTTACCACTGTCACATGCTGTTACCACAGCCACTCACTGTTACCACAGCCACTCACTCTTACCATTGCCACTCACAGTTACCACTGCCACTCACAGATACCACTGTCACTCGTTTATCCCTCTATCATTCACAGTTACCACTGCCACTCACTGTTACCACTGTCACATGCTGTTTCTACTGCCACTAACTATTACCACTGCCTCTCACTGTTACCATTGCCACTCACTTTTACCACTGCCACTCACTGTTACCACTGCCACTCACTGTTACCACTGTCACTCACTGTTACCACAGCCACTCACTGTTACCACAGCCACTCACTCTTACCATTGCCACTCACAGTTACCACTGCCACTCACAGATACCACTGTCACTCGTTTATCCCTCTATCATTCACTGCTGCAACTGCCACTCACTGTTACCACTGCCAACCGCTGTTACCACTGCCACTCACTGTTACCACTGCCAACCGCTGTTACCACTGCCAACCGCTGTTAGCACTGCCACTCACTATTACCACTGTCACTCACTATTACCACTGCCACCAACTATTATCACTGCCACTCACCGTTACCACTGCCACTGACTGTTACCACTGCCACTCACAGTTACCACTGCCACTCGCTGTTACCACTGCTACTCACTGTTACCTCTGCCTCATGCTGTTGCCACTGATACTCGCAGTTACCATTGTCACTCGCTGTTACCAATGGCACACACTGTTACCACTGTTGCTCACTGCTACAATGTGCAACACTGGGGTCACTGTCACATGCTGTTACCACTGCCACACACTGTTTCCACTGCCACTCGCTGTTACCTCTGCCTCACGCTGTTGCCACTCACACTCGCTGTTACCACTGCCTCTCACTGTTACCACTGCCACACACTGTTACCACTGACATTCACTGTTACCACTGACACTCACTGTAACCATTGCCACTCGCTGTTACCACTGCCACATGCTGTTATCACTGGCTCACGCTGTTACCACTGCCTCACGGTGTTGCCACTGCCACTCACTGTTACCACTGCCACTCACTATTACCACTGCCATTCACTGTTACCACTGCCATACGCTGTTACCACTGCCACACGCTGTTACCACCCACCCTTACCACTGTCACCCAGCATTACCACTGCCACCCAGCATTACCACTGCCACTCACCCTTACCACTGCCACTCATCCTTAACACTGTTACACACTGGGCCCACAGTCACACACATGGCCCACTGTCACACACTGTTACCACTGCCAGTCACAGTCACCACTACCAGTCACAGTTACCACTGCCACACGCTGTCATCACTACCACATGCTGTTACCACTGTCAGTCACTGTTACCACTGTCACACGCTGTTACCAATGCCACTCACTGTTACCACTGGCACTCACTGTTACCACTGCCACTCACTGTTACCACTGCCACTCACTGTTACCACTGCCACTCGCTGTTGCCACTGCCACTTACTGTTACCACTGCCACTAACTGTTACCAATGCCACTCACTGTTACCACTGCCACTCACTGTTGCCAATGCCAGACACTGTTACCAATGCCACACACTGTTACCACTGCCATACGCTGTTACCGCTGCCACTCACCCTTCCACTGTCACATAATGGGCCCACTGCCACTCTCTGTTACCACTGTTACCCCTGTCACTCACTGTTACCCCTGTCACTCACTCTTACCTCTGTCACACGCTGTAACTACAACCACACACAATGTTACCAATGACAGACACTGTTACCTTTGCCAGGCTTTATTACCTCTTTCTTATACTGTCACCACTGTCACACACAGTTAGCAATGTCTCTCATTGTCACCACCGCCATGCACTGTTACCACCTTCACCACTAACAGACACTATTACCACTGCCACACGCTGTTACCATGGTCACTCGTTGTTACCTCTATCATTCACTGTTACCACTGCCACTCACTATTACCACTGCCACTCACTATTACAACTGCCAAACGCTGTTAGCACTGCCACTCACTATTACCTCTGCTACCCACTATTACCACTGCCACTCACTATTACCACTGCCGCTCACTGTTACCACTGCCACTCACTGTTACCACTGCCTCACGCTGTTACCACTGCCACTCACTGTTACCATTGCCACCCACTGTTACCACTGCCACGCACCCTTACCACTGCCACCCACCCTTACCGCTGTTACACTCATCCTTACCACGGTTACACACTGGGCCCACAGTCACACACTGGGCCCACTGTCACACACTGTTACCACTGCCAGTCACGGTCACCACCGCCAGTCACAGTCACCACCGCCAGTCACAGTCACCATGGCCACACGCTGTTACCACTGCCACTCACTATTACCACAGCCACTCACTATTACCACTGCCCCACTCACTATTACCACTGCTACTCACTATTACCACTGGCACTCACTGTTACCACTGCCACTCACTGTTACCACTGCCACTCACTGTTACCACTGCCACTCACTGTTGCCAATGCCAGACACTGTTACCAATGCCACACACTGTTACCACCATCACCACTGGCAGACACTGTTACCAGTGCCACTCACTGTTACCACTGCAACACGCCTTTACCACTGCCACTCACTGTTACAACTCACACTCGCCGTTACCACTGCCACTCACTGTTACCACTGCCACTCACTGTTACCACAGCCACTCACTATTACCACTGGCACTCACTATTACCAATGGCACTCACTATTACCACTGGCACTCACTATTACCACTGGCACTCACTATTACCACTGCCACTCACTGTTACCACTGCCACTCACTGTTACCACTGTCACTCACTATTACCACTGGCACTCACTATTACCAATGGCACTCACTATTACCACTGGCACTCACTATTACCACTGTCACTCACTGTTACCACTGTCACTCACTGTTACCACTGCCACACGCTGTTACCACTGCCACACGCTGTTACCACTGCCACACGCTGTTACCACTGCCACATGCTGTTACCGCTGTCACACGCTGTTACCACTGCCACTCATTGTTACCATTGTCGCTCACTGTTACCACTGTCACACGCTGTTACCACTGTCACATGCTGTTACCATTGTCGCTCAGTGTTACCACTGCCACTCACTGTTACCACTGTCACTCACTATTACCACTGGCACTCACTATTACCAATGGCACTCACTATTACCACTGGCACTCACTATTACCACTGTCACTCACTGTTACCACTGTCACTCACTGTTACCACTGCCACACGCTGTTACCACTGCCACACGCTGTTACCACTGCCACATGCTGTTACCGCTGTCACACGCTGTTACCACTGCCACTCATTGTTACCATTGTCGCTCACTGTTACCACTGTCACACGCTGTTACCACTGTCACATGCTGTTACCATTGTCGCTCAGTGTTACCACTGCCACATGCTGTTACCACTGCCACACGCTGTTACCACTGTTACCACTGTCACTCACTGTTACCATTGTCGCTCACTGTTACCACTGCCACACGCTGTTACCACTGCCACACGCTGTTACACACTGTTACCACTGTCACTCACTGTTACCACTGCCACTCACTGTTACCACTGTCACTCACTGTTACAGCTGTCACTCACTGTTACCACTGTCACTCACTGTTACCACTGTTATTCGCTGTTACCACTGCCACACGCTGTTACCACTGTCAAACGTTGTTACCACTTTTACACACTGTTACAACTTCCCTGCACTGTTACTACTCTCACCACTGCCAAACTGTCACCACTGCCACATGTTGCTACCACTGCCCTATATTGTCACCACTGTCAAACACAGTTATCACCTTCACTCAATGTCACCACTGTCACAGTGTTACCACTGCCACACAGAATGTTACCAATGACAGACACTGTTACCTTTGCCAGGCACTATTACCACTATCACATACTGTCACCACTGTCACACACACTTAGCACTGTCACTCATTGTCGCCACTGGCAGACACTGTTACCAGTGCCATATTCTTGAGGACTAGAATACAAGGGGGTAGAAGTCACGCTTTTATGTACAAAGCTCTGGTTAGAGTGCACCCAGAGTCACTGTCAGAAGCTCTAAGAAATTAAGAAGCAGGAGTAGGAATAGGCCACAGGCCCCTCGAACCTGCTGTACCTTCAGTGTGACCTTGGCTGATCTTCAGCTTCAAATCAACTTTCCCTCCTGCTGGCTGGAGAGCTGGGGTGGACCCTGTGTCACCCCTTTGCAGGAAGCCCTGTCATATTAAATGCCAATCAGTGGGCAGTGATGGGCCTTCCCTTAGAGCAAGGAAATTGGGGGGTGCGGTGGTGGGGGGGCATGGGGCTGATATCTCCACCCTCAAAAGCTGCCAGCCAATCAGAGGCCAGCAGCTATACATTGCTCGGTAGCACCACCGGGAGGCAGTGGCTGCTGCTGGTAATGCATCTCCCAGGGCATGGGAGAAGCGTTAGTGCGGCATCTTCTCAAATATCTTTTGGAAATCCAAGTATACTACATTTACTGGCTCCCCTTTATCTACTAGTCATATCCTCAAAAAACTCTAATAAACTCGCCAAACATGATTATCTTTTGTAAAACCATGTTGACTTTGTCTCATCATACTGTGATTTTCTAAGTGTGTTTTTAAGAATTCCTTAATGAGATATTCCGGGATGTTTCTGATGACTGATGTCTGGCTAACTGGCCTGTAGTTCCCTGTTTTCCCACTCCTTCCATTCTTGAGTGGTTGTGCTAACATCCAATACATTTTGGAATCTAGGGAATTTTGGAAAATCACAATTGCTGCATCCACTATCCCTGCGGTTAACTCTTTGAGGACCCTAGGATGTAAGCCATCAGGTCCCAGGTTTTTAGTCCCTTAGGATTCTCTAATGCTTTTTCTCCGCAGGTACTAATTACCTTAATTCCTGCCAACAACTGGTTTCCTCCTCTACACTGCAAGTTCTCCACCCACAAAGAGATGTCCTTAACCCTGGCATTAGGCAGGGAACACAGCCTTTGGAGCTCCTGGTCACAGCTGCAGAGAACAGTATCTATCCCCCTGACCATCATGTCCCTATCACTACCACATTCTTTTTCAGTCCTCCCACATGAATGGCCTTTTCACCTTTGTTCAATGGTCAGTTTCCCATCCACTCTACAGTCCTTGTTCTCAGCCACACAGGTAGAAGTACCTCATACCTGTCGGTTAAAGTCAAAGGGTGAGGCTCCTCCAACACTACATGCCGATTCCCCTCACCTGTCTGACTCTCAGTCACATCCTCCTGTCTCTGACCATTGACCAGTTCCTACTTAACCTCAAGGGTGTGACAGCCTACTGGGACAAAGTGGCAGGTAACTCTCCCCCTCCCCGATATCTCACAATTCTATAGCTCAGATTGTAGCTCAGCAACTCCGAGACAAATCTGGAATCATCCATCCACGTCAAATTTACCACTCACCTTGGCAGAAAAATTTGCGGACCCAGAACATGTCTTGACAATGTGATGTGCAGAAGTCGGGACTTACCTTTAGGTCCTTGCTCAAATCGCAGACACCCGAGGAGCAGATGATGCTGCAGCCCCACAGCTACCAGACCCTGGAGGAAGATGTCCGTCACATGCTGGGTGGATTCTCATGGACATGGCTCCACCGCGAAGCAGCACATGGAAGGTGGGAGGTGACCGTTGATGTCTGGGGTCTGCTTCAGGGCATCAGGGGCTTGGCCATGGGCTGCTATGGATGATTGTCAAGGGGGGGATGGTAAGGTCCAGCTGTGAGTGGGAGAGGAAGGTGTAGTGGGGGATGAAGGAGAAAGGTCTAGATTTGACCTGAAGGGGAAGGTGTACCCAGGGAGGAGAGTGCAGCGGGGCAGATCGTGGAAATTGAGAATGTTGGTGTAAGGGTGTAGGAAGGTGTAAGGGAAGGCGTTCGGAGGCGGGAAGGAGTCCAGGTGGAGGAATGAGCCCAGGGTGAGGAAGGAGTAAGTATGGGCTGTCCAAGTGAATGTTCAAGGGGGGGTCAGTAGTGGTAGGAGGGAATGGTGAGTGTGAGAGAGGGCAGCATGAGTGGGAGGGTGAGGGTGCGACTGTAGCACTAGAAGGGACAGTGAGGGTGGTTGGTGGGGAATCAGAGGCAGATATGGACTATGGGGGCGGGAAGGAGGAGGTCAGGGAGGTTAATGTGAATGGGGGTGGGACTTTTAGGAAGGAAGGGAACGTGCACGTTCACCTGGATCCCAAACAATTAAGAGCTCAGGTTGGTAGGTGACGATGGGGAGGTGGAAGGTGATGCCGGGTGGTCAACATGCCAGGGAAAGGACATGGGTGACTGGGGGAGGGGAAAGGACGGGGGAGCTGAATACATATGTAACAAGCAGCATGCTTCTGAAATCGGAAGTGAGCAGAGTCTCGTGTTGGACGGGCACAGGTGCTGCAGGGAGTGCGGCCAGTGGCTGGGTGGAGATGCAGCTCAGATGGACAACAGAAAGTGAATCCCAGTGGGCAGCGTTCAGAATGCACAGGACAGTGAGCTGGGTGATGGGGGAAAAGCTCCGTGTGTGTGGGAGAGGCTCACACGAGGCTCCGAAATGCCCTGCCCCACACACACACACATTTCCCCCTCCAGAATCACTCATGGTCCGGCTGTGTCCAGCTGAACTGTTATTGGTGGGGGACATGGGGGGCAAGACTCACAAAGCCTGTAAATGAAGCTGAAAGACACCATTACACATTATTCACTGAAAGTGGATATATTTTCAGATCATAAAATGACAAACTGTGTTCCCCCTGCACAACTATTTGTGATCAGAATTTCTTAACTTTTCTGGGCCGACCATTTCCTCCAGGTGCTACCCTGACATCCACAGCAGGGGTGGGGACAGCCTGGGCAATGATCGGCCCTGTTGCCTCTGATGATGTTAGCGTGGGTCCTCTGGAGAGCTGAAGACCTGAGGGTCCTGGCTTGCTTTGGCTGTCCTCCTGTGGGCCAGCTGCATCCTCTCTGGTGACAGAGGATGAAGTTGAGGGACTGACAGGCAAAAGGGGCTCAGAGGAGGAGAACAGCCTCTGATTTTCCTGAGTGGGTGACCCAGGGGTGTTCAGCTGCCGCTCCTCCTCCCTTCGGGTG
This sequence comes from Cetorhinus maximus, assembly GCF_964194155.1. NCBI lineage: Eukaryota > Metazoa > Chordata > Chondrichthyes > Lamniformes > Cetorhinidae > Cetorhinus > Cetorhinus maximus. Next base: position 751,332 of record NW_027596159.1, read on the forward strand.
CCCGAGGGCCCTGGCCTGACTCCTTGAGGGGAAGGAGCACCTGGAGGGGTGTCGAGGTGCCTGTTTCCCTCTCGCGTTGCCACTGCAGGAACTCACCCATGGCTCCCGTGATGGAGGGCGGGTCTGCGCACATCTCCACGTTCTGCTGGACCAGGGTCTCCATGGCATCCGCCATCCTCCCCATGGAGACCTCCATACGGGCACATGTGGGCACCACTTCATCAGAGAGCAGGCGGACGCACTCCTCCGACTCTGCTGAGGGCTTCCAACAGCTCTGTGTGATGTTCCCCCACCTTCTGCTGACTCTCCACGATGAGTTGGAAAGGCCGAATCCAAAGACTCGTCATCTGACTCGGGCCTCACTGACGCCTCTTACCCAGCAGCCCTCCGAGTGCCGGGGATCTCAGCTGAACCTGCCTCCTCCTGCTGTGGACACGTGTCTGTGCAGCGACCACCAGGTTGTGAACCTGAGCCTGCACTAGATCTAGGTCCCACCGAGGTGTGTGTCTCTGCGCTGGTGCAGTGTGTGGGCAGGCGCTGTGACGGGTCTTCCAGGCTGCTTATTTCCAGCTCTACAATGGAGGAGTGTCCTATTAGCTGGAGGTGAGGGCCTGGATGGAACTGAGGGTGTTGGTTTTTTGGCAGAGCTCCTTATGAAGCAAAGTGGAGATAATTAGTACACGGCAGCAGAGTCAAAAGCAGGAGAGAGAGAGACACTCACAGCTGCATTGAGAGAGGGATGATGTGGTGCAGGATCCTCCCGATCACTGCAAGCAGGGTCCACATCCCCACCAGTCAGCGCGATGGCCGCTCCTCACAGTGAGTGAGGAGCCTAATGTGGGCCACTCCACCGCCCTGGTCTAGGGCATAAGACCATAAGAACATAAGAAATAGGAGCAGGAGTAAGCCATTCAGCCCCTCATGCCTGCCCTGCCATTCAATAAGATCATGGCTGATCTGCCCCAGGCCTCAACTCCTCTTTCGTGCCAGCTCCTCATAGCCCTCAACGCCCCGATATATCAAAAATCTATCTACCTCCTCTTTAAATACTTTCAGTGATCTAACCTCCACAACTCTCCGGGGTAGAGAATTCCAGACATTCACTACCCTCTGGGAGAAGAAATTCCTTCACATCTCAGTTTTAAATGAGTGTCCCCTTATTCTGTAACTATGTCCCCCAGTTCGAGATTCCCCCACTAGTGGAAACATCTTCTCAACATCTACCCTGTCAAGCCCCCTCAGAATCTTATACGTTTCAATAAGATCACCCCTCATTCTTCTAAACTCTAATGAATAAAGGCCTAACCTGTTTACCTGTTCTTGATAAGTCAACCCCTTCATCCCAGGAATCAGCCTAGTGAATCTCTGTTGAACTGCCTCCAATGTCAGTAAATCCTTTCTTAAATATGGGACCAAAACTGTACACAGTAGTCCAGGTGCAGCCTCACCAACACCCTGTACAGTTGTAACAAGACTTCCCTATTTTTAAACTCCAGCCCCCCTAGCAACACAGGCCAAAATTCCATTTGTCTTCTTAATTACTTGCTGCACCTGCATGCTAACTTTTTGTGTTTCATGCACTATAACACCCAGATCCCTCTGTGCTGCACTTCTTTGGAGTCTCTCTCCATTTAAATAATAGTCTGCCTTTTGATTCTTCCTATCAATGGGCATGACCTCACTTTAAACTCCATCTGCCAAGTTTTTGCCCACTCACTCAACCCATCTATCCCCTTGCAGATTCCTTATGTCCTCATCACAACATGCCTTCCTATCTATTTTTGTATCATCTGAAAATCTGGATACATTACACTCTGCCCCCTCCTCCAAGTCATTAATATAGGTAGTTAATAATTGAGGCCCTAGGACTGGTCCTTGTGAAACTCCACTAGTTACATCTTTCCAACCTGAAAAAGACACATTAATCCCGACTCTGTCTTCTGTGTGTTATCCAATCCTCAATCCATGCTAATACATTACCCCCAGTACCATGAGCTCCCATCTTGTGCAATAACTTTTTATGAGGCATCTTATCGAATGCCTTCTCGAAATCCAAATACACTACGGCCAGAATTTGAAGTTGGGTGTGCGAACACGTTGCCAACACGTCCAAGGGTAATATGACACGCGATGACCTTGGGCTTGTGTCCCCACACCACCACGCCCCCTTGCTATATTTCTCTAGGCGGGCGCGTGATGAAGATGGATGCCCGCCCACCATTAGTTAACAGGCCAGTTAAGGCCCTTGAGGCACCTATTGTCTCGGAGTTTTTGCAGCCCATGCGATTTTCAGGGTGTCGCATGGGCGCAACGGGCAGGTGGGTAGACCACATTTTCAAAACCTCATCCACAGGTGGGATAAGAGGGGTGAGTGGACTCACTAATGTGAGTTGTTTGTACTTTAGCTTATAAGTTGCTGCTGCTTGTGTGAACAGGACAACTTCATTTTGCTTCAGAGCTGCTTTGACAGAAATAACAAGCTTCAGTTCAGGACTCCAGAGGATTCATAACACTTGGGTCCTTCCAGGTATCAGACAGCCTTCCCTTACCCTGGGAATGGGGATTGTGGTCTCTGCTGGAGGCATCTCCTCTGAGGAGGAGGAAGAGAGGGACAGAAGGGAGAGGAGACCAGGTGTCCCAATGCAGTTTCTAGGGCAGCGACCTGTGGGAGGACAGGCGCAGGTACAAGGGGCTCAGGGCCAGCAGGTAGTCCAAGGTGGAAGGGGCCACAGAAGATGCCACTATCCTGCTGCCAGGGTTTACAGGCAGTGAAGCAGCTACCTCAATATGTCCAAGGTTCCATTGCCGAAGGAGGCTCCGCCTCTCAAGGGTGACAGTGACCCCCATCTGTCAGATGGCTGGGAATCCTGTGGTGAGTAACTCACCTCCTGACTCCCCAAAGCCTCTCCATCATCTACAAGGTACAAGTCAGGAGTGACCATAACTCAGTTAGATTTAGGATAGTTATGGAAAAGGATAAGGTTGGGCCAGGAATAAATCTTCTAAACTGGGGAAAGGCTAATTTTACTAAGATGAGATACGATTTGGCCCAAGTGGAGTGGGAGCAGCTACTTGCAGATAAAACTGTGTCAGAGCAGTGGGAGGCATTCAAGGAGGAAATAGCGAGAGTACAGAGCAAATATGTTCCCGTAAAGACAAAGCCGGGGGTCCAAGTCTGGAGAACCCTGGGTGTCAAGAGACATAAAGGTTAGGATTAAGAATAAAGGAGAAGCTTATGACAGATACCGAGGGCTCAATATGACAGAGTCCTTAGAGGAGTATGAAAAGTGCAGGGGTTAACTTAAAAAGGAAATTAGGAAAGCTAAGAGAGTTCATGAGACAGCATTGGTGGGTAGAATAAAGGAAAACCCAAAGGGTTTTTTAAGTATATAAAGAGCAGGAGAATAACTAGGGAAAGAGTAGGACCAATTCGGGACCATAGAGATAATCTGTGTGTGGACCCAGAAGATGTCCTCAATGAATACTTTGCGTCGGTCTTCACAATGGAAAAGGACAATGCAGGTAAAGACATCAGGGTGGAGGACTCTGAAATATTAGAGGAAATTAACATAGAGAGAGAGGATATTCTAGTGGGTTTAGCAGCCTTACAAGTGGATAAATCCGCAGGCCTGGATGAAATGTATCCCAGGCTGTTGAGGGAGGCAAGGGAAGAGATATCAGGGGCCCAGGCAGTAATTTTAAAATCCTCTCTGGCCAAGGTGAGGTGCCAGAGGACTGGAGGACTGCTAGCGTTGTCCCATTATTTAAAAAAGGGAGGAATAGACCAGGAAATTCCAGGCCAGTCAGTCTAACTTCGGTGGTGGGGAAGTTACTGGAAAGAATTCTGAGGCACATAATATACTTGCACTTGGAGAGACACAGATTATTCAGGGATAGTCAGCATGGATTTGCTAAGGGAAGGTCGTATTTGATAAATTTGATCAAATTTTTTGAGGAGGTAACCAGGAGTATCGATGAGGATAATGCATTTGATGTGGTCTACATGGACTTTAGCAAGGTTTTTCATAAGGTCCCTCATGGCAGACTGATCAAGAAAGTAATAGCCCATGAGGTCCAAGGCAAAGTAGCACATTGGATCCAAAATTGGCTGAGAGGCAGGAAGCAGAGGGTGATGGTAGAGGGATGTTTCTGTGTCTGGGAGTCTGTTTCCTGTGGGGTTCCGCAGGGATCGGTGCTGGGACCCTTGCTGTTTGTGGTGTACATAAATAATTTGGACTTAAATGTAGGGGGCATGATCAAGATGTTTGCTGATGACACGAAAATTGGTAGGGTGGTAATTAGTGAGGAGGGTAGCCATAAACTGCAGGAGGATATCAATGGACTGGTCAGGTGGGCAGAGCAGTGGCAAATGGAATTCGACCCGGAAAAGTGTGAGGTAATACACTTGGGGAGGGCTAACAAGGCGAGGGATTACACTATGAGATAGGACCTTGGAAGGTACTGAAGATTGGTGTGCAAACCCATAGATCCCTAAAGGTAGCAGGGCAGGTAGGTAAGGCGGTTAAGAAGGCATATGGGATACTTGCCTTTATTGCTCTTTATTCTATTTTATGATTATTTATTTTAATCAACATCCCTTTATTCCCAACAACTTCTAAATTATACACATACAATAATACATCCTCAATAACATACTCTAACCCACTTCTGTTTTTCAAACAACATATCATATACAGAAATCAGACAAGGACCAAGCTGCAATATCAGCTCCCCTTGGCTTATTTAAATCACAATGAAACGGTCACTCAATTGTGTGGGTTTCAGAGTAAAAATCCCAAACTATCCAATGCTGTGCTGGCCAACCCCCCGTCTCCTTCCTCCATAAACATGAGCACAGGCAAATCTCTGCTGTTCATTCCGCCCCTCACTCCAAGTCCTGATCATCCACCTCCCCCTGTGCATTTACAAATCCCAATATGGCCTTGCCTCTCCCTCACTCTGGAAATTCCTCCTGCTCCACAATTCTCCAAGATCACTGCATTCCTCCAATTCCTCTGGGCTTTGGTGCAGGCCCCACTGTGCTCACCCCAGCAATGGCATCATGGTTCAGCCATCTAGTCACTAGACCCTGCAGTTACTGACCTAAACCTTTCTGCCTCTTCTTCCTCCTGTAAATACTTATTAAAACTTACCTCTATGATCAAGAAACCAATCATTCTTCTGGATATCTCCTTCTTTGACTCAGTGTCAGCTTTCCTCTATTTTGCACACAAGAAGCAGCTTGGGATGTTTCCTATGATAAAGGCACCTCGGAGATGCAAGATGTTACTTTTATGAAATAGCAGGTCCTCAGACTCAATATGAGAATGTTACAGTCAGAGCGTCAGTACTGAGAGAGTGCTGCACTGTCATAGGGTTAGTACTGAGGGAGTGCTGCACTGTCGGAGGGTTAGTACTGAGGGAGTGCTGCACTGTCGGAGGATCAGTACTGAGGGAGTGCCCAACTGTCGGAGGGTTAGTACTGAGGGAGCGCTGCACTGTCAGAGGGTCAGTACTGAGGGAGCGCGGCACTGTCAGAGGGTCAGTACTGAGGGAGTGCTGCACTGTCGGAGGGTCAGTACTGAGGGAGCGCTGCACTGTCGGAGGGTCAGTACTGAGAGAGTGCTGCACTGTCAGAGGATCAGTACTGAGGGAGCGCTGCACTGTCAGAGGGTCAGTACTGAGAGAGTGCTGCACTGTCAGAGGGTCAGTACTGAGAGAGTGCTGCACTGTCAGAGGGTCAGTACTGAGAGAGTGCTGCACTGTCAGAGGGTCAGTACTGAGGGAGTGCTGCACTGTCAGAGGGTCAGTACTGAGAGGGTGCTGCACTGTCAGAGGGTCAGTACTGAGAGAGTGCTGCACTGTCAGAGGGTCAGTACTGAGGGAGTGCTGCACTGTCAGAGGGTCAGTACTGAGGGAGTGCTGCACTGTCAGAGGATCAGTACTGAGGGAGTGCCTAACTGTCGGAGGGTTAGTACTGAGGGAGCGCTGCACTGTCAGAGGGTCAGTACTGAGGGAGTGCTGCACTGTCGGAGGATAAGTACTGAGGGAGCGCTGCACTGTCAGAGGGTCAGTACTGAGGGAGCGCGGCACTGTCAGAGGGTCAGTACTGAGGGAGTGCTGCACTGTCGGAGGGTCAGTACTGAGGGAGCGCTGCACTGTCAGAGGGTCAGTACTGAGAGAGTGCTGCACTGTCAGAGGGTCAGTACTGAGAGAGTGCTGCACTGTCAGAGGGTCAGTACTGAGAGAGTGCTGCACTGTCAGAGGGTCAGTACTGAGAGAGTGCTGCACTGTCAGAGGGTCAGTACTGAGAGAGTGCTGCACTGTCAGAGGGTCAGTACTGAGAGAGTGCTGCACTGTCAGAGGGTCAGTACTGAGGGAGTGCTGCACTGTCAGAGGGTCAGTACTGAGAGGGTGCTGCACTGTCAGAGGGTCAGTACTGAGAGAGTGCTGCACTGTCAGAGGGTCAGTACTGAGGGAGTGCTGCACTGTCAGAGGGTCAGTACTGAGGGAGTGCTGCACTGTCAGAGGGTCAGTACTGAGGGAGTGCTGCACTGTCAGAGGGTCAGTACTGAGAGAGTGCCGCACTGTCAGAGGGTCAGTACAGAGAGAGTGCTGCACTGTCAGAGGGTCAGTACTGAGGGAGTGCCGCACTGTCAAAGGGTCAGTACTGAGGGAGTGCGGCACTGTCGGAGGGTCAGTACTGAAGGAGTGCTGCACTGTCAGAGGTTCAGTACTGAGGAAGTGCTGCACTGTCAGAGGGTCAGTACTGAGAGAGTGCGGCACTGTCGGAGGGTCAGTACTGAAGGAGTGCTGCACTGTCAGAGGGTCAGTACTGAGGGAGTGCTGCACTGTCGGAGGGTCAGTACTGAGGGAGTGCTGTACTGTCAGCGGGAAAGTACTGAGGGAGTGCTGCACTGTCAGAGGATCAATACTGAGGGAGTGCTGCACTGTCAGACAGTCAGTACTGAGGGAGTGCTGCACTGTCAGAGGGTCAGTACTGAGGGATTGCTGCACTGTCGGAGGGTCAGTACTGAGGGAGCGCTGCACTGTCAGAGGGTCAGTACTGAGGGAGCGCTGCACTGTCAGAGGGTCAGTACTGAGGGAGTGCTGCACTGTCAGAGAGTCAATACTGAGGGAGCGCTGCACTGTCAGAGGGTCAGTACTGAGGGAGCGCTGCACTGTCAGAGGGTCAGTACTGAGGGAGTGCTGCACTGTCAGAGGGTCAGTACTGAGGGAGTGCTGCACTGTCAGAGGGTCAGTACTGAGGGCGCGCTGCACTGTCAGGGGTGAGTACTGAGGGAGTGCTGCACTGTCGGAGGGTCGGTACTGAGGGAGTGCGGCATTGTCAGAGGGTCAGTACTGAGGGAGTGCTGCACTGTCAGAGGGTCAGTACTGAGGGAGTGCTGCACTGTCAGAGGGTCAGTACTGAGGGAGTGCTGCACTGTCAGAGGGTCAGTACTGAGGGAGTGCTGCACTGTCAGAGGGTCAGTACTGAGGGAGTGCTGCACTCTTGGAGGGTCAGTACTGAGGGAGCACTGCATTGTTGGAGGTGCTTACTTTCAGATGAGACAGTAAACTGATGTTCTCTGCTCTCTGAGAACAATGTCAAAGATCCAAGAACATTAATTGATAAAGTGCAAGGACATTCTCCCCAGTGTCATGGCCAATATTTATCCTTCAACAAACATCACAAACAAAGAATGTGGTCAACTATCTTACTGGCATTTGTGGGAGCTTGCTGTGCGCAAATTGGCTGCAACATTGCAACAATCTATGCACTTCCAAATTCTCCATTTACTGTAAATTGATTTGGGATATACTGTGACCATGAACGGCCTTACAGAAATGCTCGTCCTTTCATGTTTCTTGATATAACACTCCTCAAAAACAATATAAACTGCTGTGATGAGCAATGCAGCAGAAATATATCAACCATTTTGCCCATACCCCACACTTTTATCATTCTGCTTTTCCCACCATACTCTTCCAACTTTTTCTGTGATGTCTTTTTCATTCAATCAAAGTAAACCAGTGAAAACTTAGAACAGAAGTGGAGAATGGGCAAATCAGAAATGAAGAAATGAGCCAATAAATATGACCCCACTAATGAAATATTAACTTACTGATCTGGAATGATCAATAAAAAGGGCACTGAATAAAAAGAGAAAGTGAACCAATCATTTTATTAAAAAAGACTAGTTCTTTCACCTACCATATCTTCTTAATAACTGAAATTTCTAATATCTAAATAATAATATTAAAATATTTAACATGTAAAAATTACATATTTACCAATAACATTATTAAATGTAACCGTATAATTCTCATTTCTGTCTTTCAGCATTCCAAAAAGGCTTTTTCACTTCCAGGCCTGCACTTCACACTTTGCCAGTGCCTACAATTAGCTCTGTGATGCAGCCCGAGTGTGTGCAGAATGCTAAAGAACCCAACTCACACCAAACCAATTCACTCTGTAAAACCCAGGGAGGTAAATCTTTACTTTCACTGTTGGACAGAAAACAGTCTGATTTCCACGCTATTGATTCACACATATTGATTTAAGCACCATCGATTTACGCACCATCGATTTACACGCCATCGATTTACACGCCATCGATTTACACATCATCGATTTATACCATCCGATTTATGCACCATCGATGTGCGTATCATCGAGTTATGCACCATATGACTTACACACCACCTGATTTACACGCCACCGATTTACACACCATTGATTATCACAACATCAATTTACACACCATCCATTTACACACCATTGATTTACACAACATCCATTTACACACCATCCATTTACACACCACCGATTTATACACTATTGATTTACACACCATGGTTTATCGCACCATCAATTTGCACACCATCGATTATCGCATCATTGATTTACACACAAACGATTATCACACCATCGAATTATTCACCATCGATTATCGCACCATTGATTTACACACCATCCATCTACACACCATCAATTTACACGCAATTGATTTACACACCATCTGATTTACACACCATTGATTTTCACACCATCGATTAACTCACCATTGGTTTACGCACCATTGATTTACATGCTATTCAATTACACCATCCAATTTAAGCACTGATTTGTGCACCATAGATTAATGCACCATTATTTAGGCACCATCAATTTACACACCATCCAGTTTACACATCATCGATTAACACACCATTGATTTACACATCTTCAATTTAAGCACCAATGATTTACGCACCATCGATTTACACACCATCTGATTTACACACCATTGATTTACGCACCATTGATTTACACACCATTGATTAATGCATCCTTGATTTACACACCTTCAATTTATGCACCATCGATTTATGCACCACTGATTTACACACCATCAATTTACAGAGCACCCAATTTACAGTGCTTAATTTACAAAAGGTCAGATTTTCCCATCCCAAATGATGAGCAAACCCATGTTAATGGCTGAAAATGAAGACAGGGAACCATAAATTTAAATTTCCCAGCCAATTCCTGCTGATCACACTTTTGACCAGCGTGGGAAAACTGGTAGGTCATGATCTGACGCTCTTGAAAAGTGATATCAGGTTCAACCTTTTAAATGCCAATCTCAAAAATAATAATTAGATACTATATGATAAATTAAGTATGTTTTAGTGGAGTGATTTGTCATAGGCTGTGTCCTTAAAAGATAAGTGACAATTAAACTGACCAGCATTGTGTAAGTGTTCAGGTGCATTAGGGTACTTTCACCAATTGATAGAGGGCTCTTATGCTTTCAACAGTATTGAAATCAGATATTTATGTGCCGTCTGGGCCCTGTGCTTCAATTTTTACATTGATTTACAGTTTAGACATCTGTTGAGCCTTTGAAAATACTGAACAGATGGCCAACCATCTGTTCTGTCAAATTCAAAGGCTCTATTGTATTGAGCTCTGGAAAGTTTGTTTAAATGGTTGTGCAATGGAATTTTATTATGAACACTTGGCTAATCCCCAAGCCCACTAATTGATTTAGCTCACCAGGGTTGTTGACACAGTTCTCAAGGGCTTTGTTTGATTGATAGTGTTATGAGTAGTTAATTGGATTAAAATTTTGTGAATGGCTGTTTGTTTATTTTGACATATTTATGAGCACTTTAGAGGAGTAAGTTTTTTTCAACTGGAGTTTCAATGGCTGTGTCTGAATGACTGTGTTATGAGCTCCTAAGAGGAGCATTTTTTTTACAAATGGAGTTTTTTTAAAATTCATTCATGGAGTGTGGGCTTTGCTGGCTGGGCCAACATTTATTGCCCATCCCTAATTGCCCCTTGAGAAGGTGGTGGTGAGCTGCCTTCTTGAACTTCTGCAGTCCATGTGGTGTAGGTACACCCACAATGCTGTTAGGGAGGAAGTTCCATGATTTTAACCCAGCGATAGTGAAGGAACGGCGATATATTTCCAAGTCAGGATGGTGAGTGGCTTGGAGGGGATCTTCCAGGTGGTGGTTTTCCCATCTATCTGCTGCCCTGGTCCTTCTAGATGGTAGTGGTCATGGGTTTGGAAGGTGCTGTCTAAGGAGCCTTGGTGAATTCCTGCAGTGCATCTTGTAGATGGTACACACTGCTGCTACTGTGCGTTGGTGGTGGAGGGAGTGAATGTTTGTGGATGTGGTGCCAATCAAGTGGCTGCTTTGTCCTGGATAGTGTCAAGCTTCTTGAGTGTTGTGGGAGCTGCACTCATCCAGGCAAATGAAGAATATTCCATCACACTCCTGACTTGTGCCTAGTAGATGGTTGACAGGCTTTGGGGAGTCAGGAAGTGAGTTACTCACTGCAGGATTCCCCGCCTCTGACCTGCTCTTGTAGCCACAGTATTTATATGGCTGGTCCAGTTCAGTTTCTGTTCAATGGTAACCCGCAGGATGTTGATAGTGGGGGATTCAGTGATGGTAATGCCATTGAACATCAATTGCCTGTTTTACACACTGCCAAATTTACAAATTGCCTATTTTACACTCTGCCTTTTTTAGACACTGCTCATTTATGCACTGCCTGGTTTACACACTGCCTGATTTACACACTGCCCAATTGACATAGTGCCCGATTTACACACTGCCCACCTTACACACTGCCAAATGTGTACACTGCCTGATTTACACACTGCCCAATTTACACACTGCCTGATTAAAACACTGCCCAATTTACACACTGCCTGATTTACACACTGCCCAATCTACCACTGCCAAATTTAGAAATTACCTGTTTTACACAATGCCCGATTTATGCTCTTCCCGATTTACACACTGCCCAATTTACACACTGCCCGATTTACACACTGCCCAATTTTGAAGTGCCTGATTTACACACTGCCTGATTTACACACTGCCTGATTTATGCAGTTCCTGATTTACACACTGCCTGGATTAGACACTGCCTGATTTACACACTGCCCAATTTATACACTGCCAAATTTAGAACTTGCCTGTTTTACACACTGCCCGATTTATGCACTTCCCGATTTACAAACTGCCTGATCCACACACTGCCTGATTTACACACTGCCTGATTCACACACTGCTCAATTTACACACTGCCTGATTTACACACTGCCTGATTTACACACTGCTCAATTTACACACTGCCTGATTTACACACTGCCTGATTTACACACTGCCTGATTCACACACTGCCTGATTTACACACTGCCTGATTCACACACTGCTCAATTTACACACTGCCTGATTTACACACTGCCTGATTCACACACTGCCTGATTTACACACTGCCTGATTTGCACACTGCTCATTTACACACTGCCTGGTTTACACACTGCCTGGTTTACACACTGTCTGATTTACACACTGCCTGGTTTACACACTGCCTGATTTACACACTGCCTGGTTTACAAACTGCCTGATGTGCACACTGCTCATTTACATACTGCCTGGTTTACACACTGCCTGGTTTACACACTGCCTGGTTTACAAACTGCCTGATGTGCACACTGCTCATTTACACACTGCCTGGTTTGCATATTGCCCGATTTACACACTGCTCGATTTACACATTGCCCGATTTACAAAGTGCCCGATTAATACACTGCCAGATTTGCATGATGCTCATTTACATACTACATGGTTTACACACTGCCCGATTTACATTGTGCCCAATCTGCCCGATTCACACACTGCCCGATTTATGCACTGCCTTTTTTACACACTGCTCATTTATGCACTGCCTGGTTTACACACTGCCTGATTTACACACAGCCCAATTTACACACTGCCTGGTTTACACACTGCCCGATTTATGCACTGCCTGGTTTATGCGCTGCCCAATTTGCATACTGTCCAATTTACACACTGCCTGATTCACACACTGCCAAATATGCATCCTGCTCATTTACACACTAAATGGTTTACACACTGCCTGATCTACACACTGCCCGATTAACACATTGCCTGTTTTACACACTGCCCAATTTATGCATTTCCCGATTTTCACACTGCCCGATTTACACACTGCCAAATTAAAAAATTTCCAGTTTTACACACTGCCTGATTTACACACTGTCTGACCTACACTGCCAGGTTTGCACACTACCCAATTTAGGCAATGCCTGAATTACACACTGCCCAATTTACATTGTGCCCAATTTCCATACTGCCCAGTTCACATGCTGCCTGATTTGCACAATGCCCGATTTACGCACTTCCTGATTTTCACACTGCCTGGTTTACACACTGACCGATTAACACATTGCCCAATTTAAAAGTGCCTGATTTACACTCTGCTTGATTAAAGCACTGCCCGATTTATACACTGCCTGTTTTACACACTGCCCGATTTACACACTGCCTGTTTTACACGCTGCCCGATTAACACACTGCCCAATTTAAAAGTGCCCGATTTACACACTGCTTGATTAAAGCACTGCCCGATTTACACACTGCCTGTTTTACACACTGCCCAATTTAAAAGTGCCCAATTTACACACTGCCCAATTAAAGCACTGCCTGATTTACGCACTGCCTGATCTACACACTGACCGATTTACACACTGCAAAATTTAGAAATTGCCTATTTGACACATAGCCCAATTTATGCACGTCCTGATAAACACAGTGCCCAATTTACACACTGCAGATTTACACACTGACACATTTACAAATTGACTGTTTTACACACTGCCCGATTTACACACTACCTTATTACACACTGCATGATTCACACACTGACCGATTTACACATTACCTGATTTACACACTGCCTGATTCACACACTGCCCGATTTGCATTATGCTCATTTACACGCTACATGGTTTACACACTGCCCGATTTGCACACAGCTCGATTTGCACACTGCTCAATTCACATACTGCCCGATTGATGCACAGGCTGATTTACACACTGCCTGGTTTACACACTACTCGATTTAGACACTGCCTGACTTACACACTGCCCGAGTTACACACTTCATGGTTTGCCCACTGCCTGATTTACATAGTGCCCAATTTGCATACTGCCCTGTTGACACACTGCCTGATTTTAAAATGCCCGATTTGCACATTGCCTGGTTTACACAATGCCTGATTTACACACTGCCCGATTTACACACTGCCAGATTTACACACTGCCCAATTTACACATTGCCCTGTTAAAATGCTGCCCGATTTACACACAGCCTGATTCACACACTGCCAGATTTCCACACAGCCTGGTTTACCCACTGCCCGATTTACACATTGCCCAATTTAAAAGTGCCTGATTTACACACAGCCTGATTAAAACAATGCCTTATTTACATACTGCCCAATTTACACACTGCCTGTTTTACACGCTGCCCCACTTACATGCATTTAGAAATTGCTTGTTTTACACACAGACCAATTTACACACTGCCCGATTTACACACCGCCAAATTTGCCAACTGTCTCTTTTACACACTGTCTGATTTCCATACTGCCCAATTTACACACAGCTTAATTTGCACGCTGCCCAATTTATACACTGCACAATTTACACACTGCCAACTGTACAAATTGCCTGTTTTACACACTGTCCAAATTATGAACTTCCCGATTTTCACAATGCCCGATTTACACACTGCCCGATTTGCACACTGCCTGATTTGCATACTGCCTGATTTACACACTGCCTGATTTACACACTGTCTGATTTACACACTGCCCGATTTGCACACTGCTAAATTTACAAATTGTCTGTTTTAAGCACTGCCTGGTTTACACACGGCCCAATTTACACACTGCCTGATTTACAAACTGTCTGATTTCCATACTGCTCATTTACACACTGCCTTGTTTACACGCTGCCTGGTTTATACACATACTGATTAAAACACTGCCCGATTTACACGCTGCCTGATTTACACACTGATTGTTTTACACACTGCCCGATTTACACACTAACAAGTTTAGAAATTGCCTGTTTTACACAATGCCTGACATACACACTGCCTGGTTTACACACTGTCTGATTTACAAACAGTCTGATCTGCACACTGCTCATTTACACACTGCCTGATTTACTCACTGCCTGATTTACTCATTGCCTGATTTACTCACTGCCTGATTTACTCACTGCCCGATTTACTCATTGCCTGATTTACACACTGCCTGATTTACTCAATGCCTGATTAAAACACTGTTCGATTTACACACTGCCTGATTTACACACTGCCAAATTTGCATTATGTTCATTTACACACTACATGGTTTACACACTGCCCGATTTACACACTGACCGATTTACATTGTGCCCAATTTTCATACTATCCAATTCACACACTGCCCAATTTACACACTGTCTGATATAGACACTGCCTAGTTTACACACTGCCCAATTTATGCACTGCCTGATTTGCACACTGCTCATTTACACACTGCCTGATTTACAAAATCCCTGTTTTACACACTGCCTGATTTACAAAATCCCTGTTTTACACGCTGCCTGATATACAAAATCCCTGTTTTACACACTGCCCGAATTACACACTGCCGATTTTCACTCTGCCCGATTTGTGCACTGTCCAATTTACACACTGCCCAGTTTTAACACTGCCCGATTTACACACTGCCCAATTTTCACACTGCCTGATTTACACACTGCCCAATTTTCACACTGCTCGATTTACACACTGCCCAATTTTCACACTGCCCGATTACACACTGCCCAATTTTCACACTGCCCGATTTACACACTGCCTCATTTGCATTCTGCTGAATTTATGCACTGGCTCATTTGCATACTTCCCAATTTCTCTACTGCATGATTTACACACTGCCCAATTTATACACTGCCTGATTTACACACTGGCCCGTGTACACACTCTCCGATGTACATATTGCCCAATTTGCACACTTTCCAACTTACACACTTCCCGATTTACACACTGCTCTATTTACACATGCCCGATTCACACACAGCTCGATTTACACACTGCCCAATTTACACACTGCCCGATTTACACACTGCTGAATTTATACACTGCCAAATTTAGAAATTGCCTGTTTTAAAAACTGCCCGAATTATGCACTTCCCAATTTTCACAATGCCCGAGTTACACACTGCCAAATTTACAAACTGCCTGTTTTACACAATGCCTGACATACACACTGCTTGGTTTACAAACTGTCTGATTACACACTGCCTGATTCACAAACTGTCTGATTTACACACTGCCTGGTTTACACACTGCACTTTTACACACTGCCTGGTTCACACACTGCCAGATTTGCATTATGTTCATTTACACATTACATGGTTTACACACTGCCCGATTTACACACTGCCTGATATATACACTGCCCAATTTACATTGTGCCCAGTTTACACACTGCCTGATTTACACACTGCCCAATTTTCACACTGCCCGATTTACACACTGCCTCATTTGCATTCTGCCAAATTTATGCACTGGCTCATTTGCATACTTCCCAATTTCTCTACTGCATGATTTACACACTGGCCTGTGTACACACTCTCCGATGTACATATTGCCCAATTTGCACACTTTCTGACTTACAC
Organism: Cetorhinus maximus; assembly: GCF_964194155.1. NCBI lineage: Eukaryota > Metazoa > Chordata > Chondrichthyes > Lamniformes > Cetorhinidae > Cetorhinus > Cetorhinus maximus. Next base: position 767,379 of record NW_027596159.1, read on the forward strand.
ACTTCCCGATTCACACACAGCTCGATTTACACACTGCCCACTTTACACACTGCTGAATTTACACACTGCCCAATGTTCACACTGCCTGATTTGCACACTATCCAATTTACACAGTGATTTACTCACTGCCTGGTTTGCACAGTGCTTAACTTCACACTACCTGATTTTCAGGTCATTGGGCGGACACGGCAGACGGGCCCAGGAGTGGCCGGGAAACAGTGTGCTGCCCGTGATTGGCCCCCTGACAGCAATTTCATGCTGGCTGGCCAATTAACAACCAGGCAGTGTGAAACATGCAGTTAAAGGCTCAGCGCTAGCAGGGTGGGGGTGGGAGGAGGGCGGGCGCTGACGTCTGTGCAGGTGTGGGGAAGTGCACAGTAAAAGCTCCCTGAAGGTAGGGACCTGCCTCAGGGAGCTGTCGAATTTTGAAATCAAAAATAAAGATTTGGGAAATCTGAAAAAAATGTCCCCACATTGGACTCACTCACTTGAACATGTGCATAATAAAAATTCTGCCAGTACATTTTTATTTTTTAATTTAATGTCGGAAATCCCATCCCGCCCATGGATGAGATTTCCTAAAAAATGCAAAAGGCCACCTGGCCGATTTGCCCACCCTCCAACCGTAAGGTTGGACAGGCAGTGAAAAATCTCTCTTCTTTAATACTTTAATGGCCTTAATAAGCTGACCGAAATATCGCCAGAGTGCGCAAAGTCGTTGGGACGTTCGCCTGATATCATCGCGTGCTATTTTACGCCCGATTGGGTTGGGCGCGTGCCGCCCTCATGATGTAAAACTCTGCCCGCAGTGTCTGATTGAAACACTGGCTGATTTACTCAATGTCCGGTTGAAACACTGTCTGATTTACTCAATGTCCGGTTGAAACACTGGCTGATTTACACAGTGTCTGATTCAAACACTCAAATAAAAGCAAAATATTGCAGATTCTGGAAATCTGAAACAAAAACAGAAAATGCTGGAAAAACTCTTCAGGTCTGACAGCTTCTGTGGAGAGAGAAAAAAAGTCAACGTTTTGAGTCCATATGACTCTGAAGAAAAGAGTCACATGGATTCGAAATGTTAACTCTGATTTTTTTCTCTCCACAGAATCTGTTGCATTTTCCATCATTTTCTATTTTTGTTTCAGATCGAAACACTGGCTGATTTACTCAATGTCCGGTTGAAACACTGGCTGATTTACTCAATGTCCGGTTGAAACACTGGCTGATTTACTCAATTTCTGGTTGAAACACTGGCTGATTTACTCAATGTCCGGTTGAAACACTGGCTGATTTACTCAATGTCCGGTTGAAACACTGGCTGATTTACTCAATGTCCGGTTGAAACACTGGCTGATTTACTCAATGTCCGGTTGAAACACTGGCTGATTTACTCAATGTCCGGTTGAAACACTGGCTGATTTACTCAATGTCCGGTTGAAACACTGGCTGATTTACTCAATGTCCGGTTGAAACACTGGCTGGTTTACTCAATGTCCGGTTGAAACACTGGCTGGTTTACTCAATGTCCGGTTGAAACACTGGCTGATTTACTCAATGTCCGGTTGAAACACTGGCTGATTTACTCAATGTCCGGTTGAAACACTGGCTGATTTACTCAATGTCCGGTTGAAACACTGGCTGGTTTACTCAATGTCCGGTTGAAACACTGGCTGGTTTACTCAATGTCCGGTTGAAACACTGGCTGATTTACTCAATGTCCAATTGAAACACTGGCTGATTTACTCAATGTCCGGTTGAAACACTGGCTGATTTACTCAATGTCCGGTTGAAACACTGGCTGATTTACTCAATGTCCGGTTGAAACACTGGCTGATTTACTCAATGTCCGGTTGAAACACTGGCTGGTTTACTCAATGTCCGGTTGAAACACTGGCTGATTTACTCAATGTCCGGTTGAAACACTGGCTGGTTTACTCAATGTCCGGTTGAAACACTGGCTGATTTACTCAATTTCTGGTTGAAACACTGGCTGATTTACTCAATGTCCGGTTGAAACACTGGCTGGTTTACTCAATGTCCGGTTGAAACACTGGCTGATTTACTCAATGTCCGGTTGAAACACGGACTGATTTACTCAATGTCCGGTTGAAACACTGGCTGATTTACTCAATGTCCGGTTGAAACACTGGCTGATTTACTCAATGTCCGGTTGAAACACTGGCTGGTTTACTCAATGTCCAGTTGAAACACTGGCTGATTTACTCAATGTCCGGTTGAAACACTGGCTGATTTACTCAATGTCCAGTTGAAACACTGGCTGATTTACTCAGTGTCCGGTTGAAACACTGGCTGATTTACTCAATGTCCGGTTGAAACACTGGCTGATTTACTCAATGTCTGGTTGAAACACTGGCTGATTTGCAGAGGAGCTGAATTTTTGTCTCTTGATGCTGAGAGCAGCCAGATTGAGAGGACCAAACAGGAGGCATACTGGACTACAATTTTATACCTTTCGATTCCTGTCACTTGCCATTTTTACTGGTTGGGGAATGCTGGTGTGTCAAAATCTGTGCTCACGTAGTGACGTTAGGTTTGCTATATGAATACATGCTCCAAATAAAAATATCAACCTAAGGGAAAGTTGTGTGGTGGTGGGTGGATTCCTAAAGGCTGTGGAACTATACAAGGTAAGTCAGTTTGTGAACCTTAAGAGAAGCCTGCTGTGGAGTTGGGAATGTTTTCATAGATAACTTTTAAAGCTCTTGACAACTTCAACTGTCATAATTAGATGCTGTTTGAAATTTAAATAGGTAATTAATGCAGTGATTGATCATAGGATTCTGTCCTTAAAAGATGAGACTATTCAATTGACCAGCAATGTGCACGAGTTCAGATGCATTAGAGTACTTCAAACAGTGGATAAAGTCATCTTCTGCATTATACAGCATGAAGAATCAGATGTTAATGTATGAAGGGAATGCTATGGTTTAATTTTTGCATTGAATTAATGTCCTGACATCTGCTCAGCTGTTGAAGTACTCCTCCAGTATCACCAGGTACAGAACCAATGAGCTATATCATAACACTGACAAGTCTTTGAAGTGCTCATGAAATAATAAAAATAATCAGCCTTTCAAAATAGCTTTTGAAAAAAAAATACCCTCTTCGAATCTCATAAAACTGTCAATCAAACATAGCCAGTGAAAGTTCAATTGAAAACCTTTAATTCACTTAACTTCTATCCTTGTACAAATAAACAAACACGCATTGAAAAAACACTTCAAAGAAAGATAAATTTAAACTATTACCACACTTTTATTTCAAATTGTGTGTGTGCTGGCCCTTTTTAATTTGCAGGCTCCATCCCTTAATGTAGACCTGGAAGGTACAAAGCTAAGGCTTCCCCTCTCCTGTAAAAACCTGACAAATGAAATGTATTTATATTGTTCAATACAAATTTGAACTTACAACATAATTTCTATTTGTGGACATTAGTTGATTTTAAGAAATGTAGAATACAATTATCAACTTTTTATTCTTTGGAACCTCATGGAAAAAGAGGGAGGTAATCACACAGAGGAGGAAGGACTCCTGATTTTACTTTCCATTTTGTTGCTCAATTCCAGTCCCATTGCGATCATACATCTTTATCTGGTCCAGTTCCATTCACTGTCACAGGGCGAAACATAACATTCAGTTGGAGATTAAGTTCATCTTGTATTGACCAGGCTCTTTCACTGAGACCAGCCATCCTAAAAATAATGGTGAGATCAGAAATCATGTAGATTATGGCCAATCAGTGCCACTGTAAACAGTCCTTGTGAGGGAATGATTGTCAAAAACCTTTCTCTTGAACACAAAGAGCGCTACACAATGACACAGAGAGTACGAGAGCAAATGGTAGCACTGAATCAAATTGGATTCTTTGTAACTGAAATCAAGTGCAAGAAGTGGCAGGTGTGAGATGAGTGTTGACACTGCTACATTATCACGTCATTACCACTCAGCGGTTTTTTGTTTTGTGGACAGTCAGAAAATTAAGGCAGTATTAACACTTGGACAGGTCCCATGTTTAAAAGACATCTTACTGTTCCCCAGCAACTGATTACAGACACGGGGGTTCCTACCATGGTCAGGATAGAGGCCATTCGGATAAATTTACCATCCAATAATATCAACAGGTGAGAGATTTTCACAAAATTTGGTTTATATAACTTTGAAGACTATTGTTGCAAAATTGCGATCTCGGCTTCCAGCATTAATCAACCTTGAGCAGCAATTTAAGAGAAAAAATGACTGATATTTTTGGGTGAATGTGTAAATGAAGAGTTTCTGGAGATTGCACCAGTGTTCAGAGAAGTTGCATAAATTTGTAATCCTTTGAGTTTAGAAGATTGGGATAACCTAATTGAGAGGTTTGAAATGACAAATGGATTTAACTGAGTCGATAGAGAGAAACTATTTCTACTGGTGGGGGTGGGAGTCCAGAACAAGGAGGCAGAAGCGTAAAATTGGAGCCAGGCCATTCAGGGGTGATGTCAGGAAGCACTTCTTCACACAAAGGGGAGCGGAAATCTGGACGCTCCCATCCAAAATATTTTGGAGGCGCTGGGTCAATTGGAATTTTCAAGACTAAGCTTGATAGATTTTTGTTTGGTCGGGGGGCGCGGGGGGGGGTCAAGGGATATGGAGCAAAGGCAGGAAATGGAGTTAAGACACAGATAGACCATGATCTAAATGGATAGTTGAATAAGGTGGAGGTACCGAATGGCCTCCTGCTGCTCCAATGTTTTTTTGCCATAGTCAATTTTCCTTCTGTGCTTTTTAATCAGCCAAAGGTAAGGGGAAGATGGAATTAATCTCAGGGTTGTGTGACCTGCAGAAATGGTTTGTACCTTTGACTGTTCATTAGTGGCAGAAAATAAGGGAAACAGTGAATGCAACCGAATGGGTGTTATACAATTACTAGCTTAATAAGTTTATTCCAGTGCTATATGAGGAAGGCCATCAGCTTGAATATCTGCTCTAGGACTGTATTTCTAAATGTCCTGTTAAGAGACTGTGTCAAGGGTCAGGAAACTTAATTATACCATAACTAGATAGAAATTGCAGAATGATAAAAGTAACATCTCGCTAGATTCAGGCGGAAATTACTGCTTTAATACTGCTGCTGAATGACTATTTTTAATACAATTATGTTAGAGCCTGGAGAAAATTTAAATACTCTCACTTGGGTCCTCAAGGGCAATAAATCGTTCGTTCACAAAAGAACAAAATTGAAAGGCTCTGCATTTGATTTTGAACCTCGAAAATATTATTTTGTCTGATATGAAAACACATTATGGGTATTTAGGCAAAATATGTTGTGAAATGAGATATCTGACAGCTGGTGTGAAGATTACCAGTACAGTGCTTTCGGTTTCTCCTCTTCCCCTGCCGTACCATTGTTAAACTGTGCCAGGCCTTTTGTAGACAGACTACCCTGGAGAACAGTGGTGAATACTGAATCCCACGGCTGAAGATTAATCAACATGACTCCATTACCCAGGGATAACTGCAATTCTGCCTGACAATATGCATATTGCTGCTCTCCTCCACATTTAATTTCCTAACAGATCTGATATTTATCTTGCTGTTGAAACAGACCACGAGCAATAGACACAGGAGAGCTCTCATCAATGTAGCCTGCGGGAGGGAGGGAGGGGAAGCAATGCTCAATAAGTGTTTGGATGTACAAATCCTGGCTAGAATTGCAAACCAAAGCAACACTCCTGATTCTCAGGAAAGCGCTAACTATCCCCAAGACATTTCACCTGGGCATCATCCAAGCGTGATTGTAGAAGATTTTTTTTTAAATTTAGCAGCCTCTTATATCCTACAAAGATCCACCAGTGAAGAGAATAGAGGTTGGTTGAGTTTTCAGCCCACTCTCCTGTTGAGCACAGCTCCCTGCCAGTGACCTAAATTTATCAGAAATACTAACGGCAACAGTGACTGAAGAATCTAGGAAGGAGTCAATAAAGACGGATATTTGGGCATCAAACTTGGATGGTGTCTCTTCACTGAAAATTAGCTGGGAATGGCTGGTGTTTTCTCTGAAGAATTTAAGTCTAAAGTTCACAGAGGTAAAGAAACTCCCTTCGTTGGTCTCCAATTCCTGCATTGCCCTCAGGTCTCTGGGTTAGGCACATCCCCCCCTCCCCCTCCCCCACTACCCCACGACCCTCCCTGACTCCCACCCCCCCCTCCCCCCTCACCCCTTAACCCCTACCCCCCAACCCTCACTCCCTCCCCCTCCCCCCACCCTCCCTCCTCCACACACCCACCCCCAGCCCCCTCACCCCCTACCCCCCTCTCCCCCACCCCTAACCCGCTCCCCCCTTGCCCCTCACCCCTTCCCCCCACCCCCCACCTCCCCACCTCCCACTCACCCCTTCCCCACCCCCACCCCCACCCCCCTCCCCTCCCCTCTTCCCCCCCACCCCCTCCCCCCCTCTCCACCCCCACCCCCTCCCTCCCCCCACCTCCCCCCACCCTTCTCCCCCCCACCCCCAGCCCCCTCCCCTCCCCCTTCACCCCACCCCCTCCCCCCATCTCCCCCCATCTCCCCCCAACCCCCTCTCCACCCCCACCCCCATCCCCAACCCCCAACTCCCCTCCCCTCACCCCCACCCCAACCCCCTCCCCCTCCTCCAACCCCCTCCCCCTCCCCCCCACCACCTTACACTCATCAAAAGAAAATCATGTGGAGTCATGTATTGTCTCAAGTTGATGAATGTCAGTTGTCAGTTTAATATCAGGAGTTTTTAGAGAGCGGGTGGGGAAGGAGCACGAGGTAAAGAGGATAATGCAGTGGGTCCTAAACCAGAAACATTTCTGCTCTAGATTCCCTTCTGCAGTGAACTGAATGCAGATTCTGTTCAAGAGCAAATTCTAGAAGTGTCCACCTGAGGTGACTACAATGTTTCCTAGTTACACTGACACATGCTCATGTCGGTAATTAGCTGTTTCCTCGTTGCCATTGTCACCCTTTGAGTTGAAGATTTTTTTTTAATATAGAAGTAAAATGCTGCAGATGCTGGAAACCTGAAACCAAAACAACAAATACAAGAAATGCTGAGCAGGAGAGGCAGCATCTGGGAGTTAACCTTTCAGGTCAATGACCTTTTCATCAAATTCTTTGTCTCTCAGGGAATCAAGGGACATAGGGAGTGGGAGGGAGAGGAGAGTTGAGGTTGAAGTGCAGCCAAGATCATATTGAAAGCAGAGCAGGCTCAAGGGGCCTGTGGTCTACTCCTACTCCTATTCTTACAGCTCCTGACAGTGACTCCAGGTGTTCTCTAACCAGGGCTTTGTGCAGCTGAAACGTGACTTCCACCCCCTTGTATTCTAGTCCTGGAGATAGAAAGGCCAGCATTCCATTAACCTTTCTGATTATTTTCCACATCTACTCATGACATTGTAATGATCTAATTTCTTGGGCCCCCCAGACCTCTTTAGACATCCAGTTTCTAGTTTATCGCTATTTAGAAATTCCCTTGGTCTATCCTTTTCTTCCACCCCCACATTGAAATCCATTTACCTTCGTTACTCATCAAGATCGGCCATGATTGTATTGACAGGTGGAGCTGGTTCGATGGAGGAGGTTCGATGGTGAAGCAGGTTCAATGGTGAAGCAGGTTCGATGGTGAAGCAGGTTCGATGGTGAAGCAGGTTCGATGGTGAAGCAGGTTCGATGGTGGAACAGGTTCGATGGTGAAGCAGGTTCGATGGTGAAGCAGGTTCGATGGTGGAGCTGGTTCGATGGTGGAGGTTCGATGGTGAAGCAGGTTCGATGGTGAAGCAGGTTCGATGGTGGAGGTTCGATGGTGAAGCAGGTTCGATGGTGGAGCAGGTTCGATGGTGGAGGTTCGATGGTGAAGCAGGTTCGATGGTGGAGCAGGTTCGATGGTGGAACAGGTTCGATGGTGAAGCAGGTTCGACGGTGAAGCAGGTTCGACGGTGGAGGTTCGATGGTGAAGCAGGTTCGATGGTGGAGGTTCGATGGTGAAGCAGGTTTGATGGTGGAACAGGTTCGATGGTGAAGCAGGTTCGATGGTGGAACAGGTTCGATGGTGAAGCAGGTTCGATGGTGAAGCAGGTTCGATGGTGAAGCAGGTTCGATGGTGGAGGTTCAATCGTGAAGCAGGTTCGATGGTGGAAGTTCGATGGTGGAGGTTCGATGGTGAAGCAGGTTCGATGGTGAAGCAGGTTCGATGGTGAAACAGGTTCGATGGTGAAGCAGGTTCGATGGTGAAGCTGGTTCGATGGTGGAACAGGTTCGATGGTGAAGCAGGTTCGATGGTGAAGCAGGTTCGATGGTGAAGCAGGTTCGATGGTGGAGGTTCGATCGTGAAGCAGGTTCGATGGTGGAAGTTCGATGGTGGAGGTTCGATGGTGAAGCAGGTTCGATGGTGAAGCAGGTTCGATGGTGAAGCAGGTTCGATGGTGAAGCAGGTTCGATGGTGGAGGTTCGATCGTGAAGCAGGTTCGATGGTGGAAGTTCGATGGTGGAGGTTCGATGGTGAAGCAGGTTCGATGGTGAAACAGGTTCGATGGTGAAGCAGGTTCGATGGTGAAGCTGGTTCGATGGTGGAACAGGTTCGATGGTGAAGCAGGTTCGATGGTGAAGCTGGTTCGATGGTGGAACAGGTTCGATGGTGAAGCAGGTTCGATGGTGGAGGTTCGATGGTGAAGCAGGTTAGATGGTGGAACAGGTTCGATGGTGAAGCAGGTTCGATGGTGGAACAGGTTCGATGGTGAAGCAGGTTCGATGGTGAAGCCGGTTCGATGGTGGAGGTTCGATGGTGAAGCAGGTTCGATGGTGGAACAGGTTCGATGGTGAAGCAGGTTCGATGGTGGAACAGGTTCGATGGTGAAGCAGGTTCGATGGTGGAAGTTCGATGGTGGAGGTTCGATGATGAAGCAGGTTCGATGGTGAAGCAGGTTCGATGGTGAAACAGGTTCGATGGTGAAGCAGGTTCGATGGTGAAGCTGGTTCGATGGTGGAACAGGTTCGATGGTGAAGCAGGTTCGATGGTGAAGCAGGTTCGATGGTGAAGCAGGTTCGATGGTGGAGGTTCGATCGTGAAGCAGGTTCGATGGTGGAAGTTCGATGGTGGAGGTTCGATGGTGAAGCAGGTTCGATGGTGAAGCAGGTTCGATGGTGAAACAGGTTCGATGGTGAAGCAGGTTCGATGGTGAAGCTGGTTCGATGGTGAAACAGGTTCGATGGTGAAGCAGGTTCGATGGTGAAGCAGGTTCGATGGTGAAGCAGGTTCGATGGTGGAACAGGTTCGATGGTGAAGCAGGTTCGATGGTGAAGCAGGTTCGATGGTGGAGGTTCGATGGTGAAGCAGGTTCGATGGTGAAGCAGGTTCGATGGTGGAGGTTCGATGGTGAAGCAGGTTCGATGGTGAAGCAGGTTCGATGGTGAAGCAGGTTCGATGGTGGAACAGGTTCGATGGTGAAGCAGGTTCGATGGTGAAGCAGGTTCGATGGTGGAGGTTCGATGGTGAAGCAGGTTCGATGGTGGAGCTGGTTCGATGGTGGAGGTTCGATGGTGAAGCAGGTTCGATGGTGAAGCAGGTTCGATGGAGGAGGTTCGATGGTGAAGCAGGTTCAATGGTGAAGCAGGTTCGATGGTGAAGCAGGGTCGATGGTGAAGCAGGTTCGATGGTGGAGCTGGTTCGATGGTGAAGCAGGTTCGATGGTGAAGCAGGTTCGATGGTGGAGCTGGTTCGATGGTGGAACAGGTTCGATGGTGAAGCAGGTTCGATGGTGGAGGTTCGATGGTGAAGCAGGTTCGATGGTGAAGCAGGTTCGATGGTGAAGCAGGTTCGATGGTGGAACAGGTTCGATGGTGAAGCAGGTTCGATGGTGAAGCAGGTTCGATGGTGGAGGTTCGATGGTGAAGCAGGTTCGATGGTGGAGCTGGTTCGATGGTGGAGGTTCGATGGTGAAGCAGGTTCGATGGTGAAGCAGGTTCGATGGAGGAGGTTCGATGGTGAAGCAGGTTCAATGGTGGAGCAGGTTCGATGGTGGAGGTTCGATGGTGAAGCAGGTTCGATGGTGGAGCAGGTTCGATGGTGGAACAGGTTCGATGGTGAAGCAGGTTCGACGGTGAAGCAGGTTCGACGGTGGAGGTTCGATGGTGAAGCAGGTTCGATGGTGGAGGTTCGATGGTGAAGCAGGTTCGATGGTGGAACAGGTTCGATGGTGAAGCAGGTTCGATGGTGGAACAGGTTCGATGGTGAAGCAGGTTCGATGGTGAAGCAGGTTCGATGGTGAAGCAGGTTCGATGGTGGAGGTTCGATCGTGAAGCAGGTTCGATGGTGGAAGTTCGATGGTGGAGGTTCGATGGTGAAGCAGGTTCGATGGTGAAGCAGGTTTGATGGTGAAACAGGTTCGATGGTGAAGCAGGTTCGATGGTGAAGCTGGTTCGATGGTGGAACAGGTTCGATGGTGAAGCAGGTTCGATGGTGAAGCAGGTTCGATGGTGAAGCAGGTTCGATGGTGGAACAGGTTCGATGGTGAAGCAGGTTCGATGGTGAAGCAAGTTCGATGGTGGAGGTTCGATGGTGAAGCAGGTTCGATGGTGGAGCTGGTTCGATGGTGGAGGTTCGATGGTGAAGCAGGTTCGATGGTGAAGCAGGTTCGATGGTGGAGGTTCGATGGTGAAGCAGGTTCGATGGTGGAGCAGGTTCGATGGTGGAGGTTCGATGGTGGAGCAGGTTCGATGGTGGAACAGGTTCAACGGTGAAGCAGGTTCGACGGTGAAGCAGGTTCGACGGTGAAGCAGGTTCGACGGTGATGCAGGTTCGACGGTGAAGCAGGTTCGATGGTGAAGCAGGTTCGATGGTGGAGGTTCGATGGTGAAGCAGGTTCGATGGTGAAGCAGGTTCGATGGTGGAGCAGGTTCGATGGTGAAGCAGGTTCGATGGTGAAGCCGGTTTGATGGTGAAACAGGTTCGATGGTGGAACAGGTTCGATGGTGAAGCAGGTTCGATGGTGAAGCAGGTTCGATGGTGAAGCAGGTTCGATGGTGAAGCCGGTTCGATGGTGAAACAGGTTCGATGGTGAAGCAGGTTCGATGGTGAAGCAGGTTCGATGGTGGAACAGGTTCGATGGTGAAGCAGGTTCGATGGTGAAGCAGGTTCGATGGTGAAGCAGGTTCGATGGTGGAACAGGTTCGATGGTGAAGCAGGTTCGATGGTGAAGCTGGTTCGATGTTGGAACAGGTTCGATGGTGAAGCAGGTTCGATGGTGAAGCTGGTTCGATGGTGGAACAGGTTCGATGGTGAAGCAGGTTCGATGGTGGAACAGGTTCGATGGTGGAACAGGTTCGATCGGCTATAAGGTCTCCTTCTGCTCCTGGCGCTTGTGCTGTTGATGCTGAAAGGATGAGATGAAAATAGATGAGAGCATGGTTGTGAGTGATATGAAGCACTGGCATAGTTCTGATGGGCTGAATGGCCTGTTGCTGTAATTTTGATGTAAGACACGGGGCTTGACATAGGGGGAAAAATCAGACAAAATAAAAAAAGCAATTTGCACAGAGCAGTCTTAATAATAGGGGAACAGGACAGATCTGTTGCCACATAGGTAAATGATGTCATGACAATGATTCATTTTATATCAGAACATCAAACACCTTGTTTGGGTAAAGACACAATGAAATTTCCATCATGACCTTGACTCCAATTTCTCGATTTCAGGTAGAGAGTAAGAGGTGATGACCTCTAGGGCTGAATATTCTGTTTGGTGGGGGGGCAGAGCGGACACGGGCCCAATCCTCACTCGCGGTCAGGTCCGCGCTGCCATTTTACATAGGGCAGGCCATGCCGGAGGGTAGGCCGGAGGGGCAGGCCATGCCGGAGGGTAGGCCGGAGGGGCAGGCCATGCCGGAGGGTAGGCCGGAGGGGCAGGCCATGCCGGAGGGTAGGCCGGAGGGGCAGGCCATGCCGGAGGGTAGGCCGGAGGGGCAGGCCATGCCGGAGGGTAGGCCGGAGGGGCAGGCCAGGCCAGAGGATAGGCCATCGAGGCAGGCCAGGCCGGAGGGTGGGCCATCGGGGCAGGCCAGGCCGGAGGGTAGGGCAGGGGGGCCGGAGGGTAGGGCAGGGGGCCAGTGTGCTCCACGTTTTTCGGACGACTGCCTTGCTGCCCTCCTCGAGGAGGTGGCCGCACGACTGAAGGTGCTGGTTCCCCAGGACGGGAGGAGGAGGCCCCCCCACATGAACAAACGTGCCTGGGAGGAGGTGGCGGAGGTGGTGAGCTCCTGCGATGTGGTGCGTGTACCTGGATCCAGTGTCACAAGCGCTTCAATGACCCGTTGCGCTCTGGAAGGGTGAGGACCATGTCGGCATTGGGCACTTAACCCAGCAGGTCGGCTTTCCCTCCCCCGCTGCCCCCACCCCCAAGTCTGAGTGTAGTGACTACATTGAATCATTGACGGTATGTGTCCTTCGCTGGGTGGGCCAGCAGATATCGCCCATGCCAAGGTCACCCTGAGAGGGTGGTGAAGAGATGGGTTCTGCCCCTGCAGCACGTGGTACACTGAGACCCACATGACTGTTTTGGGGGTAACCTGGAGGAGCTGCACCTGGGCACAGGGCTGGAACTCCAGGACATGTCCAAGTCAGGGTGATGAGATGCTGGGAGGGGAGCTTCAAGGTGGCGTTGGCACCGATCGATCTGCTGCCCTCTGTGCTCCACGTGCTTGTGCCTCCTTGTTATGGAAGGTTAGACCTTGTGGTGCCCAATGTGATGTAGGCAGCATTTGGCCAAGGGGGAGTGAGTGGGGGGAGTGATGGACAGGCCCAGCATCTTTGTGTGAGTGTTCAGCAGTAGTGGGGTGAGGAGACACTGGTGCTCTGCAATGTCCCACTCTGGGTGGGCTGGGCCGTGCGTGAAGAGAGTCCAGGTACAAGTAGCGCCAATCAATGCTCTTCTCTCCTTTTCAGGAGAAGGATGTACATAATGCCCCCGAGCGGGTGAGGACTGGCGGAGGGCCGGCACAGGTGATGATGCTTACCTGGTTCGAGCAGGAGGCCCTAGATTTGGGGAGGCGCCATGTGCCCAGGTCCACCGGTGTCGGTGAGGCTGGGGTGCCACGGGCAGGAATGTTTGCCCAGATGTGAGGTCACCATGGCAGTGCTGAATGTTCAGTGATTGAAGTTTACAACATGACTTGACCATTGCTTATGGAAGGATGAGCACATAATGATCCGGGGGACAGGGATACACACTGACGTTGTCTCCACGTTAACTGAGCCAATGTCCTTGTTCTTCCTTTCAGCATCAGCGGAGCAGGGCCGGGAGGAGGGGACACAGGGACCCCCTCTCACACCTGAGGGCCCTGAAGTCTCCGACTCACCAGTGTCACACCATCTCTGCCAGGCAGGCACCAGCGCAGATACTAGCACCTCGGTGGGAATTAGATCATCAGCTAGTGTCCCGGGGCACAGCGGTGAGGGCACTTCACAGTCGCTGGAGGAGCTGGCAGAGACAGAGAGTGCCCATGGTGCCAGCAGTCGGAGGACTGCAGGGGACCAGACACATGCTCAGTCGGTGCCTGATGATGAGCCTCTGGAGTCGTCCACGATGCAGCAAATGCAGGAAATGCGGCTGGGTGTGCGGGAGCATCTGGGGGAGATACATGAGGTTATGCTTGGCTTGGTGTCCGTGGTGGAGGATTCTACACGGACGATCGCCGAAGTTATGAGCCACATGTCCGAGCGCCAAACATCCTCCATGGAGACAGTGGCGACTCTCGTGGAGAGGCTCCTCCAGGAGACCCATCAGGGCTTCCTGGGGATGCGCTCGGACCAGCAAACCCTCACATCAGCATTGACCTCAGCTGGTCAGTGCCAGTGTGGGAGATGGTCTGGTCATCAAGTTTCCCAGCTCGGTGCCCATCCCTCCACAGTGAGCAGGGAGGTCCGAACTGACCTCACATCGGTGCAGCAGCTGCCTGTTGTCTCTGCGGGCTCCTCTCAGGGCGCTCCAGATGAGGGCAGCAGCTCCTCCGCCCCTCCGCCAGTGACTGTTGCTCTGGTGAGGTGGCAACGGCTGGGGAGATACCAGCTGTGGAACTGGCAGCTCCCTCCCAGGCGGGGCCAGCACAGGCTCCACGGGCCAGAGGACGACCGCCAAGGAGATCGAGGCCAACAGGACAGCAGAGTCAGCAGCTGGCTCAGATACCAGTCCCAGCGATGGGGCAGCACCAAGACATAGCACCTGGAAACGGAAACATAAGGCACCTTAGGCACAGCCCGGGTTTCTCACTGGTGCTTTTGTTTGGCCCAAGATGGGGTCTTTATGATTTGTTCTGATCTGTAACACTATTGTCTTTTTTTTGGCATAAGTTTGTTTGTTTGACATATTAAATTCAGACATGTCCCCGTGGCTGAGGGAGCCTCTTTTCTTCTGCATGTGGATGCTTTCCAAAAATGTAATGAGTGATTTGTGGAACATTCAGCTTTATTAACAAGGCCCTTAGTTAATGTTCCTAACCAGGCAGATTTTGCACCCAGGTATCGAGTATGGAGCCTGCAGCCCAGGCTTGTCCTGGTGATCCATCTGTGGTGTGCTAGCTGAAGGTTCATTGGATTAAAGCCTCCCAGGTGTCCCTGCCTCCCTGGAGTATGCCCGGGTCAGCGTCTACCCCCTCAGCATTTCCCTGTGCAATGCTCATCCTCGGACTCACTGCTGGACTCATCGTGTGCAGCCGCAGCCACTGCGTCTACATCTTCATCATCCACTCGTCCCCCCTTTCCAGTGCCAGATTGTGGGGAGCGCAGCATACAACCACTATCACCGAGACACGATCTGGGGGGTACTGGAGTGCGCCCCCTGAGCGGTCCAGGCATCGGAAGCGCATCTTGAGAAGACCGATGGTTCTCTCCACCACAGCCCTTGTGGTGCCCTGGCTCCTATTGTAGCGCTGCTCAGCTTCTGTTCTTGGATGATGGAGAGGCGTCATGAGCCACCTTCTGAGGGGATAGCCCTTGTCACCCAGCATCCATCCATCCAGCCGGGCTGGAGCACTGAAGAGCCCCGGCACCTGGGAGTGTCTGAGGATGTAGGCGTCGTGGGAGCTGCCTGGGTACCTTACACAGACTTGTAGAATCAGCATCCTGTGATCACACACTATCTGCACGTTCATGGAGTGGAAGCCCTTCCTGTTGACGAAGGCACCGGGCTCACCTGCTGGCGCCTTGATGGCCACATGTGTATAGTTTCTAGCACCCTGGACGCGGGGGAAGCCAGCAATCGCCGCGAAGCCTCTGGCTCACTGTGTCTGGCTGGCCTGGTCCCAATGGTAGTGGATGAAGGTCAATGCCCGTCTGAACAGAGCGTCTGTAACCTGCTTGACACAAGTGTGGACAGCTGACTGGGAGACACAGCAAAGATCACCCACCGAGCCCTGGAAGGAGCCAGAGGCATAGAAGCTGAGGGCAACTGTGACCTGTAGAGCCACTGGCATGGGGTGTCCACCCACACAGTTAGGAGATATCTCAGGGCCAATCATCTGACAGATAGAGTTGACTGTCTCCCTTGAGAGTCGGAGCCTCCTTTGGCACTGCACCTCAGACATATTGAGGTAGCTGCTTCACCGCCTGTAAACCCTGGCAGCAGGATAGTGGCGTCTTCTGCAGCCCCTTCCACCTTGGTCTACCTCTTGGCCCTGCACCCCTTGTGCCTGCGCCTGTCCTCCCAAAGGTGGTTCCCCTGGAGGCTGAATGTGCATTCCTGGCCTCCTCCCCCTTCTAGCCCTCCCTTCCTCCTCAGCGGAGCTGCCTCCAGTGGAGAGTTCACCTCCCATTCCCAGGCTAAGGAAAGGTTTCCTGAAACCTGCAGGCCCAGAAACGATTCCTCACTGCAGAGTGCGGACCTGAAGGTTGGGATTCTAGACCAAGCAGCTGGTATACGTTTTGAAGTATTGCAGATCACACAGGCAAGTTTCAATAACTTTGAAAAATCAATACTTGTGAGAGCACACTCGCAACCCCACTGAGCCCTCTTATCTTGCCCGTGGATGAGGTTTATACAAATGTGTCCTACCCGCCTGCCCGTTGTGCCCGTGCACTGACCTGAAGATCACACGGGTGCTGAAAAATCGTTGTCAATTGGCGCCTCAAGGGCCTTAAGTGGCCCGTTAATTAGTGGCAGACGCGCAGCGGAGATCATCACGCGCCCGCCCAACGGAATATCGCAATGGTACACGGTGACGTCGGGATGCTCGCCCGCGCCATTTTACAAGCGGGTGTGCAGGACCCGCCACCCACACGCTAACGGGAAAATTCTGCCCCTAGCGTTAGATTGGCAGGTCTGGAATGCCAAGCTCGGAAATTGAATTCAATAAAAAATCAGCACGAGATCTGTCGGATTATCTTAAAAACCCAACTGATGCACTCAAATTAAAAAGGGAACTTTCTCCCCAAACCTCCTTTCCTGGTCACCAAGATAAAAGAAAGATTTGCATTTCCATAGCGCCTTTCATGAGCACTTCACAGACAATTCTTTCTGAAGTGCAGTCACTGTTAAAATGTTGGAAATACAGCAGCCAGTTTGTGCACAGCAAGCTCCCACATACAGTAATGTACGAATGACCAGATAATCAGTTTAGTGACGTTGACCGAGGGATAAATACAATCCGGGACACAGAATCACAAAATCACAGAATGGTTACAGCACAGAAGGATGCCATTCAGCCCATCGTGTCTGCACTGTCTCTCCGAAGAAGCAACTTACCCGGTGCCACTTCCCTGCCTTCTCCCCATATCCCTGCACATTCTTCCTTTTCAGATAATAATCCAATTCCCTCAATAAAACCACAATTGAACCTGCCTCCCCCACACTCTCAGGCAGTGCATTCCACATCCTAACTACTCGCTGTGTGAAAAAGCTTTTCCTCATGTCACCATTGCTTCTTTTGTCAATTACCTTAAATCTGTGTCCTCTGGTTCTCAATCCTTCCACCAATAGCAACAGTTTTTCACTATCTACTCTGCCCAGACCCCTCCTGATCTTGAATCCCTCAAGCAAATCTCCTCTCAATCTTCTCTTCTCCAAGGAAAACAGGCCTAACTTCTCCAATCTGTCTACGTAACTGAAATTCCTCAACCTGGAACCATTCTCGTGAATCTTTTCTGCACTCTCTCCACTGCCTTTACATCCTTCCTAAAGTATGGCACCCAGAACTGGATACAATACTCCAGCTGAGGCTGAACCAGCATTCTATATGAGTTTACTATAACCTCCTTGCCCCTGTGCCCTATACCCCTATTAATAAAGCCCAGGGCACTGTATGCTTTACTAACCCCTCTCTCAAACTGTCCTGCTACCTTCAAGGACTTATGCACATACACACCCAGGTCCCTCTGTTCCTGTGTCCCATTTAGAGTTGCTCCCTTTATTTTATAATGGGCTGTAGGTTCCAAGCTGCTGGGCAGTGTGACTGGGGGAATCAGCAATGCCCCCACCATTGGGAACCATCCAAAAATGCAGTTTACATTGGAAACTTCAGATGGTTCTGACTGTCTTACAGTAATAGTTACCCAGAGCAAGTTAGAAGAATTAAAACTATGTCTAGCTTCTGGATAACTATTGTA